>NC_057881.1:20394451-21594451 GCF_019740435.1 Gambusia affinis
TAGGGTCAATGCTTTAATGGATTGAGCTTAAGGCCACTAACTGACTGATAGTGATTATTATCTGTCCTCAAGATTAACCTGGCCACAGAGCAGAGTTTGTGTACACAAGATGTAAACCTTCACTTTTGTCTCATCAGTTCAGAGTATTTTTCCTGAAAGCCCTGGGTATCATGAAGATGTTTGTTGTTGTTTTTTTGGCAAATGTGTGATCAACCTTTGGATTCTTTCTGGTCAGCAGTGGTTAGATGAGGCCCGCAGTACTTTAGATTTTCTTCTAGATACTTTAGGAACCTCCTAGATCTTTGATATACTTTAGGACGTAAGTCATTTTGGGAAGGTTGACCACTGTTCCATATTTTCTCCATTTTTAGATGATGGCAGAAATGTCTGGATTTCTGTATATGTGCAGACTACTGATTTATGATGTATGGTGTTAAATATTAGGAATATTTTAAGAGCAAATACAAACTGCATAGAGTTTGAATGTTTTCCCTGGAAGCTCTAACTTCCTCCAACAGTTCAAAAAAACTTAATTGTCCTGTTTTGAACCCATTTAAAGCACTTTATGTTCCACCTAGCTGTATGAAACTTGCTTTAATTGATTGATTGATTGAATCATAATTAAGAGCTATGGTCTCAATAGTGACCTCTACGAACAATGATGAGACGACACACAACTTTTATCTCCCACATATTTAGCTCACCCTCAATCCTGTATTCAGTTTACTCCATGAAGCTGTTGATTCCAGAGAATGCCCTCAACTGGGATTCAAACCAGCAACCTTCTCAGTCTGAGAGGACAGGTCTGATCTCTGGAAAGCGATTAACACTTTTGTCCTTTGTTCTGATGCTTTAAAGGGACATCCAGTTATTTCTTCTAAGAAAGTCTTGAGGAAACAACAAAAAGGCAACAATGAGTCGTTAAACACTGGAAGTTACCCAACACAATGATACGTAATATGAAACCACCTTTCGAGTTCACAGAGTGTGTTTTACTTAGAAGTGAGAGAGAAACACCCAGTCAGAACGAGCTAATTACTCGTTAACCTCGGGCCTGTCTTCACTTGTGTGTTGATTGCTGCCCCTGCCAGGGCATTTCTGAATCCAAAGGCTTGAGAAGCAAGTTAAGTGGCCTTCTTGACGAAAGCCTCAAGGTCTGGTGAGTGATGAGAAATGCGATTTATTTTCAGCTGTTACGTCACAGGTGCTTTGTGCGGCTTTTCCTGTGGCCTTCTCTCCAATAACATGTTTGTTTTCGGGTCTGGATTTGTGCAGCCAACTGCTACCGGTGAGGGAAATCCTGTCTGACCTCTCGGCCTGTTTTGATGAAAACACTGGCCCTCAGTGACGTCAAAGAGAAGGAATGTTAATTTTTCTTTAAACCTCATTAATTTTGCGCCTCTAATCTTTGTGTGAACTGACATCGGTTGGGGCTGCAGAGACGTAAGGGCCTGGAAGCGGATGCCCCTCTCGAACAATGAGAGCGGGACCACGCTTCTGTTCAGAGACGTTCAACTCCAAAGGCTTTGCTGAAAGAACTTGTTCTGTTTTGTTTTTATAGATAGAACCCATAAAAAGGGAGTTTTGTCACAGAAGATTTGTGCTCCGGCCCACACAATCACTAACATCACACGAGTTTCCATTGCAGAACTTTGTCAGTATTCCACTGATGTCGAAAAAACACAATTTCACAATTGTGAAGTTTCCATTAAATAAGAAACACAATTAAAATGACAGGTAAATATGTTTATTCACGTGATCAATCATTTTAAGAAAAAAAAACAAAACATGACATCATCCTCCAACTGCTTCCTGTTTTCTTCTTTGTGGTTTGCGCCAGCGGCAACATCTGGTTGTTGATCATGTGACACGATGCAAAAAATGTGTTTTGTTGCAGATTTGCCAAATAATTTCCAATGCGGCCAAAAAAACCACCTCATCTTCTAGGTTTTTTCTTTCATTCATCAAAATTAACAGACATTTCAAATGTATCACCTTGTGATACAAAATGTCAATTTTTGAATTGAAACTACAATAAATAATCCCTGGTCTTTCTGCTAGTTCAATCTAGTCATTTTGTTGAACCAAAGTAATATTCTAGGTTTTTTCTTTCATTCATCAAAATTAACAGACATTTCAAATGTATCACCTTGTGATACAAAATGTCAATTTTTGAATTGAAACTACAATAAATAAACCTTTCAATGACCCTCCAATTCGTTTGATGTACCCGAATGTGCTACCATGTGATTTGGGGCTTTCAACTCTGATAAACAATGAGTGTTTTTTTTTTTCAAAAAAAATAGTTGCATGCTAAATTATTTGTTGTTGTTGTTGTTTGGACACGCTGAAACAGGCCAGTGCTTGCCACACACATTCAGCACTGTTAACAATAGCTTTTATGAAAGTGCATCCAGATTTGCCAGGCAGTCCCCGGCCAGACGGAGCAGTAGGGGTTTTGAGGGACCACCGGACTCGAGCTTTCAGCCACGCCGTTCAGTGTGGCTGGTCCTGAAAAGGTGACTCTGCTGGCCCTTGTTGGGCCATTTCATGTCAATGCTCTACAACAAAGAGGGCAAAGAAACAGTGCATGTCTTGGTGTGTGCTGAAGGAGTTAGGACTTCCTCGACAATCCAGAGTCCAGGTGTTGCTCAGACAGCGTCTGATGAAGGCTAACAGGGGGTTTTATAATCTGCCGATTGTGTTTTACTGTAGCATCATACACGCACCAATTGGGTTTTGTTTCTGGAGCAAAAATCCCTTTTCGAGGCGTCACGGTTGGTCAGCCTCGCCTGCGGGGGCCAGCTCCGCTCTCGTGAAAAGGGAAAGGCTGAAATAAAAGCAGCATTGTGATTTCGAATGCGGAACAGCATTGAAAGACTTAATTTGCACATAAAATCTGACATGAAATCATTTATAAGGTGTTACTTTTGGGGGGAAAAAGAGCCTGTGAACAAGCCAACATCCTTAGAGGTCTTATGTAAGAGACCGTATACGAAGCAACGGGGCCCCAGGCTTTGTGACGCTGTCATCTGCTGGCGTAGTAAAACAATGGGAGTGAAGGGTGAGAGATAACAGAGCTTTACCCCTGCTGTGATAATAACATAGCAGTGGCTAAATTTAGGGCCTCACTTTGGCTAAATTGCTCACTCCATGTGTATGTGTACACATGTACACGGTTTATGTTACAGGGACATAAATCTCCTCGCGCAGTCACGTCGCATTTTGAAGATTCGGTTCTGTGTCTCAAGCAATTATAGGTTGAAAGGCTGGCTTAAGAATAGGCTGAGACTAAATTTGGGTTACGATTAAAACAAGATGAGGCTGAACAGAAAAGCAGTCAGAGTGAGTGCGGTGTCTCTCTGAGGTGATAGAAACAGCCTGGACCGTATTTGGGTGTGCCAGCGCCAGCGCACACCACCCCGCCCAGATCTCAGGGCAATGCAACTAGCAGCTCATAATTGACCCTTTCCAGTAAAAATCACTTTGCACAAAGCTGCATGTGCATCGGCACACTGCGCAACATGATTCATGTCTAATAAACGGTGGTTATTTGATGCGGCACACAAGCGCTCCCTCCCCCAGGCTCAGACGTGACCTTTCTTTGTGAAAAGGACATTGTGACCTTTCACCTACATCCTCAATGCAAAGCAAACTGTTCATTAAAGCAGCACCAGACGTCACAATTAAGATGATTCGCCCATCGAGGCAAACGTTGACATTTCTGTTGTCACCTTTAAAAAACGGCAGTTTAACCACTGACAATACCTACTACCAATGCTTTCTGTGTTATTATGCTTGACTGTTAAATGAGAATTTGAAAATGAAATTATATAAAAAAGAAAAGAAAAAAGAACTGTCTGTTTGACCTGTGTGATGTTTGCCACTTTTACATGTCCTCCTTGAGTTGAAAGAAACACACTGGGTTGTCCTAGCAGCCCAGCTAAGAATCAGGCCTTTCTCGGTCACTGCTATTCATTGGTGTTCATAACATGGCAATGCAAGATGGCCTCTCACACGCCCATTCATTCATCCATCGTCTCGAGCAGTCATGAAGTGAGAGGCAGGTAAACCCTGAACCAGCCATCAGTCCATTGCAGGGAACAGAGGACACACACACATAATCACTTCTAAAGGCAATTTGGAGTAACTAGCTATGTTAATATAGGGTGACCATATTTTCATTTGGGAAAACCAGGACACCTTTCAGCAGGGGGGGGGGAGGATTAGACACCACTACACGTTGGACTGGGGGGGGACACCACTACACGTTGTGACTTTTTTACACTTATATGTTAAGCATAATTTACATGATGATTATTATTAATTGTATTGAACATGATTGTATATAATTACAAAGGTGAAGTGAAATATATTTAAGTGCAAGACATGATTTATTTGAATAGAGGAAGTCCTTTAATTTGAAGAATGCTTAAGGATCTGTTACTGTTTTGTCACTATCTTGTTTTGTTGACTTTGATCGCTATTGGTTACGAACGTTTGGTTGCCCGTTTTTGTTTTATCTTTTTCTGCTGAGGCCGTTCTTTTTCTCTTCAATAAATACTGAACAGAAAGGTTCAGTAAAAGAAATACGAGACTCCGTCTTGTTTGAGAAGAAGCTTTACTCTGTAACACACGTTGGACCGGGTCCTGCAGAAAACAGGACATTTCCTGACTTGCTAAAAATAACCCGGGACGCCCGGGACAGGACGTGAAATACGGACATGTCCCGGGAAATACGGACGTTTGGTCACCCTATCTTAATATTCATGTCTTTGACCTGAAAGAAGAAGGTCTAGTACCCAGACAGAACTGACAGATGGAAAGAACATGCAAAGTCAATGCAGATAGTCCAGCACTTCAACCCAGGACCCTCTTGCTGCCAGGCAGCATTGCTAAGAACCATGACAACATGCGTTTTAATTTTCTTGGCTCTACTCCTATTATCCTCCTCCCATCTTTGTGGTAAAGCTTGGCAGCCCACGGAGTTTATTTAACTCCACTGGACGCAGGACTTGCTCCAACTCTCACCTCCTTAGAGAACAGCTGGGGCCATGACACTATTTTACTTTGCAGCCTTACTGTGAACAAGGGTCTTGGTTTTGCAGAAGACTCCAATCACCTGCCTCTCTCTGATCTGCTGTTCATAACTCTTGACTCAAACCATCCGTGAACTGCCCACATTGCACAACCAAAGGAGTTGCAGACTGGAACTCTGCAGGGTCAACATATAGAGCGTTGTGGATGAATTGAGATTTCTTCAGATCCAATGTGTTAACCACATGTTTCATTTCAATATGTCAATACGTGCTGCCGTCAAGAAATGCTGTGCTGTCATAATAGTCCCGGTGTGTTTTTGTTTTGAATCCTCCCACCAGCTGGTCCCACCGACGGCCTGTCATCACTACATTACACCCTGGGGCTGAAAATCCAGCTAACTCTTTTAGAAGCCAATCTTCATGGAGCAGTAAATACCTTGCTTGTTAGGTCAGAGGCATAAATACGTCGCGTTGATTTCAATCTTTAATCTCTTCAGAAAACACAGAGACCTGAAAATTTCCAGCTTTTGCCAATCGTCCTTCCAACTACCGGTACTGTGTTTATTCCAAGAAGACCTCACTGATGAACAGTGACCCGGGCAGAGACAAAGAGGACGAGCTGCTGGCAGGGTGTCGTACACGTCTTCTGCATGAATCATCTGTCTTCCTGGACTCCATGAAACCTGAATGCATACCAGACCTAACCATGGGCAACCTGGTCAAATATCTTGTCCAGGTCCAGAAATTCTATATGAGCTGATCTGGTTTTTTGTATTTAATCCACGCTGTATTGATTCACAGAAAAAATTTAGACAGTCATCAGCAATTAAGACTGCTGAGTACTAACTTTGTTGGCTCCCTATTAGATATAAGTAGTTTTTTTAGCCTCCAAATCAGTAAACTGTGAGATATTTTTGCTTGGACATGTAGATAAGACGCTAAGTGAAAGACCACACATCATTCATACTGATGTAGGTAAAAAAACATAAAAAATCACTTGAAATTTTTGACTTGTGGGGTCTACAGTTGAGCAATTGTTATATCCCATTAGAGCCTCTACAGTGCCTTTGCCAAACATGTCTTTCTTTCATGCCCTCATATGATTCAGAGAGGAAGAACATCATAAATCGGTCACTTGACATAATTTGGCATCAAGCAATGGAAAGGATCAGCTCATTTGTGATACATTCCCAACAGGTGCTTCCACTTCTTTTTGCTAGACCACCTCTTCACTTGGAGTACGTCTATTTCTTTTGTTCCAAATCTTTGGTTGTACAATTTGTATGCTAATCTCCACTTGATCTGAGTAGAAGGGGAAAAAAATAATAAGCCGCTACTGACCCTTTTGAACCTTTCCCAGGATCACATATTGTACTTGTTGTGAACACAGCTGGCAGGGACATATTGTATTCTGCTACTTCCTTTCTGAGCAGGCTTTGGGAGGAAAGAAAATGCTGCGGTTGTGGCAGGGAAAACGCAACTACAACTGGCTGTGGTAACTTGAAAAAGTTGAAAACTTAAGAACAGGCTGCTTGGTGTTCGCAAGATGAGAAAAGCACAGATACGGGTCATGGTTGGATGTTTTTACGACTTCATTAGATTTCTATTTGAGGGCAGTTCTTCCCTATTTATTCTCATTATTGGTGAAGCCTAGCTGATTCAGACAATGTCAGATAACGTCTGCAGTCAGAAGTTATCCAAACTCTGACCAGCTGCCTGGGTACAAAGAGAGGACTATGAAATGCATAAGCCATTTATTTTGAGGTTTATGAAAAAAAAGTCAACAAGAACAGGAGAGTTCGAGTTGAGGTCTGAAAGAACAAAGGACTTTTCAGGAACTGCTCAAAGGATTCTTAAAACAACTAGCAGAGTCCATTTGTTGGCTGTGAAAGAGGTTTAGGAAGGCTTAGCAAAACGCTTGAGTTTTTTGAGCCCTGATTAAGATGACTCAACCCAATCACAAATATATTATCTAGAGGCTTGGATCAAACTAAATTAGCCATACATTCTTAGAAAACAACAACATTTTAGCAGCTGGAAAGTAGGCCTCATGAAAAGAGAAATAATTCTTTTAAATTATAATTGAACTGAGTTAAAGTGGACCAGACAAATGTCATCCAAAAGAACCTTAGTGGCACATTAGTGGGCCAGAAATGCAACAGACAAATAAAATGGAAGAAATAAAACAGACGAAGGGCAAAGGTTACTCATTTGTTGGCAATGTAGGCTGGAAAAGTGGAGGTGTTGCACCTTCTTGACTTTGCTGGTAAGTTTATTTGTCCTTCTAGCTTGCAGGAAAAGTTTACTTTTACTGCTAGCTAACTTGTCCTGATAGCTGGCAGAAGTTTCTGCCTGTCATTAACTCACCTTTAGTGTTTGCTTCACAAAAGTTTTCCTAAATAAAATGAAAGCATCACTTGTGAATGAACAATCTGTGATGCCAAGAAAAAGTTTAACTGACTCCAGACCTGTTTAGTCAAATTATTTATTGACATATCTATAGGATTGTTGTTTTCCTTGTGTAATGGTTTTTGTTTGTCTTTTTAATCTGTTTAACTCTCCTTAAGTTATGTAAGTTTAGACTGTAGCATTTTAGTGAGCCACCTAAATGGTTGACAATCATTTAGAGAAGACCCTGCCTTAGTCTCGCTAGCAAAGATGGCGCCTTTAGGTGTTGCAACGTGTTTTTGTGCATTGCTCTGTGGCAGTGTTACAGCGCCCCCGATTGGCCCGGCATACCAACTACATCGTATTCTCTCGTGGTGCATATTGGGTCAGTCATACATGCAACCAGCAGAGTTCTCCCCATATTCAGTTTAAATGACAGTCCATCTGCAGACAAACACAAACCCTGAGAGGAATGAAAAACCTAACAACTGATGACAAGCCAAGTCCACTCTACAGCAACCAAGGCCTCAGCACACATCACATGTTCTCTCCTTTACTGTGTCTCAGCACTGAATGTTTTCTTGCCACGGACTGGGGCAACGTGTTCCCTCCACTGTTTTTATTGGCTGGCTACCAGGATATCTGAAGCCATCATGAAGAGATAAGCCAATCAGAGCAGCCAGCTCGAGCTCAGGGCTATCAGCAGCGATGTTTACCTAACCCCGTCGATACTGATACCAAAACACTTGTGGGTGTGTGCACACGGTCGCAGTTCCAGCTTGCTTTGCATTACAGCGTGTCGGGGGGTGTGTGTGCGCGCGCGTGCGTGCGTGTGTGTGTGTGTGCGTGCGTGTGTTGTTTTTTGTGTTTTTCACAGACCCCAGGTATTAAAGTTTTACTCACAAGGACATGTGGTTGTGTGTTTCTGCTGACTGGATTCCTCCTCTCTTCCCTTTTCCCCGCTGGAGTTTGTTTTTTAGCTGTTCTCAGAAAAAAAAGGGAAGGTTGACTCTTTAAAGTAGGAAAGCTCTGGACTCTGTCAGTTTTGTTTTGGTGCCATTTGACTCATCGCAGTTGGCCGGTACACTTTCACAGAAACTCCTCCATTTTACAATACACTCTGCGTGTTCACCCCTTGTTTCAACTCTCCTCGCCATCAGAGGTGGAAAAAGTCTTGCTGGGAGCAAACCAAGTAATAAATCTGGACTCTTCTGTCACGATTTATGTTCCCAAAACCATAGAGGGGGTTCAGGGGAGGGAGTTGTGATACACAGTCAAGAAGAGTCAGCCATCAAAAATTAATTTAACCATATTGGTGAGGCATTACATCAAGAAAGCTTTGCCTACAATACAACGTTATATTTAAAAAAAAAAAAAAACAAAGTTCAATTGTTCTTCTTTCAGAAGGGTTAACTGGTGTTCCTCTTATGAACAAGAAATGATCAGCGTGTGCTGCAGGCCAAAACAAAGCAAAACATTAAAAGAAAAAACACAAAAAGAGCCATTTTAGACTGTTATAATGTGTCAGATTTTGTAACAGTGTATGCAACACATACTGCCAATCTTGACATCTTTTTTTGATGAACAGCTGCGTTTCTCGACATAAAAATGACAAATATTCATGTCAGACTTTTTTATTCTTCAACAGAAGACGAAAAGGCTCCTGCAGGTGTTCATGTGTGTCTGCGCAACAGGCGTACACAAAATGCTTTCAGAGCAGCTCTGGCTGCCTGTGAATGGATGAATAACTGTGAGGTGGAAGGAAAGTGGCGCAGGTTTTTTTATTATTATTATTTTTCTATTCATTAAAACATTACAAGTATGATGTGAATTTGCATTCATCCCCCTTTCTACTCGGAGAGCCATGAGTAAAATCCTGTGCAAGAAATTGCTGCTTGAGTAGAGAGGCTATTTGTCGCGCCACACTTTTCAGATTTTTATTTACTTTTTTTTAAAAGGGAAAAGAAAATCGTATGTATTCGCTCAAGTTGCAAATAGATAAAAGCTCAAATCAGGTGTTTTCCTGTTTCTGTTGGCTCAAGTTTTCCCTTTGGAGCAGTTCACACTGCAAAAACACAAAATGAACAGAGTATTTTTTTTCCAATTTCTTAGTGAAAATTTCTTAGTACTCTTGAAACAAGCCAAAAGTAACTCGTAATCCTTACAACCTTCCAATGTCTTGCTGATAAGCTACATGTAAGTTAGTTTTGTCTTATTTCAAATCTACTGAGAAACTAGACAAAACTTTATAGGATGTCGTGTTTTTGCAGTATACATGTCTCTTTCACAGACAAACTTCTGGACTTATCTTTCCGTCCTGAAATTCACCGACGCCAGACGCCTTTTTGGAATAAACACTGCACTTTCCAGAAAGAAACATACATATGCAGACATAATGTGACTGGACCTGCAAAGCAGAGACGGTTTTAAAAGCAAAGAGCTTTAACTGAGCCGATTAGACAATGAGACGTTGTTGTTGATGATGAAAAGGCTTCTCGTTCTGAAAAGTGTCCTGGCTGATAAACGCACACTGCATGCCCCGAAGGGTAAATTTTAACAGATTAACCTCTTAAACCCTTTTCAACTCAAGTTTTCAGAATATCAGCTTATCTCGTTTTCTCTCTCTCTCTCTCTCTCTCTCTCTCTCCGACTCACACGAGCTTCAGCGAATTGTTTAATGAAAGGCTGAGCTCCACCTTGACCCACACAACTGCGGTCTTAGATTCTGCAAGTGTTGCTATTAATATCCACTGGCAGCAATTTTGGCAGCCGATAGCTGATACTTATAGAGGGAAGGCAAGGCCTGATGGGAGGTGCCTGCCGTTGCCTTTCTGGTAGAAAAGGGAAAAATCTCTGCATAAGCTAATAAAACTCACTTTTAATCTGTTTCGCAGTTGGCAGCTTAATATAGCAGGAATGTGCAATTGCGCAGCAGCATTTGCAGAAGTGTGGAGGACTTTGGAGCTGATTGGTGCCTGAGCTGAGTCGTTCCTGCGAGGTCGATGATTTGACTCTGTTTCTGACCTCTCGGTGGTTCCGGTTAAGCCCAGAGCGTGAGAACCTAACAACAAACTGAAAGACTGATTTACACAAAAACACTTATTACCCCTGGAATATTGTTTACACTCCTCTGACTGCTTGTAGCTGTCTTCATCTCCGACTTTGACAGAGGAGCGATATTTCATGTCGGTCTCCTTCATTGGACTCATTAGCTCAGCACATAATAAAAATCCCCAGAGCTGCTGCGGACTCACTTTCTGAGGTGCAATGCAAACATTCTGGGTGATTTAGCCAGAGCAAAATTAAATTCCTCAAATGATTCTTGCTCAAGCCTTTCCTTCTTCTTCTTTTTTTTCTCTCTCTCTCTCTCTCCACTTGTTCTTCTTCCTCTTCTTCTTCTGGTATGCTCATAAAAGAAAAATACTTGGAGATGCAGAAAGAACATTCCTCTATCATGCAATCTGTGTTGAAAGGGGAGTTGTGTTCCCTGCTTTCTCAGTACTCTATTCCTGTATTCCTGCAGAGCTGGAGCCAGATGCAGGGGTGGCGTTTCAACCACACCGCGATCCAACCCAAACATCTGCCCGGCAAAAGTCTGAGGCCTTCTCTCTGAGACAAAACACAGGCCTCCTCTGTGCGATACCATTACAAATGATTTCTCTGTTTGATGGGGGGGTTGGTGGGCTGTTGCTACCGGCTGGAATCGCATGGTGCAAGATGTTTCAGCGAACCCCAAAAACCCCAAACCTTTTTCAAGCTGGGTTTTTTGTTGTTGTTTCCCTGACCCTTTAACACGACACACAAGTTGCATCATATATGGAAAAAGAGAATGATGTGTTTACAGGCCTCCTCTGAAGTGTCTGTGAACTTAATAAAACTTAGAGCTGCAAATGTTACATGACCTTTTGAACAAAACAAAAAAACAACTTATAGAACTGATGAACATCTGCTGAAGCAAATGCGCTGTCATTCTTACATAACCACAACTTTATTTGCATTTACGTTTTTGGACGCATGAAGCTTTAGCAAAAAGAGGACAAATACATTTTTTTGGAGGGGAAAATTAATTAAAGACAGTTTTGAACATAATTAAAGAAAAATAGATATACACACATGTTGATGGCACTTTTACTAAGACTTTGTTGTAGATATTCAATGCTGATATTGAATATCTACAACAGAATGGGAGGAAAAACAGCTAAAACTTCTACATTTGTGTTTTGTATCCATACATATATGGATACAAAAATGCATATGATGCCATTTTATAGCACAATTAAGATACTACGTTATCTTCAGTTGTTATAAGAATGCTGTATGTATCAAATACGACTTAAAAGAAATTTGACTTTGTAATGTAACGCCTTGAAATTGGGCTTTTGTCTCTTTAAGAAACTCCTGCTCCTTCTGAAACTCTGCCTTCAGGAATTTTAACAACTTTTTACCAGCGAATCACTGAGCAGAAGTTCATATGATGAGCTCAGCTGATGCGCAGTTCCATCAGGTGTTTGCTAATTGCTGCTGGCTAGTCTGAAGGAACTGAGTGGGGGGAGTTGGAGGTGGAAACTTGGAAACTGCAGCATCGAGGAGGAGTTTCGTCCAACCAGGCTGAGTGGTTGCCCCGGGAGAGTAAAGGATTTCTCAAACAGGCATGGAGGAATCAAGGCAACACTTCTGGTTTGTTTTTTGACAAAGGAATAACATTATAACATGTGGAAAAAAAAGTCGCATGGAGCTTTATTCCCAGAATAGCATTTTGCATGTTGGCTCAAAAGTTACATTTTGGTCGCGTCTTTGTTGCAAACTTTATGTCTGTCTTTTGCCAGTGGTTTTCTTCTTACCACTGGTTGAGTTTTAAAGAACAATGCAGGAGAACCTTTGGAGATCAGCAACCCCTGAGGCTCAGTGGCACCGCTGTACCGGAGAGAAAGGAATGTTCCGTTATTAGTGGAAAAGCTCCTATTATGTGGATTAATCAGCAGCTTTGACTTTGATCTCCAGATTCAGTCTTAGGGACTTTGGAAGGGGAGTCGGAGCCAGCCCACCTTCCAGAGGCAACACAAACTGCACTGAACATGCTCATTAGGAGTGAAATCCCTCAGATGATCAAGACAAATCATTTCGACGTCTCTACGTTTGCTCAACCAGACGACGTGCATGTAGAAAAACCTTGGAAAAAAAAAAAGTATCTCCCTTCAGGAAGCAAATACGGCGAGCAGCTCTTTGCTAAACCCAGAGGTCAAGATTAACAGAGTGCCTGAGAAAGATTAACTGTTAATGGAAAGTTTAGAGAACGCTCTCTTCTGAGCGGGAGGGAGGGTGTGTGCTTAGCGGTGCCAAGAAGAACCGAAATCTGTGAGACCCAAGCCACTGTTGCAAGCTCATAATAAGATTTGGGTTTGTAATGTAGATACCCTATTACGTCCCAATCCCACATGGGAGAAATATTATTTGATGACTAATTTAGATTTCATGACAACTGCCGTGTTGGGAGTAAATGAGGCAGAAAATTTGAGCAACTACCAGGCTTAGTAAAGTCCAGAGGGCCCGGCTGGGATTTGTTTTGTAAACCGGTGATGTGATGAAAATACTCGATTAAGCGGACATATGCAGTTCTGTGAGAAAGTATTTGCTTCCTTACGGATTACTTTTTCTTTTCTTTTCTTTTTTTCCTTCATGGTTAAACAGCTAAACGTAAGATAAAATGTTGAAAAGGTTTTATTTTTTTCCTTCGAATAGAAATTTTGTTTATCAGGGATAAAGCAAAGTTAGCCATACCTTGTGTGAAAATGTAATAATCACACTCACCCAGGCTTGATTACTTTCAGAATGAAAAACTCTTACACAGGACCTGTCTGACAACAGGAAGTAGGCTAAACGATCTTAAAAAAAAAAGAAAGAAAATCAGCACATCGTTCCTCAAGCTAAAGAATTTCATGCATAGATGAGAAACAAATATATTAACGTCCATCATTATGGAAAAGGCTGCAAAACAATTTCTAATTCTTTGAGAGTCCAGAGAAATACAGCAATTCCATTGACCATTTAATTGCGCAATTTAACAGTAAATTTACTTAGCAGAAACAAAGAAAAAACTACAATTTTTCAGTAATTTATTTTTTAGTTAAAAAAAAGTGGCAGCTTTATGCAAAACTGTTTACATTCGCGTCACGAGTCACATGATCAACACTCAAACGTTGCCACGGGCGCAACTACGAAGAAGAAGACGACAGGATGTAGTTGGAGGATGATGATGATGTTGCGGCTTGCTTTTAAACATACCTATTCACGTGTGACTTTAACTGCGTTCCTTAATTAGCCTACCGGAAATAGTACAATTGTGAAATTTTGTGTTTTTGACATTAGTGGAACATTGACAAAGTTTTGTGCGCATGTCGTCATGGAAACGCAGCTAGTGAAAGCCATTATCCACAACAGGAGAGAACCTACAGTGGGCAACGTTCTCAGGAGTCGCTGGTCTTTTGTAGACCAGCAAAAGTCTGACGCAACTTCTGCAAGTTCTGCTTCTGTTGGGGTCTGTGTTCAGAGTCCTGCTATTGGAAAAAATATCCCACAGAAATGGCCACCATGGCAACGAATGTATAATTTGATCGAAGAAGTAAACTATAATGCACCTCGAAAGACCTTTCTAAATATTCAGCATGCTTACATTTGAAGTCATTTTCACATATAATTGAAATTGGGAGGTGTTCAACAAATTGCTTTACAGGAGAGAGGTCCATCTTTCCCTGCCTGACCTCAGAAGCTGAGATGTAGGATTTTCCCTACAACGCTGAGAGTTGAATGCTGTGAGGACGGCAATAAACAGTCTCATCATGGAGACTGTGCTTAATCATCAACCAAATAGTTCAAATCTGGGTCAAAAAAAAAAAAAGGTTAACCTGTGTCGTTGCTACCTTTCCAAGTATAAAAGCGAGCGCTTGGGAAAGCCACAAAATCACAACGTCAGCCGTGTAGATTTCAGGATACCGCAGAAACCAAAACAAAAATGAAATACAGCTCCAACTAATGCATTCCTGTCGAGACTGTAAAATGATCCCAGACAGATAAGGTAGCAGCAGCTGAAATAACCTGCACTTAGCACGCTGCCCAGCGCTTTTGGGTACAAACTAGACAATAGGGGAGGAAAAACGCGCCGCACATTAGAACAAAAGTAGAAATAAACGAGTGCAACCAGACAATTGGCGTATATTATGAAAGTTACGACAAAATATTTTCATCTGTGCCAATATCAAAAGGCCGATCTGTTAGTGCGCACCGTCTAGTGAAACGTATTTCAGACTTTCCGTTCCGACAATAAAAAGAATGTTCCACGTCGTCTCATTCGAACGCACTGTTTGTCTCTCTGTTGGGAACTGGTTTCTCTTGGACCAAAACGTTCACAGTGTCCTCTGAACATCTGGAGAGTTCATGTCCAAAAATGCAAAAATAAAATAAAATAAAAAAAATTAAGATATCAAATAGCAATATTTTGCTGAGTTTAAAAGCAATAGCTGTGCTCGCAACCTTTTGGAGAAACCGAGCAAATCCAAGTGAGTGAGCTAATTGTCTGCTGAAACTTTGTTTGCTAGGAAAAATGAGCTGAGAGAGCCGATACGGTTAAAGCTGAAGAATATATTGCTCTTAAAGCAGCAGTTCAGGAGTTAAGAAGTGGGGTTTCGTGGAGAGGATAAGAGCATTTAGTGTCTTGTTTACTGTAGACAGAAAAGAGTGTCAAAACAGGAGAACATCTGGCGTCGAACTAACAGCAGGTCTGAATGAGCAAATTATAAAGCTAATGACATAACTTAAATGCAAAGAAAATTCTATTCAAATGATAAATGTTTAAAGGATATTTCAGTGTTGAAGACCTACGTTTGGATTGCAATGAAGTTTGGATGTTGGTTATTAGCCTTTGGCTAAAAAAAATAAATTCTAGAAGTCGCTTAAACAAATTTCATCTAAAAATATTCTAGCGTTTTATATTTTCAATATCCTGGAGATGCTTCAATTTTTTCCCCACATTTCATTTGATATTTCTTTTGACTCAGAACATTGTGGTGATCTGTGGCTAAAAATGAGTCCATAAGCTAATTTGACCCATATTCTAATCATCTTACACATTTATTACCTAGGTCAAATACTACCAACTTTAATATCTATATCTGGTTTCTGAGCGCCCCTACTTCTAATGGCACCCTGGGCAACCGCCTGTGTTGTCCATATCAAAAATCTATCAAATCTACCCTTTTCTGTCTTCAACTCAAGTCAGACTAAGTCTATCGACTTCGGCCAAACAGAATCTCTCCACGGCACGCTTGTTTTAGGGTGTTGATGGTGTGTTCACGCTTTGTTTGTGTTGTTGCCGTGACGATGTGCAGTGTTGGTATTCCTCCACACGCAGCCCAAACAGTTCCGTTTTGGTCTCATCTCACCAGACCAACTTCTTCCTCATTAGCAGTATCCTCCGTGTGCCTTGTGGCAAACCCCAAACATCATCCCCACACACACACTACCCCACAATCACCTCTTTATGCAGTAGTGTCATGTAAAGTGTCGTTTCCACAAATCCACATGACAAAATGTGAAAAAATAAAGGGGTATGAGAACTTTTTCCAAGAAAAAACTTGCAGTTTTTATATTTTTACAACTTTTTTTATTTTATTTTTTTAGACATTTGTCACGGTAATTGCTTTTAATCTAAATAAAACAAGCTAGTCTGGATTTCCTTTCCTTCCTGTAAGCGTCTAACGTCTCTTGTGTTCTCACCTACCCAGAGACATGAAAGTGAAAACAGTCCTGGGTTCATGTCTTAACTTTGGTGTAAAAAAATTTTAAAATATAGTGCAATGGAAGACTTTTACGTTAAAGTATTTTCACAGAAGACATGAATGGCGATAAAACACCAACCCATCCAGTTGTGGCCAGGATTACGTCGAAGTGTTAGATACCACAAATCATCTCTCCTAAACTTTTTCATCCAGCTCTTTATGAGCCACATTTTCCATCTCAAAGTGCCAAAATCCACTTTTTGTCTTTGGAGGAAGAGCAACGTTCCAGCTTGGAGGTGATCATCCATACGGTAGATATATATATATATATATATATATATATTTTAAATCCAGTAAGTTGTCAACAACTCTCAGACCACCCAGTCACAGACACGTTGTCCACACAGACACACCCACCCACACACCTAATGAGTCCGGCTTCAAAACATACACAAGTACACACTTTGTATGCTGGGAGAAACGCACACATACACACAGAGGCTCACTGTGTCATAATGACCCTATTCCTATTCTACGAGGCCACACTCACTTCTGTTTACTTTTGTTTGTGACCCAACCATCCGTGGAATCTTAATTGTCTCGCACATGAAACATGCCGCCTCTGACGGAGGCCAGCTTTGATCTAATTTTTTCGCATGTACAAGCTGTTTGCGAGTGGGACGGTTTCGGCTACACTGGTAAGCGTGAGCAGTGGCGTGCATATGATGACCTCCCACGAGACGCCCGTTCTGCTACATCTGGGATGGTTGAACTGTTTCCCAACAACAGCCTGTGGATTTCTTTTTTTATTTTTTTTCCCTTTTCATTTTATGTAACCGCCATGCTCCTTTTCAGTGTTTTCAAAACACTCTGCTTGTCCACATGCTCGCTCGGCTGACCCATTTCGGCGGGAAGCGTCCAGCTGCTTCTGTTGTGGCCCCCTGATGGTTGTGTAACGTCGCTCCACGTTACCTTCGAGTGTCAACAGAAAGAGCTGTGGGCGATCATTGGTCGGAGTTTGGCCTCCACCTTCAAAGTTTGTTGGCTTTCCTCGAAGGCCCGGCTGCTTTCAAGCGGTCGATGGCATCCTCTCGTAAAATCCTCCGTTTTTACCAGCACACATGGCTGGGTTAGAACCCATACTCCTGACTGAAAACAGATATTTACGTACAATGCATTAAAAAGACGTGCAGCCCTTTATTTTCCTCACTGACCCACATTGAAATTTGAACAAAGCCTTTTCTGTCTATGGTCAGTTAGGATTATTAGTGTTACTCCTTTTTGACGAAACACCAAAATAATAGGAGATAAGGTGTTATTTCCTCCTTTAAATTAAAAAACTTACATATACAGACATTCCTATGCCTTTAATCAAATATATTGTCATGTTTTACAGTGTATGAAGAGGTGAGGCAGACGCTAGAGACCCAGGTTCAGAGGAAGTGGTGATTTTAATGATGAGGAAACAGTCCAAAATGTCTACAGGCAGCACGGCTGAGCTAATTCCAGGGCTCAACGCCGGTAGCAACTGGTTATCCCAAAGAACAATAACTCACTGTGACAACATAGGATGTGTAGAGACGCAGAAAGACGTAACAAGACGTAGGACCCGACGAAGACACAGACACACAGGTGACACTAAATACACAGAGGGTAATCAGGGAACGAGACACACCTGGGGACTAATCAAGGGGAGACAGGACAACACGGAGACTCAGACACACAGGAAACTCAAAATAAACACACAGGAAAACACAGAACATGACATATATTTAGAGTACAAACACCATGGGACTGAGAAGTCAGTTAAATTTTCTGGGTGGGTCAAATAATGTGCATGAACCAAAAAGCAAAAACAAAACGACCCTGTAAAACGAGTCTTGTATCAATATGAACTGGAACGCTGCTCAGCTGACTGCGGCTGTCAGCATACTCCCAAATTAGCGATAACAAATTAACATATTGGATCGATAATCACAAAGACCTGACCTCAAAAACTCATGGACCGAGCTGGAAAGGCGTGTCTGACTGATTGTAGCAGAAGAAATGGGCCAAATTTACACCAAACTATCGTAAGAAGATTGTGGAAAGAGACCTAATGCAATTTAGAAAATTGGTATGTTAACTTATGAATTCGAATAAATAAAAAGTCTCTTTCTCCTTCTCGTGATTCTGAGGAATAGTTATGCATTTCCTGTAAGTAGGCAAAACATTTCCTACTTCAGGAAATGTTTGGCCTGGATTAATATGGGCAACAATATTAAATCTGCATCTTTGTATGCAATGTGTAAATATCTGGCTTAAAGCGTTTATAATGCATCAATTTAAGACACTAACACTCTTATGAACTTTGTCAGGGCAGTAAAAGTGGAAAACAATTAAGGCTTGTCAATTTGAAATGGAGCTCGTCTCCTTGAGACAACCCGCCGAGGTTTTAGCTTGAGTTATCCAGTTGACTGCCTTCACCTCCTCCAAACATGTCGCAACATGTGTGTATACGTGTGTACACAGGCATGCGGTCAGCAGTTCTACGTTACTGATTACAGGTGCAGGATTTTTGCCAACAATCACCGAGCCCTAGTAAGAAGACTTGGTTGAGCTTTCATGATTTTATCTTTATTCAGGAACGTGTCATTGTTGCAAGGGAAATTTTAGAAATAGTAGCATAAGAGAGAATGTTTCACACTTATGTAGCTCGTGTCCCTGATCCAGACGCTCCGCAATGAGTCCTGACTGTGGCCCAAGCAGTTCTTGTTGAAAGTATCGTAGTGACAACAGGCCTATAAGAAATGCTGGACGCTAAAGCTACTGTCACACTGTCTATTCTTAGACATGTATGTTGGTTTATCTAAAAATGCTTTTACATGTGGGTTCAATGTCAAAAAATTAAGTGAATTTGTGAAATATCCTGGGACAGATATGGTTGATGTGCATTATTTAATGTTTGTCACCACTCCATACATTACCTGAGTAAATTTACAATATGCCACGGTATGCATAGGGTTAAGGTTAAGCTGCATTCAGCCTTTATTTTTATCTTTTTCTATATATAGCAATGGTCACAGCATGCGGGGATGAAAGTTTGATGCTTCATAAAAAGTCCTGTGCTTCCAAGTGGTCACATAATTATTAGCTAAACTACTCCGGAAATAATTGGCACTCCAAGTGTTAGCAAGCTGAGGTGAGTGACTCTTCATCAGTGCAGACAGAGAGTTTGCATAGTATAGCATGATATCAAGGAGAGAATTGCTAGATTGTTGTTACAAAATTTGAGAAGCACATGTGTAATTTCTTTTGGCAGTGGAAATGGTGAAATGGTATCTCTGACTTGTGATTCTCATTCCACTGAATGTTTCTAAAAAACAAACTCTGTGGTATCCTATTTTAGCTGGAGACCAAGTAATGTGTGCTACAGTATAAAGTTCTGTATAGAGAAAGATAATACTGGAGTGTTCCTTATTTAAAGTCACTTCTCTGTATAAGACAGATACAGGATAGGGTGAACGGAATAGGATTTACATTAATAAATCTTTTCAGGACACTTTCATCAATAAGACCCAAAAGTAAATTTAAATTATCATGTTTTCTGTAATCTACCTGTCGACCCTTAACTACACGTGCAGCCACTAATCACCTGTGAACTCAATTTCTTAACCGTATCAACCTTCTTACCTTAAACTCTTTCAGTGTAAACTCTGGATTGGGTTGAGTTTGCTAATTGCACTGCCAAGCATTGCCTTCTGTGAGGGAAGATACTCTCCACAGAGCTAAAGCCAGTCCAACTTAACCTAAAAAGAAAGACCACAACAGATGACTTGAAAGGCTCAGTCAGATCAGGAATTGCAATCTTTACTTCAGTGCCTAAAACTGTGAAGGAATTGCTACAGATGTCAGAGATGTTCTGCCAAAGCGTGTAGCTGAGTGCAGCTGCAAAGGTCCATATGTTGGATTTGTAAACAAAGGCCCACATGGAGGCCTGATTCCATATTGAAACAGCCTGTAACTTTGACCTGTTTACAGAATGTCTTTGGGTTTTGTGTGTGTACATGTATGTTTGATTTTTGGCAAGCTTCCTTTTCTTGCAGAAGTGTGTGTCTACTTTGGTGGAAGATAAAAGTATTTTGCTGTTGTCACTCTGTTGGCCGTGTGCTGAGAGAGGTGTCATTACATGCCCATAAATGTCTAGCGCTGAGAGATAATTATGGGTTCAGCTAATATGTAAGTTGATAAATCCCATGTTTTTAGACAGCAGCTGGACCATGGACCAGCCACTGTCTCCCTTTAGAAAGAGAGGACCAGTAAAAACAAATGATCAAGTTTTATTTTTAATAAAAAAAAGGCTTCTTCAGGAGGCTAATTGAATGTCAACCTCTGTAACAGGTTAAAGGTGGCGCTGCATTAGAGGTTTTTCTTATTAGTCTTCTTAATAAGAAAACCCCGATGTAAAGAAACTGAAACGATATAAAATTAATGGCGGAGATATAACTTACCGTATATCCACCATCATCTGTGGCTTTGCTAATTGACTTGAGCATTCATGGGAAGGGTAGAAAAGAAAATAGACCAGGCTGTGAGCAGCCTGTACATGACAATGATTGTCAGCGCTAAAACCCTCCTTCTGGCTGTGATTGGTTGTCTCTGATGGAGCTGTGTACTTGTTCAAAGTGCAGCTAAATAAAAAAAAAAATGGATAAAACTACATACTGTACCTCTGAGCAACAGATCATCCTTTACCAGTCTTCGGCTCTATGGGGAGGATTTTTAAATGAATGTGAACCAAATACAAAATCAGCACAATCCCTTTACTTTGTTATTAATAATACTTATTTTTTCTTAGCATCCAGGTTAGTCAAAGAAGTGACACAGCACTGGTGAAAGTCATTAATGATACTCTCATCATGGCCTTAGATGATTGATTTGTTTCTGGATTTGTTAGTTGTCAGAGCTGCATGTAATGCAGACGATCACAGTATTCTCTAATAAAGGCAGGATTAAGGCAGAATAGTATTTACTAAAGAAAACTGAATGCTGAAATTTAATGTGGCGCTCCAATAAAGTACTTAGTTTATACACATTAATTTAGCCAGATAATTGCAGCTATTTATTTTTTATTTCTTCTCTAAGAAAGATTTAAAGGCGGCGCTACGTAGACGAGTGACGTCGGAACATAACCCACTGATCAGCAGCGTGTGAGATAAGTTAGATTTTGCAGCGCAGTAAAGGAGGCGGGGCTGAGAGAGAGAGAGAGAGAGTGAGAGAGAGAGAGAAAGAGAGAGAAAGAGAGAGAGAGAGAGACAGAGAGAGAGAGAGAGAGAGAGAGAGGCTGGACGCGTGTGTGTGTGCGTGTGTGAGCGGTTTGTACGTGCGCAAGGACAGCGCTTCGGGGGACAAGGTGAACACGGCGGCGGACAGAGGTTTTTTTGGGGGGGGGGTTGGGGGTGGGAAGCAGTTTGTACCGAGATTCAGACGAGGAAAGTTGAAGCGTTTCACCGGTCGCTGATACGTCGTGCGTCCTGGACACGAGCTTGTACTGCGTGCTGTCCTTTCATAACCGTAAGCACTTTGTGTATTTGTTTAGGAACTAATTTAGGAGCGCATATGCTTAAAGTCAGAGGCAACCATTCTTCTCGGTCATGTAGGAACGTGCAGTGGGGTTATAGATGAGCTTACTGACGGCTTTTAGTGTCAGAAATTAGTTTTGGTCATGCTAAAAACACAAACTCTTCTGGGGCGTCTTTTAAGTC
This sequence comes from Gambusia affinis, assembly GCF_019740435.1. NCBI lineage: Eukaryota > Metazoa > Chordata > Actinopteri > Cyprinodontiformes > Poeciliidae > Gambusia > Gambusia affinis. The sequence goes on from NC_057881.1 coordinate 20,416,394, forward strand.
TGATATTAGCTTTGTTAATTTAGTATTTTGGATTGATAAAAAAAGCATTAGACGTCCTACAGGTTACCCTGTGTGAACACAAACGTTTGGTATTATTGGAAGGAGTTCGCTCTCTATATTCTCTCTCAATGTTGTGTCAGTAGGTGGTGCAATGATTATTTCGTTCACAACGGTGCTTCCTAAACTAATGCCAGGCATTTACCTAAAACAGCAGCATGTTTAGCAGCTACTCCCATGCAGGACTAGCCAACTGTGTGTCATTGCTCTTAGCTCTGAGTTCACCTGGTAAAACATTTTTGTATGCTGCTGGTGCATAAAGAAGACCAGATGTAGGACCATCACTCTTAGCGTGCTTTTTGGCAGAGATACACCCCAGTCTGAGTGTGGATAAACACTCCAGCAAGTGTGGCATTATTAAGTTGCTTCATAATCCATTAAATCTCTAGGTGTCCCTGTATTGGTAGTAAAGCTGAATTATTCCCTTTCTCTGCAGGAGGAGACACAAATGTCACTAAATGTCAAGCTCTCGCAGCTTTGGCTTAGCTTTCAGGCTGATTAGGCTTGCACATACAATCAGCAGGGCTTGCCCTTTTGGCCAGCAGTTTGATTGGTGTGAGAAGCCTGATCCTGTAGAGAACCTATGAGACTCAAAACTGGACATAAGTAAAAAGGAAACATGGTGTGCACCCAATTATTAGAAGTGGAGAGAGTATCTTTTTCAATGTGTGTCCAAATGTGCACACACATTTGGACACGCATTCTCAGTCAGCGAGAGCGACCTAAAGATAGCCGAGCCCCTGTGGAAACCGTAATTAGTGGGGTGAAAGGAGAAGGCGGAGGCGGAGTTGCTGGCGGAAGACTTATTGTTTGAATCATCTGATATGTGTTGTATACCTGTACAACAGAGGAGCACAGAAACCATTGGGAAATCAGACGGAGAGTTGGCTGGGAAGATGCAAAGTTTAGCATGCATGTGTAGATTGCTGAACTTTGTTGAAGTATACATGCGGTTCTGGTTTCAATAACAACAACAAGAGCTCCTAAATGTGATCACAGCTTCTTGTGAACCAGGCGGATAGTGAGGTTCTGCAGGTAGTTTGGTGGATTTTCATGGTGATTATGGCTTTCTAGCAGGGATTCTGAAACTAATAAGTGGGCATTAGGCCGATGTGAGAATCCCAGGTTGTGATAATCCTGATTGTTATATTAAATCAAATTGCTTAGACAAAAATGTATGCCATAGATAAATTACTTTTATTTTAAAGAGAAACAGACAAAATACTCGTAGATGTACGCAAATCCACAAAATACACACCAGCTACATTTAGAAACAGTTTCACAAGCTGGATAAGTTTCTAATGTTTGGTTTTGGCAGGTTGACATGGGTAAAACAACCATATTATTGGCTCAACACATTGGGGGGGGGCAAAACCCAAATTCTTTTCGCCACTTGGGATGAACCCAACTGGCAGGATGTGTTGGCAACGGTGACAAAAGTTGAACATATTTCAACTTTCTTGTGTCATGTTTACATGTACGAGCTCAAAATTTCACATGCCTGTCGCTTGGTTAGAGGAGGGCAAACGGCTGTCGCCTCATCACGCAGGTTTCCTAGGAAACGAGGGACGGCACCTCCTGTGTTTCAAGCCCACTAGCTGGTGAAGCAGGCCTTCAGTCAGTGTCGTAGCTTTACCTCAGGAAAAGGGATGTATTAGTTTCCAGATCACTAACGCCCACGTTTTTGTAAGCAGTTTGTACTTATAAGCATAGAAAAAATGAAGAAGTATCCTTTCAGCTAGCTGACCTGCAGTCCACTAATAAAAGTCTGGGAAGAGCATCTTGGAGCTATAAATCCTACAAAAAACCCCCACAAAACTCCAGGCCCATTCCAGGACTTTCTCCTGGATCTCATTGTCAACTTTAAAACAACATGACGGAAAATGTTTGCGGCTTTGAAAATGAAACATTTTAAGCTATGACGGCGGTTAAACAAACATTTAACGCTGACCATGCGAGTGTCCACTTCAACACACACCAGTTCACATCTTGTAGTGGCTAGCCCGCTCCCCAGAATATAAGAAACTAGCCGACTGCTTTTCCAAGGGGCTTCTTAAAAACTCCCCCCTCCGCTTCTTCTACAGGCTGCAGGTAGAAAGTGATCATGTGTTGCTAGCTTGAAGAAGGTTTCTTATTTAGTCGTAAGCCCCTGGGCTTTGTTTGAGGACTGACTGGTGTGTGTGTGTGTGTGTGCGTGCGTGTGTGTGTGTGTGTTGAACACAATGGCTGTGTTTACACAGGAATCGCTGTGTACACGCACGCATTCACAAGCCGTGCGCACATGCAGGCTTTTCTTCTCTTTCCTTTAGGTTAAAGATGAGTGTTGGCTTTTAGAAACTGGATACCAGTTTTACGAAGTTGCTATCACAACACCCACATGGGCGGCAGTTTTAGAAAGGCCGTTGACATCTGTCTTTCTGGAGTTTAAAATTTTTTTTTCTTTCCCTTTTCCCTCTAATCATTATCCTGTCAGTTTAGGCTTGGCTCGTCTCATTTATTCGCTGTGCTCCTCCTCCCTGTGCAGGGCGCTTGCTGAGACCAGAGGGTTCCCTGCGAGAGGGAGCACAAGGCAAACATCATGGCTTTAGCAGGATGCCCTGACTACTTTTTACGTCACTCAAACTACCAGGTAAATATTTTCTGAGCTTTGTGCTTGTTTGCATGTCAGTGGCACATAGTGTGAATGAATGTTTTGAAGTAGTGTGGCTGTAAAATTCCGGTTTCTTTAAATAGCACTGGATTGATTGAGAACTGTCTGATTTGTGGCTTACCACTTTAAAATGTGGCTACAGCATTATTTATATAAACTTTTAGGTTGTTTTACTGTACAGGAAGAATGTCCTATTAAAATTATTTGTAACAGCAATGTGGGGCTCTTGATTTCCCTGATGTTTTGCAGCCAATCATGAGTTAATGCTCAAAGTCTTGGATCTTCTTTTGTTTGTTTGTCTGTCTAGTGTATTTTTTTTCTTTTTGCTTTTCTTGCTGTTGAACGTGGCTAACTATAAGTTAAATGTACGAGTTACAAGAGTGACTTCAAAAAAAAAAAACCAAGATGCACCAATTATTAGAATTGTCCAACTTTTGTCATGAACTAATTGATCACTCCAGTCAATTAGCCGTTTGTTTCTAGGTGTCTTGGAAAAACCTGTTTTCAGACTAAAGAGTTTTAAGGTGGGGTTGTGCAGCACTAATTTTCACTTCAAAGTTTATTTGTTGAGCTTAGTTGGTCTTCAACAGCCCTTGAAGTAGAATAATAATAAAAAAAGAACAAAGAAAACATAGGAATGTAGTCTGATCTTCTAATCTGGATGTGAAACATTTGTCAAAGCTGATCTAGAATTGCTAGCTTGTTTTAACATTAATTAATGAGCGGTCTGTTGGATAAAGCCTTTTTAGATGTGGGTTGAAAAAAAATTAATAAATTACAGTCTTAAGACAGACTTAGATTTATCTCCCCATTAAATGGGCCTCATGTTTCAGAGCTACAGTTTCCCCAATTATTTAATGGCACAGCTTTAAATCCCGAGAAATTGTTCAGCAAATGCAGACAAGGCTCAACCTGCACACCCATAAAAGGTTTGTGGGACCAATATCAAACCCTAAACGGGCTGAAATCTTTTGAAGCAATAGGTTTTTTATTGCTTGAAAATACTACGATTTTCTATAGTAGACTTTGTTGTATAAAACACCAGTTTACTCGTTAATAACGTTTCCATAACAAATTAAAAGAGCAATGTAAAGGCATTATTTAGAACAGATAAACATGTATTTCTACTGCTGCTTCAGCAATGTAGCATTTATTATTACAGTAGTAGGGATGTTCAAGTGCATGTTGTGCAGAATACGGTACCTTTTTGTTGTTCTGCTCTATACTTTGTACCAGTACTCCCAGTTTGTTTAATTAGTTGGGCTCTCTGCTCAAATAGTCAATAATCAGCTGTTCAACAGAAATGTTCTGTGGTTCCCACATCATGACTGTGTACCTTTTTCACAACCTGAAATATTTTCCAAGCTATTGACTATGACTCTTTTGTAAGCGATGGTATCAGCTCAGTTTTAGCCAGCTGGACAGCAGTGTGCAGAGGGGCAACGCTTACCTTGCGCTTCACACAACCAGATAAAGCTCTGATCACATTGACACTTTCTCCAGCATATCCTTAAACGGCCAGAAAGCCACAGGAACTTTTAAAAATCTTGATTTACCTTGACACCAGTGACCAGCTGAGTTTATCACATCTCTGCCAGAGAGTTTTGCTCATGTTAGATGCTGCTGGAAAAGGTTTAAAGGCACCGGCATTAATCCAGACTTCAGAAATCGACCCATATTGACGTAGGCGCAGGATGAAAATTGTGTCATTTTGTTTGCAGGGATATCCGCCTGCCGAACGTGACACTAGACCCGGGTCGAACTATTCAACAGAGCTCTGTGCGAAGTGCTGAGTGATTGGCAGGAGTTTGACCAATCACATCAATGTTGATATCTACCTTCAACTAGTCTGCTTGAACATTTAGTCCACTACCTGGTTTTTGTGTCTGTAGGAGACACAAATACATTTGAGGAACATTTACCTAACACAGTGAGAAATTACGTACGTTTGTATGATTCTTCACTAAGTAACTATATTATACTATGATTGGCAATTGGTTAATAACTCCTGGATGGAAATTGGAATGTGCTGGCTGTGATTTTCCTGATGGACACGGAAGCGGGAGTGGTGTGTCCTAGATGGTCTGTGCCGTCGTACGAAAAGTGTGCGTAATGATGAACGTGCCAAAGTCACGCGACTGCCCATCGTCTGTTTGGATACGGATAAAGTATGTGGGAGCCGCAATAGTTAAATATTGGATTGCATGAAAGGGCAGCCTCTTGATTATAGTTCTGCAAACCTCTCTTGGGGTCTACATGTGTGCAGTAGCAAGGCCTCTTGCCTCGAGGTTGGGGTCTGTCGGTCTGGTTCGGTGAAATATGGCGTCTCTGCAACACAACAGACCCACGTCCAGTGTCCAAATCCTTGCAGAATGAGCCCTTTGTTTCTCCGTTTGGGGTTTTCTCCTTTCCAACTCTCCAGTAACCTAAGGAATTTGGTTGAACGGCATTGTGGAGCCCTATAAATAGAACTGCTAAACAAACACCATTAACAAGCTGTGGACTTTGTTTTGTGACAGGCTTTTGGGATTGCCGTTGTGACGTCTCGCTGCGACTCGGAGTCGGATGAAGGAGGTGACGTAACGTCAGCCGCCTTGTTGCTCTGGGTGGAGGTACAAACGTGGAGCCTCCTGCTAGCCCAAACCGTGGGACTGCAGAGCTCCTGTTGAGCTGACATTAAGTTGGATTGGTTCTCTTTAGCTTCCAGGAAGGAGTCTTTGCTCCAGTAAGACCACAGTGAATAGTGAATTGAGTCTCCACAGAAAACATTCCTCCATCCTACATTTAGTGCAGGGAAAAAAGCAGATTTAGGTTGTTAAACAGAAAGAAGCTGGCTATAACGTCGCTGTGTGTTCTTGTGTGAAGTTTGCCAATTGAGAAGAGACTGCATGTTCCCCCTCCAACCTCCCGTGGAGTTTTTCTCTGGGTGTAGTTTGTACAGATAAGGAGCAAATGAGCCGTCCCCGTGTGAACTTACATAATGCTATACATAACGCTGGGGATGTTTGGGAATCTGGGCACTGCTCCACTCCCGTCTCCTGTGTGCGTGTGTGTGTGTGTGTGTATCTCAGTGAGAGCTTTGGAGCAGTGCCAGAGATGCATCAGATTGAGTCGGCTGTAAATCTTTCTTTCTTTTCTGTCTCTCTCTGCAAATCCATCTTTTTGTGGGTAAGTTTACATTTTGCAAATGTGTATTTGTTCACGTTGCACAACACCAAAACATTTAGACTTGCAGCTTCGTTGAGTCGTGGCTTTAGTTGTTCAGGAAAGAAAGAGGAAAGGCTGAGCAATTTAATATTTCAGTATTTTCAAAGTATCAACAAGTATGAAAAATGTTTCTATTTTCAGACTTTATTCCTTATCCCATCTGGTTAAATGTTGTATTCTTTCTTCTGTTCTTTATGTCATTCCTACTTTCCACCCTTCCCTTATCTTCATTTTTTCTGTTTTCTGTCTTTTTTCCTTGTACCATCTCTACTTGTGTCTGTGTTCATTGTGTCTACCCTCATTGTTCTTCCTTTGTTTCACACCACTACTAAACTTTGGGGTAAGTTTTCTGATAAACACTCTTCTTGTGGAGACTGATGTACATTATTTTTAACATTCTTAAACATGTTAGCGGGTGAAATAGTGGGGCATGATGCTCAGTTGGTCACTTAACAGACAAGTCACTTGTGGTGCGTGGCTTTTTCTTTTCACACAGCTGGAAACATTTCCAAACATCCAAATGTGTAGTTTTTGTAAGAAAAACGTTTAGAAGCTCTCACTAGTTATGCACCATGGATGAAATTTTACCGATCCAAAATAATAATCACTTTTTCAACACAAGTACTAAAGACTACTTTTACTATCAGCTTTGCTAATCAAGTTCAATGTTTCCCAATTGAAATATTGGTAATGACTACAAACGGACCCTGTGTGTTGCAAGAAATCCTATCAAAAAACCAAGTTGAATTTGTTAAAGCACCAAGTTTTGTTTTGTATTTAATTTAATTTGAAAATACTTTAGAAATCTCAAAGGGAAGTTCAATGTTTATCAAATTCCAACATTGAGGCTTCTCCACAATCCTCATCATTTCTCTGCTTCTTCAGTTTGACCACTTCAATGAGTGTGGATGTAGTAAAATATATTAATATATATAAAAGTAAATGAACTTAAAAAGAACATAAAAGACTCTTATTAAATTGTAATTGTCAGGTACTGCTGCTTCAATGCTGTTTGGGTCCTTAAAGCCGTAGAGTCAGTCAAAGTGCATCAGAGTTCATTGTGACGGTTTATGGGGAATGCGACCATTATAATCGACTCTTTTATAGCGAGAGTGTTTCCAGTTAAGGGGTCTTTTTAGCAGCAGTTAACAGTGCTGCTACTGATAACTCCTACTGGACCCAGAATGCTGTTCTTCCTCCAACAGTCACTGCCTTTGTGCCCTGGAGGAGGCCGGCTGATGCAGGACTGGGCAGCACCATCAAGATATACCTGTAGAGGTTTTTTCTTTTTTTTCATGTTTTGTGATCATTTCTAAAGATACTGCTATACGTTTAAAGTATAAATGGTGCATATTTGCTTGCTGCAGCTGGTTTTCAGTGGGAGTTCAGAGGAGCTGCTGTAGCTAAAGTCCGCAATCAGACCACAGGCCCAGCAGCCAAGCTGTCTTCCTTGGAAAGCTTTTGGCTGCTGCTTCTCAGAGCTATAAATCTCACTCCTGGCATTTATGGATGTTTTCGAAGCACAGAGGGGAGATGCGAGCCGGTGTGTGTGTGTGTGTGTGTGTGTGTGCGCGCGTGTGTGTGTGTGTGCACGCACCACAAGTCTCCTGGCCATGAGCAGTTCCTGGAAGCAACGCTTCCGCGTTCTTCCTTTTCCTGGAAAAGGGAAGATTTTTAAATTTGGCTTTTGGGCCTTTGTTTCTCTCCGACAGCTTTCTCGCCTCGAGGCTGTTTCGGATTAGCCGGTGTGTTAAGGAACGTGACGTTGTGTCCCCAGATGTGTGACAGTGCTGTGGATGCTCCGTTTGTTTTTGTCTTTTAGCTGCAGATGTGCTGATGAAACCGAAACGCTGCAGGACGTGCTTCATGTTTGTATTGGACAGATGTGGCAGTGACAGCTGGAGGTCAGCAGGGTCATGGGGTTAGCATATGGCTTGACGTTACTGGAGAGCAGAGCCCCTCAGCCGTTTGAGCTCGTGATATTTCATCCTTCAGGAAAACCTCCGGCATCCTAAGGGTGTGGTCAGATTCCGTTCACTTTTAAATTAAAGATTTACATTTTTTTTTTGGGCAGGAAAGGATGGAGCGCTCTTCCTCCCGCCGGCCTGAGGAGCTGATCGTTTCCGGCTTTCAGCGCACAGCCAGTCAAGCTTCGCCACATCACCATGGTAACGCCCCTCCCTCCTCCACATCCATTTCTGTAGAAGGCCGTTTAACACATTTTTTGACGTTTGATGTGAAAACTGAATGAAACACAATTAATTGGGCGTAATGAATGTAGGACACACTTTCCTCCAGTGTTGTGCTAATTCACAAGAGCTAGTTCAAAGTTCAGATTACACAGATTTATAATTCACACTTTCCAAATTTCAAGCTTAAAAATGAATAAATTTACTTTTATTTATTCATTTCCCTACATAAGAAAGTAATTTCCACTAACTTAAATTTTGACAAATGACATCATCCCTTAATTAGGCATCACTGGACAGCTTTTATAATCATAATTTTAAAAAGTTATTCTGGCCAAGTTGAGCTTCAGACTGCTCTAAACTACAACACACACTTGGAAAAATGTACACATTATAGAACATTTCAGTAAGTAATACAAAAACAGATCTGAGTCCAATCATCAATCAAAATGGTTGCATTCATGTCTCGCTGCTGAGAATGTTTAATGTTTGCTTAAATTTAGTAAACGAGGAAAAACTTGGGAGGTGATTTCATGCATCAAGAGGAGAATATTTAAGAAAGTAACTTCTGTCACTTTCAAAGTACAACAAGGTTTATGCTCCTTTTCGTGCAAATGGTCACAAAGTCAACAAACGCAGCATTAGGTTTGCATTACACAAATATGCAACAGTGTGACCACGTGGTGCTTACATAGCAGACAAATCAGTTTTTTGCTTACCTTGGAATAAAATACATAAATTTTCCCTTGTGTAAGAGAGCTGGTGTTTTGCCCTAATCTCCTCTGTCCACATGCAGAGTTCATCAAGTTTAATTAAACTGCCTATTGATGCTGACCATTCTCTGAAAGCATCACTTCCTGACAAACCTGCTCATTTTTGTGCTATTTTTATTACCAGCTCAGTAATAAACACTTAAATCTAACTAGGTTGGGTAAAGTACTATACAGTTACATATAAAGTATGCCAAGAGGCAGATTTACTGGGGAAAGTTATGTTCCACCTTTTGTGGTCACGATGCAAAACAAATGGTTCTAATTTCCCACATATGTGTTTAGTGTGAGGTAAGTGTACTGCATTGATAAGGGTTGGAAAAGATCCTCATATTAAAATTTCTGTTGTGGAGACCATTTCTCCAATGGTTTAGCGTTCTGAAACTAATTTAAAAGCGAAGAAAGGGTGACTCACTCACACAGATGCAGATGCACAAAGGCAACCCAATAAATAGTTGCTGTTTTGCAGAAAACATGATTATAAATCATTGTTTTTGTATTTTTTTTCTTTTTCTTGAGTCATGCAGCAAAGAATTTTGAAAGGCAAAATATTCCTCTGTCACGTTGCTCCATTATCCTACAGCTTTTGTTCTGTCCATTTTTCACACATCACCTCCTCTTTTGATTGCTGTCTTCATGGAGCCAAACAGATGATGGCCTACTTAACGCTCGCTGACTTCCTAGAAGTCTCTCTCTCTAATTGCCCAACTTCTGCACCATCTAGGAAACTGTCTCCCCTCATCACTTCATGCTCTGCTCACCATATGGAGACGTTGTTCACGCCCCCTTTTCTCACAACGCCTCCCCGTATACGCACAACCTCATCGTAAATCATAGTTATGAGGAATCACGATAATGCAAAGCTACATAAATCAGTCTAATAAAATTAACTCATAGCAATGCACGTATAGGCTTGCGGGGATTAAGGAAGGTAAAGCAGGTCCTTATTCTGACAGGCAGACACATGAGATTATTCATATTTATTTATCCCCTTGCTTGTTCAAGAAAACTTAAATATTGTGAAAGAATAAAGCACATCAGAGCATTAAATTGCTAATCTTAGTGCTTAAATATCTGCAATATGATTTTTATTCCTTAAGGCAGCAAACTTTTAATCTTTGATCTTTTTACATCCTTCACCTGAGGTGAAATTATGTATTTTTAATCCCAGTAAGTTACAGCTGATATTACGATGAATTGCAGGTTGTTTGTCCTTGTTTTAGGTTTGTAGTATAGATGCACCCATCAGACTTCCTTGGGCAATTTTCTGTCAAAAAGGTCATCAAATGTTACTTATTATCATTTATGTACATCTTCCTGTTCAAACCCTGATTTATCCGCTCTAAAAGCTTGTGTACAACTACGTCTGTTTAAGGGTTAAAACCTGTGTAAAGTAGAATAAAATAAAGATCATATCTCTATTTGAACAAAAAAACTGTATCTCGTGGACTTCAACACTACACAGCAGCCATGAATGATTTAAAACAAGTGGAAGTCTCCACAATAAAGTTTTGCACATAACAGAACGAGCTTGAGTCAAAGTCACTCGGATAAAGTTACGTGTTGGCCGTGCACAACTCAGACACTTTACATCAGCCTCACTAATGGATTGGTTTATATTTAGATCGGCTCAGGTTGCTGACCCTTCGTTTATGATCGCCCCGTCTGACTTCCTGATAACCTGACAACATGCTTTATTGGCAGCGAAGCCTAAAAGCACCACCTGCAAAACAAGCGCTATAGATGTGTTTTGCTAATAGATAAGTTAAGTATTTTAAGTAAGCAAAAAGATAAGCAAGATTCAGGCTAATACTAACTACTATGCTTATGTTTCATAATGAAAACGCTCCAGGTTTCCTTACTGACCTCTAGACGGTGGTTGGGGATCAATAATTGCTGTTTTTTGTGGCTTCGGGTTAGTGTATTTTGAGATCTTAGAGGAATGGACCATCCACTTTTGCATGGCATGTTTTGTTGTCAGATGCTAACCAGACAGCTGCAGCAAGTCCTTCACATTCCAGGTCAAAGTAAATGGACGAGAAGGAGAAGGCATTTTCTTTCTGTGTCCTCTGGGCTCCCTGTGCAAAGCCAACAGTGGAGTTGGCCAAACCAGCCGCAGGAGGAGGGAGAGGAATGCCAATGAAACCATCATTATCCTCCTAAAGCTGCACAAGGCTGCTTTTTAAAAAAAAAATTTTATTTAAGACTCTGGTAGGCTAAATGATAAAGCGCCTTTGCAACAGTGAAAAGAGATTAAAAACCTGGAAGCGTGTGCGTGGTGTGGGATCTCCATATTAGCGGATATAAAATATTGAGTTAAGGGTTTGTTCCCATGTTTTGCCAAGACGCAGATGAATTACATTTTAAAACATGCCCACGGAAATCTCAACTCGCCAGCGGCAGCTGCTTATTTTTCAATTAAGTCCAGCAAAAGCGATCCTGGACAAGAGCGAACGCTTGCTGCTCCAAAAGGCCCCAGTTGATAAAAATCTTCCTGTATTTTCCATGGACTAAAATTACTGTAATCGTGGCTCATTGCTGCAGGTTGATGGCCAAGACAGGAGTTTACAATCCAGATGTTTTTCCTCTGCAGTTGACTTGAGTGTTTTTATTCTTGGGACTTACTCCATAACATCGTCTTCATCGAATATGTTGGTGCCAAGTAAAGTTTTTGATGGATGGACTTGAGCTCAGGTGAACATTCATCCCATTACAAAGGACTCACTGTTTCGTTGTTTGAAACAGTGAGTCTCCATGCACTTTAAAAGCATGTTGGTGTGGATAGCTAGCCAAAGACATTTAAAATCCCTGTATTTATATCCTGTCACACTTTTATGCATCTTTCTCGTGTTTCAATGATGTACAAAAGTATGTCGCATTAAGCATCTTTGAAGGATTCCCATCAGTGACCCGATAATAATGTTAATTAATTTCATGGAATGCCATGCAGATGTTTTGTCTACACCAGAAAAGATCACTGAACCCAACATGCTGAATGCTTGGAATGAGTGTAAAAGATAGTTTTACAGTTTGTAATACATTCAAGCCATATATTTTACAATCCTCAACTTGATTTTAATTTAAAAGCAAGTTTTATTCAAAACATTTAACATTATAGACAACAACTTTATACATTTAGTTCCACTTGATTGACACAACGCACTTTATTTCTTCATGTTCAGAAATGGTAAATTATCCGTCTAGAAATAAAAGAAGCCACCAGACAAATTTCTCATCCGTGGTTCAGACAAATGTAAACTGTGTTTTTATGCTGCGTTTTAGTCAGAACCAGGAGTTACAGCACAACCAAGTTGCAAGATGGAAAATATTGGGATTTGGTATCAGATTTGGTGCTGCCACCTTGTATGTACAGAACAAGCAGCTATCAGAACATTTTGCCCATTTAATTTGATCCAAAACAAAAGGAACATATGCATAGATAAATATTTCACAGCACTATTTCTGAAGCCAATTTAATCATATCAAAGTTGATTGAAGTACCAATAAATACTTCATGTTGGTAACTTTCACTACTTTTTGTATGCATGGCAGCCATGTTGATTTTTTTTTTTTTAAACCCTGAGCTGATCGGCCAACTCCGAATTTCCCAGTCAGAATTCCAACTTCAAAAGACGTTTTTATTGTTTTCTCACTGGGAATTGGAAACCCAAACAGAGGAACCACAGTTGGCTACCCTGACATATGTGACATTATAAGAAACCATGTGATGGCAGCTTTACGTCATTGGTGCTGCAGATTTATTTAACGTAACTCTTGCTTTCCCACAGCCATGCTGCTGACGTTACTTTTGGGACTAGGAAGAGTCGCGTTTTGGTTTCAAATTTTTGATTAAACGGGATAACTCTTTGTAAACATTGCCTCATTTTTTTTTATTATAAAAAGCAACAAAATGGCAAAAGTTGATGTGTAAAAATCAATCTAATCTAAAATTAAATGGTAAAGCTTGTCTGAGCTTTACATAAGAAGCACGTTGGTCGTTTTCCACTCTCCGGGTTTTAGCCCCCCTTGTCCTCTGGCACCATCACACACCCATCTCCTGTCCCACTCATGAACCTGAACATCACTTGACCCTGTGTCCCAGACTGTGCTTCTTGTGTGTGCAGGACTGTGGGGCCATGCCTCTTTGTGATCCAAACATGAGCCGCGACTCCTGTTTTTTTTGGAACAGCAGATTCCCTTCTGCTCTTTGTGTTCGCCATGTGTCTAAAGCACAGCACAGTGTTTTCTTTTAAAAAAAACAAAAACAACAACAACAAAAAACAGCTTGTATAATCCAAAGCACGTGTTGGTGTGCGCTGCACATTGCACGTGGTGTCCCATCCTTGTTCTGAAGCGTGCATGTGTGTACGTTGTTTTGCTGCTCTGCTTCGTCCTGACCATTTAAGCCACCGTGTGCAATGAGCGGACTAGTTAACGCTCCCAGAGCTCAGTAATTTCTTCCTCCAGGAATGTCTGGAATTCTCCGAGCGGTGTTGGGGTGGGACTCGCTCAGGACTGAAGGGCTTTAGACACATGCCTATACACAAACACATGCAGAAACTCTCTGAGGGGGCAGTTGTGGACTTTTAAAGAGGGTTTAATGTGAAGTTCTTTCTTTTCAATGAGGGGAACTGTTTTCCATCCTGCTTTTTCTCTCTCTCTCTCTCTCTCTAGGCCTAGGTCTTTCTTTAAATCTTAGAAAAACCTCCTGACAAGAGGAATTCACTGATTGTTTTAGAGCAGCACATTGCTCAACTCTGAGGCTCATTGACACTTGGCCTCTCAAATCCCTGGAGGACTTTAGCTAATTAAAAACGGTTCAGTGATGATCCTTCACATTTCATACTGGCTTGGTTTGCACTGTGGCTTCTGGTTGGAACCACCACACTTTGTCAGATATATCTGTCTTTTTAAATGTCAGACTTCATATTGGTGAAGTTTACTCGACAAACTTTTTAGGTTAATCCAGGTGTAAAATCCAACTTTGGGTGTTTTTACACCTGAGACTTGGTTCGATTGGGGACCAAAATTGCAACATTTGTTGCATTATCAGCTGGTGCGGTTCGCTTTCACACCGCCCCACATCAAATGAACAAAACCTGTTCACCTCCTCGCCTGTGGCGGCGCTGCAGTAAGAACCACAAAAGGAGACGACACAAAAACCTCAGAGGAAAACACACAGAATGCACAAAAATGCACTTTAAAAAGAAAAATGTGGAAGAAGAAGATGTAATACTAGACGACACAATTATCTGTTAGATAACCTACATTTCTACTACATGAAACCAGAAGGTTCAGTTAGCAAACATCATGGCTGGGGTGTATTATTTCTGGATGGTTTATGTGTATTATTCGCCACCACAATTTGAGCTGACCAGTGATTATTGGGAAAGTAAGACTGAGTGTGTCGGGGTAGGATGACAGAAAATAAATTTCTAGTTGTCCTACAGCGTTTACTCTGAATAACATATGAAATAGCCATCGCTCAGGGTAACAAGGTGCTACATTGCATTTTCATACTAGCTCAAGTGCACTTCTGTCTTTTCCCTTGGAAAAAACTTTTGCTTGTGATAAAAGTATGGGGCCCTTTTTGTTCAAATATATCTTTGCCAGAGGTAGGTAAGGAACCTGTTATAAGTTACCTTGGTTAATCTCTTAATAAGGAATGGTAAAGAGTGGAGGGGTACAGCTGTGTTAAGCTCTGCCTCTCACTTCTTTCCTGCTCTCTTCTTCTGTTTCTCTTCTCTTCCCACAACCCAGCTGCCTCCACAGATGACGACGTGGACCTGGAGCAGCTGGTGAATGACATGAACTCCTCTGTGGAGAGCGTTCAGTCCACGCAGGCAGAGACGGCTCTCCTCCTAAACAACGGTCACATGCACACGACTCACCACCACCACGCTGCCCATCTGGGACACGGCCAGGTCCACCGTCGCCACACCCCGCCCCTGCGGCCCTCGCCACCCTCCAGGGAAGGACTGAAGCACTCGCAGCCCATGCACATCCAGGCTGTCAGGTAAACACACCAAGCCTCTGGCTCTGTGTGGATCTGAGCACCTTAAATACAATTAGAGGAGAGCTGGCAGCTTCCAGAAATAATCCCTTTTCCTCTTCATAGCTACATTGGAATATTAAAGGTCAAATTCAGCTGTAAATTAGATTAAAGGGGGTTTACTGCTGATTTTATGCTAAATCAGGTGCAGAATTCAGTTTCATCCCTTCCCTGTCGCATCAAATAAAGTAGTTTAAAAAAATAAAATAAAAGTGTACATGTATGAACATGCAGTAAGTATTTTACACTTTACATTTTGTCACTTTATAGCTACAAACATCAGTGTATTTCATTGCCTTTTTTGTGATGGACCAACACAAAGTTGGGCATAATTGTGAGCTGGAAGAAAAATGATAAATGGTTTTTTACATTTTATGAGCTTGCAGCTGCAAATCCAGCCGCAAGTCTTTTGTAGCTACCAGCTTTGCTTATCTAGCGACTTTGTTTGCTAAGTTCATTCAGCAGGAATGGAAAGCGTCTGAACATCCAGTTTCCAAGTCATTTTTTAACATATTCTAAGTGGAATTTAGTATTTATTATTGTTATTATTCCTTTGTAGCTTTGGCTGTGTGCTTTGGGTCACTGTCCTCCTGCAAGATGAAACTTCGCTTCAATCAAGTCTTTTTCACCCTCTAGTAGGGTTTTTTTTTTAATCTTTTATTTTTCTTCTAATCGATTCTTACAAGCTTCCTTGTACTTGTTCAATCAAACCATCTCATGCCATGATACCTCCACCACTGTATTTCACCGTGACGATGGCGTGTTCGAGCTGATGTGGTGTTAGCTTCATGCCTGTTTGCTAAAGTTTAGTCTTATTTTACCATATCATCTGTTTGCTGTATCCTCTACGTGGCCTGTGGCTAAATGCAAGATGGACTTCTTGTAGTTTCTTTCAATAGTGGCTTGTTTTTCTTGCATAAAGGCTAAATTTGTGGACTAAACCGGATCTGCAGCTTTCTCATGATACAGTTTGCTCTTTGCCAAGCATCTTTCACCAAATATCTCTATTTATACTAATATTAAACAACACAGATGAACTCAATTCAGTGCTAATTTTGCGACTTCTGGTGGGTTTTAGTTGTACTGAAACTTATTTAGGCATGTCAGCATATAGAAGGCTTAGCAAATACATTTGTATTTGTCAAAAAAGTTTGAAACTTGGGGTAATTTTCCTATTTTTATTTTACTTTTAATGTGCTGACAATTTTTGTTCTCACATTCCAGTCGAACATTCAGTGTTCAGCCTTTTATTCTTTATGTGTCGATTCTGGGGCAACAACATAAATGTATTTGTCTCCCTCTGCAGGTGCCTAAAGGAAGAGCAGCACCTGCGTCCCGCCTCCCTGCCCGCCATCCCCAACCCTTTCCCAGAGCTGTGCAGCCCAGCAGGATCCCCCATTCTCAGCCCGATTCAGACCTCCGACAGCCATGCAAGTACACCTTCACCACATCCTTGATTCTCCTTACATTAAAAACATCAAATTACAAACCAGGAAGAGGAGGAGCGTATTAGCAGTCTTCGTTATTTCTCTCCCTCTTAGCTTCTTATCGTAGTGATTGTAACGGGGCAGTGAGTTTGTGTGGACGTAAATCTGGAAGCGTTCAGAAATCAGCTGAGTGACCCGTTAGTCTCGGGTCAAAGTAGTGAGTGTTGACTTTGGCTTTGCACTGCATCTCACCCTGGGTTATCTGACCCTGCGTGTGTGTCTGTGTGCTCCTGCGGCGTCACCACTATCAATCATGCACACACAAACAGAGACGTGTTTCGCTGGGGTTGAAGGTGAGCCGTGTCTCCAGGATGCCGCAGACGGAGTGCAGACTTCCGTTGCCGAGCCGACGACCTGAATGGGAACGTCTTCGAGTCGGATCTCCCTGAACCTCCTGAATCCGTCTGCCGGATTTGACAGGACACACTCATTTCCGCAGTTCACACGCTTTTACCATGGCTATATGCGTTAATGTGTGCGTGTGCGTGTGTGTGTGTGTGTGTGTCACAGTCTTGCCTTTCCTTCCCTCTGCTCGGCCTGCTGTTCCAGGAATGTTCCATCCGTCTCAAAGATGTTTTCAGGATGCCCACCCTGAACAACAACTTCTTTTAGATGGCCACTCACTTATTCACCCAGATGGGCTATAACAGATACGTGATAAGAAAAAGCATTATTTTAGCATTTTGTTGACATCATCTCACAAGGTCTGGAGTCACAAAGCAAGTCTGCATTTCGTACAAAGAATCCTTTGTGTGCATGTGAGGCTGACGGCGAACTAAATGTTGCCTCATGTTTTTTCCATATTATCTTCATTATGTCCACACTTTGTCCATTTAACTATAATCCCATGTGTCCTGACAGGCAAGCATTTTCCATTAGATGTGTATTTAACCATTCAACTAACTTTTACATCCATTTTTTTTTTATGTACCACAACTGAGTTAGCACAGACTGTATAATACTGAGCACTGATTGCACTGCAAAAACACAATCTTACCAAGTAGTGTTTGTCTAACTTCCAGGGAAAATATCTCAGTACACTTGAACTGAGATAAAACTAACTTATCAGTCACTCTTCAGCAAGATATAGGAGCGTGTTTTAACTCAGTAATTTCTTAATATTGATGAAAAAGTAGTAATTGGATTGGCAGATTATTCAACTTATAATAAGACATTTTCCACCTGTGATAAGTGAAATAATCTGCCAATAGAGCTAGCACTTTCTCATCAAAATTGAGGAATTATTGACTAAAAATAAACTCCTATATGTTGCTGAAAAGTTACTTACAAGTTAGTTTTGTCTTATTTCCACCATACTAAGATATTTACTGTAGAAGGTGGGCAAAAACTACTTGGTAAAATTCTGTGTTTTTTACATTGTGATGATGGAAAAGTAGGAAGGTAGTGACATTTTTTTTATCATTAGCAGAGTGGTGATGAAAACACTTTGGTAGATGAAGCCTAAAATGTGGGAGCTCGACTGATAAATGTATCACATTTGGATCTGCAATGTTGCTTATTTAAGGAGACGTCTCTCCCACTGTTAGCTAACGGTGACTGATTAAAATGGTTATGTGGATTGGTACAGGATGCAGGTTCCTTGATGAATTAAATGGAGCCTGAGTGAAGCATCCAGTAGAAACGGTCCAGCTGGGACACAATTCGGTCTGCAGGCTGACTAACAATAAGTTTGTAAATGTTTCCATTCGCACGGAGCAGATCCGCCTAGTGCGACTCGTCACAGGGCGTTGCTGGAGCGTCCAAGAGACAGTCAGAACGAGACGGACCTCGGACTGGGCCAGGAGTGACCTCAACTCCACTTTTAGCCCGTAGCGATCATCGTTCCAGATACCGATGCAAACAGTACTTTTGGTTTTTTTGTGTTTAAATTCAAAATGTTACTACGATGATCATTGACGATATCAGATAAATATGATTTTAGGTTCTTTGAGACTAGCAGAAAATAAAGAGATTACAAGATTATCCCAATTTATTTATGGGATATGTATTTATGACTCAAGCTTAAGAACAAGTATGGAAATTAGTATCTGTATTTTCCATGTCTGGAAGAGTATGAAAAAAATCTTTATTTTTAACTCTTGATTCTCTTCCTTCTGTACTTAATTCAGTCTTCTCACCTTGTCCTTCCTCCTTTTTCTTCTTCTTTTTCTTTTATTCTTTCATCGTTTTGTCCTTTTTCCTAGGGTTTTCCTAGTCTTCCTTGTCGATCTTCTTCCTTTCTTTTGCTGTCCTACATTTCTTCTTTTTTGTCCTTTCTTCCTAGTGTTTCTTTGCCCCGGTGTTTTCCTGCATTGTGTCCTCTCTCTCTACTTTAACTTCTTCATATCCCCCCTTTCTTCTCCTTCTTGCCTTCCTTCCTACTTTGTTTGTGTTGCTTTTTGTCAGGTCTCATACTTGCGCTTTCCTGCTGTAAAAACATTTTTGCCTGAATTTACAGGAAAAGTTTGTACTTTGTATCTAATTATGAACATAAAGGACTGAACTCTGGAAAGCTTCCTGGAAAAATCTGGAATTCAAAAAATTTTGAATCAAAGGTTTACTAACAGGAAAACGTCGAGCAGAAAAGTTTCAAGTTTTTTATTTTTTTTTTTTTAATGAAATTTTATTCTTTCCTGTTTTTTATTTATTTTTTCTTTTTATTAGAGCCAAAACATACATACACAATACACATCTCACTATGGACACATACTGATCGATACTCTCAGTACATTTACACAAAAATTTGAATTCCAAAATTACAATCCAGCAGTTTCAGCTTTTTCCCCCCAACAGAAAAGAAAATTAAACAATATAACAAAAAAAAAAACCCTCCCATCTCTGCTCACAGTCAACCTGATGGAAAATAATTAAATATATCCATCATCAGATATGACTACCCATACTTATAACCAACACAAAATTCAGCAGCAGGCACCTTCATCAATTGGGCAAAACTTCTAAGTTTGAAAAATAGGAAAGAAAGCATTGCCATTTTTGGTAAAACTTCTGTGTAGACCCTCGAAGGCTGTTTTTAATTTTCTCAAGCTTCAAATAAAACATCCTGTCTTTAACCCAGACGGATATTGAGGGACATTTATCAGACTTCCAGTGTAACGGTAAAGTACGTCTAGCCAATAAAGATGTAAAAGCAACAATCTCCCTTTGAGCAAAACTTAGCACTAAAGCAGGGTTGAGGATACCAAATATGGCAACAAATGGACAAGGTTGCAAATTTTCTTTCAGAACAGAAGACATAATTGAGAAGTAATTAGACCAAAAATTATATAATTTGGGACAAAGAAAGAACATGTAGAAAAGTTTCAGTTTTGACAAATTTAATGAACCCCAGTTGATGGCGTGCTTGGGGTTCGTTATACAATCATCTCAATCAGCTGTTCTGGAGCAGGAACTCGTCTAAACATGAAGTTCGGTGGACCAGTGTTGAGGGGTCCTGATCAGATGCACACATTAATTACTGGGACATCGGTACACCACACTTTCAGATATAAAACAACCGGTCGACTTCATGCTAACCCAACACACGACTTGTCAGTTTCTGCTAATGCTGAAACTACTTGGTCACAAGCTACGATCTGTGTAAACTGCATGTCTCAAATGATGAAACATTAAGGAACAAATAGGTTTTCAACTTTTCAGTAACAATATTGGAGGCTCCAAAAGTAGCTCAGACACGCACACACCCACGCGCACACACACACACACACACACACACTCTGCTTCTTTAATGTTTCTGCCTTGGGACTTATTTTCACAGGTCGTTCTGTGAGTTCCCGTCACGAGATCTGGCAGCTCTTTCTGCTGCACTGGTGGTCAGTACAGATCACAACGGTTGTGGGACAAACCAGACTAAAGCTCTCTTGTTAAAATAAAAATGGTTTGTTGGATATAAGTCTGTATATTCACTTGTAAAACTCAGAGTAAGCTTGCTAAGGGTGGCTTACTTAACACTAATAGTTCTGATGATCGCTCTGGATTTGAGGAACTGACATCTTCATGTGGCGCGTAGACTTTAAGGATGATGTTTATTTTTACTTTTAGTAAAATAATGCGCAAAATGAGCATCGACTCGTCTTGAGCTGATAAAACTGTCACTAATCAAATCAGTATTGTGTAAAATTGACAATTATAAGGTAATTCCCTCATCAAAAACATACCTGGAGTATTGCCTTGATTATCTCCTGCATGTTTGAGAAATTGTTTAATCTCCATGGCAACTGATCTCCATGGAAACCACTCAGCTGTGTGCCACTAGGACAAACACCTAGTGTCACACATCGTTGGAGTTGCAGTTTCCGAGATTCTGCCTCACAGAGCAGCCCTCTCCCACGACTCCCCCACTCAGCTCCTTCAGACTAGCTGGCAGCAATTAGCAAACACCTGGAGGAACTCGTCATACAAGTTTACATCTCAGTGCTACGCTTGTGAAAACATTATTAAAAGGTTAATAAAGGAGCGCTGTTGTGACGATGTCCTGAAGTTGTAAAGTTTCAGAAAGAGAAAGAGTTTCTTAAAGAGACAGAGGCCCAATTTCAAGGCATTATATTTGGAAGTAAAAGTTCTTTTACATCATACTTTATGTAAATTTTTATATCAACTGAAGGTAACAGTTGCTTGATTATGCTACAAAATGGCACTATGTGCCTGAAAAACACATAATACTGCCCCTTTAAGTGCTGGCTGACTCTGACGTGTGCTGCTGCTGTAGCGATGCGGCGCTCTGTTGCGTTAAATGTAAGCAAACAGCAGGCATAGAGAACCTGTGTAGGTGTTATGAGAACATATACATATGAATATATGCAGGTCTGTAAATGATGCATGCCTTGGAGCAGGAGGAGCATATGAATGCAGACGAGTCACACATATGTGCCGTGGGACGATCAGCTGATGGTTCTCTGGTGTTTTTCTCCTCGGGCTGTCGCTGTGAATATTGTTCTGAAGATCCGCTAACAGGCTGGAATTATGTCTCTGTCAGAAGACCTAAATCGACTTTGGTCGGGGCTTCAGAGCCATTTCTCATGGTTAATCATTCTAAAGGCCATTTCCCATGCAGCTTGTGCCAGCCTTGCAACATTCATTTGAGCCGAGTTTTCCCCCCGCCTTTCACAGGGATTTGGTCAGGTCCCATCTGTCATCGTTGAGCAAATGCGTTTGCTTTGGCACCGTGGCTGTAACGCAACTCGAGCTTTTATTTGTGGCCAGAGACAGTATAATCAACATCAGGGTCAGCGGGTTGGACCCAGCAGTTAAATATACCCTCCGTTGCAAGCAGATGATTTGGATGAATGCCATGCGTATCAGCCGGCCTCCCTGCTCTCCTCTGAAGCAGCTTTGAGAGAGACACTGAACTTGATCCAGGTTCTGGTTTACTGCTCTTCAGCTGACCCTGACCTCTGACCTTCTTGGAGATGGATGCTCTTGGATGGGTTTTCTGTCCATTATTTGCTCTGCCGTTTGATTTTTAGATAATTGTTGCTTGTAAAGTCAGACAAAGATTAGAGGAAAGGTCGGCCATGCAGGTGGTGTTTATAACCCTTGAGCCTTTTCACATGTTGTCACATTATCACTAATAACTTTAATGGATTCTGTTGGGATTTCAGGTGATGGACCAACTCAAAACAGAGTGTTATTGGGAAGTTAAGCAGTTATCAGCAGTCATTTTTCTTAAGTAATTAAAAAAATGTCTCTTTTTACTCTAACCCTTAAATAAAACAACAAAAAAAGAGTCTGGTGCAAACATTTGCCTTTTTTAAGTCACTTTTAAGTCATTGAGATTATGCCAAACGCATGATCTCAATGTTTTCAGATTTTTAATTTCTTTGACTCCTGAGTGGTTGGTTAGTCCTGATACCGCTTTGGAAGAATTCATCAGATATTTACCAAAGAAGAAAGAAAAGTAAATGTATTGAGTCCGGCCTCAAAACACACACACAGGACTTTAAGTGGTCAGAGCTCAGAAACTATTAAATTTAACTTTATTGTCTGGAATTTTCTGAGCTATTTTTAAAAGGCACAGTTAATGCTGCAGGTTGCATACAGACCAACCAGACGGGTGTAGAGTAAATAACTTTGGAAGCTCCTGTATTCCAGCAATCAACTTGGAAAAAACATCTTAATGTGACTGTGGAGGCTGTGCTTATTGCTCCACTTTATACTAAATTTCCATGTAATGATTTCTCTTGTGTCCTATTATTAGTTGTCTTCAAAGAAACATGCTTAAGCGCTGATTAATCTTGTGTAATAAGAAGAAAGCTCCTAGGCCCACACTCTTCAGGGACTCCTGCCTCCCGTATGATTTGAGGTCAGCTGATGTATTTCTGCACGCAATGGTCTGCTGACCCACTGCAATCAGTCAAGGTGCATGTTCGCGTCCATGTCTGTGCGCTCAGTACAGTGAGCTGGATGGCCATTAGTTCACTGTGTAATCTACCACAAACAATTTCCATCATTACCTGCTAATGAGATGTAATCTGACTGTGGGGGGATTTGGTGCAGAGTGACATGCAGGTCGGAGTAATTATTTCTGCTGGTGTTTGTGGGCTTAATAAAGATTTGCTGGAACTTTGTAGTTTTTGCCAAGCACAAAATGTTTTGCAGCGTTGCAGTGTGATGATGCAACTTGAAAGTGTTTTCTAAGGATTGTTAGAGTAATTGCTGGTTAACCACACAGCAGACTTATTTTTTTTCTCCCCCCGCCTCTCTTACATTCCATGACTTTGCAAGAAGATAAAGTTGAGTGCTGGTCCAAAAGGAGCCTGTGGAATCATTTTTAGCTACATAGCAGTTGTGCAACAATATAACCAGCTCATGAGATTATACATCATATTAGGTTTTTGAATTATTTTGGGGAAAACTTTAAATCCTCAGTTTTTTTTGTTGTTTTCACAAAGTAAAAGTTTCACAAATCAAAAATCTAATCCAATCGGTGTATCCTGTTCCAGTTGGAGGCTAGCAGTTATCATTAGCCAGTAATGGTAATTCCCCTGTGTTTCAAAAATTGTTCGTACCTCGTTTTAATCCGTCTCGGTTTAAAGCTGACTTTCTGTTCAAATAAAAGTCTCCAATATAGACACAACAGCTTGTCAAGCTCCAAACAAACACCATTACATCTGGGGCTCATAATAATAGCTTACATGTTTTTAGCCAGACAAAGTCTCATAATAGCAGCAACTCCATAACTCTTTGACAAGAAACATTTTGGCATTTTAATGTTGCACGATTTAGTCCTAGGAGATCTTGTTTGTACTCAGACTCCTACAGCCTTTGAGAAATATGAAATCTTTCTGCACTGTTGATCTATTAATTGATTTGTTGTTTTCGTCTTATCTGAGATTGGGTCATGGGGTCAATGGGTCAAGGTCCAGACATCCCACTACATAGGATACATAGGTCTACCCAAGGATTTCTGGAAAACCTCTAAGAGAGGCTTTGTGAATTCCCTAAATTAGTTGACAATTTTTTCATCATGACTGATCGTGACGAAGCGATTCAGCCCTACATTTAGTCTGACTCGTGATCACACACAGGGCAGGTCTGGACTTTCTGAAATGAGGTTTTGTTAGAGGGGCAATATTATGGAAAATCTACTTTTTTGAGCTATATATTGTTTTACAAAGTTATTCCCTCATTAAAAACATACCTGGGGCGTTACCTTGATTCTTTAATGTGTGTTTGAGAAATCCTTTAAGCTCCTGTAGCAACCGTTCGGTTGTACAAAACGCCTTGGTGGACCTAGCCCCGCCTTTGAGACGCAGCTCCTCCTCTGAGCTGCAGTTTCCAAGCTTCTGGGCTCCTCCCCCACTTGTCTCCTTCAGACTAGCCAGCAGCAATTAGCAAACACCTGGTAGAACTGCACATCTGTGGAGCTCATCATACGAGCTACGTATGAGTGAAACGTTAAAGGATTAATAGAGGAGCCATGTTGTGACGACTTCCTGAAGGTTGAGTTTCAGTAAAAGTAGGAGTGTTTAAGCAACAGAAGCCCAATTTCATGGTATTAAATTACAAAATCAAATTTATTTTAAGTCATATTTGAGATATACAACATTTTAGAGTGATTGCAGTGTCTTGATTGTGTTAAAAAACATAGCATTGCCTACAAAATACACAATACTGCCCCTGTAAAGGTCTTGGTAATGGGTCCCCCGTTGGTAGTTGAAAAACGTCACGTCACTGTGAGCTAAATTTGAAGTGAAATGAAGATATGGTTTTAGTGTTGAAAGGTAACAACCAGTCAAACGTACTCTGTTTTAACTAAACTACAGATATCCATGTTACCTAAATGCTAGGTTAATGGATATTAAAGTATTCTTGGGTTCTGCACCTCTGGTAGTCACGATCTTTCCTGTTTTCTTCAATTTCAAAGAAAGTTGTTCAATTTGAAGTATCAAATCTTATTTTAATTTTAGCACAAGACTACATCAAGGGAATAAAGTTAAGGGTGGAACTTGGCCCACGTTGTATATTTTCAAAGTTGATGAGAATCTCACGGTGTCGGCTGCCGGGTCGTGTGGAGTTGAGCTCCTCATTGAAGCGCCGCTCTGGTGAAACTCTGCAGATTGAGTTTGGTGGCTCTGCAGAGGTAATCAGCTCTGACTGAAACCTGAAGAACTCTCACTGACACAAAAGACTGACGAGGCTGCAAAAGAGTCCAGAGTGTCCAACTGCTAACAGGAAGTCAAATGCTGGCGTTAGAAATTGGGCATGAGAAGCACAAGGCGGCGGTAAACTTCCATAGAAATACAGAATCAGTGACTGCTGAATTTGAATGTGCTTACTGCTCAGAATGGTTCTCTAGTGTTCAAAGACTTCACTTGGACTTGTGGAGAATCATTAGCTAAAAATACATTTAAAATTGCAAATTCTAACAGTTCAAGTTGAATTGACTTGAACTTCAGACTGTGTTCAGTCCTTATATCACTTTATAAAAAATGGTTTTTTTACATATTTGCTGAAACTGTCACTATGTAGTGACATCATAGTACAAGCAAAATAATCTGTGACACAAATCTAGCTCCTCTGCCTTCTCCCAGTGCCAACAAGAAGCAACCAATCAGAGCCAGGAGGCGGGCCTTAATGCTGTCAATCATGCCCATTTGCACACGGTTGTTCCAAACCCCTAAACTCCTCTTGATTTCTGCTATGATGCAACTTCTCCCCATTAACAGAGCCTGTTATGAATGCTAAGGCTAGTTAGCATAGCCATTGATTTTCCTGTCAAGGCGAATTGTTTCTCCATCATTTGCACGTTTAGTAGCACATTCCCAGGGATGGTTGACAGCGCTAAGATCCTCCTCCTGGCTCTGATTGGTTGTTTTTGTTCAGTAAACTTCAGATTTCTTCAGACGGGAGTAGGTGGAGCAGATCAATCATAATTATATTGTCATAACACAGTCAGAGGTTTCACAAATGTGTCAAAAACTTTTTCTTTTTTTTTTTTTTTAAATAAAGTTACATATTGCAGCTTCAGGCCCCTTTTCTCAGCTCAGACATCCATGATGCCATTTTTAAGAAACTTGCAACAAAGTTAAAGAATCGGAAAGTGACATCAAAAGCGTTAACATTTTTGTTTCAATCTTGCAAATCTGTTCGTTTAGCTTTTTTTTTCTTTTGCTTTAGGGGAGAAAAAATATGTAGTCTGAACCCCCACAACATCTTGTAGTTGTTAGTTGCAGGCAGCCGTGCTTTTGTTGATTCAAAGCCGTTGGAGAGGTTATCTGCTGGCTGCGCTCAATGTTTATACACAGAAAAGCAGACGGTGTGCAGAGTCATTCACTGAGTAAAGAAGTCTTTTTCACTCTGCAGCTCGAGTTACTGAGGAAGAGGCTGGCTCCGGCTTAAAACAACCAGATCAATTGTGCGTACATCTGTGCTTGTGTAAAAATGTGTGCGTGTGAGAGAGAGAGAGAGGGGGAGAGAAAGAGGTTTAGGGGCTCATAAACCTCTTGGGCAAGTGGTTCTGACCCAGGTGCAGATTACTGTGTTTGACCTCTGACCCAGAGTGTGTGTGTGTGTGTGTTTGGTCATACGTGCGCAGGTGTCTGCTTGTAACCCCTCAATCCAATATGTTGCAATAGCATTTGTGTGTGTGTGTGTGTGTTGCCATAAGTGGCATAGGAGACGATAAACCCTGTTAGCGTTTCACCTCTCACCCTTTACTATTAAAGTGGAGGGAAAAAAGAGAAGGAAGGGGGGAAGGGAGACCAGAAAGAAGGGAGAAACGCGGCAAGGCGAGTTAGTTTTAAACAAATAACAATGGTAAAGCTAAAAATATGTTTTTCCTCTTGGACATTTTCACATTCTATCCTGTTACATTTACTAGATTTAGTGTCCTGAATTGGGATTTTATGTGTCAGACCAACACAATGCGCAACTGTGAGGAGGAATGAAAACGATACACACGTTTCTAAAAATTGACAGAAAATATGGTTGTGAAGAACCTCATTTAGTTGTGATTGCACCTTTTAGGTTATGTTTGTCACAGCTTTGCAAATCTACACATTAACGGTTTCATGTTCAAAAGATAAGATGAGGGAAATTCAGAGATATTCTGAATTTAATAACATTATGGAGGGGGGGTTTGTTTTGAATCGGCTAGAAATTGGATGCCATTTAAGAAAAACTATTATATCCACAGATAAACAAACATTTTTAGTCATAAACAGACATCTGTGTGATATTTACAAGTTAAACACTAATATAATACTTGGGATATGTAGTAAATATTGCAATATTCGTGCTCTATTTTATGTAATCAACATGGAGGTGCTGTTCATGGTCCGAGACATCATGATGAAGGAATGCACAGTGTGTTTTGGGGGGGTTTGGCCTCAGTACCGCTGCAGCAGGCAGTGTTGAATGTGGAATAGCATTGATTATATATGCGTAAAGTTTAGTCAGAATAGGCGGAAACTGGCATATTCTGCAGTAATCCAAACTTCTTTATTTTAAATTCTTTCTCTTTTTTCCCCCTTTTCAATTCCTGATAACTCCAATAGAAACCTTCCAACTTTTAACACGCCCAGAATTTTGCTTAACTTTATCCAAACTTTTTTCCAAAATGGCCTCCTATTTTTTTTTTTTTATCAGGCTTCCATAAAGGCCAGATTATGACGTGTTATGATAGCAGAATCGCTACGGTTGCTTTCTTGACTGATGCTCTTCTCATCCTGCCTTCCGTCGTGTTTTGGTGAATTGCGACACTTTTTCCCTTTCCAGACGATAAACTGAACAAGGTTCTTAAAGTGTTGGACATGGACGTGGATTTTTCCACATCAAAGACCCAGTTCTGCTTTGAAGTTCTCTGCTATAAAAAAACATCTTATCCATCTTTTGTATTGGTCCCTTGCATAACATCCTTAAAGGAACAAAATTAAACAGATCAAATGGAGATGTGAGCAGGGGGGAAATGAGAGCGGACCAGGAATCAAGCAGATGGAGAAAGGAGGAAGACGTTGGCTCCTCGTGACGCAGGCGGTGTGTTCGTTATCGCTTCCTGCACCCGCTCGTCTCATCATGAACGTCCATGCACTCCCTGCACACGTGTGACTCCATGTAGTCTGAAGGAGCCCGGCTCTCTCAGGAACTGCAGCATGAGTCAGGAGGAAAAGTCCAACACTAATGTGGAAAAAAAGGCGGGTGGGAGGGCAACCCCCTCCCCAAAAAAAAAAAAAAAAAGAAACACACACACACACACACACAAAAACACTTCTGCAGATGGTCTTCATAGTTTACATTTTGTCTTCCTCATTCAAGAATGTGTGTGTGTGTGTGTGTGTGTGCCTCAAAGTTCTCACGCACACTGTATTAGGGGCCAGCTGGGTTTGGCCTGGGCTCTCTACACATGAGCCTGATTATGACTCAGTATTGCATTACTGACATTCCTCCATAGATCTTTTTTTTTCCTCCACTCCTCTTTCTCCCCCCCTCTTTGCAACTGTTTAGCTCTTCCTTGACCCTTTCAGTTTCGCCCCAAACTCGTGGCATGTTATCCGTTTGCCTCCGCATCCAATTAGTTCCCACTTCAAATTTTCCTTTTCCCTCTTTTTTTTTTTTTTTTTTTTTTTTTTGCTCTTCTCGTGAATGTTCAAGCTGTCGGTGTGCATTACACATGTTGCCATGGTCCTAACACTTCTGCCCAGTATTTCACATGCAGCTGAGGAGGAGGAGGAAGAGGACAGGAGGCAAAGGGAGGGGCTAGAAATTGAAACCGTCAAGCCCGCTCAAAGGAAATGTCAGAAGATGCAGAAGAATAAGGGATGAGTCTCTCCGTCCTGCGATTGGCTCGGTAGTTTGAGCTCGTCTGCATGTGTGCTGGAGGAGTTGTGGGCGTGTCTTAAAAAGAGGGGGGTGGGATGGTGTGGCGCCATCAGTAAAAGGAGCTGACGGAGATAGTTTTTTGGACACCGGGGGGATCAGGTGGATGAAACACAACCCTGGAGATAAGAGAGTACGTGACAGGTAGCAGCTCCCTGGTTTAAAGAGAAAAAAAAAAAAAAATCCCACTCTGGGTTAATCCACTAGGAGGAAGAGGAGGAGGAGGAGGAAAGGAGCTACTGCTCATACCGCTCCTCACAGCTCAGCACAGGAACAGCGGGCAGCCTCCTCCGCCTCTCATTTACTTTCGTCCTTCCTCTGTCACTTCCTCCCCCCCACCCTTACCTCTTCTGCATTCGGCTTGCCAATCTGCCCTTCCTTTCCTTTCCTCTCTCTCTCCTCCCTCGCTCGGTCTCTCTCTCTCTCTCTCTCTCTCTCCCTTCCTGACTTCCTCCCTCCCTCTGTGTCCCTCCGTGTCACTGGAGAACGTCTCAGTGTGAAAATGCCATCCTGCTCTCCAGACTGTTGCCTCTTACAGGCTGTGGAGGTAAGGGACCAGTGTGTGTGTGTGTGTTTGCGTGTGTGTGTGTGGGTGTTTGTTGAGTGTGTGTTTCTTCTCCAGTTCTCTTGTGTCGGGCTTTCCAGAAGCGACCGAGTGTCAGTTTGGAAGCATGCTTCTCTTTTCTTCTTCTTCTTCTTGGTTTAGTGTTTTTAAAAGTTTTCTCTAACAAAAACTCATGAGTCATACATGAACTTTTTTTGTTTTTCTTTTTTCTTGTCGGGGGGGGCATGTGGGAAGAGAGGAGGCAGTCTTTGGGCTTTTGCAGAGGGCAGAAGAAGTGCAGTGACGTTGTTTCGGATTTCAGAGTGAGCCTTTGTGTCGCTGTTCTTGCTCCTGGTGATGTTTTATGTTTTTCATTTTTATTTTTTTCCCAGGCAGTTTGCGTTTTCAAGCCTTTTGAGTTCTTTTATTTATTTTTTTTAAACTTTGCAGAGCTTTCGTTCTGACTTCATTTTCCGCCCCCTCCCTCCCTCTCTCCCTGTCTCCCTCCCTCTCTCCTCCCGTCCAGCCCCCTTGGCCATCACCGGTTTTTCTGTCTTGTTTCATGTCATCTAAAGCAGCGGTTTTTCAGTTGCAGAAAAATATTTCTGCTTCGACGAGGGGCGAAAAACACACAAGCACGCACACTTATATGAGGTTCTCCAGGAAAATAATCTCGGCATCATTTCTGTGGTTTCCAGACACTTTCTGATGTCGGTTCCCCCCTTGGTGAGAGAGAGTCCTGTGCGAGGGTTATCTGTGCAGCAGCGCACTCGAATGAGGGCAACATTACACCCGGTTTAAATGTCGCTTTGGGCACTGGGCTGGAATGGTTCAAAATGGCGCAACAATGGGAGGTTCTCCTGCTTTAAATCCGACCCGCTCGCAGCTCCAAACTGGTGACATTTTTAACGACAAAATTCAACACGTTACAATCTCACCGACTTACTTCAATCTCGAAGTGTGAGTGTGGGATTTTTAAAAGAAGAGTCTTCTTTTTTCTGTTTTTTTTTTTTTTTTTTGTGTGGACTTGTCCGAAGGTGTCCGTTTCTTGCACGTGGGATTTTTTTGCGGAGGTTCAGATGCGTATTTGTTGGTGTTGGACGAAGTTTGGTTGTGTTGTGAACAAAAAGGGCTGAACTTGAAGGCGCAGGGGCAGGCCAGCCTTTCCTGGACGTCATCCTTCTGGGGGTTTTTTTTTGTTTTTTTTTTAAAGCCCACTTCATGTTCGAGTGACAGAATCATGTGAACACAGCCTTTTTTAAGGGTGGACCTGGTCATGGAGGTAAATTTAGACACTGCTGTTTAATTATTATTTTCTCCGCATAATCTAATTCCTGGGAGCAACTCGGGACACACCGTGCACCGCACTTTTTTTTATTTTTTTATTTTTATTTTTCTCTTCGCTCTCCTCTCTCTTTCTCCTGCTCGTGGAAAACATGACCTCCACTGTTCTCATTCTCATTTGTGCCGTGTGTCTCTTCAGATCGTGAAGGTTTGGAGCGAGGATGGCGCCGGCAAAGTGGTGGAGATTCCAGCCGACATGACGGCGAGAGACGTGTGTCAGCTGCTGGTCTACAAGAGCCACTGCGTGGACGACAACGCCTGGACTCTGGTGGAGCACCACCCCGTCCTCGGCCTCGGTAGGGGAACTCGTCCCGGCGTGGCTCTGACGCACCTGTAGGGCAAATAGCTCATTTTTGCCTTTATAGAAGTCAAACTTTAATCCTTCCTTACATTTTGCGTGGATTCAGATTATCGCAATCAGATTTAAAGCGATTTTCGTTGTCTGGGATTGACGACGGCTACTTTTAT
This sequence comes from Gambusia affinis, assembly GCF_019740435.1. Taxonomy (NCBI): domain Eukaryota; kingdom Metazoa; phylum Chordata; class Actinopteri; order Cyprinodontiformes; family Poeciliidae; genus Gambusia; species Gambusia affinis. The sequence continues at coordinate 20,447,495 of NC_057881.1, forward strand.
CGGACTTTTGGTGTACAAAAGCTCCGATATACACAGTTAAAACCATGTAAACCAGATTAAGCAGGACTATTTTTCCACTATAGCCGTGCTTATTTGCCTTCAACGGATCTCTTCTGTTCTTGTGGATCTTTTGGTGCCTCTGCAGAGGTAGATGGACTCTATCTGGGGCTTTAGTGCCGCAAAGGAGTGAAACCCTGACATTTTAAATGAATGGATATGTTGGAAAGTCTGTATTTTATGTCTCCAAATGAAATCATATGTAACTATTTATAAAAAGATGATGTGCTAGCCCCACCTGTAACCTAATCCTCATCCTCCAAGCTCATTAGACGTAGTCTCACATGCTCCTTCTTTTGTTTTGGATTTTTTTTGTGTATTTTAGTTGCTGTGCTGCATTGCAACTAGAGCTGCACAATCTGTTGAGTTGCACTTGTGATCGCAATGTCAGTGTGTACAATATCACACTTTCAAAGGACTGCTTGGGCGCAGTGTTTGTCGGCGGGATAGGATTTCAGGTGCTTCTCTCCGATGATAAAATTGACAGCTTGGATGTTGTTGTTTTTTTTTTCTTCCACCTGATCTGCATTTCGGTGATCAAGATCACAAAGCCGAAGGAGATCGCTTGTCACATTTTAAAGATGTTAAAGAGGGTAGTTGGAAAAATTTGCTTTAAGTGTGTCTCGATTCTGCACACCAACTGTTTTTGGTCCAGTTTCTACTTCAAATATCTTTATGCATTAAAGTAAACCAAAACTAGCCTACAAGTTACTTTTAAGCAAGATGCAGAGGCCGGTTTTAAGGGAATAAATCCTTAATGTTGATGAAAAAGTACTATTTTACTAATAAGACATTCTTCCCATCTAAGTGAAATAATCTACCAGCAAAACAAGTACTTTTATCAATATCAAGGAATTATTGATTTAAACAAGCTCCTATATCTCACTGAAAAGTTACTTATAAGTTAGTTTTGTCTCATTTCAAGTGTATTAATATAATTCCACTAGAAACTGGACAAAAAATACTTGCCAAGATTTGTTTTTGCAGTGTGGGCGTCTCTTGAAAACAGTTTCCTTTCTGAAAGCTTCTTGCAGCTTTTGCTCCGTCTCCGGCGTCACTTCTAAACATCTTGCTCAAACTGAAAATGGCTAACTGAGTTGGAGAGGTGATGGTCGTTTGTCTCTGCATTTCAACCTTAAACCGTTGCAGATTGCAGTGTGGATGTGCATAATAAGCTTGTTTGAGCAGGACGTCGAAGCCGGTGCTCCTGAACGCGTCCCTAGCATGGGCTGAACGCGCGTACGCCTGCATCTCCTGACGAGGGAGGTGTGGCAGTTGCGGGATTATCCGTTTTCCATGTTCTACTTACAATCCCTGCACCCCCCCACCCCCAGCCCCCCAAAATAATTTACTCAAGAGGGGCTGGAAAGGGGAAAAGGAGAGAAGAAAGAGCCGCTTTTCCTCCTCACTTTTTTGCTGGGACTCCCTTTGAAGCTTTATTAATTTCTTTTTTTTTTTCCTTAACTGAATCTTTCTTTGTCCTCCTACCAGCATCGTATTTATAGAGTCAAAGAATCGCTTTGTGTGTTTTTCTGCTTGAGCTGTGTTTCTGGAAAAAAAAAAAAAAAGTACACTGAAGAGATGGAATGTGAGTTGCAGAGAGCGAGGAAGAGGGGGGGAGAATGAACGAAAGAGAGATGAAGAAAATGCAGGAGGGAGAAAGAAAGAGGAGGTGTTTAGGAGGTGTGGGGGGGCAGGGGGGTGGATTTGGAGAGGGCGAGAGGCCTGGACTTAAAGCGTCATACCAGAACCTCGACGGGCCAATGGCGGCTCACTGTCGGACGAGCCCCTAGCTGTCCCGGCCAATCAATCTCCCGTTAACCTTGCACAGGAAATTCCCCTGCTTGTAGCCAGCACGCTTGTGAGCGCGCACACAACCGGAGTCCAGACATTTCCACCCCTGAGCGCAGCCACAGAGCTGTTTTTAGCACAAACGGCCACTACACTTTCACAAAAAGATGCAAAAAATAAAACCTCTGTTTTATTATAGCTTGAGTGATTTCAACATGATTTTTTTAAAATTAGCTGTATGATAATGGTGTAACCTTTAACCTTTCGTTGTCAGGAATAGTCCTAGACAGACTGAGGAAAGGAAAGGAGTGAGTCAGGCTCTTAATAAGTGCTTGTGTATTTGTGGCTTGTACTTTGCTTATGGCTTTGCTGCTCTCAGCAATCAGCCTAAATACATGACATCATCCTTTCTGCAAGGCCCCCCTCCTCATCCTCACTTCCTCCTCCTCCTCCATCTCACACCACTTCTCTCCACCTTCACCTCCTCCCCGCCTGCCTCACAGTGCCTCTGCTTTTTTTCACAGCCCCTCCTCATCCAACATCTCAGAACTCCCTCTCCCTCCCTCCTCCTTCCTCCTTCACTTGTCTCATAGTAACAGGCGATTTTTCTTGCTGTGTCATTGTATGCAAGAGTTGAACTGGGGATGTGATGATAAACATGGAGGCAAAGTACTCCTGCTGGTGGCGTGAATGGAGGGGAAAAAGGACAGTTAATCTGAACACTGGTGCTCTGGGACTGGTGTGACTTAGTCAGGTTAGCATTTCTGACTGGGTTTTACCCTACGGTGGGTCGTTGCGAATGGGTGGGTCTGCTTGAGGGGTTAGGGGAAGTCAAACGCATGTTCTGTCGAAATTTGACACATTTTTGTAATGCGTTCAAAATTGGCCTTAGTTGATAAATTTTTGGGTAACAAACGCTACATTTCGGATAAAATTGCAAAGTGTGACATCAGGAGAAGGAAGTACAGGAGTGAAACTAAATTGCTTTGCAAAAGTGTTAGTAGGTTTTGAATATGTTCCCATTTTGTTATAATACAACTACACAATGTTGCACATTTTAGTAAAGGTTTAGTCAAATGTATTTTTTTTTCCCAACTTTTGTCACAATTTCAGAATTGAGTAATACTTTAAGTTTTAGCCCCTGAAACTAACAGTATTTTCGGATTTTTGATTGGGAAGACAGCTTCAGCCAGCTGTAGTTGTCATGCCAGGCCGCTAGATGGCGCTGTGACTTTAGCATGGGCTCTTTAGAGTTAGCTTCCACCTCACTATCTTCACCGTCTCAGTCTCCTGTGGAGGAAGTCCTCATTTAGCACATATATTTCTCATCAGAAATTGTGCTAATCTGAACAGGTATGAGTATTATGACAGCGTACAAAGCTGTCCGCCGTTATTATACTGACTAAACCCTGCAGCCGTGCGTTCTGCGCATGTGCGCTTGGAGGTTGTGACAGAAAGCGAGAGGCTGGATGGCAACAAAAATATGTTTCGGCTTAACTGAAGAGCGGTTCCGTGTAAACGGGGCTTTAGTCGAGAATCTACTCGATTAAATTGATTGTAAATTTATCCAAGAGGCACGCTTTTTTTACGACCTCTTGGGTCTTTATGGAAAATAATTTCTTGAAACCTTGCTGAAATATTTACTCTAGGGTGGAAGAAATAAAAGTTAATTTTACAATACCCAGAGGCACAAATTAATTGCTATTTTTCATTGCTTGTTATATAATGCAACTTTAATTACTTTTCCCTTTTTTACAATTCTAAAATGGCCAAATCCTGGGGTGTGTATTTAAGCACAGTACACACATTAATCAAATTAACAATGATGGAAGCAATGCCAGTAGTGCAGGAATCTCAGTCTTCCAAGTTCACATCCATCATTTTAAAATGCACAATTGGAGTATTAATATTATTACAGTAAGTATCACTTCTGCTATCATCTAGAATCATTTCACGTCTTTCCACTCTCATTGGATATGTTTCAAACTTTCTCCTCATTCCCACTTGACTAAAATTTGTAATTATATTTAATCTCCCTGGAACATTTTTGCTGAATTTTTACTAGTTGACAAAAAATGTCAAACAATTTCATCTTAGCATTATGCTAAGATGGCTTTTTTGTTCAGTTCTTCTTGGCAAAAACTACCAAAGCCCTAAATTAACACAATAACCATTTGCATTTGTATGTTTTCCAGGGATTTTATATGATAGACCAAACCAAATCTGCCTGATTGTGAAGTGGGAGGGAAAGTTATATGCTTTTTAAATGAGAATTTTAAGTTGATGTAGGAGTAAATTTACTATATAAAATAGGGGACACAGCAAATATGTGCAAGGTGTTCTGGCTAGATGGGACCAAAATTAAACCTCCTGCTCCACATGACAGTATTTGCACCAGAAAACTTAGCACTGCATATAACTAAATACATATCTGGAACAAACATATGGAAAACTGTAAAACAGTCAAAACACTGAGTTCCTTTTGGATTAAAAGCCCACCTGCTTAGAGGTGCTTTTGAACCGCAATAAATGAAACGCTAACCAACATTTTGATGTGTGATGACGACACTTGGAAACATTTTAGATATCAATAGTTGATTCTTTTGTTTTTATGATGTGAAGCACTTTGAACTGCCTTGTTGCTGAAAAGTGCTATGCGAGTAAAATCTGATTTGATTTTGGTATAACGGCGCCAAACGGGGGACATTATTTCCATCTACATATCCGACTAAAACGTTCCACATAAGAATTTAACATTTGAAGTCATAAGACCACATGAGTGTTGCTGGTACACATGAAATTGATTTCAAAGAGGAGGTTTTTCTCAACGACGCTTGACACGCTACTAACTCTGCCCGTCTGCTTTTGTTCTCACAGAGAGGTGTGTGGAGGACCACGAGCTGGTGGTTCAGGTGCAGGCCTCCATGAGCAGCGACAGTAAATTCCTCTTCAGGAAGAACTATGCCAAATATGAATTCTTCAGGAACCCCCTCGTGAGTTTCTCGCGTCCCTGATTTTACCTCTTTGTGACTGCTTGTTCTTAGCATGCAGCACCTTTCTCTCTCTCACACACACACACACGGACACACACACACTGCAGAGTCCTTCCAGTTATTATTTTTCCCTCTCGATTGTTTTGGGAATACACAGCTAAGGGTGAAATATATTGTGTTCACCTTAAATGTAACAAGACCATCACGTTTTCACATTTTGTTTTCTCCTTGACTCTGTCTGGGGGGGGTGATGAATGAGAAAAAAACAAAAGTGTTTCACTGTAACGATGGTTTGTAGGAGGGGTGGGCAATCCTGGTCCTGGAGGTCCGGTCTCCTGCAACTTTTAGATGTATCTCTATTTCAACACACCCGAGTCAAATAATGAGGTCATTAGCAGGACTCTGGAGGACCTGACTGCACTGAGGAGGAGATTCAGCTGTTGGATTCAGGTGTGTTGGACCAGGGAGACGTCTAAGAGTCGCAGGACACCGTCCCTCCAGGACCAGGATTGCCCACCCCTGTAGTGTGTTTTGTTTCAACCTGAAGTGTGAAATAAACTTCAATGGAGTTTGAAAACAAAATATGTGTGTAGGTTTATGTCTGGTTGAACGATGTGTGTGCCCAGTTGATTTTATTTATTCTTTTTTTTCTGGGGGATTTTATTGTAGTGCATAGGGGCGCCCAGAAAATCTTTGGAAACCACTGGTCTAGAGGAACTGAATCTGCTCTGTGAACCTGGGTTTCAGCACATGCTGCTGCTATCATGTTACAAGCACATTGACTATAAATCAATGCTCACATGCTGATGTTTGGCGTAATGTTTCACCATCTTTAGGTCAGTATGTCAGGAGGCAAACAGTTGACTAGCAGTAAACGTTTAGCCATCGTTTAGACACTTTGAGCTGGTGCAAAGATTCCCACAAACGGAGCATTTCTGTGGTTTATCCACTGCTGTGAAGATCCAGTCCACACATTAATCTTCTTTTACTTACTGTGGAAGTTCTGTTTTTAAATTTGAAATACTGAATACCTTTTTTGTATTTTTACTTGAAGCACTTCTCAAGTTTTTATTCAACTTTTTAAAATTTATTAAATAATGAAAAGTTTAAACGATTTCAAAAGTAATTCAAATTGCATACTTATGTTATAACCCATAAGGCTGCTCATTTCATGAAATACTTTAAAACAACTTGTCACTTAAAATATTTGAGATGGAATATTCAGGAATGAAACCAAATGGATAGTATTTCTTAAACCAAACTTTCATTTAATGACTTAATTTGCTGTAATCCAACTTGGAGACGTTGCCATCTCAGTTTAATTTGACAAATCAAAAATAGTTTCACACTAAAATGTATTAAAACAGCCAAGATGGGTTAAATTAGTGGGATTTATTGATTATACAGATCTAGCTGGGTGTGTTTGGAAAATGAAACAAAGTTGTTGTTTTTTAAGGAGGTTAACTTATGACTAAAGTTGGAAGCAGTTCTGTTTTCTGGCTTTTTTTCCTCAATAAATATATTTTCATTTAAAACCATTTACCTTTATGGTTTTAAATAAAGGTAAAAGCCAGTTTTTGTGTGTGTGTGTGTGTGTGTGTTTACTCATCCAATCTTTGTCTGATACTAAAACCGGTTTTATCTGAAACATTTAATTGGAATGAAAAAAAACTGCAAGTAAGCATATATTTGTCCATTACATGCAAAAATAAGAAAAAAAAAAATAAGTAGCTATTGCAAAGTAGGATCCAATATGTGAAATTAACAAAAATGTCCAATAAAAGTGCCAGTTTGCTATGAGAAAATGTGTAAGCATTGCGTAGCTGGAAGCTCGGGGGATATTAACAACACAGTGACTCTGAAACATGTTAACATGTTAAGTTCCCTCCGGATTTTCTCATGATGAACAAAACTACTCCACATCTTAAAAGTAACTCTCTGCTGGCTCATTTTAGGAGGTAAGCTGGGTGGATATTTCCTGCAGAGACGTGGAAGCAGAAGAATCAGAGCTATTGAATGAGATCCAGTAAATCAAAGCTGCACAGTGTTCGTTTGTTAGCGATGCAGCCTGAAATCATTTCAAAAATTAGGAAAAAATGTAATAAGCTGGACAATGCAATGTCCAAAAATGATTTCAAGCTTCTTCTTTTTTTTTTTTTTGTTAACTCCAGTATGGCAGCAGCTTGACATGCAGCTCCTCATGTCTCAGTAACCCGGTGCCAGCCGGCCGGGCCGTGTTAGCTACCCTGCATGGCATCTATCTTCTGGCGATGTGAACTCAGCTGGGGGCTCTCTGCAGCTGTATAGAATGACATTACTGCCGGGGATGATTTAGGTGTGTGTCAGAGCCAGCAGGTGATCTCAGCCCTGTGGTAATGAGCACAGTAAAACAGCAGAGTGCTGGCTGCAGCCTGTCAATCACGCTAAGAGTGGTGCTGCTGGCTAAAGGGGATTACATCAGCGGGTGAGATCATACTGCATCTACTGCAAGGCTGGAGTGCCCTCTTTCACTTCCCACCACTTAGCGTTTGAGCCCTCGTGCCCATTACACACACACACACACACACACACACACACACACACACACTCGCATAGATCTATTCTGTAAAAAGAGATGCTGTCCTCTCTTAGCTCTTGCATGCTCTGAGTGGTTTCAGGTGACTGTGTCTTTCTTTGTCCCTTTCTCTGACAGCCATTGTCAGCATGTTGGTTTGTGTCCTTCTTTCCCATCCAGAACTTTTTTCCAGAGCATATGGTGGCTTTGTGTCATGAGTCTGACGGTTCGATCCCTCAGTCACAGCTCTTACAGGTGAGAAAGTTACCTGCTTAAAAAGTTAAAAACTAATTTAACATCCTAAAGATTGGCTGTAAATATCACTTGCATCTCATCGGATGCACAGATTGCTTTGAGAAAGTATCCGTACCTCTTGAACGATTCTCCTTTTGCCACCTTTCAACCCCAAACTCTAAAGAAATGTTTGTTATTTGTGGTTTTAAGTGTCAGACCAGCACCAGGAAATGCATGTTTGTGAAGAAGTGGCCAATTTATGAACAAAAGTGATGCGTGGCTTTAAATGCTGTAAGAATCTGAAAAGTGTTTCACACATTTGTATTTGTATTGCAAATGGCTCAAGCTCTGTCAAATTTAATTTAAAAAAAAGCATCCGTGAGCATCTAATTTGAAGTCTTTCCATAAATTCTGAATTGAAATTAGGCCTGGACTTTGACTAGGCCATTTTATCAGACTGCAAAAACACAAAATTTAACAATTTAATTTTGGTCTGGTTTCTAGTTCAAATATCTTTAGTACACTTGAAATAAGACAAAACTAAATAACAAGAAACTATTCAAAATATAATAGCTTGTTTTAGATCAATAATTCCTTAATTTTGATGAAAAAGTTCCAAAGTTAATCGAAATAATCCGCCAGTGGAACTTATAATGTGAGAAAAATGTCTTCTACAAGAAACTAGACCAAAAATGCCTGCTGCCATTTTGGGTTTTTGAGGTGCAAAAATATGCAAGCATACGATTAAATATGATTTGATCTCTGGATCTGTGCTTAGGGTTGTTGACCTCTGCCCCCAGTTTCAAGTCTTTTGCAATTTCTAAATTCTTTAGTGCAAATATCTTGGCAAGAATGTTCCTAAGTGAAACAATCTGCCAGTGGACCATGTTCATCAAAATGAAGGAATTATTGATTTTAAACAAGCTACCACGTCTTGATGAAAAGTCACTTGTAAGTTAGTTTGGTCTCATTTCAAGATAAAATTGAAAAGTGAAATTTTCATGTTAAATCTGATGGCTGGAGGCAAACACAACTTGTTACAGAATAGTTTCATCAAAAGCTGCTGGACGGACTGTCGACAGAATCTCTCATGTAAAATCTGAAAACGGTCAGGAGGTCTAAACATTTTGGAAAGACTCTGTAAATGAGGAAGAGGTACAATCCTGACAGCACGCCAGACAAAAGGCGTTTCAGGTTAAAGACCTGTGGAAATGAACGTACCAATCACAGCAGAATGACTTCAGCTGTAGATCAGCAACACAAAAGGAGCCTCAAGCTTGATAGGCGAAGCTTTATGTTCTGCCAGTTGAAAAGTAAAATAAAAGTATAACACATCGATACACAAATGGACGGGAGCCTTTATGATTAATTTTCTTTATGTACATAATCCATCCCTACCGTTCTTGTTTGATGTAATTTTGCTTTTAATGTTTATTTCTAGAATTTTCTGAACTCCAGCAGCTGTCCTGAGATCCAGGGCTTCCTGTATGTGAAGGAGCCAGGAAGAAAGTCCTGGAAGAAGCTCTACATGTTCCTGCGACGCTCAGGCCTTTATTACTCAACTAAAGGAACATCCAAGGTGAGAAACATGGAGGGTTTTTTTTCTCCTCAACTAAAATGATGTACCAACTTTTTTGATATATGATCTATAATCTATAATCTATGTTTTCTTTCTGCCACTGTCCCACAGGAACCCAGACATCTGCAGCTGCTCTCAGATCTGGAGGACAGTAACATTTACACCATCATCACTGGGAGGAAGCTTCACAACGCCCCTGCAGACTTCCAGTTCTGCATTAAGGTACACCCTGCCTGTTTTCTGCCATCATAAGCCACTTCTCCATGAGAGAACAGAGATTTGTGTCGTTGGGTTGAGCGATCTGAGCTGTTTCTTCAGCACAAAGACGTCCCAGTTTAGGCGCCAACTTGTGGTCTTTAATGCCACCTCTTCATGATAAGAGACTCTGCTCTGTCTTTGCTTGCAGGGTATCATGTGTGTATCTGTGTCAGAGGACACGAGGGTTAACGCCGCCCACCAGGGGGTTAAACACAGTCTCTGCTCCACACGTTATCTGTGGTGGGTCACCTGCTGATCTGGGATAAGCCTAGTGGGATAAGCTCTGGATGGTGGAGCAAGTCGGCCCCCTCTAAACCGTTCAGCTCTGTTTTACCCTTGATGGGGGCTGGGGGATCCAAAGGTTGCTTTAAAAGAGGAAATATTTCCCTTTTTCACCATTTAACTCTGAAGATGTGTAAATAAATACATCTTCAATCGCGACAAAACTCTTTCTAAACAAAATTCAGTGCAAGTACATTTATTTAGTTTGGACAAAAGCTAGATTTTAAGTAATAGATTTGTCCATCACCAAAGTGTCATGTTTTGTCACCAATGGATAATAAACACAAAATACGAAAAGTAAAAGAAAACGATCCGGTTCGTTGGCTCTGATGTGCCTGTCACAATGACATTTACCGGACGATAAATTGTCCCAGTAATTATTGAGATAAATATTTAATACATTTAATGATAGTAACTGCAAAATGATGCAAGTTTGCTCTGTCAGAGACCAATAAACTTTAATTTTGCGTAGAACATTTAATGCTGGATCTGGAAGACATCTTAAATGTCCAAAATAAAACGTAACAACCAAACGGAAATAAAAATAAAATAGACTATGAAGTCTGTAAACAAAATTGCCCTTCCAAAAATAATCCTTCATCAGAAAGAAAACGATCAGGCTCCTTTTAATTTATCCTGTGATCAATTGGCTATTGGGACAGGCTTATTGGAAGCTCATTTTGTTCTCAAAAGTCAAAAATTTCCTGGTCGGCGGGAAAGAAATCCAGGGAAGCTCTCTGAGGTCCACTTTTCCGGTGGTAAAGATGGACGTTTTTCACCAACACCAACCACTAAATCCAACATGGCTGCCATGCTTTTAAAAGAGCCGCACCAGCTGCAGGGATGCATGTTTTTGTCTGGATGAACATGCAACCTTCACATTATAGGTTGTTTTAAGACAGTTGACTTGTTTTACCTTTTTAAATGATTGAAACCAGCTAAAATATAACCAACCAGGTCTGAAACCAACAAGTTCCAACATGCACATAACATAAAATCTCCTCTTTAATGAGCAGTTTTAAAGATACTGTGGGAAGCTTCTGAATTCTCCAGACGGAGATGTTTCATAACAGCGGCTGTCAAAATCCCTGTTCCCTCTGAAGACGCCTTGTTCAAATCCAGATCATTAAAGCGCGACCCCGGCGTTACGAAACACAACAGTTTGAATAGTTTTGTGTGCCGCGGAATCGGGGCTCGGCCGTGTTTGTGTTCCCAACGTGTTTCTCATTAATTTCAAACCCCGCTGTGTCCTCTGCTTGGTTGACAGCCCAACAAAGCCAGGAGTGACTGTAAGGAGCTCAAGATGTTGTGCGCCGAGGACGAACAGAGCAGGACGTGCTGGATGACTGCCTTCCGACTGCTCAAAGTAACGACGACTCTTTTTATTTGTTTTGGATTCGAGTCCGCGGCTCTAGCAGCTGACTCCGTCTCCTCTGCCGTCTCCACAGTACGGGATTGTCCTGTACCAGAACTACAGTGTGCCCCTGCAGAGGAAGGCTAACAACTCGTCTTTCCCTGGGCCCGTGGTGAGCGTCTCCTCTCTGCCGTCGTCCCGTCAACAGCCAGCCGTCACCGTTTCCCTGCTTAGCAAGAACCGGTCCACTGTGGTCCAGGAAGAGCGAAACCCTGGGCCACCGGAGCTGGTTGAAGCATTTCTGGCCAAACATTTGTCACGTTGTTGGAGTGAAGGCGTGAAGGAAACATTCATTAAAATGTCGCACACTGAATTCAAAAATGATTTGAATTAGAAATAGAGATGAAAATAGATTCATTTATTGTTCTACAAAGAGGGAATTCAGGTGGAGCAACAGATATGAAATTACTCACAAAAGGTTTTCAAACGATGTATAAAAAAAACAAGATTAACAATAATAACAATAATAATAATAATAATAATAATATTGTACTGTACAAATGAGTTGATGTTTCAAACTGATGACTTGAATTGAACTATTTTGCATCTTTTTGATAGAGATCACTTGTACCTGCTGAGCCTGATGTCAAGTCAAAATTCATAAATAAAATAATAATAATAATAATATACTGTACAAGATTATAACAAAAAACTGCTGTGCAGTTATTAGAAAGGGACCCCCCCCCCAAAAAAAAAAACTACATAATGTGCATTTGTATTAAACATAAAAACTGCAGATTAGAGAAGTGCACCAACAGTGGAAATTAGTAAAAACAAAAACAAAAATTTGTTTCTGATGGGAAATGAGACAAAAACCTATAAAAAGTATTGATTTAATGCACACGGTGTGTCCTAAATAAATAAACAACGAATAAAATCAATGTTTAAGTCAAAATTGTCCCTCAAAAAAATGGATAGTTAAGACCAGACTGAAGACTTTTATCATCCAGTTTTATTTTGGTGGAAAGATAAATGATAGAAAAACAATAAATTATGCAAATGGATGTTATTGAGCTTGTTTTAATTTATCATGCTAGTAATTGATATATTGCTCATTACGAGAGACACTAACTACTATTACAGGGTTTTCATGCGTTTGTTACATGAAAACCCTGTAAAAAGTGTCAAAAAGTTTAAAAAGTGGCTTATAAATGCTGCAATTTTTGACATCTAGTTTGATTCACAGTTTCTAGAGCTTTTTCTTGTCAGCACAAAACATAATCAAAACATATTTCATGTTGTCACATAAATCCTCGGAGGCTCAAAGGGAACGTGGACGATTTCAGCCGTACGGTCAGAAATCTGGGCTTGTGCTTTTCCTCAGAGGAGCATTTGTGGATTGACTAAAGTGGGTCTGTGTGCAGACAGGATTTGTCATGCTTCAGTGACTGCGTCTGGCTTGTTTGACCTCTGACCCCTTTTTTCTACCCCCCTGTCGCTCCCCCCACTCCAATCACTACATCTCAACCCCGTTTCTCGTGCGTCCCCTCCCTCCCCCGCCTCCCCACGGCCTCCGCCTCTCTCCGCCTTTCCTCCTGACAGCGGAGCGTATCCGAGAACTCGCTGGTTGCCATGGACTTCTCGGGACGAACCGGCCGCGTCATCGACAATCCCGTCGAGGCCCAGAGCGCCGCCCTGGAGGAGGGACAAACTTGGAGGGTAAGCAAGTTTATAACCTAGAAAACAACAGAAAGCTGACATTTTCTAATTTTGCCTTGAGGTCAGTGTTTTGAGTTAACTCGTCTTGTCTAATATTCCTCCTACTGTCAGAACGGGACTTTTTGTCCTGACAGTGGTTAATATCGCTCTGCCTCAGTAATTCCTACACTTTGCTTGACATTCTACACCAGGTAGTGCCTCGGAGGAAGAAAAAAATAAAAAGTACAGTTCATTATGATGTCTGCAATGGTAGCATGACCAGAGACAAATTAAAAACACCTGATTTAAATCCCGGATTTAAATGTTTGTTTGTAAAAACGTTCATTTGCAGGCTAAAAGGAACATAAGCAAAAGTTTTGAATGAAAAGGAGTAGTTGGAAGAAAAAAAAAACGTATGTAATCTACCACTTCTCTCAAAATTAAATTTGTTGTTCCATACATATATCACTTAAATCTGCTCTGTTTGGTTGTAAACTTTAAAACTAGAGATGCATCGTTATCGGTCCTGATAGTGGGGGGAAAAAAAATCCTAGATCTGGTATCTGTGACAGATCTATTCAGTCTAATTCTACGCTTCGCTCTCTGAGCGACGCCATGCTTTATTTATTTTACATCATAGTTAGATCTCCTCGTTGTTGCAGGTCACTTTTGTCAGTTTCTTTATTATTTATTTCACATTGGCTGTTAAGCTCCTCTCTGTTCAGAACTGAGCAAATAAAAGTTGTTTGGACAAGTTTGTGAAGTTATTGTTGTATTTAAGTGTTCTGTACTGGTGGAGAGTTATCTAATAAGTTTGTAATAAAGTACATTTATGTCTGGGTTAAAAAAAAAAGAAAAGTTTTGCGTTAACTCGGCTCTGTTTCTCTGTATCGGATCGGTATCGGACGATACTAGACTTCAGATATCGGTATCGGAGTATCCAGTTTATTAGATAATGTACATGTAAAAACCCAAAGAGTAATTCCTCCTTTACTTATGTACTTAATGGGATTTTATTTTTCTTCTTGCTTACAGAAAAGAACCCACCGTATGAATGTCCTGGGCAGCCCCAGCCCCCTGCACCCATCCTCTATGAACACAGGTACTCCCACTGAAACCACTAACACCAGTCTGCCTGACAGCCTTCCCCTTATAGTCACACACAGTTTTGTTTCTCCTCCCAGTCATCCATAGGACACAGGTGTGGTTCCACGGTCGTATCATGAGAGAGGAAGCCCACAAAATGATCCTACAACAAGGCCAAGTAGATGGGTGAGTTCACAGATTGTTCATAAAAGTAAGACGTTTCATGAAACGTACCAAAAAGGGGACGAAAGAAAATAAGCAAGGAAGTATTTCAATATTTTCCCCACTGCTGTCACTTTTGAAAACAAAACAAAAGAAGTTTTTTCATCCAGCATTTGTCAGCGTGTAAATCCTATTTTACGTCAAACTTAAGTATTTGCCAGCTTTTATTTTTGTCTTTTGTCCACTTCCCTGTCAGGTTGTTCCTGTTGCGGGACAGTCAGAGTAACCCCAAGGCATTCGTGCTCACCTTGTGCCACCACCAGAAGATCAAGCACTTCCAGATCCTACCGGTCAGTAAAGCAAAGCAACAAACTCCTGATAAAAACCACCGCATCGCTGCTCGTAAATGTCAGCCAGGTGTTTTACATTGTTGCAAAAAAAGTGAATAAATAACATTACAGAAGATGAAAAATGTTGTTGTTCATTAGTGATGTTGATGCGTCCTAGAATTCAAGTTGGAGGGAGAAAATCAGGAGATGCAGAAAAACATTTTTCCCCGTTTTAACTCGTTTTGCTGCATGCGCTGATAATAGATGTCCAATTCTGACACCGTGGTTTTGGCTTTAGTATGAGTTGGTTTTTCAGCTTTTCCAAAATCGAAACACATTCTTTCGCTTCACACGAGTCACACGATCAGCAACCGGATGTTGCCACTGGCGCAAACCACGAAGAAGAAGACGACAGGAAGTAGTTGGAGGATGATGGCGCAGCGTGGTTTTTTTTTTTATGACTTACTGCGTGACAAAACTTATTCACACGTAATCTTTATTGTGCATCTTAATCAATTGGAAAACAGCAATTGTGAAGTTGTGTTTCTTTGTCACTACCAGAATATTGAGTTTCGGGCTCATTTGTAACATAGACACAGTAGAATAAAGTTTGGACCTAAACATTCAGGAGAACGAGTCAGACTCCTTTTTCTCGAGCTAAAAAACGTTTTTTGGTTTTTGTCATTTCAAGATAAATTTCATGGACGTTCAAGTTCTAAGTTTGTTGCTTGCATTAATAAACAAATCGAAGCTCCAGCAGGTGGAGAACTTTAAACCGGACGTGTTCGGTGCCTTCTGCAGGTCGAGGAGGACGGCCAGGTTTTCTTCAGCCTCGACGACGGCGCCACCAAGTTCACGGACCTGATCCACCTGGTGGAGTTCTACCAGCTCAACAGAGGAGTGCTGCCCTGCAAGCTCAAACACCCGTGCACCGCTGTGGCCTTGTGACACTTCACCCACCTGACACAGCTCTCGCCCCCACTTTTTTTGCACATCAGAAGATTTTCCCCCATTGGCTGCTCCCTCACCGACTAGGCGGGTTTGAGGAGAAACAGCAGAAGGCTGCGGGGTTTCTGGGGAGCGGACTCGGCTCCGGCACCTGGTTTGTGGTGTTTTTCTCCGCCTTACCGCCGTCCGGACTGTGGCGTCGCGGCGCTAGCTTTGTCCGGCTCCAGCGACGTTCCTTTTTTTTGTTGTTGTTGTTGTTGTTTTCCCTGGAGGGTCCGGTAGGTTCGTCAAACGCCAAAAAAAAAGTTGTGAAAACGCAAGACCACTACAGCGACATGTTTTACAGCAGGAGTGTTTGAGGGTCTTTCGAATTGATCTCCCAAACCCAAACGCCGTTCTCCTCCCCTCCAGGCCGGATAAGCTGTGGCGCCCGCAGGGAGCGCCACCCTCTGACTTCCTCACTGATTATCAGGGATGGACGGGAACCTCGCTGGCTCCGACTGAAACCGGTTCCAGGAGTTTCTCAACCTGTGCAGTCCAGTCTGGATAAGCTGACACCCCGTCCCTCTCTCCTCACCATGTTAGCGGGTTGAAAGTGACGTATCCACAACCCCCCTCCAACTCCACACACTTTGGTGCAACCCCCAATCCTGTCGCCTCCTTAGAAGGTTGGGACAGACTGACTGACGGACGGACGGACGGAGGGAAGAAGCGGCCGAAGGCGAGACGAGCAGAGCAGCGGCGATGGCGAGGGTTCGCTTAAAAGAAAAAAAAAGGACAGAGGAATGTTTAATCAGGAAGGCCGTAACAAGCCTCTCTTGTAGAGTTAATTACTTGATGTCATTTAATGCTGTTTTTTATTCATGTCAATTCAATGCAGAACTAGTTTTGCACTCCTGAGCGGACAGGCAGCAGCTCTCTGGCTAAAGCGAAGCCGCCTCCTTTTTCTCCTCCACTCCGTTTCTGCAAAAGGCGCCCGCACGCAGGCCTCCGCCCGCTCCGATTGGACGGCGGCGGCGGCGGCGTGGGGTGGAGTTCCAGTTGACTATGCAGCTCCCAGCAGAGAGGCTTAGGAGCGTCTGGTGTGGCTGGCATCGTCATCATCAACACCACCGCGATTTAATGAATGTGCTCCTGAACCAGCTGCAGCTCCTCAAGACTCTGAGGAGGAGGAATGCTAATTTTATAGACTCCTGAAAAGTGTCCAGCCCCCCAAACTTCTACCGTTTCTTTGTTGTTTTTCTTGTTTTTCTCTTTTTTTTTTTCCTTTTTAGTCAAAAGGGTTATATTTGTGGATGAATCTGTTTCTGAATGTTTTCCTGAGTCTAATGCGAGTTCAGTGCTTGCACGTTTTAGTCATTCTGATTGTGGTTGGAGCTGTCCCGTTCGGATCCTGACCACTGTTCCCTCCTACAAAGCAACAAAAGCACTCTCGTAACTTCTTCTTCTTCTTCTTCTTCTTCTTTTTTTGTTTTGTGGTTTTGTTTTGTTTTTAACTTTAAATATGGAATTTGAACAAATGACTTGAAATGTGAACCCGGTCGTCCGTCGACTGAGCTTCACTTGCCTTAAGTGAAAATGATGAGCCATGCGTATGAAATTGAAGAAGCGATCTTAAAATGCACATACAGTGAGACGTTTGCGATTGGAAGGCAGTGGAAGGACATCTGGAGTGACTATGTGAACCAGTATGTTGACGGATGGCGCTAGATTTTGGGAAATGATCTTTTTTGCTTTTTTGTTGTTGTTTTTTTTTTTGCCACTTTTAGAGCTGTATGCTAAATATGGAGGGGTTTTTTTTATTGTTTTTTTTATTTGCGCTTGTAAATTTATTAAAAATAATTTGAGGTTTTAGTTGAACAAAAGCTTGAATTTTACTCTTGAGATTATAAACTGATATTTAAGTTACACGTTAATGAAAAAAGCATTGACGTTTTTGTTTTGTTTTTTAAAATATAAATTAGGTTTTTTTTCCAGAGCTACATTTCTGGATGCTTGTGCTATCTTGATTGTCAAAATTATTATATTTCTTATTTTATTTTATTTTTTGTGTCCTGAATTTTTACCCACATCCCTCATGTTAATGTTTTTTAATTGACAAAAGATCACAGCTTCATATTTACCAGAGAGCCAATTATCTTGTCTTAAGTCTTGAACTTTAAGGCACAAATTTATAGATTTGTCGATTTTAAAATAAACTAACAGGACCCACATGACAATGGGAACGTTTACATGCACTGCAATATTTCTTATTAACCCAGATTAGAAATTTTCCTGGCTGATGGCTGACATGTTGGGTATTGGTTTCCAAAATTGCCAAAAATGTCATAAATAAATAAATCATTCAATAAGTTATTTTTCCTTAAACCAAACAAAAAAACAATGTTTCCCATAGCATTCAAATTGTTTTTAGATTCATAAGGTATTTATGTGAAATTAGTTGAAATCTGTTATAAAATAGTTTTGTAAGTATTTATTAAGTTTTCTCATGGTTTATTTGTTGCGGGACACAAAAAAACCCTTTAAATGTCTCTGTGGCTTGTCACATAATGTGTGATTGGTTTATTTGCACAAACTTCAAACCAATCATCTTCTTGAGAGCAATGTTAGCCCCGCCCACTTATTTTGATGGGTAAGGCTCCCATTGAAAATAAATTAGAATGAGCTGCTGTCCTTGAAATGGATTAATAATAGGGGAAAAAAATGCAGGAAACCTATTCTAATTGTAAACATTACAGTTCTGGTGTATTTGTTAAATTATAGATTTTATAAATTATTTTTGTTTTTTTCGTGTATTTGTTAAAGATAGTAACATATTTAAGTAACCATTTTAATTAATTATTGTTTATGAAATTTGGGCACTTTTGGACTTCCGTAATAACCAGCCTTCGCCATCATCTTACTTTATACAAGCGAGAAAACCTCTACGATGAAACCACTTGCCTGGATTTTGTCATATCTACAGTCAGATTTTGTCATATCTACAGTCAGAGTAAGAAAAAGTTCAACCCTTTGGGATCCTGACTGAAGTTCCACAATCTTTAACGTAAAAGTGAGGAGCGTTCATGGTAACGCTGAGGTAACGGAGCAAAAACTGTAAGTAGGATCGGCATGAAAATGTGGAAAAAGTCTGCCTGCTGTTGGGTGTGATGGAGGATCTGTGATGGGTTTAATAAAATCTTAATTATTACGATGTGGAGAGAACTGTGTATGTTACTCATGAACACTGGAATTGTCCATATTATAAAGTAAATATTTGAAAGATTGCTGTGCATGTAAACTTTAACTAGACATGTTTTAAAACAGAATCCAACTCTGGTGAACCTCCTTGGTCTTAATGCATGCAAAAAATGTCACAATATCCAGATTTAGCAAAAGACCCTAATGGGATTTTTTTTTTTCTTCAAATCTTTGTTTCAAGTTCCACAAATTCAAGGACTAAATCCTTTTGTTGTTGAAGTTGTTCATACGTTTATTTCTGAAAAATCACCGTCAAAAATAGTTTAATGTCCCCCTATGATATAGAAATACATGAAAAGGTTTTTTTGTTGGTTTAGCAGAAAAGCCAAATGTGACAGTTTTCATCATTTATTTATGTGTAAAAATAATTCGAGGGGCGTTTGGGGGAAGTTCTCTCCTGGTTCAGGTCTTTTTACAAAACATTTTCATTATTTTCTGAGCAGACCGTCCACCGGCTGAACGCATCGGAGGATCGCACAGCCCGTCAAAACAATAACACTAGAGGTCATTAAAACAAAACAACCACATTGAAATAAGACCAGCGTCGGAGAAAGACGAGACTATCATTATAAAATGTAGCAAGCTTCTGTAGTTTCATAGAAGTTCACTTTAAAATGTTATTTTTTATTTTTTTGCTTTCTGCTATGGAAGACACTGAAAAAGACACTATGGGAAGTTGCTAAGAAAGGGCTTGAAGTGAGTCGGTAAAACTTGTGCTGTTGGTGTAATTCATCTCAGATATCACAGAACAAAAGTTTCCATTGGCAGATTTTATCAGACAGCTTCCATAATTACAAGTTTTCTTTTTTGTTGTTGTTTTTTGGGGGGATTTTGAGGAGGTAAAACACGTTACTGCTCCGCCTCCCAAAAGAGAGCTCTAGTTAGTGCGCTCGTGTGCGTGTGTGTGTGTGTGTGAGAGAGAGTGTGAGACAGAGAGCGTGAGGGCACCTTGCCAAAAATAAATAGATGCTGTGTTTTGTCACTGATCCACAACTCACCAGTCGGCTGAACTCCGGTTGAGTAGCTCTGTGCTCCACTGGTCAGGCCTTCCCACATCCTGCGCCACCCAACTATGTCCAGCCAGTAAGCTATCGTTTCATAAACCTGTAGAAAAATGTTTCTGTTTGGCATATTTTAATGCCAAAACTATTTACTATCCTCTTTTTATAGACATGTTAGAGGAGCGCTGCTTGTCAGATGGCTAAGATCAAGTTCAGATAAAAGACTCGGAGCAGACGGGAGTTTATATGGAAGCACAGCGCTGGCAAAAGTATTCACACTTTGAAATGTTTTATTTTATTTTTGTATTTTTGGAAACCACGTGCATTATAGATCTGAACTTTTAACTGGGATGTTGTAACATAAGAATATCCAAAACTCTTTGTTTCCTGGGCCGAAATTGTGATCTCAGAAGTAACAGCGAGCCAAAAAATTTAGAATTTGCACCAAAAATGTTGTAATTTCTTTTTAACCTTCTCATCAATAAACTAAACATGAACTATTTTAATTAAACAAAAAATTTAATTTTGTTTTTTGGCAATCCAAAACTGTTTTTGAATCCGGTTTGCCTATTATTTTGGGTTCAATTGAGAAAGAACACTGAACAACTGTTCCGTCTGTTCTCTGCAGTAAAAACGGTATTGAGGTCAGTCTTGATTTGGAAAAACTTACTGCATTTGGCCAAGTTTTAATACAGCAATTATAAGTAGATTTGGTGTGCTTTAGAGTATCAGTTGATGAATACATGAGGTCCTAGTTACCATGGTGATAGAAGGAAACCAGGAAAGCTTGGAAAATATTGTCACTTTGTATCGATTCAAAACATTTTTGTAAGTAGATTTGGATTTAAAAGTCGTAGATTTGGATTTAAAAGTCGTAGTTTTGTCCTAATTTATTCCGGAGTTGTGGTCCGCAAATGGCCCCCGGGCCTCACATTGAACACCCATTCTGTTGTAGCACCGGCTGAACGTACGCAGCGTTTTCATCCGGGCCAAAAATTCGAATTTTAGTCCCTTCAGACCAAACCGCCTGCTTCCGTGTACCATGGCAAAGGAAGCAAAAGTTTAAAGGGGTGTGAATACTTTTGCAAAGCACTGCTTCCCAGCATTCCCAGAGCTTATCTGTGAATCTTTATCGACCGTCTGAGAGGCGCGACACAAACCCCACGCCGTCCACGCCTCCTTGCCGCTCGACCATGTAATCCGAACACAAGTCCAAGTGTTTTAACATACAAAGTTAAAAGTGTCGGCTGTTTTCTAAAGTATATGAAGCTATGGAGAAGTAGATCTAACACTGTACCTAGGTCACAGATCACTATGTATGGGGGGAGGGTGTTATGGTTTCACTCGTAATACCGTCAATTTAAGGCAGATTTATCGATGTATGTTGTCCTTTTTCTTTCATTACTTGATTGTGTGTATGCTGACATGTCTGCCATCTGCACCGCAGTATATACAGTATTAATTGTTTTTTTTTTTTTTGTGATCAAACTGGATTTTATTTTCTGAACATTAGTGCATATAAGCTGACAGGCTGTCAGAGTATCCAACTCTAAAGCCACATCTTGTAAAGTCCCCGTTAAAAAAAAAAAAAAAAAAAAAATTAGGTTTTGTTCTCCCCCGGCTCTATCTCATCTCTCATAAATGTTTATGATGTTCCACTTATCAGTACGTGGCGGGGTTTCATCGAGAGCACACACGTTACCATTTATTCCATGGTGATCTTAGTTGTAGCTTTTGTACACTTTTCACTACAAGTAGTTCATAGATAAGCTGTAGCTCGAGAGGATTTTTTTTAATATATCCGTATACTCACGTTTTAAGGTGCATAACTAACTTCTTAGATCCTGTTTCTTCTTGACAAAATTTCTCAGCAGGTGCCTCTTATTACACAGTAACAGTCCTTTAACCGCCAGCCGTCCAAACGTTGCGTTCACGTACCATCAGTTCGGTACCGTGAAGTGTAACTTTCTGGAGATTACAGGTCAGCGTCAGCTACACGTCCCCGTTATGCGACTCGTACAAATAAATGGAAGAAGAAAAAAAAACAAAAATCATGAGTTGGCTGTGTGTTATTGTTGGGTTGAAATCAACATAAGCTGAAGTCAAAATAAAACATTTCAGGGAATTAAGGAGGAAAAAAAACCGTAAATCTTTTTTGTTGTTCTTCTTCTTTAAACCCCTCATGGCTTTGCTTCATATTTATCTCTGCAACTCTTGGATCTACATTGTATCCTATTCAGGTATTTTTGTACAAATAAGGGACTGATATATTCTCTGTTTAATGGAAAGTAGAATAAAAGACATAATTGCTATAAACCAAACATGGCTCAACCTCTTATGTGTTACTCTCCTCCCATGCAACTTTGAGTGAGAAGGAGGCCCGATAGGAGCGCAGTGTGTGCCTTCACAATCTTTCAATTTTTGTTCGTTTGTACGCTGTAACCTCAAACTCAGATTTATTTTTGTTGGGATTTCCTTTGATAGATGGATCGAATTATACAAGGTTTTAAAGGGGTCAGTATTATTAAAAAATAATAATATATTATTTTGATAGCATTGTAACTTTTTGAGAATTACATCATGTCATGATATTATTCCTTAATCATAAACAAACCTGCAGTGTTGCCTAGATTCTTTCATGTATGTTTGAAAAATCATGTAATCTCCCATAGCAACCATCCAACTGTGTGAAACGCCTGGTTGAACTTGTACTCCGTCTTCTCTGAGATGCTGTTTCCAAGCTTCAGACCTTCTGGCTTCAGACTAGCCAGCAGCAATTAGCAAACACCTGGTGACACTCCGCATCTGCTGTAACACAATGTAACACATTACAGTGTAACACGTTGTAACACGTGTTACTTTGTTATACATGTAACACATTACATTTAATCATGTGTTACATTGCAACACTGCAATGTTACAGTGTTACAGTGTACCAGCTTAAAATGTAACTTATGACTTTGTATCACATTACAATGTAAGACATTACACAAGTAACATGTTACAGTGTAGCACGTGTTACCCATGTAGCACGTGTTACACTGTATGGTCAGATAAAACATTCCTATCTATGACAGAAATAATGAATCATCTCCTCCCGTTAGAATAATGACGTCACTGATGATGGTGAGCTCAAGAAACATGAAGCCTCGCGTATCGTCCAGGGACAATACTTTGCGAAGAGCTACCTTTCCTCAGGTCTTCACGTGCACGCAGCTCCCTCTGCTGGTCAAACACTGTACTACAACAGTACAGCACACTCTGACCACTAGACGGCGCCAAACGCTTATAGTCGTATGTATCTGGGGGCATCTGTGGTGAACGTACGCTACATTGCCTTTAAACTGGAACAGAACTGATTCTAATTAATCTGATAAGAAAACTAAGAATTTTGTTTCTGAAAAATGTGAATAATAACAGTTCAAAAACGTATTAAACAGCTGCTGCTGATCCAGAACGCTGCTGCTGGCGTTCTCACTAAAACCAGGAAGTTGGAGCAAATCACACCAGTTTTTGCTCCCTACTCTGGCTCTGTAGCTTAGAGAATAGACTTTAAAATACTGTTAGTTTATAAAACGGCTTAGCACAACAACACATTAAAGATCTGATGTTGTATCAAACTTCCAGACCTCCCAGGTCTTCTGGTTCTGGTTCTGCTCTGCATCCCCAGAACCAGAACCAAACATGGCGAAGCAGCATTCAGCTTCCATGGACCACAAACCTGGAACAAACTTCCAAAAAAAACATCAAAACAGTTGAAACACTTAGTTCCTTTAAATCTAGACTAAAAGTCCATCTGTTCAGAGTTGCTTTTAAAACCTAATCAAGAAACATTCATTAATAATCTGATGTGCAAAATGTAATGTTGACTGTGTGTTCTATGACTTCGTATTTTTGTGTTTTTATGATGAAAAGCACTTTGGAATGCTTTGTTGCTGAAAGGTGCTATTAATTTCTTAATTTGATTTAAAGCTGGTTTTAGAACAAACAGAGTTGTTCCCAACGAGTGATCAGCTTCAAACATCCAGATCATTCAAGTCACTCCATCATCTGTTCCTCAGGTTCTGGTTCAGATTTTTGTAGATTTTAATTCTGCGTCCCTTTAAAATGTCAGACACTGTTCACATGCATCATATGTGTTTATTTTTAGACTTGAATGTGTTTTAAAAGTGGAAAACACTGTTAAGTGAACGATTAGATAGCATAAAACACTGTTAACCAAGACTACTTCAAAGATTTTATAGCCATCTGTGTGTGTAATTCAGAATCCAGTTGTTGTGTGAACGCCCCGTCAAAATAGTGGCACATCAATACGTTACTATTTATTCACTCCTTTGAGTTTGAATGAAGCAAATGGTTGTGTCATGTTTGTTCATTATGTTTAATTTTCAAATAACTGATGACAAAATGAGAATATTTACACGGGAGAATATGATGAGCTGTACAAAGAAATATACATGCAAAGATGAAAAAAAAACAAAACAAACCACAACGTGGCTGCAAACATGTAAATAAAAACAAATGCAACAACAACAAAAAAAAAGGTGGAAAAACTAAAACTGAGGTATCCAGTCCAAGTTTCCTTGTTTTGAACGGCCTGTGCACAATTATAATCACATAAATAATAATCATTTTTCAAAAAGCTAACAGAGAGCTCGTCCCTCCCTCAGTATGAACCTTTGTTACTTTCATTTCCAGAAACGTTGCGGTGAACTTCCAGGGAGATTTTATAGTTTATACGAGAAATTTATGGAAGAAATATTTTGGCAGCGAGAAAGAAGACAATTAAGGAAATAAGACCATTTAACTCCTAATTCATTGAGTTAATAATAAGAGCTAGTGTCTGTCCTCCAACCTCCTGCCTATCTAAAAAAAAAAAAGACTAATCTAAGAGTGCGTCCCTCCCACCACTCCTTGTGTTTTGCTCTTGTAAACAATCATTTCAAAAAAGGTCACTGATTACCTAAACATACTCCAATAAAACTTTTTTCCTAAGTACTATAAAGCTAGAGCAACTTTGGTGTACCAACACTACAGAGGCATACAGTACAAAACGTGTTAAATTAAGTTTTGATCAAACCGAAATCCTTAAAATGAACCACATGATTGTAGGTCGTGACCCCAGTGAGGCCTGGCAGTCGGAACAGCCAACAACACAAACTACCAGCAGTGCCTGCAGTACCAAGTACTTCCTTTTCTCTAGGTTTATTACAGATATAAATAGTTGCATAAAATGTTAAAGCCGCAACATTGCACATGATAATCAAACAGAACGTACGGTGAGTGCATTTACAGAGAAAAAACAAACAAAAAAACAAAAAGAAACCAAAACTAAAATAAAAAGAAAGATTTCTCCTCCTGGGCTTCCCACATTCACTTGGTTTCCCTGGTGACCTGCGGCCCCGCGTCCTGAAAGCGGGGGTCCGTCGTGAATGTGAGAGGGAAGAAGGCAGAAGTCTATTTACAAGGTAAGGCTTAAACATGTCGCTATCTGCGCAGCGCAGCTTTTGTTCTGCAGGGGGCGCCGTTCCTTCTGGGAGTTTGGATGGTGGTGCGGCGGCGCACGCAGCAAGGTCAACATGGCATCTCATGATGATGGGTTTAATAAGCAGAACGTCTGAAGTAGCACAGCCAACTTTCAACATTTTATTTATTATTGTTCTGACTTTAAAACAAACAGACGGTACTTTTGTGTGTTTTTCTTAAATATATCGTTTCTTTAAGATAGAGCTGCTTCTGCAAAGTGTCAGGTATAGCTTTAGTGTAAAAGAATAAACAAAACGTCCGTGCCGGTCCTTGACGACTTTTTTTCCCCATCAAGGCTCGTTCAGACAGCTCCTCCAAATCAGCTTTGACTCCCACCAAGGAAAATAAGTTACTATATTAATGATTCTATTCGTCCATATTTAAAATTTTTTTTTTTGTTTGTTTAAAACTAGAAAATCTGAGCAAGCAGCAGTAGACGAGGGCATCCGTTCAGTCAGGTTGGTGATGTTCTCTGGGGCTCCATAGCTCCAGACTGAACTACCAGTGGTACTACAGGGGATTCTGGGTTGTGAAGGAGGATAAGATCAGCGAGAACTCTGGGAACTCAGGGACGCTTCCTGCAGCGCCCGCGGCGTTCAGATCTGAGACTGAAGGCGGCTCTGGATGAAGCTCCGGACTCCTCCGATGGGCCGTGCGTCCGTCTGGTGCTTCCTCCTGTCTATGAAGGAGATGAGGCGCGCCGTGTCTAAGCATCCCTCCCCCGGCGGGGCCTGCAGCCACGGCTCCTGGAGGCAGAGCCCCGCCGGCGGCCTCCGGCCCGGGTCGGTCCGCAGCAGCAGGCGGACGAAGTCTCTGGCGGCCTGGCTGACGCCGTGGAAGTAATCCCTGGGGAAGCTGAAGTCCAGCCTGCAGATGTTGAGGCACGTTTCCTCGGCGCTCTCGTCCAGGAACGGCGAGGCGCCGCTCAGCAGCACGTAGGTCACCACGCCCAGGCTCCACAGGTCAGAGGTCAGCGACACGGGCTCCCCCAGGACCACCTCCGGGGAGGCGAACTCGGGGCTGCCCAGCAGAGGGTGGACGTAGTGGGCGCTGTTGAGTTGGACCGCGTCTCCGAAGTCGGTGAGTTTGACCACGGGCTGGGCGCTGGCGTTGTGGGCGACCAGCAGGTTCTCAGGCTGGAGCAAGAGAAGAAGAGCGCCACATTGTGAACAGTAAATTCATTCTTCACAGACTGTATCTGCCAGGGCAAAGGGTGGGAATTTATCGTATCATTTATCATTTATCATGATCCATTTCCAGAAAAGACTTCCAGCTACGATTAAAGAAAAGGTGGAGCTGGATTTGAAAGGAACGGCCTCAGGGCAGCTGTCCATGTATATATTGAAAAGCTAAAATCACGTTTTTGTGGTTGCAACATAAGGAAGTGAGGAAACGATCATGAGGGATGGATACACTAGGAGGTTAAGCAGAGTCACTACATCTTTTTTTTCTCCAAAGAGTTTTTGCGGCGCTAGTGGCTCGTATTTTTTGTGACAGTTGGCAGACAGGAAAGAGGGTGAGGAGAGGGGGGAAGACATGCGGCAAAGGTCGTCGGGACCAGGAGTCGAACCCGCGACGAGGACTAAGGCCTCCAAATGTGGGGCGTGCTAACCCACTGCGCTACCACAGCACGCCCCAGAGTCACTAAATCTCCTAAGAAACTTACTTTTACGTCCAGATGCACTATTCTGCAGTTGTGCAAGTAGTGTAAAGCTTCTAAAACACTTTGCAGGTAGGAGGCCACCTTCTCCTCCGTCAGATTCCCCCAGCTCACTATGTAGTCCAGCAGACGACCCTGATCAGCCCTGAAATCAGACAAACCATCAACAGATCCAAAAGATTGAAGGTTCAATTCCAAATAAAAAACAGGGGTTTTTTTTTTCCTCCCTCTGTGTATCTGGCACTCACATCTCCAGGACGATAGCGTAGCTGCTGGAGGTTTCAAACGTGTCCACCAGGCTCACTATGTGTGGATGCTGCAGTCTCTGAAGCAGGTTGAGCTCCTGAGTCACCTGATCTCTCTTCATCAGCTTCTTGTTGACGTGTTTGACGGCCACCGTCCATTTGGAGCCCCGGTGATCGCAGCGTTTGACAACAGAGAAGCGCCCCCTGCAGGCGGGAAACGCACACAGTTCAATTCAAAAGTCCTCTAAAACTGTGTTTTTCAAACTGGGGCCGCCAGGGGGCGCTGTGGGCGCCTCAGAAAGATGGAGGGAAGGTGAGAAAAAAAAATGCAAAGATTAAAAAACAACAATTAGAGCTGTTTTTTTTAAGTTTTCTTGTTTTGTTTTTAAAAAAAATGAAATATAAGTTAAAATAATTAATTTCAATGTTATTTCTGATTTGAATTTCTGCTTCTCAAGCTACAACAGTCAGCAAGACATAAGAACCGAGAATAAAATAAAATTTGATATGTAATATTGCAAATTAATTACATTTTCTTATAATCAAAAGAAGGGATTCTGATAAAAAACTGTATTATGTGAAAATATATCAACTCATGGCCAGAAGGTCAGAGACAGCATTTATGCTAAATGGATTTAATAACTATTGAATAGTGAATAGAAAACATTTGAAAAGTTGATGTTTCTTTACATATTTTGTAGCGAAGCGTTCCTGAACAGAGGTTAACACTCTTTGGAGGAAAGTAGAATGGAAAAGTTTAGGAGCTTCTGTTCTAACAGAGTATTTTTAGGAAAAAGCCAAAACACAGACTTGCAGTGAAACGCTTTCCTCCTGCTCTCAGGGGAAAATGACGCCGGGTCTCTTACCTTCCCAGTTCAGCCACCTCAGTGTACTGAGACTCAAAGTTGTCCTTCCAGCTCACTCTGAGTCCATCAGTGGACACGGCTGAGAACAAAAGACACACACCTGCATCACACACCTCAGCCATCGCACACCCGGCGGTCGCCGTCGTCGCTTTGCGCTCTTACCCAGCACTCTGAGGCTCGCCGAGGACGTCACGCTGCCCAGCTCGTTGGTCGCCACGCACGTGTAAACGCCGTCGTCCTCTGAGGCGGCGCCGATTATCCGGAGCGTGGCTTCACCAGCATCGCTAGAATGAAAAGTTTATTTTTACAGCAAGGCTTCCAAAGAACCGACTTCCTGGATCTGATTGACTGAAATCTGAGCCGACTGATTGGCCAGCAACACATCCGTACAGCCTGAACTCCACGTTTTCTTAAAATTCGCAAACTTTAATGCATTTTGGGAGATATTATGAAGTGGTGAATAATGGGAAAAAATCACAAATGTTTTCTACATTTTTGTTATTTTCCAAATAGTGACGTGCATTTGAAGTAAAGGGGGCTTAATACAAAAAGGCTTAAAAAGATTTCTCATTTCCTGTCCAGTTCACAATAATGCAGTTGTTTTGTTTATTTTTTAAATTGTAATAAAATACTTTAAAGTTGTGAGTAAGGTATGAAGACTTGTGCGAGGCTGGGTTGTTTCCGTACTTGTAGGCGATGCTGAAGTGTCCGTTGTTGGTGAGGTTGCTCTCGTTTGGTCCTCTCCAGGTGACGGTGGCGCGGGGTCGACCGCAAACCTTACACCGCAAGGTGACGCTCTCGCCGTTGTCACATGTCACGTCACTCAGAGGCACCAGGAAGTCTGGGGGGGCTGGTTTAAAAAATAAAAGCTTTAATAAAAGCTTCACAGGTTACAGCCGCCTGAATCAGTTTATTCTGAACTCCAAGTCAATATTTACCATCATAGATGTAGTTGGGATTTAGAAGCTGTGAACACAAAGGGCGGAGTCAGACAAAGAAAGAAAACACAACTCCACACTGATTGAATCAGGAAGTCACCTTTACAGAAACTTTATTGGCCATTGCATCTCTGGACTTCCTGTAACCGTTTTCCAGCTTGGTCTCCTTCTTCACCTCCTTGTCTTTCTTCTCAGACTTCTTTCGTATTCGCAGAGACGTGTGCCAAGATGAAGACTTCCTGCTGCAATGAGACAAGTGTCAAAGGTCAAGAACAAAAAGACCTCGTGTCTGTTGGAAACTCATGTACTGAATGGAGGGCTTCCTCCAGTGTTTAATAAGCCTGGCGGGCTGCCAGGCTTTACTGGAGTAAACATAATTTATTTTAAAAATACATTTTTAAACACAAGTAACAGTGATGGCAAAGACGGATTAAGCTAGGCTTCCCGCTGATGCATTGAACTAGGGGTAATATTTATGTTAATTGCTTTTCTAACACTCGTCAATAATTTCTTCTATTAATTACCTAATTTTCCGTCAGCCTTTTTTAAAGGGACTATTGTGTTTTTTCTAGGTTTATTGTGGCGTTTTATAGCACTATCAAATAACCATGTTATTCTCAGTTGTTTTAACTTCTTGAAATTGGGCCTCTGTTTCTTTAAAAACTCCTGCACAACATCACTCCTGTATTAACCCTTTCACGGCATTTTCTCCAGCCTTGAGTGATTTGCACAGCTGAATGGTTGCCAAGGGAGATTGAAGGATTTCTCAATCATGCATGAAAGAATCAAATCAACACTGCAGGTATATTGTGATGAGGTAATAATATTTAAACATGATGTAAAGCTCCAAGAAGTCAATTTTCCATAATTCTGCCTCCTTAACACAACATGGTAACGCAATGTTAGCAAAAACATGGTGGTGCTGGCCGACTGACTCTGAGTTTAGCAAGTTTTCTGGAGGAAGCCCTACCAAATGCAGCACGACTGAACCCCGAGGAATGGTGGACCAGTCTCTGACCTGATTGGCCCGTCGGAGGAGTCGGGGACGATGGCGGAGGTGTGTCCCAGCACGAATCCGGGGATCCAGCCCTCGGCGGCGGGGCCCTGCTCCGTAGCCGCCCTGAACACCAGGAACATGTTCTGCTGGTTGCTGGCCAAGATCTGGACCACTTCGCCCTGACTGACGCTGATCTCATCCTCCTTCACAGCCATGTAGTCCTGGGTCACCAACATGGTGGATACGCTACTGCTGCTGCTACTTTCACTCTGTGCAACAGGGAGGAGAGAGGGGGTGAGGAATCACAGTGAATTTAATAAAACCAGGCTTTGTACAAAGGTTGTTGTTCTCCTGTGACTAAAAAAGTTGCAGTAATACGATCTCTTCTGCAGTCGTCTTTGCAGCTCCGGGCAAAGATGAGACGGAAAGCGTTAGGTTGAATGGAAGGATCTGAGTACATTTGTGGAGAAACCACAAACGTCAAAGGTTAGTTGCAGGTAAAGTCAGTGCAGTCACACACCATGAAGACAGCAGCTGGTGAGAGACAGCCAAGAGGAAGGAAGGTTGTTAGTTTGAGCTTTGGTAGAGTTAAAAAAGTCAGGAAACAAAAAGCCCGAGTGAAGAGTCTCTCTTAGGAAGAGTGAGGACAAAAGCACCGGAGGTTGAAACCTTTAAAGGGAATTTGTCTTGAGAAATGACCTAAAGCTGCAGAGCGTGATGCTGAAGAGTGGAGAAGATTGTCAGAGATGCTTAGTGGGGAACAGATTAGTACTGCTGGCAGCAGCGGGAAACGCCAGGCTTCCCTCGGCCTCTGTGTTAGTGGAATCAGCCGTGGGCCGCAGCTAGAGGTCTTACCCCGTTGCTCTGGGTGGACTGGATGGACTGCTCGCTCGCAGATGAGCATGTGCTCATGCGGTCAGCCTCTTTGCTGTGCGTGGAGTGTCTGTGGGCCTGAACCCCCGGCTGACGGGCCGGGGTTTCTGCCGCCTCTCCTGGGAAGGTGAACGAGCCAGACCTGCTGGCTGGAGAGGCCGGCATAGAGGTCCAGAATCCAGATCCGGTCTTCTGCCCCGGGCTGGGAGGGGGAGGAGGAAGACCGTCCTTTCCAAAGGCCGGCGCGGCCGGAGTTGGGGCGATTGGCGACACGGCTCCGGGCCGCGGTTTGGAGGTTGGCGTGGAGGGCAGAGGCCCCACTGTGGCCCGAGGAATAGGGGTTACAGTGTTGGAGGGTGTGAGGGTCTGCGTTTGTGTCTGGTCCTCTGAGGCCTGCGAGGGACGCTTGCCCTGCAGACCGCCCCCTGGAGGAAGCGGGGTAGCAGGGACGGGACGAGGGGACAAACCTGGATCACAACCGAGCAAAACTCACACCTCAGTCACAACCTTCAATGTGCCGTGGAAACAAAGCTGGCCGAGCCAGGGGGCGACGTTCCGTACCTAACATCTTGTTGGGGCCCTCTGCGTCGGCCCCGGCGAGGTGGCGGAGGGGCTGGGGCAGACGAGAGGGTTGGGGGATCTTGGAGGGCCGCCGGGAGACGCTCTGCGGTCCTGATGGGGCGGAGCTGGGCTGAGAGATCCCGCCTCCGACTCCGGGTGACACACCACCAACACCGCCGCCCTGAGCTCCCAAGCCGGCCCCGACGTGATTCCTCTGATACTCTATTGGCGAAGTCAGAGCTGTGAGACGGTACAAGAAAGACAGCCATGTACAAAAACAGCTCCGCCACCAAACACCAGGTTCTGTGTGTCCGTCCGAAGGCTCACCATTGAGGAAATTGCGTTGGCTCTCCAGTATCTGGCTGATCTGAAGGGTCCAGACTTCACACACCCCCGGATGGGAGGAGTGAAGCACAAAGGACTCCAGCGTCCCGTTGGTAGACCGAGAAGTGAGAATAAACTTACAGGGATCGCCTTCCACGCTCTCCTCCAGACCCAAGCAGCTGACCTGGATTGCCAAAACGGTCAGGGACTCAACATCCGAGCCACAACAAATCATTCAGGGAACTTTGTAATGTTCTCACCTTGATGCTGTGTTTGTAGAGGAAGCCTGGCAGAGAGAAACCTTTCTTTTTGTCCAGAGGCTCGCTGAAGATAACCAGCTGCTCGAACAGGAACACCCTCCTCTCCTTCATCCTGCCTTGCGGGCCGCCGTCTGGGTCGGACACCATGAAGGTGTCCTGCAGCAACAAGCGACCCTGAGCTACAATCTTCCCCTGGAGACGGAGAAACGGGGAAAGTCTTTTAGTAGAAGCAGAATTCAGTATAAATCAGTTAAGGCACTGTCCCATTGAGCTTTTTCACATTTCACCAACCTCAAACTTTATTGGATTTTATTGGAATTGGGTGTGATAAACTAACAAAAAGCATTTAATTAGGGATACAAGTTGTCAGTTAATCAATAATTAATTGATAAACGGTCACTTTCTTAACAACCAGGATCGATAAGAAGGGCTAAATTATTTTGGGAAATGCTCAATTTAAAAAAACAACAATCATAATTAAACTTTAACATAATTTTGTATGAAATACTGACCCAAAAAATAGAATATTGAGGTTTTATCACATTATTAACCTCAGACATATTCATAAAATATAACAAAGCAGGAACCTCTTAACCTGCTAAAGAGAAAAATAAAAGATTATGGATTGTTTCTCTTTCCAGTTCTTTTATGCCCCCGCCATCTTTGTTTCTGTATCAACCGGCAACATCCAAGATGGCGCCCTCTGCTGGATTGCGGTCAATCTACAACACTGAAAGAAGATCTAAACCCACATTGTATCGATTGGAACTAATTTTTACCTAATAAACCATTAATCATCAATTAATGGCAAGTCAAATAATTGTTTGTCTCCATATAATGAATAATTGTGAAGAGGAACAAAAACAATAGAGGGATTTTAAGGAATAAATCTACTAAATCTAGTGTACATTCACATTCAACCCCCTTTCACAGTTTTCTTTTCCTTTTCCCACTTTATGCTGGTCTCTCACATGACATTCCAATAAAATATACTGAGGTTTGTGGAAAAAGCCCAAAAGACACTTTTGGGAGGCGATGTTGTGTAATGAAATTTTTCCTACATCAAATCCTTGAAGCCGACCAACATTCATCATGTCGTTGCACCTTTTTGGCACGATGCACATGACCTCCACTGCTTTCTGTAAGAGGGAGAAATGGAAAATGTTTTTAGGAAAGCAAAGATTGTTTTTTAGTTTAAGTGTTCAAGCAGAAGCTTCCAGTCACTTGCCTCTAAATCTGGACACTCCAGTCCAGCCCTTTTAGAGTGTTTGAGGAAATCCTAAATCAGCCAAAGCAAATATGTTACGGCAAAAGACAGAAACATTCATAATGTTTGACTTTGGAAAATACAATCAGAGAAGTCAGAGATGAAGGTATTTTTTAAGTGAATCTAAGCCGAGTAGAGGTTTCGGCGCCCTCTGCTGGGTCAGTAAGGACTAACCTTGAGCAGCAGCTGGTATTTCATGATCCTTTGAACAGGTTTAATGAGCAGGTCTGTGATCTGCAGCCGGTGCCCCAACCTCTGCTTCAGATCCTCCATTAAAAACAAACCAAAACAAAAACTGAGTTCTCAGAGTTCGAAAGCTGTCTACATCTGATGCCTCTCTAGCTCAATCACCGTTTACCTCGAAGTAAGTGTCGATGTACTCTGACACGATGTGCTCCGACTTGGGCTTGTTCTGACAGTACACTACGTACATATTCAATCTGCGCTCCTGTGAAAACACCAAGCAGAAAACTTCAGAACTCCACAAACACAAAGTCTACATCTAGAAAAAATGTAGAAATGACAAACCTGTTTGAGAAACAGTAGTCCCAGTCTGTCAGGGTCTTCTAAGCATTTCTCCAACTCCCTGAGGAAGAAACTGAGTGAGGGGGAAAGAGAAACATTTAGTTGGTGACTGGACAGAAGGAAATTCAAATTCTAGTGTTTGACGTACTCTTTGTGCCAGTCGAAGATTTGATGGATGTTTCCAAACACGATTTTATCCTTCCCCCTCATATCATCGGGAACGCCCTCCTCCTTCATCCTGCTCATGTAGCCCTTATTTATGGAGACAAAAGAAGAAAAAAAAACATGTAGAAGCTTGAATACACGGCATGAAGGAAAACAAAGAAGCGCAGCGCACTCACCTCGACAACGAGACCCAGATCCCGGACGTAATCTCGCTCGGTTTCTACCAGCTCCAGCAGAACGTAGCTAAAACAACAACAAGATGATTCAGTGGAAGAGAGACGTCAGCGTGTGTTTGTGTTAGACGGCAGCACACTTACTGTCTTTTCTTGACGATGCTGGCCCTGCGCTCATCCACCTCTTCCCCAGGCGAGGAGGAGGACAGGAGGGAGTTATCGGAGGGGTTGAAGGAGGGAGAGCTGCTGTCGCCCGGCTCTACAGACAGAGAGCTGGGTCTGTCCTCCAGAGCCTGCAGCCACACGCAACAACAGAGGGGGGAAAAAAAGCAAATACAGGTCAGCTGGAGTCAATTCAATTGATTATAGTTCTAAAATACACATTTATTTTACAGGATTTTCCAAATGATGATCATTGATGTTAATCAAGCTCATTTTATAGCAGCTGCTGATCAAAACATGGAAAAAAAATAGGGTTGCACAATATATCGGCACAAACATCGGTATCGGCAGACGCTCTTTAACAAATCGGCATCTAAAAAATAAAACTGATTTGATGTCAACAACCGATATTTATCTCCATCTTGTTTCTGGAGGACGAGTTTGGTCATGTGACGGTGATCGCGACTCAGCGCCGGATTTAACTGCAAATAAAGAAGCAACGTCAGCATGACGGTCATTTTACAATGTCAAAGGTTTAGTCAATATATGTGTGATATTGGTAAATATTGGTCATATGCCATAATAGCAATATTAGTGGCCAAAATGTTCATATCAGTGCATCCCTGGTGAAAAGACTTGTGATGAATTAGTTTCATTGTGATGACGCAACACTAAAAAGTTGAAAAGTCCACAAGAAACAGAGAGAGACATAGAAATAGATAAAGATAACCAGAGAGAAGTATAGAGAGACGGAGAGGATCAATTAAATGTAAGAACAAACTGTTTCTATCACTTTTGTCTTGTGGAAAATTGTTGCAGCATCAAAAACAGGGCAGGCCATTTTTATTGAAAAACGTATCCACACTGAATAAATGAGAGACGGGTGCTTAAATTTTCAGTGTGAGATTACTGCTTTCCAGATGTTTGATAGAAAGAACATCAATAACTGTGGAGGACGCTGCGCCTAAACTCACGATCAGGAAGCTGTTTTTGTGAATGTTGGCACACACACACACACACACACACACACGGTGTGTGTGTGTGTCTGTCTGTCTCCTACCATCTTGCTTTTCACCAACTCCTCGATGGCGCTCACCAACTCGGCGGCACTGGGCGTCTCCGAACTGGACGGACGGACGGACAGACGGGAAGACGTCTGAGCAGCCACAGAGAGGGGAGGCAAGCAGAACAGCCGTGAGAACATGGCAGCCTGTGAGCTCGGGTTTGTTCAGTAGTTCTTGATTTTAATGTCAATTCTCAATTTAGAGAAATCCATTAATGGACAGCAAAGAAAATGCCTTCTCTATAGTGGCCAAGGGTCAGCGTTTAATGACTTGAATGCATATTAGTTGTCTTTTGTGAATGTTTTTTTTTTTCAGGTTTAGTAAGAAAAAAAATAATTCAGTGATATAATCTGAGGAGATTCCTCTAATTGGTGAAACTCCAAGTTTCCAAGG
Source organism: Gambusia affinis (assembly GCF_019740435.1). Lineage (NCBI taxonomy): Eukaryota > Metazoa > Chordata > Actinopteri > Cyprinodontiformes > Poeciliidae > Gambusia > Gambusia affinis. Next base: position 20,483,060 of record NC_057881.1, read on the forward strand.
AGTTACGTTTAAAACTAAAGTAAAAAGTAAAACAACAACAAAAAAACCCAAAAAAAACCCAATAAAAAATAATAAAGGAAACTTATGTGAAATTCAGAAAACTATAAATGGAGAGGGGAAAACATGAGGCGGAATGATAAAAGAAAAGTGGAAGGAGGAAAAAAGAAAATCATTCAAGGTTTGATAGAAAGAATGTGGGGAAGAAAAAAAAAAAAAGCAATCTGAATGCAAAGAGAGGTTTTCTGTGGTGTTCCTGTTATGGAGGAGAGAGAATGCCGTCAGCGAGGATGAAAGAGGTTTCATGGATGTGTTTGTGCAGATATAGTTCAGGAGACTCTCACCCTTTCTGTGCTGTGCGCCCTTCTGGCCTCGCCAGCATTTAGAGATGCCAATTACTTGCATGGGTAATGAAGTAACGCACATAAGGTAAGAAGAGCGGGAATGAGGACGAGCGGGGGAGGAGGGAGAGAGACGGACGGGAAGCTGTGACTGGTCAGGTGGGATGACAGGAGGTGGGACCAGGAGGGGGGTTTGAATCTTCATTTCGGCGTGGCTCTTATTCAGGTTGTTGGAGAGGAGGCTGACGGGAACCTGACCCGCTTTCCTACGAGCCGCTCGTTTCCTTCCTAAGCGTCTGTCCTTCCTTGCTGCGGCTTCTTAAAGCATGCACAAATACGCTGCATTCAGGTGCAAGTCGAGCATGCTCAAGGCATTGTAAAGCTGGCAGAAATAAGGCAGTGCATCCCTCGACTCTGAACTGACCGCTGAAGGGGAAAAAAATAAAAAAACCTCCACGCTGCCCCTCCACTCAGAGTTAGGAGCTACATGTGTCCTCTCTCTATTTATTTACAGTTTGTCCTAACCGGCTCACTGTAGAGTTACAGTAAAATAAAACCAACACAACGACAAACAAGCGAGGAAATAAAAGAACTAAAGGAATTCAGGAATGTTATGAGTTTGTTAAAGTACAAAAGTTAACCAGAGTGGTTTAAAAAAAAAAAACACAAAATAATAATAAAGAAGTCAAGAAGCTTAAAGTCATTTCCCCTCAAAAAGAACAGGCTTTAGAAAGGGCTTTTTAAAGTGGAAGGAGCTGGAAAAAGTAGGAATTAAAGAATCAGACTTAGGGAGGAGACAGGAGGGGAAGAGCAAGGCTTTCAGATGGAGAGATATGGAAACTGAGACAAAGCAAAGACAGGACATAAATCAAGGTAATGCTACGTCATGGCAAACAGCAAACAATACAACCAGGAAACAAAACAAAAGAGAAACACAAATTAGTGTCAGAAGAGTATCTGATTGAGTCTTTTGCTGCCTAAACTGTAACACTTTGTTTTTAAAGACAGGGCAGAACAGGAAGAGGAAAATGCTCAGCATGACTGGGAAGGTTTCATTTATTTGCGTCAGAAAATGACATTTTAAGGGGAATGAGATAAACAGATCAGACGTCTTCGCGAAAGATGGACTCGTCTTAAGTTTTTTTGTTTTTTTTTAAATGGGTTTAAAATAATGGACCAAACATACAGAATATTACAGAGTTACATCTTGTGTAACTCTGTTTTGTCATTTTATAAACCTAAAGTTTAATATTTGCTATTTGGGTTTTATGTGATAGACCAAGACAAAGCAGCACTTTGGAAAGAGAAAATTCAAATAAACATGCTGATCTGGAATGATGCAAAACGTCACATGAAGAGAAAAACTAACTGGACATCAATCCTGAAAACACCCCGACTGCAATGACACGACTCTGGCAGTATCATGATGTGGGGGAGCTGATAGCAACGTGGTTGGAGCCAACGACCCGAGACTGGAGCGGAGTGCAAAAATAAAAACTTTACAGTGATGCCTCTCTTTCTGTTGGTCTGTGGCGTGAAAACTTTATGAAATACTTGGCTTATGGTCGTAACGTGACCAAAAAAATCTAAAATAAAAAATTCAAGAGGTGTGAATAGTTTAGAAAGAACTGAGTGTAAAAGTATTAAATATCTGAAATGTCGGACATTTTTAACCATTTTAGGAATCAAACAGCAATGCAGATTTTTCAATTGAAAACTTAAAACTGCCAACTACCTGAGATAAAAACTAAAAGGAATAATTAAAGTAATTCTTGACATGGTCAACATTAGCTAAATGTGGAAGTCTGCTTTGGTTTCCATGAAGCTGTTTGTTCACTGATGCTCTCTAAGAACCTCTGATATCTTTACAGAATTACTGTAACTTATGTTTACATATCAGCAAAACTGGCTGCACTGGATTTTATTTAGAGGCATCAGCTGAATATAGATTCCCCCTTTTGTTTTTCACATTTCTGTTTTATTGTTTTCTCCTACTTGTCAGTTTTGTGTTGGTCTGTCATATGGAATCCCAACGGAGCAAACATTCGAGTTGTCATTTGTTGCAGTTTCACAAGGCACTGTAAAATGTAGCTAAAGCATTTCATCCTATAAAATAGTTTTTCCTTACATGGGACAAGTAAGGCAATTACTTTATGTTTCATTGCAAATAATACAAAAAGAAAAAGTCATATTCGACAGCGTTTTGGGATTACTATCTATTCAAATACAAAACCAAATGATGTTTAGTATTAGAACCACTGTGCACATAATAATGCACATATGTGTCACTATTGCTTTACAAAAATCTGAAAATCCCAATCTGTCATGAAGCAGGTCTTATCTTAATCCCAGCTTCCTCTTCTGGGTGATTCGGTCGAGTCTCCTTGTCCTCACCTTGTCGTCCTGCGAGTCCGGCTGCAGCAGGCTGTGCTGCTGGATGGCCATGGGCGGGGGCAGAGGAACCGAGTCGGCCCCCTCCTCTCCTTCCTCCTCTCCGCAGCTCTGCATGCCTGACGAACTGGACTTGGACAGCGTGCCGCTCGACAGGCCCTCGTTACGAACCCTCTGAGATGCACGCAAGAGTGGAGGTGGTGAGATTATGTTGCCTAACTAATTCTATGGAAATCAAAGCGTGTGTGTGTGAGTGTGTGTGGGCGTGTGTGTGTGTGTGTCCACCCACCTCCTCCAGGGTTTCATCCTGCGGCGTGGCGGCGCTGTCGTCAGAGTCTTTCTGCGAGCCCATCGTTATCTCGCCGCTCTTCCTCATCTCCCGGTTCTTCTTATGCTTGCTAGCCAGCTTCTTGACGTGGCCGTCCGCCTTGCCACTGCTGAGCCGGCGCACCGGGCTGGTAAGCCACTTACGAAGCGTGTTACCTTGGAAACGTAGTAGTTACAGCTTCAACGTTACAACGTTAAACTCCTCTCAGTTTTACGACGACATCAAACAACTTCTGGCAAAACATAAAATACACTCACAACTAAGCCTGCCATGATAACAAATGTTCCTGTACGATAAATCGTCCCAGAAGTTCTCGCGATATCGATAATATGTTGCTTTGAGACCATTTTCTTGTAGTATTACGCTAATGGCAAAATAATGCAAAAAAACCCAGGTTAGATTCTAATGAACGGTTAACATTGGAACAGGAAGAGATGTTAAATAGCCAAAGATAAATAAACAAAACAAGAAAAACAACAACAAAAAATTTAATTATGAAGTCTCTGTACGCAAAATTGCTTTTCAAAAAAAGGATCTAGTTGAGACCACAGCGCCAGACTGAAGACTTTTATCCCCAAGTTTTTGGTCAAAAGAGAAAAACAATCTATCATGCAAATGGAAATGATGCGATTGATTGATTTATTGCTTATTGCAACAGACCTACGTACAAACATGATCTGTAATCGCCATGATTGCCTACCTGGTCGTTTGGGTCCAGGTGAGCTGTGGGAGCCGATGCCGTGACCAGGCTGCAACGTGGCTGAAGATCCTGGCATGATGGAGTCATTGCTGCACACCGACAGAGTGTCTGTGAGAGGCAGAGGAGAGGACGCTTCAGAAATGCTCTAGTATGCACATTCAAAGTATCGAACTACACTGCAACAGTACTTTGCTAAAAGTATTTATACGCCCTGAAATTTGTAACATCTTATCAAGTTACCACCTTTGTAATGTGTTTTGACATGATTTTTTTTTTTTTTACGAGACTGACGGAGACAAAGTGCTACATGGTTGTGGATAGTTTTTGTCAAAGTCTTTCGTAAACATTTTTGTAAAATTGAGCGCGTTTTGTTATTAAGACCCCCTGAGACAAAACTTTGTAAAGTTCAGTTTCTATTCTCTACAAATCTGGAACAAACTTCCAGGAAACTGCGAATGTGCTGAAACACTGACTTCCTTTATTTCATGGTTTAAAACCCACCAATTTAGAGTTACTGGGACAATTTATGGTCCAGTAAAAAAATTGTTATTGTGACAGGCCTAGCTAGAAGGGATCCCTAGTGTTAGCTTCTCATCAAATGCCAGAAAGTTCCACTTTGGTCCCATCTGACCAGAGAACTTCTTCCACAGATTTTCCTCTGTCCTCTAGATTAACAAACCTTAAGTAGAACTTGCAGCTTTCTTTGCCACTCTTCAATAAAAGGTTTGTACCTCCACTTCTGAGATGTTTCCAAAGGAAAATTGTCAAATTTGCCTTCCTCTTCACAAATCATGCACCACGTTTTGGTTTATCACATAAAGATCCAAACAAAAAAACCACTGGAGCTTGTATTCTAAATGTGAAAATCTTTGCAGATCAGAAGTGCAGCGGTCGGATCCGAACCTTTGTGGTTAAAGATTCCCTCCATCTCCATGGACGACCTGGAGTGGGCGATGCACAGCATGGCGCAGGGGACCAGGCCCTCCAGGGCCGGCGAGCGGTCCGTCGTCCTCACCAGGCACCAGTCGGGTTTGTCGTGGCAACGCTCCAGGACCTCGACGGTTTGACCTCGCCTCAGCGTCAGCTCGTTGCTGTTGCTGGCCATGAAGTCGTGGATCACCACGGTGAGCTCGCAGCCGCCGGAGAGCTGAGGAAGAGAAGACCCCGTTCAGAGTTCTTGTAGGACGATAAAGGATCAGATTCTGACTTTTTTTTTGTTCTGATCTTTAAAAAGTGCAGCGTGTCGTCACCTTGTCGCTGTCCAGCGTGTTCTGAGAGGTGCGTGACGCCAGAGAGATGGTGTCCGGTTGGCTGCTGCCTTCACCCTGACTGTCCAAGTCCTCTAAATCCCTGAACACAGAACACAGGATTGTGTCATACTGCCATTGTTCTCAGAAGGAGAAAAGATGTTTCACTCTCCAACTCCCGTCGTGTTTACCTTCGTCCTTTGGGATGCTTGGCTGTGCTGGGTTTGGGGATGTGAATGGGCTCCTTCAGGGCTCCTCTCAGGTGAATGGTGCGCTCCTGGATCACCTCCCTGATGTGTTTGATCCAGTCCTGTTTGTTCTCAATGTTTGATGCCTGCGACAGGGCAGGAAAGGAAGGTGTTGAACGAGATCTGGCGTGAGATCTCAAAACGAAAGATAAAAACTTTGCTAATGAAATTTCACTCCGTTTCACACAAGTCTGAATGACTTCTCGTCATTTTGCTTCTGGTGTTTTTCAAATTTACAGGTACATCTGGGGGGGAAAATTACATTTCTGAATTCATGGCTTTCATACAGAGTGAAAGATTTCAAGTTCTTGTTTAACATCTCATGGTGTCACACTTTAATCAGATAATTAACGCTGCAGTATGAATCTTATGTTCTTTGTTTTTAACATATTTGTTAAAACCATGTCAGGACGGTATAATGAGACAGATAGTCAGTGAAAACATCAATCTCCTCCCTGAGCTACTCTGCTCTCTGAAGAAATGCAACCAATCAGAGCCAGAAGGAGGGTCATCGCGCTGTCAATCACCTTCATGAACGCACTGCTAAATGTGCAAATGGCAGGGAAAGAAGTTACCATGACAGGAAAACATTTTGTCAGCCATCATCAGTGGCTATGCTAACTAGCCTTAGCATTCATGACAGGCTCAGATGAAGCTGTATCCTAGCAGAACGCGAGGAAAGGAGGTGATGGAGTGAGCAGCGCGTACATGAACTGATTGACAGCGCTGAGATCCGCCTCCTGACCCTGATTGGGTGTTTCTAACTCTCACCTGGAGCACTGGGGGAAAGCAGAGGAGCTCAATTTTTTTTAACAGATTGTCTCATTTTATACTGTCATGACATTCTGACAGTTTCAACAAATGTGAACAAATATATAAACTATAAATATATATATTTTTAAAAATGACATACTTCAGCTTCAACTCAAAACGTCTAAACGTCTTTTATTAATCCTCCATAATGTTCTGAGACGCTGCATTTTAATCTTTTAATGATCTACAGACCGTAAGCAAAAAATTACAAGACCTTAAAGCTTGAAAAATTTCACTGTCCAATGAATCTATAAGAGTTTCCCTTTCTGAAATGAGTGACAAAAAATATTATAGAAATTGATGTTATAAAGTTACCAGCAAAGAAAATGAATCAGTATGTTCTTCGATTTGAACAAAAAGATAAAACTTAAATTTCTTAATTTGGAAAGCCATAATTCTTTCCATCAAGGATTTTTGTATTAGTATCCAGGATTGAGAAGCAGTATGCCGTTTAAAGATGCACAACAAACTCAGCCAAGGCCGTCCTGTAAACAGGAAGCGTGCAGACTTGTGTGAAGCAGATGAGGGCTGTGCTGTGGGATCGTTTGTACTCACCGTTGCTCCATGTTTGGCTCCCTGACTTAGCTTTGAATTTAAAATATAGAATAAAGAATTTCACTGATTTGGCTTAAGAAAATATACGGGACATTTTTATTTTAATGCGCTCACAAACAAAACAAAAAAGAAATGAAGTCAAGTGATAGAAATGCAAAACATTAATATAATCCGCCTTTGACAGCGTACTGATGGCCATTTAAATGTGCAGACAGTAATGAGGAAAGTGTGTGTGTGTGTGTGTGTGTGTGTGTGTGGGGAGACAATTTACAACGCACATACTGAATGACTACTGGTCAGTGGTTAGCTTAGTGGTGAACGTGTGCAACAGAACTGAGTGTGGGGGGTTTCTGGGCTCATGCTGTTCCAGCGCCGGACGCTAACTTTAATCCATCTGTGAGCTCCACAACAAAAACACACAGAAGATGAATGGAGGGGTGATGGAGGTGTGGGGGGAGGTTCGGATGATTAAAAGATCGTTTTTCTGCTTCAACAGGGAGACGACGTGTTACTTTGATGAAGTGGCATGAGGGACCGTGGGCGTTCATGAGCTGACGGTGTCACCAGCGTTGGTGGAAGCGATTCAGCCCACATAGAGAGTTAGATGTACAAACATCCACAGAAAACACAGCCCCGGGTTTACAGATGTGTTTGGTGGGTTTTTTTTTTTTAACAGATGGAACAAAGTTGATCTGACCGGAGGACAAAGACGACAGAGAGAAAGAAGGAAGGAGGGAAGACAGAGGAGGGCTGGAAGAAAACTCAGCAGCTTATAAAACGTTACAAGTTTACGATGGAGTATCAGGGACTAAGAAAAAATAAATAAAACAAAAGTAGGAGACGGAAATCATATTTTTACATAAATACATATTGAATAAATTCATATTATTACAAAAATTACTTTTTGTTATACCACAAAAAAGTTTCAGCATTACAACTTTTTTCTCATTTCATTTAGAAACTATTCTCAAATGGCCTGAATTTCATTTTTGTAATATAATGATGTTATTGTCATATTATTACAACTTTTTTCATAATATTACAACTGTATTGTCGTAATACTATGACTATTATCAACATACAACTTATTTCAACTTTACTCCCATAAATCGTAGTTCTTTTTTCTTAGTACCGCCCTAATACTCTGTCGTACAAATTAAAGAAAAGGGAAAAAGAAAAGAAAGAGAGAAGGAAAACAACACATTTGGGTTAGACCAATACAGATGATTCAAAATCATAATATATATAAAATCTCAACCTCTCATTTTTCTCAATGTAGTTTTTAACATCTTCCTCTTACAACTGTATCAGCCAACCCTTGAGAACATGACAGCAGATGAAAAAGGAGAAACTTTCTCGTTCCTTACCTTGAGAACTATTTTGTTGTCAGAAGTCGGGGTACGTCCCACCCACAAGGCAAACTTACATGGATCTCCTTCGACGTGCTCCGTCACGCCCAGCTCAGACGTCTGCAGGAGGGAAAGAAAGAACGCACCGAATGTTTCAGGTTGCTCCTATTTTACAAGGTTGGAGACGATTTCACTCTTATGCCAAGTGGAGACGAGAAAAACAAAAGCTGCCCTGAGGGTGAAAGGTGGCATTTATTACCCCAAATCTGACACCGGATGTGGGTTTTATTACCTGCTTGTTCTACAAACATACTGTTAAAGATAGCTTTTGATTTTGCAGATTTAAAGGGATATTTCACCGTAACTGACATTGATCTGGGTTTTTTTTTTTTTTTGAAGAACTGCCATCGATAGACTTTACATGAGTTTGTTTACAGGCCAAAACAAAATTATCTGTATGCAGCAGTGAACCCCAAACGTTTTGACATCGCATAGCATTTCTTTTTGTCAAAACACAACTGTTCATACTGTCCATAATTTACTAAACACTTTTATTCTGACCAGCAGCAGTTTGCCCCAAAGCATATGGCTTTCTCACAAGTTAAGGCAGTAAAACTTTCAAAACTCCTCGTCTATCACAAGAACCATTTACAAATAAACAATAAAATAATAAAAAATAAAAAAAAACCTATGTGTGTATAAATATCAACCACCTCTGTTTCAAGTCTTGTTTTCCCTTTGATTGTAATCACAGAGACAAAGGAACAAAAGTTTGAAAGCTGTGTGTACTTACAAACAGCTTGCTCTTGTAGATGTATTTGCTCCTGCCGTTGGAATCCTTCACCTCCTTGCTGAACACCAGAGACATCTCGAAGAGGAAGAGGTGGCGCTCTCGGCCTTTACGGATCAAAGTCTTGGGATCCCAGACCTGGAAGGAGTCCTGGAGGATGAGCTCGCCCTGAGACTCGATGTTCTCATCGAATCCTGGAGGAAAGACAGTCGATTTGAACAGAGACTCGTTTTAAAATCTAATCAGTGTTTTGTAGAAAACGTTTTTTTTTCATACTTCGCTTTCATTCTCCTCAACTTTTTGTATGTTATCTCATTAAAGCATGAAACTTTGATGCATTTTGTTTTTAGCTTGTGATAAGAGTTGCACTAAACAGAGGTTTTCTTAAGGCGGAACTCATTTCTTTGCAAAATAGTTTGGACTATAAATCAGGAACATTGTGAACAGTCAGTTTCAGATCTTGCCAAATGGTCCCTATTTTACTATTTTAATTTTCTTTGACTAATAAATAACTCTCAGCCTTGATCTCAAGTCTTTTTAAGTCTCTTTGGTTACATTCACACAGAAGGCAAATGTGACCCAAATATGATTTTTCTTTTCTTTCCAGTCTTCAGACACTTTCATATATGGCACTAAATCAGATTCATATCCAAATGATTTCAAAGTGTCTGCTGTCTGACCGGCCGTGTCGCATTTTATCTGACTTTTATGTCGTTGACGTGAGACACGCGTCATAATTCTGTACGACAAGAAGACAAACTGGACGCAAACAATGGCTGAAAATGAAATTGCAATTATGAAACTTTAAAAGAAGTCTGTGTCGTTGAAGCCGAGCGCATCGTAAGCCCATCACTCTCATCTCTGACTGCACGTCCAGACTTCCACAAAATGCCGTTGCCATCAGTTGTGTTTTCTTTCTATTAGCTTCCTTTGCGTTGCTGTGAGTTGGTGACGACACGTCGGCTCCCGCTGCAGAATAAACTTTAAAATCGACCCATAAACAGCTCAGTATATCAGTACTTCCATAAACAACGAGCTGCTGTGTCGTGTCTACGTTCTTTTACGTTTTATTCCAAACAGTGTGAATAAAATCTTAGGAAAACCAAACCTTATCTTCACTTTCCGTCAGACATGAAACAGTTGAGCTTTAACAAGTTAGATATTATCGGCGAAGTAATAATCAGCAGGTTTGACCACGTCTAGATCAACAGTCCAACCACTGTGTGGCGCTCACCTTCCAGCATGGAGAGATGCATGGCATCGTTTGCCTTCTTGGGAACGTTGAGCATCACCTCCAGGCCATCTTTGATCTCTCCTTTCCCTTCTTCGCAACACGTCAGGAGCTCCTAAACACACAAGCAAACAGGAATCAGCAGAAGCCCGACGGAGACTCTTGAGTGCAGCGGCTGTGAGGTGCGGTGAGATGTTCGACCTTCAGCAGAAGCTGATACTTGGTGATTCTCTGCACTGGCTTGATCAGATAGGAGGAGATGGAGTTGGCCAGTCGGTGCCGTTGCTGGATTTCCTGTCGCGGGGCAGAAAAGGTCGGGTAAGTTCTGGTCGTACATAGCCGATAAAACTTTTCCGGTGTCGCTCTCGCTAGAGGTGCTACTCACGTCAAAGTAGTTCCCAGCATGCTCCAATATGAGCTGCGTGGAGTCGGGTTTGTTCTTGCAGTAGTTCACGTACATCTGGAACTTATCGGCCTTAAAGAGCAGAGGAATGTTACAAATGGATGCAGTTCTGTTTAGGACTGGTGACATGTTGCTAATATTACGTACCCATGTGACAAAGCAGTGGCCAACATCTTCTGGAAGCTGCTCATACTTCTCCAACTCTTTGAGAAAGATGCTGGAAGAAATTTAGAAAACATAAAATACGTAAAAAAAAAAAACTTTATTACATGGAAATAATTGCACAAAAATAGCTAATATTACTGCTAAAAGTGATATGAAAAACTATGTGCACCCTATTATTGAGAAGCTTCAGCAGCACTGAGTGGAAGCAGTAGTCACATAATGTCGAGGAGCAATTTTAAAAATTCCCTCAGTTCACTGACGTTTGCAGGGGTTTATTGATACTGAGCTTTATTAGGTTACAACTACAGTAACTAAAATGCCTGGACTTTCTTTTTCTTTCCTAAGCTGCCCGTTGCAAATTTTCTGAGTCTTTGTCATATTTCACACTTTAATACCGTTATATACAAAAATTTATGTGTAGCTCTGGTCCATTAGGTACAAATTAAATCCCCAAATAATTATTGCATGATCACCATGCTTAACATTTTCCAAAAAAACACACAACTGTGTATTATAAACAAGAACAATATTTATTACTGAGAACAGGACAGGGTAATAAAAGATTTTCTCTTTTTCCTGCTCCTTTTGCACATGTGCATAATGTCTCGTAAGGGAACGTGTTTATGAATCAATAATGAAATTTGTTAATAAGCTGATTGATTGATAAAACTAAACAATGCTCTGTCCCTTTAAAGAGGCGTGTCGTACTTATGGTGGAATTCGTAGAGGTCCTGCATGTTCCCAAAAATGATGTGCTCCTTGTTGATGATTCCTGGGGGAATCTCCTCCACGCCGCTGGTCATCTCCCACAGGTACGTCTGCGTGAAGAGCAGAGCGGAAAGGCCACAGTTACCGTACTTTCCAGATGTTTCCAGATGTTTTGTGCGAGTCTCGGAGGGTTTCTTACGTCCATGCATTCCCGAAGGTCTCGCACGTATGTTTTCTCCGTCTGAATCAGCTCGGCCATGATGAACCTAGACGCACACACACAAAAAAAACACACACACAGGCACAAGTTGGCAGCTTGTCATACTGTCCTCATTCAAGCAGTGAATAATCAATAGCTCATTCTCAGCGTCGTCCATTTACTGCAGTGAATAATGAAAGCCTTATGGGGCCATTAAACTCGGTCATAAACCTGCCAGGAGTGACATAAATTATGCTGCTGATTTGTGGCACGAGGCTGAAATGACACAGTCCCCCTCCGCCCGGCGCAGCGAAGAGAAGCCGAACAGATGGGGAAGGATGTTTAAAGTCCATCATGCCTTCACATTTACATTAAGCTCCCTCATTCAGTGTTGACAAGAACAATGACGGATCAGTTTGGAGCTTGTCCTCTGGAAAGAGCGCCAAGCTTCTCGTTCACCTAATTCAATTAAGTCGGCAGTAAATCTTTAGTTTCTGAAGGGAAAGCGCTGACTTGTTATTGTTTCCTTATTATGTAAAGTAAACGCAGCCCTGACTACATTTATAAAGCAGACTGCTGTTAATCTGCTGAATGACTCTGAGGTTACGTCAAACGCAAACAGGAAGCGGCTCACGTACTCCTTCCTGCGCGCCGACTTGCGTTTCTCCTCGTTCGGCTCGTGAGCGGCGGCGTCCCTGAGTTTGACCTCTGACCCCGGAGGAGTGGCCGGGATGATGTCCAGCTGAAGGTCCTTGCTCTAGAAAAGAAGGACAGTCAAAGATCAGTGGGCGTACTGAGGCATCATGGGAGTGAATTAGGTTTTAAGTGGGTGTGGGTGATATGGGTTAATAATAAAATCTGATGTTTTCTATGCCAGATCAGATTTTTCTCGCTTTCTTTTTTGAATAAATAATTACAAATGACAGAAAATAATTTTAAAAAGGGGCTTTTACTCCCTTCTGTGAGTTAACAAAAAAATATTAGGACCAGGCAATGGGAATTTAGTTTAATTATGAGAATATAGTGATATTATTAAAAGAATAAAAATGGAATTTTTACCAGAAGAACGTTTTAAAATTACAATTATTATTTTGATGAGAAAAAAAGCTAGATAATTTTCTTGTTATTTTTTAGAAAACTCACACTTACTTTATTGTCATTGCACAAAGACACAACAGTGAATTTGGCAACAAATTGTCATTGCCTGGCTATGGGAGTGCACAAGAAATACTGAAAAACTGTAAATCTGACTTTAAATACATTTAGATATATAAAGTTGTTACTGGGGGAAGTAAGAAAAAAAAATTCCCTAATATTAGGACTTTTTTTTCTTATTATTTAGACTGTATTCTTGCAAGAAATGACCCTTATGTTCTGTGGTTGAGTTGACCTGAATTCAAAGTTTAAATAAACAGAAGCTGCAAAACATGCTGGTCAAACAAGATGGCCGCCCTGGTCGTCGTGGCATCACTCTGAACTATGGAAACCCAAGGAGTGAAATGGTGAAAAAACAAATGCAGATTTTTGACAAATTAAATCTTCAAACGGCAAAAAATCTGACTAATGGCTCAAACTGTTTTATCGTCCAGCCCTGATTTTAACCATCGATCCCCCGTACCGCCTTGTTGGAGTCTGACGGGATGCCCAGGGCTTTCTCCAGGCTGCTGCGGTACTTGTCCATACGCAGGGAGAAATCTCTGTAGCGTTTGTCCACAGCCGTCACCCACTTCTTAATCTCCGCCGCGTGGCTGTGGCCTTTCTCGCAGAATCCGTCGGCCAGCTGGATTAGCAGCTTCACGCGCTCCTTGGTTTGCTTTGGAAGGAGAGCAGAGTGAGTTTAATATTCAAATCTGTAGAAGAAGACACTAAATTTGTGCTGTTGCGACCTCTGACCCTGGCTGTGATGTGGAAGTCCTCGTGCTCCTTCAGGAGTTCCTGCGTGTGATGGATGCTGGAGCCGGTGGATGTGTGTGTAGACAGGTAAAACTCCCCAGTGTCATGAATCCACTCCAAAGCCTAGACACACACACACACATTTGTTTGACACTGTTCCGTATCCGTGTGTGTCCTCTCCCTCTGAATAAACCACACCGGTCCCATCAGGTGTCCAGGTTTCTGGCTCTGGATGTGTTTGGTGTACCTGTTTGGCGCTGCGTTCAAACACCACGTACTGCTGACACTGGTCCAGTCGCCGCTTCCTCATGGTCCAGAAATGCAGAACTCTGTTTTCCCGCTGCAGCAGCTCGTTCAGGATGTCTGAACACAAAACAAGCAGGAATGATTTCAGTGGAGATGTTTTACTCTGCAACAGACTGGTTAAATCTGAAAGATTTTAGAAGTAGTGTAAATTATTTCACTGTTTATACTTATCCACATATGACTAGTACGTAAATCAATTGCATTACTTTTACCAGTTTTTCCAATTAGGAACCCTGAGTCTTCATGAACAATTAACTTGCAGCATAACCAGTTAAAAATGTCATCCTGCTTGAATATAACTAGTGTTAATTATTTTCCATTTCCTTTTTGATTTCAGACATTTTTCCTAAGCAATCACTGTATTAATAATTTAACTGGCTTTCTGTTTAGGCTGACTAAAACATCTTTGCATTACACCAAAATAAATAAATACTAACACTGCATTCAAAAAGCCTGCAAATATGACCGATACCTGTCTTTTTCACAACAGTCTGAACAACTAAATGACTATCTTTTCACGCTCAGAAAAATCCAAATTATGCCCCTTCTGTCGTTCGGAATCAGAAACGTATATAATTGTTGTCAAGGCGTCTGCTGCCTGAACGGCCATGTTGCATTTTATCCGACTTTTACGTCATTTCTGTGAGACGTGTCATAATTCTGTGCCAGAAGAAGACAGATTGAACGTAATCAATGGCTCAGAATTATAATTATGAAATTCTGAAAGACGTCTGCGTCACTGAACTGCATCACATCACAATCTCACCACTTCTGGCTCCAACTTCGCATCCAAACAGGTTTTCCCATAGAAGTCGACGCTCCACATGAGGCCATCGCCATTAGTTGTGTTTTTTTTTTTTCTTTGTCTTGTTATGATCTTGTGATGAGACTGTCAGCTGCGAAATGCTGAATAAACTTTAAAATTTCTATTATTTACTGTTATTTCTATAAACAGCCCTGTGCTGTGTGACGATGTTCTGAGTCACTTTGGGGACGTAAATCATTTCGCTCACATTATTTAATACTATAAACGACCAGGCCAAAAAAACATAAAAAAATTAAAAAAGCAAACAAACAAAAATAAAAAATCTGGAATTGAGCATCAAAACCTGCTGTGTGAATGCGGCCTCAGCTCCCTTCAGGAAATTATCCAGCACTTACTTTTAACCTGCTGTTCCGGCGCCTTGACGTGGCTCAGCATCCCCGGCATGTTGACGCTGTTCCTGTGCATGTACTTCAGGAAGACGTCCGCGTTTCTTCTGGCCAGAGTGCAAGCCTGGCAGAAACACACAACGTCAGAGCAGAAGTGTGACCAAAGACTTGATTTGGTTTCATTTTCACATGCTGTGTCGTACCTTGAGGAACGCCTCCTTCTGTTCCAGGTGCTTACTGATCATGGGGGTCACATGGTCCGTCTCACAGTTGGGTCCCAGTTTGTCAGCCCCTCCGCACCAGTCCTCCTCCCTCTTGTACTCCTGCTCCAGGCTCTCCAGCACGCTGCACACCTGAACACACAAAGTCAGCCAGAGACGCAGAGCAGTGCTTTAAATGGACAGAAACAGCAGCTGGGATTCATGTTTTAACATTTTATTTATACTTTTACAGTATCAGGTTTTTTATATAGGATACTGTTTTGTAGATATAAGGCAGGACTAATGAAGTAATAAAAAAAATGAAGAAAAAAGAAAGGAAGAGAGACACAAAGAAAGTAAGAAAGCGAAACAAAGAGAGAGAAATAAAGAAGTAAAGGAAGAACAAAAGAAAGAAAAAGGTAATACGGGAAGAAAAAGAAGAAAAAAAGTCAAAGAAAGAAAAAAAAAAAGATTTTATAGCAACACATTTATTTTTCAATTAATAAAAATTATGACAGTATTTTTATCAGTATTTTACACCCCAAGAGTCATTATCATAAACAGCTACAACCACCACAAACCACAGAAAGAAAAACTCACGCAGGTTATTCATCATTTAAACAAATAAACAGAAACTTTTTGTTTACTGTTTTTAAGCATCAAAGTCATAAAAACTTTTTGTGTCAACTTTTTCCCCTGCAGCGTTGTTTATCTTATTTCTCCTACTAACATACATTAACAAATTTTGCTTGTCCTATTAAAAAAATGCAACAGTTTCCTCTTAGTAGAAATAAAAACAAAGAAAGAAAGAAGTGTGATTGGGTCTCCCACCTGTTCAGATGTTTTGTAGAAAGCCACGGAGGCATTGACCAGCTTCAGTCGGTCCTCCATCTTCAGCATGAGCTGCTGCCAGTGGGAAGCCACGTTCTCTGCACAGTCTCTGATCAGGTCCATGTCGTAGTGGTTGGCCTGCAGCAGAGCCTCCGCCTTCTGCTGGACCTGCAGGGCACTCTGGTGGGTCTTCTGCAAAGGGACAAGACGAAAAGAGGAGGTTTTAGTGAAATCTGAGCAGACAACTGAAATAATGGGAATATCAAGCGCTGCTTTACCTCAATGGCGTGTTGGAACTGTTCGTGTTCCCGCTGCAGTTGCTCCGCCTCCAGCAGGGAGCTGGCCGTGATTAGACCGGCGTTGAGCATCGATTCACCGTTTCGAATCCAGCCCAGAACCTGAGGAAGGTTCACAAAGCTTAACACTTCATTTGTATCTACTTAAAACTCTGACGGCACGACGCAGCCACTGTGTGCGAGTCCGACCTGCTTGACTTCAGCCTGCAGGTGCCTCAGCTGGACGCACTGCTCCAGGTGGCGGCGGTGCTGCTCTGCTGCCAGGTCCAGCTCTCGCTGCTTCTCATGGAGGAACTCCAGTAAATCCTGAACCCGCGTGGCCATGTCCACATCGCGATCACACAGTAATTCCACGCCTGCACAGAGACGGGACGGTCACATGAGCCTCGATTGGGCATGAGAAGACCTGACTACCAGCGACCCGGTCACACTTGTAAAAAAAGGCTTGTAAAAACTCAACCAAGAAAAACAGTAATTGCCAAATACTTGCAAGTATTTGGCATGTAACAGTACATGCTAGATGAGTAACAGTACATGCTAGATGAGTAACTGTATATGCTATGTGAGTAACAGTACATGCTAGATGTACTGTTACATGTTACATTACGGTACATTCAGTAATGGACTGAATGTTCTGTTTGTTGTGTGGGAAATGTTTCTGGGTTTTTCTTGTTCAATCTTGATACACTAATGGAGCTGTTATCAATCAGTTGCTGTGGCAACAGGCCTGTGTGTAGCGTAGAAAGTGAGGATAAACACATACAATGTACTTAGAACTGATCTAAGAAGGTCTGAAGATCAGAGAAGCTGTTAACTTGCTCTTTTTTACAACAGTTTTGAAACAAATAAAATTGCCCCCATTTAAGAAAGCCCTGTTTTCGAACCAAGTCTTGTTATACCTTCATTTTCACAGAAAAGTCGCAGAAAATCAAAGAATAAGGAAATTATCTGAATAAAATCAACATAAAAAAATTTATTTTTCAGAAATTCACATCTATGGATCTGAAAATGATCAACATTATTAATATTCTGTTTATATATTTTCACTGCATGTTGCATAATGCAGCCGCTCCTTGCGAGCTTTCACACAGCACCTATTAGCATTTAGGTTCACAGGTGAGTTATTATGGTTGGTGAGTGGGTGCCTCTCATCACCAGCTCTGAGTGAATCTGACCCAGGACACCTACACAAGAAAACTAATGGAGCCAACACAGAAATCTGTAGCAACACTGAGCTGAACACGAGCTGCAGCCTGCAGGAACCCTCAGCCTGATGATGAGGGGCGGCCAAACACTCACATATAATGTGGGGCAGCAAATAAATGAGAAGGGAAAAGAACAACAACAACAACAAAAAAACAAAAACTTTACAGACACGATTCAATATAATGTGTCCAAAATCTTGTTCCCATCTCCCTGCTGGAGGGCAAAAACCTGTCCACAGGGAAGGACGCGCTACATCTTAAATGTGTGATATATATAAAAGAAAAGGGGACATAGTGCTTAGCTACTAATTGTCAACACAATGACAACAAGATAACAAGGTCCAATGATGTCACATTTCACGGGTCAGGAAAGAGTGTTAATTAAAACGAATACAGGGGGAGAAGGAAGTAGGTCAGATATGCTAGCTTGACTTTGACAACCTTAACACGTTGATCTGCTGTGGAATTTGGTTCGTTTCTGTTTAGTTAAAAGAATTAAGCCCACTCACATACCAACTCTGGCAGATCAGCACAGCTGATGTTTAAATTAGCTGCTAATCAGCCACAGCTGTGCTCAAACAATCACTTATTAAGAATCGCAAAATAAATATCAAGCCTGAAGACGTGATACAGTAACACACTGAATGTTCTGTTTGCTGTGTGGGAAATCTTTCTGGGTTTTTCTTGTTGAACCTTGGTACACTAATGGAGCTGTTATCAATCAGTTGCTGTGGCAACAGGCTTGTGTGTAGCGTAGAGAGTGAAAAAATTAAATAAAATAGTTGTTTTGAGTCGTTCAACGGTTTTTCTGCATTATTTTCCCTTTTCCTGTGGTGCACTGCACTAAATTAATAATCCCTACATCTTCAGGTTTTATTTTGTTAACAGAATCATTCTACTGAGACTTCTTTCTGCCCTCCAGTGTTGTGTGCATGAACAAATCTTCCTGATATAAACAGTATCATGCAACATGTCCATAATCTAACAAAACTTGTCAATGGGTCAAAGACCTGAGGTTCTTTACAGGTGTGAATGCAGGCAGGAGCTCACCAGACGCCTGGACTTCGTTGACGTACTGCAGCAGCTCCTGCCCCTGGTGGATGACGTCAAACGTCAGGTTGTTCATGGTCAGGGCCTTGTCGGCGTGGTGCTGGAGCCGCTGCTCAGCCATCGTCAAGTCCTCTGTGTCAAAGTCGCTCTTCTGACCCGTCAGCTCCTCGTTCCACGACTCCAAGTCTGAGATGATCTGACGAAGGATTACAAACGAGTTTCACGATACTATAAGAGAAGAATTCTCATCCCAATGTATTGCAAAGTTAAACATATTTACAATCTTATTTTGTTTTTTTTAAAACTTGAATTAAAAATGTTTATATTTTTGCACAGTTTTAGCAGTCATTCTTTCACCAAATGGCATTTTTTGTCTGTATGTGCCAATAAATGATTAATCAATCACTAAGTTCAATGACAACTTTTTCAATAATCTATTAATCACGATTAATCGTTTCAGGCAAGCTGGCTGAGAAGTATTGGGAGGTTAACTGCTAACTCCAAACACTACAATGCGTCCCTGTGACATCATAAAATCATTCTCCAACTTTTTAAAAATGCATATTATTATTTACAGCACACAGTTTCACAATTTCTCCCTTACATCAATGGCGTCTCTCTCAAAGATGCGGAGCTGGAGGAAGAGATCCAGCTTGATCTTTCTCTCCTGGAAGAGCTCCTCCATCTGAGCCTGGGCCTCGTCCAGCTGCTGGAGGACGCTCTCGATGTGGTTGATGGAGCTATTGTGGGGCGTCTTGTTGCTGGAGATGGCAGAGTCCCTGGAAGAAAAAACACTCGCAATTAAGCCATAATCTGCAGAGTGCAGCTCTGAGGAGCCATAAAGGATCCTGCAGGGCATCATGCCAGTCAGGGCGAGCTGCTCTGGAAAGTGCTGTGCTGGTATAAAATGCTGCGGCAGCGCTAGAATGGAAAAAAAAAAAGAAAAAAAAGTCTAAAGCTATCGCTAATTTGCTAATCGGCTGTTTACTTGAAATATAAATCCACAAGTGGTTTCACAAAAAGGCTAATTATGATGAGGTGGTGTTGGTGGAGAACATGTTGTGCACTCCAACAGCTCAGTCCTACATACAGAAGGTGTGTGAAGCTACAGTTGCCTCTCTGAGAGGGAGGGAGAGAGAGAGAGACTCGACGCACAATTAGACACACGTTTATAAAAGTGGTCTTATGTAAGAACCCGCTGTGGAGCCAAGTCACCAGGGAGAGGGTGGTGAGCACAAAGAGAAAAGAGGGAGTGAGGAGAGGCACTGGAACATCCTCTGCATAAAAATAAAGCTGGACAGCCGCATCCACCTCTCTCACGCCGCCTCTTGCCGTTTTTGTTGTTCTAGGGAGATTTCTCTTAGCGTATATTTAGCTTTGATGAGTGTTGACACGTTTATTTCAAATTACAAATCCACTACATCATGGATCGTAGCTCCAATTCAGGCAGAATTGGAGCTAGGATGAAGAAGACAAGCATCAAAGACGACTGTTATACTCCGATTTACTTGGGTAAATAGTGTCTAAACTTTCCAGCCGAGGACAGTTTTAGACTGAACGTTCAAGCACACATAAAGACAGTTATAAAGTCAGCCTTTTATCACCTGAAGAGAAGAATATTTCCAAGATTAAAGGACTAATGTCTAGATGTAGATGACGTAAAGCACTTTGAACTGCCTGGTCGCTGAAATTTATTACACAAATAACCTAGACCAGACTTAGCAAGTTATTAAAAGCACATGATATTATTACTGTTGAATATTACATTTTTAATATTGCTTACATTTAAACCATGTTTTCCTCACTTGCCCATTTTTCCCCTTATCAGATTGTTAAAAATGACCTCCAGGGAGCTTCAGTATTTATAAATGTGTTATATTTAACATATGAACTAGCTGAACTAGTTGAACATAAAAACATGCAATTGTAACAACCTACCAGATATTGTGCTAAAGAAGTCCTATGCAACCACAATTTTGCACATTGTGCTATTCTACTAAACATAAATATAGAGATAGAATCCAATGATTTAGCTCAAAGCACATTGAAATGTTTAAATGGCCAAGGAACAGTCTTGACCTTACTCAAGCTGAGAAGAGTTTGTGGTAAGAATTAAAACAGAAGCTCTTCATCTAATGTGACTCAGCTAGAATTATTTCATAGAGAAGAAATATTAAGTCTCTAGATGTCAAAAGCTGTGAGAAACTTGAAAAGACAAAAAGTGATTCTACTAAGTATTGTTTAAGAAGGACAGAATGTGAAAATCTAGTAAATATTTCTAATCAAATATTTTGAAAACCATTTTTCTTTCTACTTCTACTTTGCATTGGTCTATTACATAAACCTCTCAATAAAAAGCCTTTAATTTTGTAGCTCCAATGTGACAAAATGTAAAAAAAAAAAAAAAGGTGTGGGAAATATAAAATAACTGTCCTCTCATCACTTTTACAGCACACTTAGTTAGGGTTCTCATTTCTGTCTCTACAAGTATAGAGAAAAAGACATCAAAATGTGTCCTGAAGAGATAAAATGAAAGAGAGTCGTCACTTAGTATTTTTGACACAGACGTGCCTCAGAGTACAGACAGGTAAAGAGAAATTGGGAGGGAAGAGGGAGGAACATAAGAACAAATCTCAAGCATTAGGCCTGTCTGTCTGTCTGCACCTGAGCTGCTGGATGAGGTCCTCTCCCTCCTTGATGACGTTGACGGTGACCTGCAGCGTGGTCTGCTGTTGCTGGCCGAAGCGCTTAATCAGGTCCTGGACGGCCTCCACGGACTCGGCGTAAACGTCGTCCAGCAGCTCCTTCTGCAGTTCCTCCAGCCACGTCCACAGCTGGAGACGTACACAGACATCAGCTTAGGCAGCAGCTTTTTTTCTCATGACAGACAATCCTGTGTTTGGTTTTTAATGTCCATGTAACCACACAGTAAATCATAGTATTTAAAAACGTAAAGCTGGATATCTATACACAAAACCGACCCTACAGACATACCTACACTAAAATATTTATATATATTTCTCTCACTAATAGGACTGAACATGTAATGTACTCCACGCTTCGTTTCAACAGGTATTTTCTTTTTTTTTTGCCTCCCTCAGAGAGCTCTCATCTCATCGGTACAAGCACACAGCCCACCATCCACTTCAGCGCTGTGTCACCGTCCCCCTGCCCACCTCTTTGACGTGCGTGTGGAAGGCGACAGACATGTCCAGCAAGACTTTGCGCTGCTCCACGCGCCGGACAAAGTCTTGGATTCTGTCTTCGAGCTGGTGGGCGGCCTGGTAGATCTCCTCCGGGTCGCACTCTCCCGTCTGGGCCAGCTGCTCGGCCGCCTCCAGGAGCTTATCCGCATTGGTGTAAGTGTTCTACGGAGAGACGGAGACAAAGACAGAGAGGTGGGTTTTAACAAGGGGGCAGCGTGAAACGAGCAAAACGTCTGTTATGAAAGAGACGGAGGCACTGAGGAGCAAAGTGAAAAACAGGATATGCAGATGATGATGATGATGATAATGAAGTGAAGAGGAAGAGAGAGATGTTGAGACAACAAACAGAAACAGGAGGCAGAGTATCAAGAGGCTGATTTTACAGATGATTTTTTAAAATTAAATTCATTGAGATTTTACATCTGAAGAAAGTAATTTCTTAAATAATTAAACAAACGTAGAAAAACTCACAGTAACAAACAGGTTTCATTTTATTTCTAAAATAAAAGCAATAATAATAGTTGAGTAATATTCCTGGCTTGCAGATGTTTAGATGTTTAAGGTGAACAGTTAGGGCTGCAATGCATCTCTGTGTTAATTATAATCCAGACACAGACCTGAGCCACTTCCTCAAAGTCCTCGTGGCGTTTCTGCAGCGCTCGGGCTCGGTGGAGGGACTTTCCCACACCCGTGTGTTTGCTGAGGAAGGCCTCGCCGTGGTTTTCTATCCAGTCCAAAACCTGGGAGGAAAAAAACACACCGGATTCACCCAGGAGCCGGGAGCGACTGAGCAAGGGGCGACCACCAGGGGGCGCGCTGTGAAAGCGGAGTTGCTGAGTGTTGGAACTGTTAAGATGCTAAGTAAAGTCGTGTTCTGTTTAAAAAAAAACAAAAAAAACTAACTCTGAGCCTGCTCCCAAACGCTCTCTGTCCTGCATTCAGCTACGATGTGAATGGAGGAACACCATCTGCACGGACATATGACCCAGTTCGGTTACCGCAGCAACAGTTGCCATGTCAACACACTCGGAAGCAGCCACAGGGTTTGATTTTTTTTTTTTTTCTGTTTTTTGCTTTTGTCAGGCAGGAACTGCATTATCATATTTGGACTCCGTGATGAAGGCAAGCTCCAGACTGCAGCTGCAGACTTCCACTCACTACATCGCCTTGCAATCCTTTTGGTATATGTATGTATAAAAAAAAAAAAAAAGAAGAAGAAGGATGATGATGATGATGATGATGCTCCGAATGCATCATCCTGCGTGCATCGGTGCGTCGTACCTGTTGGACGTCCTGCTGAAAGACGCACAGCTGCAGGCGCTGGTGCAGGCGCACTTTGCGGTGCTGCCAGATGTTTTCCAGCTGCCTCTGGTGGTGCAGCACCTCGTGGATGATGTCCAGGACGTGGTGCACGGCCTTGGAGTAGTTGGCTGAAGCCGTTAGTGAGTCGGCGCTGCCCGGGGTCAAAGGTCGCTGCAGCTTGTCTAGCAGGGCTTTCCCATCCTGACTCACCTGAATAAATGTTTGCACATTTTTACTCAGAAGGAGAACGCTAAAACAACGCTAAACATCCACAACCAGAACAAAATCCTTTTGATGGGCACATTTATTACATATTTGAATAATTATTTACTATCTTAAGGCAGCAGTTCTGCAAGAAGTAAATACTTCACATGTTTTATTTACGGCATCTTTATATAAACAGGAGGTACAACAATTCATATCCCTTTAACTTTCCCCAGATCCACTAAATTGGCTTCATTAAAACGATCAACTCTCCCTGATAAGCAAAAGCATCCCCACAGCATAATGCTGCCAATACTATACTTTGATGTGAGGAGGGATGAAAATTAAATCTTTTCTAGTTAGCAACTCGTTGAGTTCTGAAGGAAATTTGTCACACCGGATTTTGTTTGATACAAATTAACATTTTAATTAGTAATTTGTTTTTAGGCATCTATGATTTGGAGGATTAAAAAAAACACAAACCTATTTTTCTTCCACTTGGTATGATATGATATGAAACTGAGCTCTACATTTAGAACAAGAGCCAGATTGGGCTCAATTGAACACTTTATAAATGTTCAACTGAACTGAAAGTTTATTTGTATAGCGCCAAATCACAACAAATGTCTGTAGGAACTTTGAAAAAACAGAAAATATAATCCTCCCCAGAATCACCAAACCACAAGAGGTTTTAGAACGTTCAGTTCAGGTTCTTGTGTTTCATCCTAAAAACAGAATTAACCAAAAAAAAAAAAAAAAAAGTTCTGGATGTTCAGAATGGAGTACTATGTTTAGTTATAGGTTTCGTTCTCTTTCTAATGGAGAACATTTCCACATTTAACAGCTGTGTTTCTTAAAATTGGTCTCAATTTGAAGTCAAACACAGTCCCGTTCTCACAGCCATCTGTGGTAAACAGGCTGCTACAATGTTTGAAGGTAAACAAAAACTGGGGACCGACATCCATCGACAAACCATTGTGACTTTTTCTGCCTTGCACGAGCCAAGCTCCAACATAAGAGAACGTTTTTAAAAATGAAACCTGGCAGAAATAGCCACTACCACTTTTTCCAAGCAGAGCATCACATTTACACAGAACTAAATACCAGAATTTGTTTCCCAGTGCGACTGAGGCAAACCTCAAAGGGGATACTATGAAGCAACAGTGTTACTTCAGGTACATTTCTGCAGAGTGTTTTACCTCAGAGTAGGCAGCTGTGATGTGCTCATACAGGCCTTGGTGGTGGTGAATTGCATCTTCCAGGTCCTGCAGCTCGGAGGGCAAGTCCACCTCACCGCACGCCTTGCACCACGAGTCGACATTACTCATGTACTGAAGCGAGAACATGCACACACACACACACACACACACACACACACACACACACACACACACACACACACACACACACACCGAGTCAGGCAGACATGCCAACAGGAGCTGCAGTTTAGGAAGAATGGAAGTACAGAAGACGCGGCTTGTTTCTATTGTTACTAAGCTTAAACACGTGGAAGTTGAAAGTTTTAAGAGAGTTATTAGTCTAAGGTTGCTTCCTGCATGGACACATTTATAAAGACTGACATCATAAACAGAAGTTTTTAATGAAAACAAGCTAAACTCTGGGGAATTTGAATATACAGAAGTTGAACTGGCCTGCATCGGGTAAAGTTTCCCATTGATGTGATTTTCTTGTGGGTAAAAATAAGACAGAACACTGTAGTATTGCTTTAGCACCAAAACATACAGATTAAGAGAGCTGCGGTTTGAAAGTGGGACTGAAACGATCAATCGGAATAATCTTGATGAATCGGTTATTGAAATAATCGTCAACTAATTTAGTAGTTGATTAATCGCTAACTGGAGCGTACAGACTCATGGAAAAAAAAAATCCCACTCAGAGCAGTAATTACAACAAAGCTGTAAAAAAAAATGCATTTTTTATTTAAGGGAAAAAAATTGTCTGGCAATACCCAAAACTCCTCAAGAGGCATAGTTTTTCCTATTCAAAATAAAATTTTGTTTAAAAGAAAAATTCCTATTAAGCATCTTTTGCAATCAAACTATTAATTGATTAATCCAAGATATAATCAACACATCAGCTTTACACTGTATTAAGTCCAACAGAGAGGGCCGAGCTCTTCTCATGTTAGAAGTATTTATTCCGCTGTGAATGCATCCTGAACTACAAATGATCAAAGGTACAATAAAGAAATGCTGTTATTGCACTTTAGGCAATAAAATGGTTTTTTTTTATTGAAAAAATGTATTTATTTGTTTGTTTATTAGCATCTTGTAATGTATTTCTGACATAGCATAAAACAAGGTTTACGTGGTTAAATGAAAAATCTGCAGAATGTGCCATTTTTAAAAATCTGATTAATTAATCAGATTAATTGATTACTAAAATGATTGTGAGTTGCGTTACCTGCACTCACACTCTAGCATTCTGTTCGTGCATTTTAGAGAAGATTTCACTCCAGGCTGGACCAACTAAGCAGCAAAGACGAATAAGCGTAGCTACCTTGACTTTATTTTCCTTATTTTTAATAAAAGCGATTACAAATAAACCTCGCTTTGCAGAATTGGGGGTAAGTAAAGCCGTCTTCTGTTCAAATGCGCACATTAAATGAGTAAAAACATCAGCCAGGTGCCACAAAACAGCACATCAGCGCGAGTTGGATAATGTTACCAAGATGGGAAAATGAATAAAAACTGAAAACATTTGCAACGGCTTTCACATCTAGAATCCTTTTGAAAGGAGGGTTTCTGAAAGTAGCAGCAGATTTATGAGTCCAAGTTCAGCAGGCAGATGGTTCTTAATGCAGAGCTTTTACAGCGCCGGTCAGACCCTGTTTGTCACAGTCTGTAACCGGAGAATAAACAGCATGCTCACTGGCTTCGGTTACATGAACAGATCAATACTGAGGTCGTGTTCTGTACGCCGAGCGGCGGCAGCCAGTGTGCTTATAGAAAACCACTGAAAAAAGGGTTTGTTACTGGAAGTTTATATTCATTTAATGAAAAAATAAATGAAACTAAAAACAAAAGCAAATAAATACATATGCAAGCAGACAAAATCTGAAGCGAGAACAGGTCAGGCAGACTCACCTGGTCGCACTTCTTATGGAAGCTGGCTGACATTTCTAATAGCGTGCTGCGTTCATCGAGCGCTGCGGCGAACGCTTTCCACTCCTGCTCCAGCTGACCGGAGATCTGCTTGATCTGCTGGGAGGCGTAGTGACCGGACTCCAGCAGGCGGCTGCCCACCGACACGATGCGGTTGATGTTAACGTACACGTTCTGTGGAGAGCGGAGGAAGAGAGGAAAGGCAGAACAATTAAAAGAAAAGAAAAAACTTTCAAAATGAAAAAAAAACAACTTTTAGCTAATAGCTGTGTTTCTGTTGAATTGTGGAAGAACGAAAATAAATGTGCTTAATGAAATGGAAACACGGAAATTTAAAAAAGAAAAAAAAAATCAGTTTTTTGCTAAAACGTTTTTGCTCTACGATGAGATGGTTTTTCTGCCACATTCAAATTAGTGTGTTTTATAAAACTGCAATGGAAACACCTTTTTCGCATCACATAATCAACAACCGGCTGTTACTACTGGCAGAAACCACAAAGATGACAGGAAGAGGATGGCATGGCTTGTTTTGTTTTTTTTATTTTATGACCTAAAAGCTATAGGGCCACACTTCAAAATTTAAATACAATTTACCTCTCCAAAGAGCTAAGAAATCGTTTTATTATTGATCATAATAAATGCTCAGTTTTTAAAAAAAGGAAACAGGAACAACAGACCTATAAATGCAACAGAAACAAAATATTTTGAAATAACGCAAAAACCTAAATACATTTTTAGAGATGTGATAACAGTATAACTGAAAAGCAGTTTTAATTTAAATCAGTTTTGTCTTTGATGTTCTCATTTTTTTTTTATTAAAGATTGTATTATTTTAGAACACACATGTATACAACCTCTCCGAACCCCCCCCTCCCCAAAAAAAAAAAAAAAAAAACACAAATAGAACAGAGCAAAAAAAAAAAAAAAAAAAACACCAGGTCAGCGCATATCTAATCAATAAAAGTTTCACAAAAAAAATGGCATATACAAATATCCTCAATGTTAGCAGAAACAACCACAGTAAATAGAAATAATCACTCGTCGATGTTCTCATTTTTAACCATGTCTACATATTTGCACAATTATGAATTACCATGCTTGTTTGTGCATGTGGTATGTAAAAAAAAAAGTTTTTCTTGTGTGTTTTCGCTACATTAATGGAATAACAACAGACTGTTGCGCACATTTGTTATGGAAAAGCAGCTACCGTGTCGTTTTCTTTGGGAATTTAATTGGAATCAGTTGTTGCAGTGGTGAGTTTTTTTGTGTGGAAAAAGAGAAACGCACAACAAAAAAGACAAATCTAAAACAATGAAAGATTAATCTGAAGAATCTCCAGAATTCTTAGCCGACAGACGATTTCCTCTCTTCAACTGTTTCATAATAGTTATGTAAGGTCGATTGTGAATAGAAAATAGGATTACTTAATACCTAGTTGTGTTGCTGCGATTATGTGGGAAATGAGCAGGCTGCTCTAAACAAACACCCGAACCCAGAACTAGAGGTCGATACTTAGTGCAATAACAATGTGATTATGCAGTTGGTAAAGGGGCATGGACTTGAGTCCTAGTGGGCGGAAAAGCATTAGCTCCTGCTGAACATCTGTGTTTCTGTACGTACGGGTGTGTGTGTGTGTGTGTGTGTGTGTGTCTTACCATGCAGTTCATTGCGAAGTGATTGTGCTGGGTTTGCAGCTCCACAGCGTGGGGGTGGTTGTTGCCAATCTCTGTGTAGCCTGCCAGGAACAAACCTTTGTTGTGCATGATCCAGTCAAACATCTGAGGCAGGAAGATGTCAAAACAGACACACACAGAAACAGACACAGGAGGAAAAAAAAAGAAAAAACAAAAGTTAACTATCTTCAAGGGAGCATCTCCCAGCAGATGGACAGGGTCCTCGATTGGGCTGGGCGATACGGGTAAAAAGATCAAATCTTTTGATTAAAAAAAATCATATCAGATCCGATTTGAATAAATGTTCTTAAGCTTTTTTCTAAAACTGAAACTTTAAATGACAGAATAGCATTTTCAAAAAGTGGCTTTTACGTCAGTTATCCCATCTGGGAGTTGAACGACGCAACATTAGCATCAGACTATGAGAATCTTTGTTTAATTACGAAAGTATCGTCATAATGCTAGAAAAAATGTCTTAAAATTATAAGAAAAAGTTGTTTTAGTGAGAAAAAAAAGCTTCAATAAAGTTATCGAGATCTGACATGACCACATCAGTTCATGGGGTTCTTTGAAATAGACATGGTCTTTTTCTCAACTGTCTTAAAGCTCTGCTACCGATAATTTAATAATGTCAAAAGACGAAGAAGTATTTTCTTATATGTAAAACCGATACCATATTTTCAGGTAAGTGTTCTCATAAAATTATTACTTTATTTTCCTAACAATATAACTACATTCTGGTAATATTAATTCTGCATTATTGCATTACTTTGATGAGTATGACTGTATTCGTGAGTTAATTACTTAGTTTAAAAAAGAAAAACAATCATAGCCCAGCGCTAATATTTGGTAGATTTGAGCTGAAGTCTGAAGTCCAAATAAATAGAAACAACATGATGGCGACTCTGGGCGCGCCGACGTCACTCCGAAACCCAAGGAGTGCATGGGTGAAAAAAAATCCCAATTTCCCAAAAATTAAATCGGCAAAAACCAAAACTTTGATTGCTGGAAAAAAAATCAATCAAATTGATTTATCGCCCAGCCCTACTCCTCAGTAACATCTGCAGAAGGAAGTCGGAAAACAAAGCGAGACACATTGCATATGCTGGTGAACCCTAGTGAGACTGAGCACATTGCTGTCGGTATACACAGAAATCGAATGCTTTCTATTAGTGGCATCCTCTCGTGCTCTTGTGAAAATATAAAAAAATAAATAAAAAAGACTTGTGCCCTATGGTGTCCTAGCAACAAGCTCCTGCTGCTGCAGTGCATCCGATACTGCAGTCCTCCTTGCTGCTTCAGCCTGCTATTTTATTCCAATCACTCAAACATGGAGCTTTGAATTTCTCTCCCCGTCTCTATTTTTTGCCGCGGCTGTCATCACCGGAGCCGTCTGGGTTGGAGCCAGGAGAGGTGGGTCTTTACCTGTATTAGCCTGTCTCAGCTATTATCTGTCGTAATGCCTTGTAATCGGATGAAGCCATTCAGTTCCCCCCCTTACAGGAATGTAAAAAGACAGACACGAGTTCGTGTGAGCGTCACAAACGGCGTTAATCGATGCCGTAATTAAGTTTTAGCTGATTATTGACAGCTGCCTGCCCCACACTGATCACCAGCTCTTGTTATAGGTTCACTTCTGCACAACCCCGACCTTCTCTGCGTCCTGCTCAAACAGACGGAGCTGGAAGCACTGATCCAGCTGCAGCTTCCGGACGTGCCAGGCCTGGTGGAGGTGTTGTCGGGTGGAGTGCAGCTTGTCCAGCAGCTGGGTGATGCGCGGGACCAGGCCCTGGGTGTCGGCATTACCGACGCCGCCGCTGCTGCTGCCGCTGCTGCTGCCGCTGCCGCCGGTGCTGCCGTTGCGGTTGGAGAAAGACTCGCTGCTCTGAATCCGCTGAAGCAACCTGGACACGGATTAAACAAAAATAAAAAACGTTTTCTCTTACTTTTTTCTCTTAAAGTATAATTTTGCGATTTATTCAGAAGCAGGTTGCAACTGAAACACAGTTAAAGCGCTACGTGAAGTTGAATATTCTCTGTGTAGACATAAGCGTCATGTTGTTAGCTTTGTATTTGGACAGGATATTTTTGGCAGCTCATCTGCATTTCCTAAATAAAGAACTTTAACAGATTAACTAAAAGTATTCCTAAAAAAAAAAAAAACAAAATAACATTTTTTCAGCCATAAAGAATTCAGGTGTTTAATACCTCATAGTTCAATAGACTCACTTTGATTGGGGGACCAGAGTTGCAACATTTGTTACAATTTCAGCTGCTGCAGTTGGCTTTCACACTGCACTGTGAAACAAACCTGTTCACCCCCTTCCTGAAGGAGGCTGCACCAAGGACCACTAAAAGAAACGACACAAAAACCTTGGAACAAAACTCTGAGCGCAACTTCCTCCTTCACAAAATGTAAATAAAATGGAGTGGCGTCAGATTTTAGCAGGTGAAGGATTTGTCTTCTGTCTTTGTGCCAGACTAACGCATTTCTTTTGCTTGTATTTACCCAGAATGCCATGCGCTACAGCACTTCCTGCTTTTGGAGTGGTCTCTGGTTCCACTAGCGTTCATATATGCATTCGAACCGCACTAGAGTTCACTTCAATCCAACATAGACCTAGGCTTTTAGCCAGACCAGAGTTCAACTTTTGGTCTGAATCAGAGTTTGATTACGCTTTCACACTTCCCCCAACAAATCAGACTTTCTAGGCAAACAAACTAAAGTTCAACTCAAAAAGGTTCAACAGGGCTGATGTAATAACACACTTAAAATACTTGGTTTATGAATGATTTTAGCACATTTCTCAATTTAAACCATGCTAGTTTTGTTGACCAAAGAACAAATGAGATCATTCTTTTACCAGCCTCTGTCCAAGGATAATTTAATAAAGTTTTCTGCACACTCTTTGGACACGCACAGGAACACACTGCAAAAACAGCATCCTAGTCTTCAAGTATCTATTTTCAACTTGTGAAATTTCACAGACTGTTTTGCAGATGATTCTTTCAAGTGCAGTATTTTAGAAAGGAACAAAAACATAAGACAACTCATGGCTCTTATCTAAGAGAGGTCTAGTGTTAGATTTGTACATTTAGGTATACCTTCTGCTTCACTTTGATTAAAATGTAGTTACTGTACTTGAAAAATATCTAAAAGAAAAAACCCCCACTACGTTCTATTTACCTCTGGCCCTCGGTGTCAAGCTCCTCTATTGGAGCTTTTATGATTTTCTTCTTCAGCGCGGCATGCTCCTCTATCATCCGCCTCGCTCCCTCCAGATCTTGGGGGAAGTCTTTTCTTGACACAGTTTCCTGCATCTCTTCCAGTCGAGTCAACATCTGGGTGGCGTGACCAGAGAACTCCTCGAACGCGACTCGCACCTGGTCAAACCAAACGACAAAACCCAGAGAATCGCCCAAATTCACCATCTGACATAGCACACAACGTTCCTTTGGGATTTTTAGGGTTGGGGTCTGTCCCACCTCTATCCATTCTTCGTGGTTGTAGTCCAGGCTGCCGTCAAAGTCAGCTGTGAGTTGGGAGGGGTCCACAACCTTCGTCAAACCCTCGAGCGACACCATGACTGTCTGGTGTAGAGATACAGGTTGAAGTTAGCCACTTGATAAGTCGAAACTTATCGTTTTCAACGCAAATACAAAAAATGTATTTTGTTTCCAGAAATGAAAGCTTCACGTGAATATTAATGGCAGCTTCCTAATCAAATACGAATCTTTGATAGGCAGCCAAAAATACCTGAACTTTCTCAGCTATTAAACAAGTTCCTCTGAATGAAACGTTTCCAAACCTTTAAAAAAAAAAAATAAAAAAAAAACTAAATCCTCCCAGCGAGCAGACATTAAAGAATTAATTTCAGAGGTACACGTTTCCTTCTTTGGCTTCGTTGCCTCTGTTTCTGCTGAGCCACCTCCACACAACACCCCCGCACACATGGCCAGAGAACCATGGAGACCAAGAGATAGCTTGTGTAGGCCAAACAATGCTCAGATGCACTGTTGTCCTCAAGTAAAGAAGCAAAGGAGCTTGAACAACACAGAAAGAAAACATACTGACACCATCACATTCACTGCAGGTGGTCAGGTTACCTCATTACTACACTGCCACAAGGAACACAACGCTAAGCTAGCTGAAAGAAGGCTTCTAAAACATAATCCTCTCTTACAAATAAAGATAGATTAATTTTTGGGAAATATTTCCACTTGCTAAAAAAACAAAGAATAGCAATGGTTTGGAAACTAAAGTAGAGCACTACTCCTCAGTCCTAGTGCAGCTGTAAAACTACAGTTGGCTAAGCTATGAGCGACGTGTCTGGATAGCTAACATGTGCTAAGATGCTACTACTGCTGCTGCCACCAGTTCAGCTTTCTGGTTGACTAATAATCAGAAATGTTTACCTGGAAAAGTCCAAATTTAGTGGAAATGTGTTCAACATATTTGCCTTGAATCTATACATCAAAAATAATAACACATAAATATCAGCAATAATATTAAAACTGTAATAACCAACATGTAGGAATGTTTAAATTACAGGGTGCAACAATTGCAGTTTTCTGGCCGATTGCAAATCTTTACAAAACCAATTTTGGTTCATACTGATTATTTTTGGTTTGAAAAGTCGCTGAGCAAAAGGAAACCGTGGCTAACTTTCAGACGTTTGCAGGTAAAATTGGTGGATAAAATCAATTTCTCATGTAAGTAATGGCTGATTGCTCAAAATTAAGGAAATCGGAGCCGATTTATTGGTGCACACCTAAATTGGTCCTGTTGAACTTTTTTTTTTACATGAACACTGTAAACCCCTGGAACACTTACTTAACGTTACCAAGATAAGAAAATCTCACTGTGTCTCATATCTAATAGAAAGGTTTTATTTTTAACCAAGCAGGTAAATTATTCTTACTGAGTTGACTGACGTTGTTATCATGTCAAAATGAAGTGCTGCTGGTCTTATGGTTATTTGAGGAATCAATTTAAAGTCCCCATTATGGTGCTAATAAATAGGTTAGGCCTATTTCACCTACAGTATCATTTTTATTGAATAAAAGTAAAACTTGTTCCTGTTGCTGCTTATGGACATTTTATCAAACTGTTCATATTAAGGTGAAGAAACGAGCAGACCTAATTATTCCTCTGTGCGTGTAGCAGCGTATACAATCAATGATCATGTGGCTTTGACAGTGTAGCCCTGCCGCAGGCTACTCCTCCTTTCAAAATAAATCAATATGATGTCATCAGACTACATTGAACCTGCTTGCAAATGAGCATGCGAGCGATCGAAGTCGTTTCTACATCGCTCAGTTCACTCACGTTGCTTTGGTCAAACATTTCCACAAAGAAATGGACTGGACAAGAATTCAACAAGAAATTGCACCAGTTGAAGCAATCATTGAGCTTTGGCCAGCCTACGTTTCACAGCTTCACATTGCAGTAAGCAAAGGTGGGAGATTAACTGGGATGTAAGGCTTTTGTTTAATCCCATCAAGAATAACTTTTATAGTACACAAAAAAAATTACCTGATTTTCAGACTAGAAACACATTGGCATGGTTTTGTGCGGCAAACACATCCAAAGTCTGAAAAATCGCAGTTGATCCACCTGGTAGTTCTTACAGTGCATAAGAGGTCTTTCCAAAAACAGTCCTATTCAATATGGACGCCGTGCAAAGTTACCCAGTTTTTGTATAGGTGAGGTCTAGGTGACGTCAATGGAAACTCAGATATGAAAGATGGTATTTCAAAGAACGTTGTATTTTCCAAAAGATTTCTTGGACATGTGTATTACAGTCGTCCAGGCTGCGAGAAAGTGAGAGAGAGCCAGACTTTCAACAGGGGCTGCCCTGTTTTGTCTTTTCGAGCTTACGCTTACTGAACACACCGGACTTGAACATGTTTGCAAACTTTTGGACATTTCAGGTAAATGTCTACATGCTACCACATAATAACTGCAACTTCTGTTTTTTTTGTCGTCCTAGCTTTGATTAGCAACCAATATAAAATCAAAGAATTTCACTTAATAAGCGCTCACAGCAGTAAAGCTAGAAGAAAATGGTTTCAGTTGTGTTCTTATTTCTTCTCATATTCTTAAGGAGAAATCTGAGTGGAGTAAAAAATGGCATTAGCATCCCAAAACCTTTCAGAATCTATAGTCTGGAAACCGACCAAACAAATATTCTCCATCTCGTACTACGTCTCTAAATGAGCAGTGAAAATCAGTTTAACACCTGACTGACAGGATCACGCATGCTTGTTTGTGTAGTCTGTTGAATATGATGACATTTTTTTCCCCTGGCTGATGATATCTGCATCCAAAGCAGCGAGGAGCTGAAAATAACAAAATGTTCTGACAAAGAGCAGCTGAGCGCAGGGCAACAGCTACAGCGGTTGGTACCATAGCTCAGCTGACAGAAAACGGGATTCAGAATGTGCGATGAATCCAGAGTCACAGCACTTCTTTCAGTGCAGGACCATGCAGCATCCTCTTAATTAATCGCGCATATGTTTCTATCCTGTCTTTTGTTTTGATAAAAAGCCTCTTTAAAGATTTTCCTCTCACCTCGAACTCAAACTTGGAGCTGCCGAAGTTGGTCCTCTGCTTCTGCCAGAAGTTGTCCGGTTTGATGATGAGGGCGACGTGGATGCAGGACGGAAACGACTCCTGCAGGATCTTCAGCAGAGGCTTGATGCTGTCCCACTTGGAGCCGCGCATATCAACAATGACTGTGAAGCCATGTTTACACACCTCCTCACTGGGAGTGGAGGACAGCGGCGGAGGTTAGCCGGAGGAATTAAAGAGTAGTAACGGGGAATAGGGGAGGTGGAGAGATTGAAGAGCACAATCCAGAGACACATGGCAGCCGTGGGAAAGGATGAGAGAGGGAGGATGGAAGGGAGAAAGGCGATGGAATTGGAAAAGAAAAAAGGGGGGAGACGGCAAAGGACAATTAGAACAAACAGTGAAATGACGCATTTTCTCTACCGTGAGAAGCCTACGCAGCAAATACACATCCCACACGTACCGCCCACACGTTATAAAGCACATGAACCTGTGATAAATGAGTCAAAAACGTCCACTTTGAGACATAAACACACATCAGGACAGTTGAGCAACCTCTTTGCCCTGCAACGTTTGCACCTTGCAAGCAACTCGGAAATAAAAAAAACAGCTCCAAATGTCTAAAAAAAAAAAAAAACTTTCAAAAGACAAACTGGGAAGTGGAGGGATTTTGAAGACAAATGGTTTACTTGCAGAGACATTCAACAATCTTTCTCAACGTAATTTACAACAGGACTGCTTTTCATCGCTAAAACGCACTTGCAATAATTCAGCACAATTTTCAAAACGCAGGAATGCTCTTATTAATGCATTTCACTGCAAAAAGTCCTTGCATCTTTCTATCTCTAATCATCATCTTCTGTCAGCGGAGCAGAGTGTCAGACAACAGCTGTGTGCAGAGGCTACCTTCACAAAATTAGAACTATTCAGTCACCAAAGTACTCACGCTATAAATACAGATATTTCTCAATGATTAGATGGAAAAGAGAGTATCCTTACAGGGAAGTACAGAATGTGCAAGAAATGTGAAGCAGTAACATACAGGGCTGACAGCTGGCTGAGCAGTCGGAGCAGGAGGAAAACACGGAAAGGAGGATTAAATTTAAAGGAAGAAGAAGAGTATGGATGTAAAGACGACTGACATTTTACCTGGGAGATGAGGAGCTCCTCGTCCACAGCAACTACCATTCCCTGCTGCACCGCCTGAGCTACTGCGACACTTTGTTTTGCTTTCATATACACACACACACACACACACACACTCTCTCTCTCTCTTCCACACACCTCCTCACGCAAGCGCACTCCGCCGCTGTCCGCTTTAATTCCTTCTCCACGTCGCTCCCCCCTGCCCTCCTCTTTCTGGTGATACCGCTTTCCTTCTTGTTGTCATCAGATGTCTGGTTCGTGTCCCCGCTCTCAACTCAGGCTTTTCCCTCCACTGTCTCAGCATCCCCGCTTCCATAAAAATGACTTCTGGGAGCGGAGAAGCTGCAGTTATCTAACTGCTCCTGCTTCGCTGCTCACATGTTTATCTCAACCCCGTCACGTTTTTGTCTCTACACCACACGCTACGTCCACTTTCTAAGGTTGTTTATATCTTTTAAGTTTATTTTTAATATAAAAAAGAAGAAAAAAAAACACATAGGGATGTAATGAATATCTAACCTGGGGATGCAGGCGAGGTAGGCGATCAGTCTCCTCAGGTCATCTGCTCGTATTCTGTCGTGGTTACTTCGTGATGGAAATGTTAATACTGGACCACCACGTCGGTCTCTTCCACCTGAGGCAACAGAAACATAAGCTGAGGTATTATAACCACGCCTGATTTTCCATATTTTGCCCTTGAAAATGGCAGCTAAATTCAGCTTTCATTCGATATTTGTCCTTAAATCAATGTATCAAAACCAACGTGACAGGTAAAATCAATATAAATGTGAACTCCATTATCTGATTTTACCAGCCATTAGATCAAGTATTGCTTCTTTTTTATTTATTTTTTTTTACTAAAAAAAATATTTTTTTTTGTTGAAAAGTTATGCTTTGCTGTGATGCTATGAGAACCTCATACTGTGTGTATTTAATATAAGGTGAAATAAAAGAAACACAGAAGAGATCAATTAAATTAGTTAATTTATTGGTAGTCAGTGGAATTAATTGAAAAATGAATAAAACAAGCTACATAAACTCCCCAGTAAAATCTGTGCCTACCTGTTTACAAACGCTGCAGGCTAAACGTTCATGGTAAACAAAAAAGTATTGCCTCTGGTAATGACTAACAGAGGGCATTTTAATGTGATAGAGGAAATGACAAAAAACTTTTCTAAGCAGTTACCCGTTGTCCTAATGAAGCTACTAGCTAAACACTGTTAGCGAGCTAATTTCAGAGCTAGGAGCTAGCTCTTAGCCAACTGAACAGAAACATTTTTAAATGCTAACATTTTTATTAAATAACACGTATTTGAATATAGTTTAAAAATGTCAACATGTTTATAGTATTTTTAATGACTCGTTAGGACCCAGAGTTCTTTCTTACCACAGTCCATATTATTCTAACTGCTTCAAATGTGTCCCTGCTCCAACACACCTGTTTCGGCAGGTATTAATTACCTCGGACACCATGCAATGCTGTTAATACCCCAACAATTTAAATAAATTCTCAAAAAAAGTTGACTCCGAACTGAGATTTTTGCCGCGGTTCCTCTGGCATCCAGCTAAAAATAACTTTAAAACGTGTGAATAGCATAAAAAGCTTTGAAAACTGAACATTTTAAATGTTCACACCAGAAATTAGGCCTATGCCTATTGGACAATACCGCTGAAAAATCTGCTTTCAAGTTGGTTGCTGACCCGGAACTAGCTTAGCTCATTATGTTGTCAGTGTGGGAAGAAATGATCTAAAATAATGATCAAATTAGTAACAGAAACGAGGTTTCTCGTCGCTTTCCTGATTTTGTAACCTTGTTTCAATACAAGTGTTTATGTGTATTACAGAGGACATGCTGGTAGTTGATCCTACGTACCGTGTTAAAGATATTGCAAATCACAATCTCTGGGCCTTCTCCGATTCAAAACCAAAGAAAAATCAATAGCAAAAATGTGGTTTCCATGGACTGCATGCAGCTATCTGTACGGGCCTCCACTAATGCTGCACAAACATAACCGGATAAACATTTCTCTGAGCCCATTTATCAGCACTGCCTGGCCAACCTTATTACTAACTGTGATCATGTGATACAGATAACATTAAAAACAAATAATAATTCCGCAAAGTTGCTACTCCAAAAATAAACAAATGTCTCTTAACACATATTGGAGTACAACTTTAGATACAGTAAAAAAGCTAGATGTTAAATAATGTGTCTTTTTGCAATAGTCAATATCTGGAAACAAAAATACGGTATAAAGATATGCTGTCCGCAAATTACAAATAAATCGCCAAAAATTTAATTCATAAGGCCACTTCAGTAAGCCACAATTTGCATTAAAAAAAAAAAGAAAACGCTTAGAAAAATAAGATCATTTCAGCCTAAGAATCTTCTGGCCTCAGTCTTTGCCTTTGAATATGATTTTTTTCACCAATTGTCGTCGTGTTTTAAGCCTGAAGCTCGTCTGGTTGAAATAATCGTTTGCTCCAGATCATTTGGAGATGAACAGACGCTCATGTGGAAACTTGCAAACACGGGCCGACTGCGCTCGGCCCACAAATTGGTCGGTTCGGTCTTGTTGTCTTGCGCCTGTCTGCTCAACCTCAGAGAAATAAAAAAATAAATAAATAAATAAAACGCTCGTGTAGTTTTATACAAACAAAACTGACAGACAGCATGGGCGATTTTAAAAAAGTGGAGGAGGAGGGAGACTCAGGATAATAAGCTTAGTTCATTTACTCTCCCTCCTCACCATCAGCCTCTCCTCTACCTCCCTCTCTATCTCCCTCGTCCATTTCAAAGTCAATTACTCCGCGAGCGTCTACCCTGGGATGCGCTGGCCGACGGCAAGTCATCTCCATGGCAACGCTGTTCAGTATCTCCCTCTAGCCACCTCGGTATTATTTCATCTGAGTCATTGTCCTTATCGTTGTGCTTTTACCTGTGACCTTTGCAGCACACGCACGACGGGGAGCAAAAGAGGAGTCAGCATAAAGACACACACACACACCGCACACACACACACACATTCTACATCTGTATGGATGTAATCTGCATGAGCGTTATTCCTTTATACCCAAATACAGGAAGGATAATATTTTTGCGTGCAGTACAAAGAATCCTGCTGGACGTTTTTTGGGGGCCTGCTGCGAGTTTTCTCTGGCACGACTCAAGCTGTCTGCGTGAGTTTTAGGATATGTGTGTGTATGTGTCTGTGTTAGATGAAGCCAAGAGAAGACGCGGGCAGCCGCAGCTCCTCGTTTTGCAGTCCTGTTGACACTGGTTATACAATGTACACCAGTCAGTGTGTGTTCTGAGGGCAGCGTGTGTGTATGCATCAAAGTGTTTGAAGATGGGTCAGGAGCTAAGTGTTCGGGCCTCTCCTGAGTTTTAACAGGCAGAGTGAGCAGTTTGTTATTATGTCCACACTGTGTGTGTGTGTGCGTGTGTGTGTCTGAGAGAGAGAGAGAGCTGAAGCACTTAAAGAGACGGACCGTAGAGCATCTACAGCTTAATACCAGCTACCTGTGTGTGATGGGTCTCTGCAGCCTACTGTAAACACACTTTGATATGCCCTGAACAGACAGCTGGGGTTTGGAGATGTGTGTGCATGGGTTTGGGGCGTGCGTATGTGTGTGTGTGTGCACGTGGGAAGTAAAAAAAAATTAAAATAAATTAAAAATTAAAAGAAAATCTTACCGGACAGAAAAGCAACTTTCTCTTTGAGGATGGGGAGCACTTCCATCGCTCTCATCTCCTCATTTCTCCGAAATCCTAAAGAAGAGCAGAAAAAAGAAAGAAAAAAAAGAAAAAAAGCTTAGAGCTGAAGAATAATAAAATAGAAAACATCACTGTTCCTTTTTTCCTCTCTCTGTGAGCCTAACGTGTATTTTTTTTTTCTTTCCCACCCCTTCAGGGCAGATTACATTGGGACAAAGCAGATGCCGTCTAATTGTAATCTGGAGATCTGCGCTTAAAAACACATGCAGCTGGGTTACGTCACGATTTATTGTCTTTTTCACTTACACACTTGGAAAAGACAAAGCTGAGAGTGAACAGCCGGAGAAACGGCTGCAGAGGGAGAAAGAGAGGCCAGAAACAACAAAAGGAAAGAAAGACGGGCCTCCTAGCTCTTTCTGTACTCTGCTGACACTACACAGTCGCCAAAGTAAAACGGCTGAGTTTAAATGTACATTTAAAGCTTCCAAATTGACTCTATTTTTTTTTTTTTCTAAATCAATTTGTTTTAAAAAACCCTTCAGATATAGTTTGTCACCTGCAGAACAACATACCGTGGCAATTTCTTTGTACTTGGGTAGTTATTTTGCTGCTAAACCTGAATTAAGCAATGGAAAACATTACATAATTGGTTAGCATCTTTAAACCTGCAAGCAGCTAACAAGAATCAATGAACACATTGTTCTGGTGTTCTGGTCACACACGGCAAAAGGCAACTAACTAGTAATTTTGTGCTCATTTCTGCTTTTCCAAGTTGTTTTCTTGTATTTTTTCCACTTAAATTACTCCTTATAAGCTGTTCACCATTATTTGGTGGCAGGAGAAAAATTATTGAGGGAAACTTGGGAACAATAAAACAGGACCAGAATGGCCTGGAATGGAATTCACAAACCAGGTTGAAATCCGCAAGAAGTTCATCTAATTGACCTCCTGTGACGTCATGAACTAAAGTACACAAAAAGTAAAAGCTGCAGATTTTTCAACAGTGCGCTTTGTAAAGGGGCAGTATTAAATTTTTTCCACATACAGCACAGACCAAAGGTTTGGAGACACCTTGTAACTGAATTCAATTAGAAGGTGTGTCCAAACGTTTGGTCTGTACTGTACATAGTGCCATTCTGTACCACAATCAAGTAACTATGTTAACGTCAGTTGTTATTAAAAAGCTGTATATACAGATATCAAAAATGACTTGAAAAGAAATTTGACTTCACAGTTTAATTGGGCCTTTGTCTCTTCAAAAACTCCTGCTCTTTCTGAAACTCCGCCTTCAGGAAGTCATCTCATCCTCTATTAACCCTTTAATAGAGAGTCTACCAGTGTTGAGAAGTAGCTCGTGTAATGAGTTACTTCCAGGTGTTTGCTAATTGCCGTTGGCTAGTCTGAAGGAGCTGAGTGACGGCTGTGAAGAGGAGCTTCGTCCTCAAAGGCGGAGCTAAGTCCTCCCAGTCATTTTACACAGCTGAATGATTGCTATAGGAGATTGACGGATTTCTCAAACATGCA
Organism: Gambusia affinis; assembly: GCF_019740435.1. Lineage (NCBI taxonomy): Eukaryota > Metazoa > Chordata > Actinopteri > Cyprinodontiformes > Poeciliidae > Gambusia > Gambusia affinis. The sequence continues at coordinate 20,523,931 of NC_057881.1, forward strand.
TGAAAGAATCTAAGCAAAACTTCAGGCATGTTTTTGATGAGGGACTAACGATGTAAAAGCTCAAAAAGTTGATTTTACATGACACTGCCCCTTTTAAAATCGCTGTACACTGTTTAAATTTTAACATGAAAATGCAGACTTTCTTATTAGCATATTTAAATCCTAATCCTCAAGCAGCTGACAAAGACACAATAAACATACAATAACCTCAAGCACCATATTTGACCTGATTCACTTGAGCAAATTTTTTCTTGACTCCTGTACAGTCCGATTCTTTCTGTATTCATATTTTTGCTTTTGTGAGAATCTGGATGCCTCCATTTGCCTTTGCTGCTGATATTTCTATGCTATTCCATTCTATTTCCTACACTATGACTGTCTGATGAATCATTGAACAACCCAACACTGTCATGTACACCAATAACACAAAACCATTCATGGATTAATTTTAATTTACTTTAATGAGGCATTAACACGTGCAACACACAAGCTCTAAAGTTCTCACCTGGAAGAGAATTTTAAATGAAGTAGTTTTTATCAAAGTAAGCAAACTGTTAACAAAAAAAAGCCTGAATGTAAATGTAATAACCTCAGTTCGGCTTTTCACACTGCTAATTGTACTCATTCGCTACTGAGTAATGAATCGCCCGTTAGCGGCTGAACCTTCACTCATTTCCTTTCTTCGTAATACTGCGGTGCTTTCTTGTGAAAATTTCCTGGTACACAAAAGAACTGGTATGATTTCCATGCAAGAATATGTGGAGCAAATATGGAAAATAATGGCAAAATAATAGTAATAGTCTAGCAGGAATACCCAGCACAGCTAACCATCACCCTAGAAATGTCAAACTGGATGATCTCATGGGCGTTGTGGTGTGAACTGTAATCCCGAGCTTAAGTTGAGAAAATATTCAATAAGTGAAAACCTGCTTAAGTAACTGCCGCACACAGACACAGCATTCCCTAAAGTGATTATCTCCCATCTGAGCTTCAGCAGACAGGAACACAGATTTTGTCCTTCAGACAGAGCAGACGTCTGGTTAATGTGACTGATGAGCCGGACGGGACGTGTGAGCCCACGTGTCTCCGTGACATTCTGCCTCTTTTTCCTATTCTTAGACATCAGAGTCAAGACCATCTCTGATGTGTTACTCTCAACATCGTCCTTTATCTGTGATGTTTTGCGACAGTAATCTGCCCAACGTGAGCTGAATCCGTGTCAGTATCTGTCTTCTATGCTGCTGCCAATAACAGCTGTGAACAACTGGTCAGTATTTTTTCAATCAAAGGCACTGAAGCGCTACAGGAGCACCCTGATAACACTCTTTGGTGTGGAAGATCTTATAGAGAGAAGTAAACACCATAAACCATTTTTGGGGATGACTGAGGTATTCAGATTGCTACTGAGAGAGAATGAGTATCCAGGAGATAACAGGAAGGTTTAATGTTGTTCTGATTTAATTGTTGTTGTTTTTTTGTTTGTTTTTTTTTACTTTCAATCAAATACTTTCATTCTAAATTTGGAAATGTTGGCAATTTTTTTTGTCACTTAACAAAAAAACTAGATCTGCGTACAGTAGGAATACAATTTTTTTTTTTTTAAGTTATAATGCTAATTAAGCTAACCACTAATACATATTTAAATTAGGGCTGCTAATTTAGGGACAATATAACTGAAAAATGCATCATGAAAGCATTTCAGTAAATATGGATAATTATTGGTTAGTTTTCTGAAATAATACCAAACCGGTGGCGTGGCTTTTCCTGTTTCATCCACAGTTCTCACTCCACATTGTTGTTTTGTTATTTTTAAGCAGTTATGAGGCACAGTGGCCAAACCTTAAACCGCTACTGAAAGGTTGTTGCTAGGTAACCAAAGAGTGATTGAGTTGCTTGATGCCACCAACTTTGCTTAGCTAGCTGTGAGAAGCTGAGCGGCTAAAGCCTTCCTTCTGCTTTAGCCGAAGGAATGCTGGTTCTGGATCGGAGTTCATGAAATTATTGAATATTCTATCAGACGTTTTATGTATTGATATTGATCACATGTCTATCACAATATAGATTGTCATTGATTTATTCTCCTTCCCTAATATATATATATATATATGGATGTAACTAACAATTATTTAATAATCTATATATTATTCTGACAATTATTCTCCCGTAAAAAAATTGGCACATTCTACATATTTTTCTTTTTCTACAATATTAGATGCAAATAACCAATTTAATTTCATTTTTAAAGAAGAAAATAAACATTTAATTGCCTAAATACAATAACAGGATTCCTTTAGTAAATCTAAACCAGTGAAGTAAAAACCACTTGAGGAGTTTTGGCTAAAATCTATTTACAGACAAAGTTGTTTTATCTCAAATGAAGATATTTTTTTGTACAATTTTGGATTGACTACAGCTCTGAGTATGTTCTTTTTCCAGTAAATGTCAGTTTTATTTTGACAATTAATCTACCGCTAAATTAGTTGAGGATTATGTCTACAGTTACAATTAATTGTTTCAGCCCTAATACAATATATATATTGAAAGGCACTATGAATGGCTTTATATCTCATTTTGTGTGAGGTAATTACATTTAAAGTCTGTAAAACTGAATTATAAATAAAGAAGTAGAAGTAACTCCAGCTTCTGCTCAGAGCAAAGTGTTGTATTTAATAGAGCATGCTAATAAGACGGTAATCTCTTCTGCCACCTGAGGAAACTGGTGACAATCAGGGCTTGTTTCTATCTTTACTCCATTTCACTCCCTCAACTGGTTCCCCGCCTTTTCTCAAGGGAAAACACAACAAATTAGCAAGTTAACTACATTTCCCAGCGCGCTCGAGTAGAAAGTAGTCTTCAGTGGAAATGCAGTGAAGACCAATTAAGTTAAGGTTAAAAACTGAGAGAAATCCCTACAATCTGAAATTGTGAACGCTTTCTTTCTTTACCTTCCCATCATTACATAACATTTGCTACATTTGTATCTGCCGGTAACATTGTGAGCAGCTGGAGGAGCTTAGCGCCACATGTGAGCGAACAAAGAGATCAGTCTGGATTCTCTCACTATTGAGCCATTTATCATCTGAAGCAGCAACAACGTTTGATCAGGCCCCGCAAACTGCTGTCTGCCTGGCCGGCTGCCACTGAGCGGGAAAATCAAAGGTCAAGGGGGGAAGAAAAAAAAAAGAAAAAAAGACAAATGTTGACAAGACTACAAGCTGAGGACCGCAGTGTGTTTCTGTTAGAGGGTGTGTGAGTGAGTGTGTGCGTGTACAAGGACAGCAGACACTGACCGCGCTAACGGTGTGAGCTGGATACTGTGCGGTGAAATTTAACGGTCACTGGGTTAGAATTTGCTCAGCGACACAGAATCCAAAATAAACCTGACGGTCCGTTTGAGGCATTAAATGGTTTTCCCCTTACTTTAACCAATAACTCCTGTAAAATGCAGAGTCTCGGGTACAGGTGCACCGATTGCAGCTTTCTGGCCGATCGTCACATCTCTTTACAAAACCTGACCTACCGATTCTAATTTTGGCTTTCCTTTTTGCCTGAGAAATTGCTAAATAAAGAGACAAAGTTGCTAAATTGGGCTAACTTTTGTCACCCTGATGCAGATGTGCATACATGACCAGTTAGCTCTCTTTCTTAAAGTAATAGTGGCTGATTTTCAGACCTTTCCAAAGGTAAATAAGATTGGTGGATAAGATTGATTTCTCACATAAGTATCGGCCGATCAGTGACCTCCCAAAATTAAGGAAATAATCGTCCATCCGATTCATTGGTGCCCCATTAGCCCTGGGTGGCGCACATCTGCATGTTGGACTTGATATAGTGCATGCGGTTAAAAAAGGAAAATTTAGAAACCAAGTCTCATCACTTTTCTGCACTCTGCCGTGCACTGGGACAGGAGAAAGTGGCACAGCAGCTAAATATAGAGTAGCCAGGTCACACCCACTCTCTCTTACAAACACACACTTAGCTCATGCAGAGGGACAGGGAGACATTTCTGGATAAATGATGAGCAAACACAACTTAAAAAAGAGGGAGACCTGGAAAAGAATGGGAGGCTAATGAGACATCTTTGAGTCTTCATAACTAGGCTGAAGGAAAATAAGTGTGTGAAACTGAACACAGAGTGATGGAGGAACGGAATAATGAGCTGGACTGAGGAAAAGGACAAAAAAAAAAAAAGACTGTCAAGTCTCTCCTGTCTTTTATTTAATCTTCCCCAACTTTTCTTTTTTTTCCCCCTTTTCACTTTTTCTTTAGAAAGTTTAAACTCCACATCTATCAGGGTTACAATGAAACTAACTTATCTGGCTATCTTCGCCAGACAGGAAACGGTACCTGTCAGCGGAATGAGGGCAGAGCCGGTGTGCGCGTACTGCCACCTGTGATTGATCGCCCAACAAGCCATGCTTGATCACTCTTGCGTAAAACCGTGAGGAAGAACATCCATAAGTCGCCGGGGATTCGGCTCCTCTGACAGAGAAAGGGTCCGCCGCCGTCGTCAGCTCTTGATCCGCCGGATGGCTGACGTGTTGAAGGGACCCACAGTGGTCAGAGCTACGGCAGCAATTAAAGTTAATCCCGGGAATCCTGAGGCGAGATATTCCAGCGCTCCAGACGACCAAAAACCGAGCAATTCTTGCACGTCCACATGGAAAGTTTCCATATGTACGTTTCCACAGCAAGGGACGCCTCACCTCGCGCCAGCCGCAGCATCCAGTGTGCATTTCATGTGGCATAAGGTGAGCCGCTAATCTCTCTGTCTTTTGGAAAGGCGAGTTCCCTGGGGTAATCCTAATTGTGTAGGAGGGGCAGTAATTATAACATGCCTGCACTGCATTTATGAACCCTAGGAAGCTGCTTAGCATAGCATAAGACTTGAGGTGGATGGGGAAAAGTCCTTACAGTTCAGGAGGGACTTGGCTGCAACATCAAAAACACATGATAAGTCTTTCCAGGGAAGCTGGAGTAGACATTTAAACTATCTGTGGTTAAGGCAGTGGCCCACGTTCACTTCAATCTGCAAGAAAGTAGACGTAGAAATAAAATCTGGACACCCAGAGTTGGGGATTGTACAAAGGCAAGAGACAGATTTGGTGTGTAAGATCCCTAAAAGGGACGATCACAAAGTCAATGAATTGTTGCCAGGCAACTCAACTCACTTCTAAGGTTTTGTGAAGAAATCAAAATCATCAAGTTCTAAAGTTGTTCCAAGCTAATCTCAAGAACACAAACACATGACAGATAGTTGGAAGGGACATGTGGTCAGTTCCGAACTACCTGATGTCTATCATTTCAGACATCAGCCAGGTTTTCCTGGTGTGGACATCTTAGCCATAACAGAATGCATAACACTCAGAGAATCATCCAAAACTACAACAATTAAAGTCTAAAGGCCTTGATTTCCTTAATTTTGGGAGACTGGCGATCGGCCAATACTTCCATGGGAATCCACCAATCCTATCTACATTTGTAAAAATCTGACAATCGGTCACCATATCAAATATATATATGTGTATATAAATGATCAAGATTTAAGAGTGCTGAGTTTTAGTGAACTAATTTGTAAATTTATTGCAGGCTACATACAGGCCACAATTTTATTAGCTCCTCTACGTCATGCCAAATAAGAACAAACGACTTAAATTATATCGTTATGGAAGCTCTTTCTCAGTAGAAAACTGCTTAAGGTGTTTATGCAGAAATATTAAATTCACACATCTGCTATGAATCTTACTTTTGCTTTTTATGTATTGCATCTAAAGCAGTTGCCATGCATTCATCTGCTTGCCCAGCATAGATTTTGCTAGTTAGATGAACTTTCACAGTTTTTATCCCCACATGACATAGATCTTTGATGGACAAATGGAAACAATCTTGTAATTCCTTCATTCTTGTCTTTAATTTATAAACTACTAACTCTACCAAAGAAATTGCAGCACATTATTTCTTGTATGATTTTTTTAATCCTTCAAAGGAAGTCAAAACTGAATCACTGAAATTCAGAATCAAACAGACATGAAAGAACAAATACTTATATTTCTCCGTCTCTCTTTGGCTTACCGTAAATTATAGCAGCATTTACTTTAACAGCAGCAAGTTCATTTAGAAAGTGAAAAACCTCAGTCCGGCCTTAAATCCATGCCAGGAATACAGCTCTGATTTTCACCACAAGACAAAACTAAACCCAGATCAGTTTTACCCAAACAACAGAGTCCCAATGCTTCGTGGGGTGAAGGGACTTGTGAGGAGGGTGTGAAACGCGGCCAACACCGCTAAGGCTGCGCCCCAGGAGTCACAGAGAGGGCAACAGATGAGAGCGAAATGCCAGACGTGTCCATCATTCCTCGCACAAAACGACCCAGAGTCAAGCGCTCACCGTTCCGGGCCACGACCGTCGCCGGGTCGGGTTCCCGTTTCTGTCTCGGAATATGTCAACACTCTGCTCACCTCGGAGACTTCCTCTGAGGGGTCAAGTGGGCATTAACATGCACATGCAACAACAAAGAACTCAATGTAAACAAGCTTCCTACGTGATTATGACAAATACTTCAGGGTGGTGGCACCGGACGGCGTCCATGTTTAGAAAGGAGGGGGGGGGTCAGCCGGGAGATGGGAAACACAACAGCTGCCTGGACGGGGACAGACGGGTCGGGTGGTGCAGTCAGCTGAGGCGGTGAGGAGAAAATATGCCGACAAATGGAAGCTCTCGCTCAATCTTCTCCGTTTGATTAAAGGGTAGTAACACGCAGGCTCAATCTCTTAATGGCTCCGAAGCAGCTGACTGGGTCAATCTGATCCTGGGCCAGCTGGCGTAACTAGGGAGGAACCAAAATCGAGCGCGCGTGCGTTTATGTGTGCGTGTGTGTAGCTCCAAACTTCCCACGTTCACATCATGCCAGAAATTCCAGGTTGAGGGATGTGTGGGAATAGCAGGGATTTTTCTGAGGTTGAAGGGGGGGGATAGGAATAGCGCGTCGACAACACAACCCCTCCGACCCGCTCACGAGTAAAGCCTCAATTTAAAAAAAAAGAAAAGAAAGAAACTGGACAGGATAGATTTTTTTTTTCTACGAGCCCTGCTGCTTCAACATGGGAAAACATCTGAAAGGAATTAATCTAATTTTGACTGTTTAAATTGACTTATCTCATCGTGGAAAGGTTTTACATTTCCCATGATCCAAATTTTTGACTTTCCAAGCCACATGTACGAACGATGGAAGTGCTGGACTATTTTAGCTTCCGCATAAAAAACAGGATTAAGTTGCAAACGGAAACAAGTACAGAAAGAATTTTCAAAAAACCAAAACACATTTGGAGACTGTGCATTCACGCCAGGCTTGCTTACTCCACTTTAATCAAACTCCATTCCATTTGTCTAGAAAGTCCAGTTCGCTTGGGGAGGTGTGAACGCGCAATTGAACTCTGGCCTGGCTAAAAACCCTCGGTCTCAGATCCACTGAAGTGAACTCTGGTGCGGTTCCAATGAGTATGTGAACGTCAAGGAGACCGGAGACCGCTCCAAAAGCAGGAAGTGGACTAACGCGCAGGGCTTTCTGGGTAAATAAAACCAAAACTAGCATGAGTCTAACGCTAGCGTGACAAACGTCAACAACAAAAGAGAAATTCTACAGCCGCTAAAATCTCATGCTACTTTTGGTTATAATTTGTGAAGAAGGAAATAGCACTGTTTTAATTTTAAAGGTTGTGGGAATGCTCTATGAATCCATGGCATCATTAGCTGCTTCAAATAGCAGATTTTAAATAAATAATCTGATAGACTGTCAGCAAACTGAAACTGGGACATTAGAGGGTGCTTCAGTATATGAATGATTCAAAACATATGGCCAATTCAACACACACTAAGCCAACCATCTTTACATTACTGAACTCTTCTTGTTGCAGCAAAAACAAAAAAAGAGCTGAAATAGTCCGTCACTGTATCTAAAATGGACAATCCTAAGAAAACATTTGTTTTGAAAATGCCTCCTGCATCAGTATGAGATTTTCTTTTATTGTTGAAAGGATTTTCTCCCCCCTCCTTTTTTTTCTTCTTCTTCTTCTTGCAAACAGATTCTTCTACTCACTACTCCTCTGAGGCCTTTTTCACAGAATTTCTGCTAAATAAGGTCCTGGAACACGGAGAAATCTTCAGCGAGTCGACTGAATCCAGTCTTCTTTTTCACCTGTCAAATAATCACCTTGTTACCATCCGCGTCTCAGCCATGACTGATTCACTCTCCTGCTCCTGTCCCTCATGAAGTTTTGCACCTCCATCTCTCCAAAACTTTTTTTTCTCGCCTCTGACTACTTTCCGAAAGGCTTTATGCTAGTGTGAACATTTACTGCCAAATGTTTATTGCTTTTACGACGTAAAAAAAAAAGAAGAAGAAGAAGAAGAGACGAAAATCCAGACTAACCACGAATGGATATTATCATTGGAACTTTCAAAAATATTGAAGGATCATATTTTCCTAATTTAAAATATTATGAAACTACTAAAGGAGTGCACAGATACTGGACTGTTGTAATCAAACTATTGTCATTGATTCCCCCCTAATTAGTTGTATAAAATACAATACCGAATAAAAAGTGGACACTTAATTTCAGCAATATCTATTTGTTTTTACCTGAATCTGAACTTGTTAGTTGCTTTAAGACAAAGTTTTCTGCTCGACTCTTGTCGTTTTTGTTACAAATGTTCTTACTGATCTTTACTAATAGAAAAAAAGTATTCTGTGTGACTGTAAATATATGGCGTTGTTTGCGACTTGACAGTAGTACGTGAATCACAGTACACCAATTTCCCAAAAAAAAACAGCAACAAAAAAACAGACTACGACACTAGAAAAAGAAGTCAATTTAAGCGCACGTTTCGACTCTTGTGTTTACCGAACGCCATGTTTGAGTCCTCGAAGAATCAAATAAATTGCATCAATTTTGCACCTTAACTCAAAGTAACCACTCGCCACGTACCGAATATACAGTTATCCTCCTCATTTTGTTAAAAATATAATTTCCATTAGATCATCGCAGTCTGCCACTGACTCACACTCCTCACCCTGCCTTAGCTATCATTAGTTCACTTTACCTCTGACGGCTCCTGCCCCACTTTTCTGGCCTAATAAAGAGGCTCCGACTGGTCGTGGCACCGGTTGTGTTACTGCACTCCGCAGAAGCAAGACGAGCTAATCTGATTGGCTGACGGGCTCTCACGCACAGCTGTGCCACGGTAACAATGCGTTCACTGTGGAATCCAGCTGGCACTGGTTATGCCACTGTACACGAGCTAACAAGAGAGTGACCAGTCAACAAGAAGGAACATCTAATTACGACCTGCTGCTTCAGCTAGGCCCAAAACAGATGAGTTCCTGTCAAAAACACAAACGCACACACGCGGTCGGTAACAAACAAAACGAATACACACACCTGTCAAGTTTGTGTAGTCACGTTTCCCGTGACTAGGTAAGGGAAATGTCGGTGTCCGGTGCTTCCGTTAAAGCAGGTGGGAGGCGAGATGTAAGACTAACGTAAGAGAGAGTAGGCTATACTACGGGAGCACGGCGGGAAAGAGGGGTAGGTTCCCGACCAAAACAGGGGAATTGACAGGTATGCATATACAATTACTTTCTATTCTATTTCGACAGATTTATTTAGACGTTACTGTCTTTTTAAATTCTAGAAAGACTTCACAGTTTGGACATAAAACGTATAACTGCAGACGCTCTTTGTCTTTAATCTTTTGTCTAAATTCCCCCCCTCAAGAACCAACTTCTGCCCTGGAAGAAATCAGAACTGACGGCAGACCGTCTTCGCTTTCTTTCTGCTCTCTCCGTCTTATCCAGACCTCTAATAGCAGGGTAGTTTAACCGAGGCAGAAACAGGCCAGGGTTACCCCAGCGACCCAAACACAGCAGGAGAGCGGGGGAGACAGGGGACTGTGGAAAAGAGACCGAGTTGAAAGACCGCTTGTTATCGGTGCCAGCAGTTCATTTATCCGGGTCTTTTGCCACCACCTCTGTTTGATGAGCCGTGACGAGACAAAGAACGAGGCTCTGTTTGCATTTCATCGATTAAAGATCCCCGAACACTCTCCTTTTCTTTTCTTTTTATTTTGTCGTTTCCTGCCTCCCTGGGTGAGGTTCACCTACGAGATTTCTAAAGAGATTTATTAACGCTCACAGTGAGAGGCCGCTTGCAGGTCCAACCGATGCAAACCTAATTGTTTTCAAGCTCCTGAAAAGCGCCATCTGGAGGCGAAACAGCGAACCCGCACACATTCAGCAGAAGAGCCGATCTATATTTTACACTTGGCAGGATTTCTAGTACAAGCTGCCTAACAGTAATGACACCAAAAATCTGTGAAGGCCCAGAGGCTTTAACTGCATCACACACCGTGCTTACAAAAGTATTCACACCTCTTATGCTTTCCCACATTTGTTCACATTATTACCGCAAACTTTACTGTGTCCCTCTAGGTTTTTTTTCTGTAACTAAATGGGCTGCAACAACTGTGAAGAGGAAGAAAAATATACATGCTTTCACAAATAAAAAGCTGAAAAGTGAAAGAAAATGTTAGACTGATGTTCTAATTGCAGAACGTGTTCTGGTCAGATTAGACAGAAACGTAACTTTTTGGCCCCTAAATTGCCAACTGTGGCAGAATAATTACACAGGACATCACCCTGACTACCCCCTTATCATGATAAAGTAGGAGTGGGCAGTGTTTGGGTCGCTGGGTCCTTTTGTTCATCATTTATTGAGAAATTTCTTATAAAAAGTTTTATTCATTGTTGTCTTGACAAATTTCAATTATTGTTAAAAAAACTTTCTGAAGTGTTCATTTTTACTATTTTCGCAAACACTTACTCCATGAGAACATCTGTAGATATCAGAAAGTTTGAAAGTATTAAATGATGATCCCCTATGATGAAGCATGGTGGTGGCAGTAAGGTGCTATTGTGGAAGAGAACCTGTTGAAAGCAGTTTACTTTGTAGGACAACAACCTCAAACAAACAACCAGAGCTACAACGGAATAGTCAAAGTCCAGACAATTTAAAAAAAATGAGGATCACTGACGGAGCTAGAGCTACTTTTCAAAGAAGAATGTCCGAAAGTGTTAAGTCTCCTGATGTGAAAAGCTAGTTGGGGCTCAGCTTAAAATACTTTCAGCCTTAATAACAGTAAAAAGGTGCTTGTACGAAATCATCAACTCAGAGGAAGTTGAAAACAAATATATGCAATGCTGGCTTTATTTGTTAAAAGGTTTGAAAACAACGTGCCGGACAATTTATTGTCTCGATTTCTTTATTTTGGAAAAATTTGTAATCGGCCGATACTTACATGTTAAACCGATCTTATATAGGCCGGCAAAGGTCTGAAAATCAGCCTCCGTCCTGTTTTGCTCGGCTGTAAGAGGGCTGAAAATATTGTAAAATGTAAAAAAATACATGACTAAAAAAAAGAAATCTTTTTCATTTGCTTATTTTAGTTAATTTAGTAGTATATTTTGACAGCACTACCTCATTTAAAGAAAGTTTCCATTGTTTCACAGGTATCGCTCATAGGGTCACAACATACTGAAGGCGAGTTGTGACCTTATGAGATTTTGGTATTGGCTTTTTTTTTTTTAATAAAAAAATCTTTAATTGATAATTAGCCAGAAAACTGCAATCAGTGCACCACTTCTATTCCATTGTGTTGGTCTACCACTAAGAACCCCAAAGAAACACAGTGGTGTTTGTGGTTGTAATGTTTCCAATAAATATATCGATATAATCAACACAGCACTTCGAAACCTTTAATCATCCATTTTGATTATAAATAAGTGCAGATTTTCCATGTGAATATAGATCAAACGTCAGGGTCAGATTCCTTCATTCGGCCCCTTTCCTTGTGGATGGACTGAGGCTGCCTCACTGACGTCCCCGAGGCTTTGGAGCAACCTGCCAACTCATTGTCCTCCTTTGGATCTTGGGCTTGAGATTTTCATCTCTCTCTCTCTCTACTCTGAAGGTAGCAACACTAATTAGACTCTCAGACCAATGTCAGACATTTTTTTTGCTGCTATATTAGCGTCTCCAGAAAACTAGAAAACTTCCTATTTGGGCGAGCAATGGTGTAAAACATCAAGTCAAGTGGCAGAGTTTTAAAACAGAAGAAATCTCGTCGAAAATAAGGGAAACGCACAGAAGTACACCGAGCTCTGTCGTGACAATAACAGCCACAACAAGTGTTGGTGAAAGAATAAAAAGCTTATTGAAAGGCACGCCGAGTTAATAAATGATAACAGAGCAGACGGCACAGAAGATGGCCACCCATTCGTCTGCCCAAGATCGCTGTGGGAGGGGAGGGAAGAGGCGGAATACCAAGGAGATGTCAGGGATTCGGAGGACAATGACCTGTCACTGTCACAATGCATTATTAATGCTGTTTGCATGCGAGTGTGTGTGGCATGTTTTACTTTCACCATCAATAACGCACATCTGTCCTCTGTGGACAAGACAAGGGTGAAACGAAGCACAAAACATCATGTCTGTATTCCTGTGTGCGTGTGTATGCGTGTGTGTGTGTGTGTGCGTGTGTGTGTGTGTTTGTTACCTGCTATCTGGCTCGACACCTCTCCTTTTGGCTCTTTAGGGAGGGATCCATCTGCAGACGCAAAAATAAAACATTAATAATAATACCGATTCAACTTAATAGTTTCATGTAATCTTATTGTCGACAGAGAAAAATATTCAATTAGAGCGTCCACAACACCGCGACGACAAGTGCAACTGAAATGTCAGAAAACACGCCGCTCAATCGTTTTAGAAGTAAACAATTCGCCCGGTAATTGGTCTGGCATTTCAGTCCGCGACAAAAACAAAGAGCCGGCTCACGGGTTAGCATGCAGCTAACGCGGTGAAGCTAAGACGATCCAAAAGAGTGTCAGCTGATCAGAAACTCCGTCCTGCTGATACGAACACACACACACACACAGTTTGTTTAGTTCTTGGCAAAGAAGAAACAACAAATTATTAGTGATTGATCTGTCACTGCAGCAGCAGCAGCAGCAGCATCTCACAATGAGACATTTTAGAAAAATTTAAACTTTGAAGTTGAGAATATTTTAGGGTAGAAAAAACAAATCAAATGTTAAGTAATTGTGTTGAAAAGAAAACAAACCCAACTGGTACAATTCCTAATACCTCTGAAATGTTTACAGTAGCTGGTGGACTATTTTGGTGTTATGTTATATTTTTTTTAATTTTTAGAAACATGTACCACAGGTGTGTTTGTGTGGGAAAAGAAAAGAACGAGATGAAGAATGAAAGAACAAATGTTCAAAAGAGTGAGAAAAAAACAAATGAACGAAAGAGACAATAAAAAGAAAGAATGAACAAACGAGGAAGAACAAATGAACAATTAAAAGGAAACAAATAAAAGAAGAAAGAATGAACAAAAACAAAAGAACAAACGAACGAGAGAAAACACGAACGAACAAATGAAAGAATTAAAAAAGAAACAAACGAAGAAGACAGAAAAAGTTATAGGGTGGATGGGAGGAAGGAAAGAAAAAATGAAGAAAGGAAAGGAAGACACAAGGAAGGAAGAAACGAAGGACAAGAAAGTTAAAATAGAATGAACAGAAGTAGGAGAGGCACAAGGGAATTAAAATAAAGAAAGGAAAAAGAAATCAAACCTAAAAATGGAAGTATATTATAAAAATAAATAAATGTAAAAATGATTGCATTTGTCCCCAATTTTCTGGTGAATATTAAGTTTTCAGAACTATTTTTGTACTAACAGAGCTGAAATAAGCCCCATTTATGTTACCTCATCAACCACAGTAAAAATAAAAACAACTAAGAAAGCCATCTCAGTGAATGGCAGCAGCGTTCTGGAGCAAACCAAAAGCCAGCTGGTGAGATAAATCTTCCTCTCCTGGGTCAGTCTGCAGCAGATTACACACGACTCGTCTCCACGGCACGCTGCAACTCATGACTGGGGCCGAGCGGATCCTCGGCTAGCGACAACAATCGGCTCATTGATGGAGCCTATAGCACTGGTGAGCAGGCGGCTGCTGCTGAGGCGAGGGCACAGTCAGCGTCATGTGCTGCCGACATGTAAACAAACTGCATGTTGGCCCCACTGACTCTGTGGCACATGCTCCCTCTGCTCTGACTAAGGTCAACTACTTCCTGTTTGTTCCTACAGCAAATGGGTGGAGATGGAGCTTATCCAGCTACAGCTAAAAGTTTGGCTTCGATATAAAGATGTACTGTCTTTTTTCAGTGTACGCCTTCATATTTTACATTATCCTTCTGATTTGTATCCTTTTATGGCTTCAGTTGTTGGGATAGTTTATATCACCTGTAAATCATTATTTTGAATTATCAGCTCCATATTAGTCATTTCAAAAGCTTTGTTAGTTTAACAAGTTTTTCCCCAGGTACAAATAATCTTCTAACTTCAGGAACATCCAAGAGTAACAGACAAGTGCCAAGATCTTCCCATCTGTTTTATAGAATCATTTGCCACCAGTGCAGAGCTTGGACAACAACAGCGTTCTGGTTTCTCTTCAAGAATCATAAAATATGAAGATTAATTAACATTCAAAATATTTTTAGCTTGGTGTTCCATCAGGAGCACAGGCAACTTCAAGCCTCATCCATGTATGAGAGGGAATTTATAGTAAAACAGAATTTTACTATTTCTAACATAAAGCCAAATGGATTGCAAAGAAGCCATTTTTTTAGATTAGAAAATAGGGTGGTTATTATTGAAATTATCATTCGCAGTACTAAAGAAGGATTTTTCATATCTTTTACCTCAAGAATGAAGATTCCAAGATCTCCAAAAGGTGGCCAACATTTCTAAATCTAAGTCTTGCTTTCTCTCGCTCTCTTGCAGCCTGAATTAGCCACACATGTAGGGTAAATAAAAGCTTATTGCAGCCCCGTGCTTCGTCTGACCTCAGTTTTAAACCATAAACGGATAATAAAATTCCTAACATTCAATAGTCCTCTGATCACAGGCACTGCTTTTAAGCAGTTCTTCATCAGTCAAACCAGGCCAGATTCATCTCAATTTGCAGATTTTGTGTGGTTCTTCCCCATTCATTGGTTGGCCCATTGATTTACGTCAACAAGAACATCTTAGGTACCGTTTTAAATCTGCGACAAGATCGTAGTAGTTGGATTTTATGTGACGGAAGTAGTCATCTGTGGGGCAAATTGCGATAGACAAATATATCGAGATTGACTGATTGGTCGCCCAAGGGGACACGTTCAAAATGACGTCATCAGAGAGTCAACCGCAGCTCCTGTGTGTCTACGGACCAGAGACCGTTCCACATTCCTGCCCATAGTCACATCCACTTAGTGAGGAACATGCTACCAATACAGACTCACCCAACTTTGCTAGAACCAATCTTGGCATTGACTGGCTAGAGTGAGACTTGACAATGGAGCAGGGGCTAATGTTCACTCAGCAACAGCGTCCCACCAGTGATTGGCAACTATCGAAAAGTATATTGATGGTAAAATTTTATCATCATAAGAAGCATGAAGCTTAACTGTAAACTAAAAAGGTATTGAGGGAATTACTTTATTTTTCTTCTTTTCCTACTGTTTGTTCATTGGGAGCAACACTTTTTTTTTAAACAAAGGATCCTTAAACGCATTTATTTCTGTGTGATTCAATTGGCCTACTTCATGTCAACAATGTCCAGAAGTCCCATAAAATATATTGCCAAGGAAGAACAATCACTTTTATTGTTATCGTTCCAAACTATTTAACACACAGAAATGCGATGTCATCGTGAGCTGCCAGTGCTTTGGAAAGTTTAATTTATTCATTGGAAAAAGATCAAATTTTTGCATCTGCATCAGTTAGGCCTGTGAAAGAGATAAAAATTGATCTAGACAACTATAGTCAAAACTTAAAATGTTAACTGTTTGCATTTGCAGGATTTGTCAGTTTGCCTAAAAAGGTCAAAAGACAACAACACTGCCAAAACCTTTTGCTGCAAACTGCAAATCTAGGGAACAACTGGCACATAACGTAGGAGAATATTTAGGGAAGGTGAAATTTAGTAGAATTTTTGCCTTTGGAGATTCCCAAGCAATGGATATAGAGCACAGGAATACACAGAAACTGGCACAAGGGCGTACTTGATTGCAACAACAACCAATGCCAAAGTCTTGCACAAAAACAAAAACAAAAAAAGGCAAATTGAACTCTAAGAGAAATGCCAAGATCCCAAGGGAATGTTCTCTAAGTCCGACTACCTGGGAAAACCTCAAAAGGAATAAAGGTGCAGATAAAGAGAGAGAGAGAGAGACAAAGGGAGGCACAAGACAGACCTTCATACTTCACATATTTGCAATGCCAAAGAAGAGCACTTAAGCCGTTGTGTGAAACCATGTAATGCCAGACTGCATTTAGAGGTTGGCCACAATCTAAACAGTAGGACTTGTCATTGGACAGGAAGTCAAACATGCATGGACAAAAGGAAAACTATGCATAATGCATGTGTGCTTAAAGAGACTCGTGCTGCCACAAGTGGAGGCCTTTTCCTCCAGGACGGGGGCCGTTAAGACAAGATACATACGCTCTTGCTCCGCTAGCGAGCCCCTCAAACGTCACTCAAGCTGTTTGGATAAAGCCGGAGAGATCTCACAGATGTTCAAACGGCCGTTACAAAGATAAACGCACCGGGTTCAGTTCTGTAAAACATCCAATCCCTCTTTGCTCTCTCCACAGCGAACCCACCTAGACTTCAGCCCAGATAAACACTGGCCACACTGTGTCCTTAAAGCGAGCTCCTCTTCTGTTGACGTCCCGCTCTCGTCCCAAACACACACCGTTTCTGTGTCTGCGCCGGCGTCAACTGGAGACCACCCTTTCTGTGGGCCTCCCACACTTCCCCCTTCTCGGCAGGCCCACTCATCGTTTGACTCACGCAGAAATAGGAAAGGACTGTCCCCCCCCTCCTTTTCCCTCCATCTCTCCCTTTCATTTGGAAATACTAATCGTGTGGCTCATGCTGACTGAACTGGAGGTGTGTGGCGCAAATACAGTGAGTAATCAGCTGTTGTTTTCAAGGACACAGCTGCAGGGGTCAGACGAAAGACGCAAATGTCAAGGGGAGTAACATGTTGAGTAAGAAGTCATTCATTCGAGATATTTTATCGTTTGGCAACTCACACTAGAAACTAATATGACATACCTGGTGAGAGAGAGAGAGAAAATGAAGAGATTTATGATACTGTGTAGAGCTGTGAAACGATTAATCGGAATAGTCATGATGAATTAATCTAATTAATTCATCATGACTAATTCAGTTGAAATAATCGTCAACTGATTTAGTAATTGAAAATACACAAATTATAATGGCTGCACAGTGGCGCAGTTCGTAGAGCTGTTGCCTTGCAGCAAGAAGGTCCTGGGTTCGATTCCCGGCCCGGGGTCCTTCTGCATGGAGTTTGCATGTTCTCCCTGTGCATGGTGGGTTCTCTCCGGGTTCTCCGGCTTCCTCCCACAGTCCAAAAACATGACTGTCAGGTTAATTGGTCTCTCTAAATTCTCCCTAGGTGTGAGTGTGTGTGTGAATGGTTGTGTGTCTTGTATGTCTCTGTGTTGCCCTGCGACAGACTGGTGACCTGTCCAGGATGAACCCCGCCTCTCGTCCGGAACGTAGCTGGAGAGGAACCAGCAACCCTCCTGACCCCATTAGGGACAAGGGATGAACAGAAAATGGATGGATGGATGAATATAAGCAAATTATATGTACATTTTGCATACACATGTCAGATGAAAATAAAAACATTTGTCTGTAAATATTTTTTACCCAAAAGTCCTCAAGTGGTTTTAGCTTCACCTAACTCAAATTCACTAAATGATGCTATGTAATTACATTATAGGTAATAAAATATATTTCCCTATTTAACAGAGGAATTGGGTTACTTCTTTATTGAATTACATAAAACTTTTTTGAGCAAATAAAACAAATGTATTTAAAATAATTTTAAGGCTGGAGCAACAGAATATAAGGTGATGTGAAATAAATCTTTAGCTCAGTTAATCATTAGTAAGTCTTTGTGGACCTTAGCTTGACTGATTAAAAAAAAAGAAGTCTGTAATTGATTACAAGTTCCAGATTGTTTCTGTAAATTGAACTGTTCACTTTAGCGTTGATCGCAAATAAATCTTAACCCAGAGAATGCGCAAATTATCTTATTTTTTTGTGGCAAAGATCGCCCAACGAGACGGTCACTTCGTAATTGTGTGACAGATGTGCTTAAAGCCCCTTAATCAGGCTACAGCATGAACTCTTTTGTACAGAAACTCTCAATTGGCAAACTGTCGATGCAATCATACTGTGTGCCCTCAAAATGGATCCCAGGAGTGAGAGTGCCCCTGTTAGGTGGCCAAGATGAAAAAAACTTCAGCTCTGCTGTGAAGTTCAGTACCACAGGGTGCCGGCCTGAACCAGGACCGCAAGGGGACGAGCTCAAAGACCTCCTGCTGTTGACGGTTGGGTTTTACACAAGCCGCTGACTGGATCAGTTTCTATGGCATTCTAGCGCCGCTGCTCGAGCAGGAAAACAAAAAAGATGTGAAAACGGCTGTGAGAATAAGAATGAGGAATTGTGAGTGATAGGGGAGGGCAGCGGTGAGAAGGCAGTTTTGAATGCACCAGAGAGACCCAAAGAAAAACGAGCACAATGGTCTTTCAGGACTTGTCCCAGTTTGGTTCAGTCTCTTTACTCTTAATAGCTGCGGATACCCTTTTGGCAATTTTATTTTTTCCACCAATTCTAATCAATTGAGAGATAACTCTATAGTAATGGTCATGCTATTCATTAAACTGAAACTGTTTACTCAGGCTGGCACTACACTTCCTCATTGTTTCTACTCGGTTCTAAACAGACTTGTTAAACTCACTCTACATGTCTGCATCGCTATTCACACTCTCGGGGTTGCTATTTATGCTTTTCAGAGAGGAATATGCAAAGAAAGAGACTTCTCTGCAAAAATGTGATCCCACCCGCCCAACAACATACCTCCTGTCTTCTCCCTCTTTTCCATCTTCTCTCCATTTTTCTCTTTACCGCCTGCACCACTCTTTCCCCTCTCTGGTTCCAGTTTGTTGTAAGGAGACAGCAACGAGGCAGCAAATTTCTCCCCGAGCTCACACCAATTAGCTGTCACGCCGGAGAAATTACAGAACGGGAGCACGGCAGATGAGAGGGAGTGGGGGGGTGGAAAGTGGGACAGGAACCTTTTTATAAACACACGAAAAGGCGAGAGGTTGGCATGCTGGGGTGTGTGTGTGCGTGTGTGCTACACATTTCTGTAACTGAAAAAAAATAGCAAAATAATATCTCATTTAAATCCATCATAAACAGTCTGACAAATAGGATTCCTAGACCAGAGCAGATAATTGTGAATGGTTTCCAAACTGGTTTCTCCAAAGTTTGACTGGCCACCTACCCTTTTTAACCCATTTCCATTTGTCTTTAAAAACTTTTGTCAACAGCTAAAAGTATTTATTTTTAAATAAATATTGAATGCCATAAGCGTTCATCAATTAATAATAAAAGAAGCAAGGCTGATGTCACTTGGATGTATGCAATAACTTTTTAAGTAGTCTTCAGCAATGTATATTAACATTTAGCACTGTTAGCATTACTAACTTTAAGCTAGTGGTGTCCAGGTGTATTTCCTTGAAGCTTACCAACATTTCTACACTCTGTATAGTCCATGACAGACAGGAGTCAACTTCTAAAGAAGGGTCAGTTTGTTTCTTTAGCAATTTACCGAAACAAAGACGAAAATTGGATCAAGTACTGGCGAATAAGCAATACACCCGACAACGAGCAAAATTAAACTCTCTGTCATAGAGAGTTTAAACACCTCATTAAACACCTCACATAACTTTAGAAATTATAATTAGTTTTTCCTAACACCATGCTGATAACAATAAAATATAACTTTAGGGTCTTTTTCTCGCAGTAACAGCTTTAATACCGCAGTGTGTTGTAGTCAGCTCAATTTAGTAGCCTAGCTAACAGTATGTTAGCTTATCAGAACAATAAGCTAGGTATTTGAGTTCCCAATCAGCAGAACATATCAAGCTGAAAATTGGCTGACTTATTAGTACCTCCCTTCATATCAAGCTTTAACTCACCACAAAAGTCACATTTTGTAAATACACATGTCAAAATTCGATTTGAAAACTTTTCTGCTTACTTCGCCCAACTTTTATTGAAAATACATTGGTTTGTCACCTAACTGACAGCTCTTGGCACAGGCTGCATGGTTTGTGTGTGTTGCACATAAAACGTAAAACCCTTAAACTCAGTGTCATATACCGTTGCAACCTCTAAACTTGTCTCCCCTGTAGTTAGGTGACAGAAACTGCATCTTTCAATTTGCTCACTGAGCACCGAGTAAAGTGCTCAGTCATGACACGGGTCCTTTAGAAAATTTATTTTAAGAATGAGCCTAAAGAGAAAACATGGGTCACACACACACAACACAGATATGGTAGCTGCTGTTGCTATTGTGACACAGGAGCCAAAAAGTGCCAGATAAAAAAAAAAAAACCCACATCTACAATGGATCAAATACAACTTCCCTTGGGATAGATCTTGTACAACGTATCCTAGGAATAAAACTCTTTAAATGAGCATTAACGACAGAACACAGTTTTTTTTTTATTCTTCTGTTGACTAAATCTAAATACCAATTGTTGCTTTCTTTGCATGACTGGTTATTCCAAGCATTATTTTTTATAATTCCTTAACTTTCTTTCCAGGTCTCTACATTGGTAGACTCCAACCAAAAAAAAAAAAGAGTAATCCCGAAGAATAAAGACCAGATTAGATTAGGTCAGCGTGCATAATCCAATGATCTCTCACCTCCAACACAGTCAAAGCCTTTATAGCTGACAACATCACACAAGCCAACCGAGCCAAGGAACCTGTCCTGCTCCCATCCAGCTGCTCTCTGTATGTAATCTCTATAGCTCAGGATCAAGATCACAAACATTTGGACTTTCGAATGTTTGTGATCGCAACTGAAACAGGTTTCATTAACTTACTCCTTACACAAGTCACTCTTTGCGTCCTAGAACACTAAAAACCTGTTGAGACACACCTCTCAGTGTGAGAAGTGAACATTGTTCCGTCTTAATCGCAGCCTGGTTCATTTTGTTCAAGTGGATTCGATTTCAGCGATGCACAGACAAGTTCGAGCTGACATCATACACGCTTTGGGCAAAACACAAAACAGTGCAGATCATCAGTTTACAGAATGGCTTTGCTCTCTTAGTGTATGTTAACCCAGGTCCCATGACCCTAGATTGACCTTCCAGGCGTTTCTGGTGTGGATCCAAACTAGAGGGAACAAAACTTGAGATGTTGACTGACTTTGGAGTCCCTGATTCTAGAGTCCTGTCATTTTATAATTGTGTGGTCTCCCAACCAAATTAACAGTTTTTCCACCCTTTACGATGACATTCACAGTGAAAGAGACTGAAATGGCTGCTGCTGCTCCCTGTGTTTATCACATGGCCTTCTCTGTGCTAAGATAAGCGTCGCCAGCAGTCCATGTAAGGAAGCTTCTTTGAAAGACTATACCTAGTTCATTGTATGAAAGATAATACAGGTGACTGAGTTAACTAGGGTGGGAAAAAAGCCAAAATACTCCTGTGAAAGTGAGGAAGTGTGAAAAGCTGTCAACAGAGAGCAGACGGTAGTGACTTCACATGGCTCGTCGTCGTGTGAACCACGTGAAAGTGGAGAAGTCCTCTTTCAAACGCATAGAAACATTACAGACACAAAAATTATATC
This sequence comes from Gambusia affinis, assembly GCF_019740435.1. NCBI lineage: Eukaryota > Metazoa > Chordata > Actinopteri > Cyprinodontiformes > Poeciliidae > Gambusia > Gambusia affinis. The sequence goes on from NC_057881.1 coordinate 20,545,786, forward strand.
TATATTTCATATAAACTCTATTTGCATTCTACAGTTTTGTTAAATCTTAAATCTACAGTTTATCACAACACGGTTCTCAAATTTATCCAAAAGCATTACCAAGCAGGCGTGAAAGCCCATTTGAGCTAAAATTTTTAGCTCAAATTTCAGCTAACACTTGTTAGCTAAAAGTTAGCTAACAAAATTTTTACCTAATTTTACCCAAAAAAAATGTGCTAAAATTTTTTTAGCTAATTTTTTTGACCCCCACAGCCCTGATATTTGGCTGTGGGGGTCAAATATCCTGTTCTGTAAGCCGTTTTTACAGTCGTATGGTGAGGATGTTCAAAAGAATGTGTGGACAATTTGTTGCAGCTTATTTCCACAGATGCTTCTCCTACATGCACTTCACAACAAGACATTTTCAGCTGGAGACAGAAGAGAGCGGAAATCTGGGAAGTTCAGACTACTTAACAACGTAAATGTTTAGAAAGCGTATGCAGTTTATTTAAGCGGTCGTCTTTGACCAGCTACAAAATAAAAGTAGAAAAACACTTTTGGGTCTAAAGGACGCATGGGGAATTATTCAGTCCTTCAACATAGCTTTTTTTTTTTTGTTGTCTCTGCTTAATTTTGCTTCTCCAAAGCTTTGGACAGTAGGTTTTTTATCTAGTGTAAGCAGGGGATTTTTCTAGTCTCTCCTGGTAAAGCAGGAACTTTGCCTTTAGCTCTTTATTTACTGCTCTGGCTACAAGCCACCATTCACCTGTGGCCATTACACACGGATAACAGCTGAAAAGAAAACCAAGACGCCTTGTGAAAGTCTCCGAAAAGTGCTTCCTCTGTTAGGTGATTGGGTTTTGCCTTGGAGCAAGGAGACCCATCATGTGGAAAGAGCTTGAAATACAGCTGAAAGGATTCACTGGAAGCTAACTAGGATTTCTCCTAGATGGGTGCTGGTCATTTCATCACCGCGTTGCAGTTTTATACCCAAGTTGTACCCAAAGAAGCTTTTTGTCAGGGAACCTTTTGTAATATTCAAACCTACCATGGGGATGTTTCCTACCCGCTTTTGCAACCATTTTTTTTTCAAGGTGCGTATTATTTGACAACTATACAATTACTACAAAAACAAAGCACGATGCAACATTTTTCCAAAATGTAAGTTGCAAGCATCCAGGTCGCGTGGGTCGGAGGACGTCTAACAGAGGCGCTTCCATACTTCACCCGAAGCCGAGCAGTTGGCTTTGGGTCACGTCGTGGTTACGCGACGCCAGAATTCGCACGCACCTTTTACATACAGACCACTTGGGAACAATCTGCCACTTCTCACAATAATTATCAAAACAGAAAGAAGAAGGCAGGTGGGTAGGAGTACAACATCTATTACTACAAGGGGACAAGATGGTAATGGGGCAAACTGACCAGTGGCCCTGCTGGATATCTGCCCTTTTGAGGTCAACTAGGAACATCCCACTGGGAGCAGCATGTCCTGTGAGGAAATACATTTTCCTTCCCCTCTAGGAACGAGAGGGAAGAGACGCATGTCTTAGTTTCCTTCTTGGAAATGTTACCTTTGAGCCCCAAATCCACTCTTGCCAACAGGCTACCTCACTAAAACGCCTTTCAGGGAATTGCTGCCATATTCACAAATTGTCCCTCTCTAATGTGTTTGACATTTTACTATGCGAACAAGAAGTCCAAAGCAATGCTTTCACACATGCCTGACATCCAGACATCTTTAGTACATTGCAGGGCTTGCATACGCATGAAAAAACAATCTGTCTAAAAAAAATAAAATAAATGAGCATAAAGTCTACGTTGAACACAACATTGCAATCATTTGTATCCTTCCATCCCAAAAAAAAGACAGGACGATAACACAAATCTGCTTCGCTCCGCATTAGGCTTTAGCCTCTGCCGTGTGACTGACTCGGCAGCTTTGAGCCTGGAGGAAACCTTCCACCGACGGAGCTCAATCAGTCTCCATCTCCCAGATCAATAGCCATTAGCCTCGGAGAGCGTCCATCTTCTCATCTGTGCTCGTAGACCTCATCCTGGATGAATGGGACCAGAGTTATAAACATGGGCTCCAGATCGGATTTCTGCTTCCTTTTCCTCGTGCTTGACTGTTTCCCCTTGTTTTATTGTACAAACACACAGCATGCTCATTCAGATATTACAGAGCAAGCATTTGAATGGCTTACAATGGTTTAAAGGCTGTCGAGTAGCCAAAGGCCAGCGGGGGCTCTTCATGTCAATGCATTGAGTAGAAACACTACTAGCACAAATACGAACAAAGATTTTAAACAATAATTTTAACACTAAGACACTTAAAAAACAAATACACACACAAAAAAAAACCCAAACATTTCTGTACTGAAAAGTGGTGGATTTTCTACCGTTAGCTTCCAGTGAAACACGCACAGGACACTTGTTTTGGTTTCATTTTGTCTTAGAACAAAGAAACTCGAGACAATGCGACAAAAACAAAGGAGGAGAAAAACATGAAATAGACATTGGTGAAAAATAAATAAAGGGCAAAAAAATAACTAAACAGACAACAGGCAAGAAGGGAAAGAAAGCTGACAGTTGAGTAAAGATGGTAAATGATGAAGAGCGAGGTGAGGAAAAGATGTGTGTGGAGTTTAATATGGGAGTGGAGGGGTTCCTGTGGGATGAACCTCAAACTTTGCAAGTCATGACAAGACTTTTCAAATACATGAAGAGGAAGTTCACAAGCAAAACAGAAAGAGTCTCCCCTCCCCTTCACTCTTGCTATAAAAAAAAAAGTAGCATCGGTCTTAGCCACACACTGTCTTCAAAACTGGAGTCATTGATCAGAGCAAGAAAGTCAATCAGCAACATTAGCTTTAAAGGCTAATCTAATCAGTTTGTTGTCATTTTTATTCCAGAACCAGACAGTTTTTCTTTGGAATCGTCAACAGCTTAGTGGCAAACTGCAAGCAGCTCTGCTGAAAAATATAGAATATCGGTTATCTAATTTGGACTGGTTTATTCTAGACTGGATACTTGATATGCGCCACTTGATTCGCCAAATTGCGGACATTTTCCATTGATCGGCTTTATGAAATTATGTCAGTTTCTTAAGTTCCTTCTCATAAAATGTTTCAGAACTCCCAGCATTTTCTATGGATAAGCATATCAACAACATATGTAGTTCTGCGCATTAAAATTTGAGTTTACAAAAATTCACATACTTCTACCTCTATCTAAGAACATGCAGCATGTTTGGAACGTTTTTCCACCGCTTTATATTTGCCCACATGTTTCTAGGTCTCAAAAGCCATATTACAACAACATGCTGGTCAGGGTTTGCTGCGTCGCAAGATTTCAAATGCAGATCTCATCAGCAATGATTGACAAAACGCACCAGGAAAAAAAAAAGTCTTGTCACGGCTAACAGCGGCAGCCGCAGATTTGTTCCCGAGAACCTCTTTTATTAGTTTCTGCTGCAGCGGTTGAGCCACGGCCATAAACGCATTAAAAAGGTTACATCGGCAACGCTTCTCAACCAGTTAAATTAAAGGTAATAAATGGTCTAAGTGAGATAAGGAGGTGTTTATGGCACTCTGCAGATAGCTTTGTTGTAATTTGAGAAAAGAATAGCTGAGTCCCACATGAAACATGTGCAGTTCACAAAACACAAGCGAAAACAAAGTGTGTTTGCAAGAATGCTTCTTGCTTCGCTTTTTAAGCGGAAACCAAAAGATCACCTCAATGCGGATACTGAACTTCCCTTTGCGGCTCGTTGTCTCGCTAGACCCAAAACCCACAGGAGCCAGAGGGTGGCGAGTCAACGCGCTGCATCCACCTGCTTATTAACAGCATCTCTTTAAGTATTCTCCAAAATCTGACATGTCACTGAGGTCCAGTGCGTCACTTTCACCTTGTGTGTGTGGGGGGACAGGGGGTTTTACTAAAAGTCCCTTTTTGTACAAACAAAAAGAGACAGGTGTATGTATGTATATATATATATATATACATACATACACCTGTCTCTTTATGTATATGTATATATATATATACATATACATATGTATATGTATATATATATATACATATACATATGTATATATATATATATATATATATATATATATATATATATATATATATATATATATATATACATATATATATATATATATATATATATATATGCATATATATATATATATATATATATATATATATATATATATATATATATATATATACATATATATATATACAGGTATGTCTAAAATAATGTTTTTGAATACTTTCAAAAAGTTTCATATTTCCTGTCACTTTTTGTAGAGAGTGAAACTTGTAAAATATCAAGCCTACATTTCTTGTAATTTTGATGATTATATCACACACACAGTGAAAGCTTGAAACTCATTAAAATATCTTGAAGTTAAATATTGGAAACTCTTTGTGTCATGGCCTAATTGGCTTATTTACTCAAAACACCCGCAAATGTTTCCTGGTATTTTAATTGCCATTGAAGGTAAAACAACAAAAAAAAGGTAAATTACTGCCAAAAAAGAAAAAAAATCTCAGAACCTTTCTAGAAAAAGAAGAAAATTTCTGACTTTGAAAAGTCTAAATTTTGCTAGAAAAAAAACTCTGAAATTTTAAAACCTAAACTTGTTTAAAACCTAAAAGAAAAAAACCTTATTCAAAATTCATGCTTAAGTAGTCCTATCAACATTTGAGTCTATCAAAAATTATTCTTCATATATATGCATATATATATATGATATTTACACTAAAAAATGCAAGCTGGATTAGATGGTTTGGTTGAGCCATGACTGTTTCTAATGATGAAAATAGATTAATTATTAATTAAATGCCATTTTGTCAACTATATTCTGAAACTTTCATGCCAATATTACTTGGGGATTTTTTTCTTAATTAATTTTGAGTGACAGCTTTTCAGTGATTCTACTGTAAATTGAGGGACATGCTGTACATTACCCTGGAATAACAGCTTTAAATTAGCTGTAGCCATCCTAATTCTTTATCATTAACTACTCTGTACATCTCCAATTTCAAAAACAAGGAAACTGTATTGCCCTGTCAGTTTAATACATTTGATTTGATATACAGTTCTGAGCTAACCCACCTACCCAATGTGTGTTTAAACGCACGGAAGTATCAAAACAAATACCCAGCTCACACATTTTTTCTCTATGTTCAGTATGCTGGGTTAAAATAGAACATAACCTTATGTTTAAGTGACCGCTTGAATCTCCACAAGGAGTTCTGGAATTCACAGTTTATGAGCCATTGTTGCACTGACTATAGGCCCACATCTGCTTACACCATACAGTCAACACGCACAAATTAGCCTGCTGAAATAACATGTTAGCATTTTATTATACAGTCTGTGAAAAGAAGTATATGACGGTACGTTACATTACACGTTTTAATACGGAAATAGACACTGGCTGGCACTGGGGAGAAAATGGTAACATTTAGCTATGGTAGCTATTTGGGTGAAAAAGACGCTAGCTTTGGTTGTTCAGTGCACACCCAGGTTATATGTGCCACGCCATGTATTGTTTACATGTATTGTCACAACGGCTGTGCTCGCTGTGACAGCATGGGAAACAACGTATACCCACGCCAACAGAATACATTATTCTGAACAAACACGCATTATCTATATCCTCGCTTAATCTGCAGAGAAACTCGGTAGACATGAATCTGACTGGTGACTGGTCCACCCACAGTCAAGCTAGCTCATCTTAAAGGAGCTAGCATCCACTAGCCAGCAGTGAGGACCCAGCAAATCTGAGCCAGGAGTCATTAGCTTCTCGGCTAGCACACAGAGCACAGAGTTCAAATGTGTAGATTAAACAACCAGCCCATTATCAAACACTGGGTTCGTGCAATAAATATTAAATACTCCATTTGCACCCGAAAATAAAAAAACTCTTCCTGTACTATTGGCTGACTTAAAGTCGCTTTGACACATACAGGTCTGGAGGCAAAAGCAGAACATTCCATTTTTCCTTACAATTTAACTCCAGCTGTTTTTCCACTATTCTTGTTTTGATATGTAACTGCTGGGCTCTATGAGTTTAATAGCCATATAAAGACAAGAGCACAGGTTTGAACTTCCAAATACTAGAACCAGACAAACACAGCAAAATCGAGGAGCTGTCCGAAAATGGAACTTGGGAGAATTAGCAGTCCAGCTAATGCTGAGCTATATGCTGTAGTAGCAGAAATCGATCAGATAGGACATATATACACAACAGCATTAGCCTTGGCTATTTACTATGCGTTTCACTTAAGAATACGAGGGGAATTTACAGACTGTTTTCATTATGAGCCACTAAGAAGATCAGACGGATGGGGAAACAATGTCTATCTAGTAGCTGGACCAAAGGAAGCTTGGTTTCCCACTCCTTACCGGTCTTAAAGAACGCCTCTATGTCGCCGGCGTCCTTCGTGGTTTCCTCCGCTCCTTCCCCGGAGCTCATGGCTGCCTCGACCAGATCCCCCGAGCTCACTACCTCCTAAGTGGAAGATACCTCCAAAAAACGAGAAAAAGACTGAGCACGGTCTCTCCCGTACTGGAAAAAAGCGTCATGGAAGCCACACGGATGGCTGCGGGGACTGGTGAGCGTTAGCCGTGCCATCTGCAAACCTCCATCTTGGGGTAACGTAATTGGAAACGATCAGACAGGGGGCACCGGGTTCCTCCTCGGACTGGAGCCGAGGGGAGAGTCTGTGAAGCGGCGGGAGGGGCTGGGTCGCTCGGCTCGGTGAATCTCCGTCAGATTTCGGAAATGAGCAGACTTCGGGTCATCAAGGAACAACAGGAGTGCAAGTTAGAGGCCAAATATGGGTCATTACAAGTTATAACAAAAACGATTACGTGACAAAATAGCGCCTCGTATTATATTTGTGAAAAAATGAAAGCATTTAAGTCACCGAATTCACAATTTTACTTTAATCTATGAGCTGTATGTTAAGTAGCAGAAACAAATTGGGAGTAAACGCACAGGTAGGAACTGATTGTTTTAAGGGAATGCTAAAGGTTTAGTTACTAATTCTTCAAGAAAGTAAAACTACAGTAAGGAACGTCTCCCGGAAACAACAATACCAGAAAAGTACAGCTGCTTTGGTTAAGATCCTGTTTTGGTTAAGATCCTTTATTGGACAAGAGCTGACCGCTTGCGGCTGCTGCCATCTGCTGGATGAATCCGGAATTGATGTATTAGATCTGGTCCAAGATTGTATAAAAAACTTGATTGTGTACATGCAATAATTCTCGAACCTTTTCACATATTGTCAAGTTACAACCACAAACTTCTATGTATTATATTGGAATTCTATTAACAACAACAACAACAAAAAAAAACCCACCTCAGTAAAATACTTTAAAAATGAAAATTATGCATCATTTGGGAGGCAAAGGGGGAATCTCTACAAGTTTTTTTTTTTAAAGTTGTTGCTGTTTTCTGAATATTGTAGCATACATTTACATTCAATCTCCCAAGGCATTTTTCTTTCTTAAACCTCCTTTTGGCATCTCCTTTTTAGGTATTTCTCTATGTACTTTGCTCACTTAGAGCGGGACTTTTATAAAATGTTGACGTCTCCATAAAGTGATAACATGCGTGGCTTTGTTTTGAATAGAGGGATGATGGGACGTAATTTTCAAAAACTGACTTAGTTTTTTTTTTTTTGGTCTCTTTTGCCTCATGTTGCTTTTCTATCAATTCCTTCATCTGAGTACATCTGTCTAATAATTATAACAATGACACACGGAGTGGGATCAAACATTAAGACATCATTAATATGGAAGTGGTTTTAATTTATTTTATAAACAATTTATAAACAATAAATAAACTACAGTTTCACTCCCTGCTGTGTTTCCTGTTTTGTCCACCAGGGGGGAGTGTTATACCAACGCTCAGCTAGCATCTCCAGGAATGTTTACGCTCGTTTCACTGAACTAGATCCATCGTGCTTCTAAATATAATAATAATAATAATAATAATAATAATAATAATAATAATAATAATAATAATAATAATAATAATAATAATAATAATAATAATAATAATAATAGGTAGAAGAAAGGTAATCATTAAATGACAGTTTTTTATAAAACGGATTAGACATTAACACAGACACATCAAAATCTTACATGGTTGTTGTGGGTTTAACTATATTTGATTGGTACAATAAAACTAACAGTCCCCATAAATTTCTTGTGTTGTCAAAGCTGGCCCAATAATCAATCTAAGGTGCTGCTTTGAGAGGAGAAGGGCCTTCTGACTTCTTACAGAGAATATTGATGTCAAAACTTCAAATTTGTTAGTATGTGTACAAATAACTCCCAAAATTTGCTCTGAAATTTTGCTAATGTCAAATTTAAAATCATTTAAATTTAAAATCTATGTTTATTGAATATTTAGAAGAACTGACAGCAGGGGGGAAACCTTCTTGTTCTCTTTAGTTAACACATTTTAAGTTTTAACTACAACTGAATCTCAACAAATAACTGAAAAAGTCTATTTGTTGTTAAATACAAACCTTCCTGGTGCAACAGTCTGTGAGAAAAAGCTGGACAATGGATGTAGTTGCCAACCAAATTCAATTTAATTTTTCTATTCATGTTCTAAATAATGTGAGATGACTAATATGGGGAGCAAGCTAGATTTTATATAACATGTTAACTTTTAGTTAAATCACATTAGCTGTTGTGGTGACTGGGAAGTTGGCCCCCCATTTAACATTTTGTTTAAGGCCATGTTCAGTCTTCAAATGAATCTATGTTTGCCAAAACAATTTTCCTCTATTTTCGTAATATCTGTAAAAGTTTGTTTCAGAGATACATGAGCTTGTAGTTGGTGGCACTGTTGCCGTGTTGCAAGTACAAATCCTGACCTGGGATTTTTTATTTATTTATTTTTCACAAAAAGAAGCGAACCTCATTTTCCATTTTGAAACCCAGAAAATGAGTCTTTTCTGACATCATCACAGTGAATACGGATGTTTGGTTTCATGCTTTTATAGGGACTTGGAATATCCAGCACACCTGTGTGAAATTTCATTGGTAACAAGAGTGTTAAAACTCCTTGTTCTGTTTTTTTTTTTTTTTTTTTATCAGCAGTGGAACATTTCAGGGGAAACGCAGTGACAGCAGTGGCCTGTTTTTATTAACTCAGCCCCGCTGAATGGCCGACCCCCAAGATTGTTTCATTCCCACCGCAGCCCCCCATCCCCGATAAATAGCAATATATCCCTCCGAAATGTCAGCAGTAATTACTCCTGCGCTCTGAGACAACCTCTGAAATAAAAGAAAGCTGGTGACGATCATGTGCCCTTATCCGTGCTTTGTCCACATATCCCCCCTGACTGTCCTCGCTGCTGCTGGAAAGAACCCCTGGCGGTCCAAATCTCCGCTCTCCAGACCCACATGTGGTCTGTGTAATGTGTGTGCGGGTGAGTGTGTTTGTTTCTAATACCTTGTGGGGACCATTTTCCTGACACATACTACGTTGTGGGGACCCTCTGCTTTTTGTGGGGACTGAAGCCTGGTCCTCACAAAGGGAAACGCTGTTTTTGGGTCAGGGGTCAGATTTAGGACTAAGGTGTGAATTGAGTTTTGGTTAGGTATGTAATGGGTGAGGTTAGGGTAAAGGTAAGGGTAAGGTTCAGGTTGTAGAAATGAATAGAAGTCAATTAAAGTCCCCACAAAGATAGACACGCAAATATGCATGTGTGTGTGTGTGTGTGTGTGTGTCGCAGTCAGGCACAGCTCTCAGCAGAGTGGCGTGCTTGCATTAGCTACCCCCTGCTAACGCTGTCATAATTACAAGGAGGAAGAGAGAAAAAGCAGCAGGTGGGATTGGCTCACAGACTGTGGAAGGTGGCCGGGGTCTGATGAATTAAAACTAATAGGTTAACTGGAATGCTGCTCCAATTAGTTTGTCACAGATGCAATTTATATATACAACTATTTGACATAAAAAAAAAAAAAAAAAGTTTACACCCCTTCAAACTATTATTTTACAACTACCAAACTCAGTGTGTGAAAAATTTGCACTGGGGCGCCAAGACAATGGGGTAAAAAGGATTTATAGTCAGCATTTTCTGTATTTAACAGCTGTTTGCGCCGGTGTAAATGACTTGATGAGTAACAGAGGCACACCTTTAATGTCTTCTCAATTCTAATTTGAATCAATGTGAGTTATGATAACGTTTCTCTTTCGGATCAATACGGTATTTCTGAATTTGAATTTGAATTGAAAACGTCTCAGAAAGTACAAAGTTGCACCCCTGATCAGACTGGATGTATTTTACTGGGATTTTATGAGACAGCAATGCAAAGTTGGTGCATCAGCATAGAGGTCAGGGATAAAGTTGAACACGTGTTAAAAGCAGAGTAGATCTTTAAAACAAACAAACCACCTGACAGCATAAAGAGTGTAGCAGAACTTCAAATCAACCACATCATTGCCAGACATTACCATAAAGACAGCCGCAACAGGTTCTGTTTGCAATGTGTCGCAAGACATATAGTAGACGCAGCAGACAGAGGAGCTATATTGCCAGGGTTGCTTATCTTCAGCAGGGACAAGAAAGTTTGTCAGAGATTTTTGGAAAATTGATCTAAATTCAGGGTAATTCTGGAAGAACATCTCAAATCTCAGGACTTGACGTTGCTCCAGCATGGTAACTACCTGAAACACCCAGCCAGAGCTAAAACGGAGTGGATTAGATCAATGGTCATTCACATATTAGCACAGTCTGGTCATGTTCCAGCAATAAATTGAACAAGGAATCTGTGGCTGTAAATGAAAATTGCTATTAGTGTCTGTCTCAGCTAGAGCTAGTTTGCAAAGAGGAAGACTTGGTGTAATTTTAGGAAAATGTGGAGCAGATGTTAGTACTGACGGTTCCCTCCCATGACGGCCCTCATTCAAATCCCTGCTTCTCAAGTTTGCATGTTCTCTGTGCTCTCTCCGGGTACTCCGCCACAGCCCAGAAATATGCATGCTTGATTAGATGGCAACTGCCGTGAAGGACTGACAGCCTCTCCAGGGTGCGCCCTGCCTCTTGCTCAACGGCCCCTGGAGGTAGGAACCATCTCGCCTGCAACCCAGCACAGATCAAACGGGTAAAGAAGATGGATGGATGTGTCATACCTTCCATTTCACAATTTTGCCAGTATGTCTGACCTTTAGATTCAATTTGTTCAGATTAACTGGTACCACACCATCTACTTTATACATTGCCAATGGACTGGATGGTTATTTATATGAATATCTAAATATATATATACATATTTTGAATCATTGCCAGGAAACATTGAAATGTCGTCCATAATTGAGCCACATATGCCATGTCCTTGAGGCATATTGTGTCCACGCCTTCCAATACTATTTGCTGTCACAGTTACCAAACAAATTAAGTGACAGAGGTCTGAAGGCCCTCCAAGGGACAAATGCCACTGCAGGCAGAGAATAACAGCGGTGAGACAACGTGCCGTCCTCAGATGTTTAGGAGAGCCAGTTAAATTAGACTGAACATCTGTATTTATACTGGGCTCAAATCACATTAAGAAATTTGTCAATTGCCTTCCCTGAGCGTTACTGAAATCAATTCCTAAAAGGTTACACGGCAGAGTATGGCTCAGAAACTCCAATTTCCAAGTCAAACAACGAGCCTCTGAAAGCATCACATCCGACCTCCGCTCGGTATCCTAGCAACCACCAAACACTAGCATTCTCCCAGGCTGACAGTTCCCATTTTCGGGGAGGTCGGGTCGTTTGTTTGCTCGTGTGGAAGATGGACGCTTCACCCGAAGATCAAACCAAAGCGGTGGTTAAACCCGCAATCTTCAGTTTAATCTCACCGCAAAGGAATCAGCCCAAAGAACTGTCTTACTTCAACACCAAGGCAAAGGTAATGCTAATGAAGCTAATGAAGTGGAATTCAACTGATATTGTTGCTAAATGTCAGCACCCTGATTTTCTTTATTGTACAAATTACAATGAGTACGCAGTCCCTGCGAGAAAGACGTCACGGTCGGACGGGAAGTGTGGAAAGCCAAACCCACTATATGCAAATAATAAATAGGTAAAAATAGAAAAGCGGCCGCGACGGCGCGCGGGGGGAGGAGTAAAAGCGCACATACGTTAGTCCGACGTGAGGTTCCGCTCCACCCCCCTCTGGAATCGCGCGCAGGGTAAAACTCTCACCACGCGGGGTCTTCTCGACCCCTTCGAGGTTAAATAGTACATTTTATAGCATTTTGGTTAAATAGTTGCCTAAAGTGTTAGCTCTGTACTCGTCACATTTGAAACTACTTAAAGTTTTAACCAACTGTTCTAATATCTCTCTCGGTTTTATAGTAGTGTTTCATATTTTGTCTTTTAATTTGGTCTTTTACTATTCCTCATTCCAAAACCTACACATTTCAGGATGCTTTTAATGGTTGCTTATTAATTAACTATTGAATATCATATTATGAATCATTTTGACAGAAAACCTCCCTCAAAACCGTATAGATTAATGGATTGTAATTTAGGATCTGATGACAGCTTGACAAACAAAAAAAACATTTTAGCTACAAAGAACCATTCCCTCGAAACCTGGCATATTAACATGCTTGGCATCTAGAGGCACTCTCACGCTCCGGTGTTGAGCAAGCTCTGCACTGGTGGCAACATGATTCTGTAGAGCAGAAGATGGAAAACTGCTCTTTCATATGCAGGTCTCTTAGCACAACATATTACATACACATGTTGGCAAAAAAAACTCTACAGGCCATAAAACACATTCGTGCTGTTGGCTTGTTCTCCGTTTTCAGGTCGCTGAAGTGCCCATGTTTGACCGAATGTACCCCAACCTTGAGGATTTAGATACGAAGACGCAATTCCACTCCCAGAAGAGCTTGAGAAGGAGAGCACTCGACATAAACGAGGAGGTAAGCGCTACGACATGTCATGTCACCTAGTTCAATTCTATTCAGGACTGAGTTAAAGGTCGATAAACTCCACAGATAATAAAGACAAAAAAAAAAAAATCCAGATATTCTCAAATAACCACTGAGAGCATTGCTAGCTTTTTGTAGTGAAAAAATCAGATGCTAAAAATCTTCTTTCAAGTTCTCCTACATTTAATATGACAGTTACACTCTTTAAACTAATACTCTGTCTAACCACTTTTTGATATATTTCCATCTTTTGTTCAATTTTCTATGTTTCTGTCAATATTTTTCCACTGTGCCTGAGCAAATGTTTTCCAAATCTCTCAGATTGTGAGAACAACTCTTCTCCTGTTAAACCTCCTCGGGTGAGCTCGCAGATTTTCTGTCAGATTTACTTCTGAGCTTTGACAGGGCCATTCTAAAACTTTAACATTCACGTCATTAAGTTATTCTTTTTTTTGTTGTTGTTTTTCTTTTTTATTTGGATGCAAGTTCAAACCCTGTAATCGTGGAAAATAACACCTCTCCATCTCCAGCTTTCAAGCAGACACCTGTAGGTGTTAGGCAACAAAAACAACAAAAAACAAAACAACTATCCATGATACTGCCACCACTGTGTTTCACTATGAGTATCGCATTCTTTAGGTAGGCTTCTGCGTTGTGTTTGTTTCATATTTACCTTTTGAAGCTGTTTTCGAACATTCAATTCAGGTTCTTTTAGACCAAAATATTTTTCAGAAGGTTTCAGACCCTGATATCTGATCAACAGCCACGCTCTGCAGTCCAGACATAAACTGAAATTAGGAGATTATTGTGGTGATGGCAGTTTGATGTTCTGGAACATGCAGGTGGCAACACATCACCAATGATGTTAGCAGCAAAAAATAAATAAAAAAACAGATTTTTTTCCAGACATGAAAAGAAAATCGGCAAAAACAAAACCTGTCTGTTTTGTTTTGTCCGTCGACAGGTTTCCCAGGAGTCTCTGCTCCGGCAAGTTCATTATAACACGAGCAAGTTCATTATTCATTATTCCAAGTTCATTATTCCTTGAGCGCGGCGCTTCAAGGAAGAGCAACGAAAAAGAAACCCGAGCTGAATCTCAGACTCCGCTGGCCCCGGTTGAGCTTGTCAAATGTCAAAGGTCACGAGAGTACAATAAGAAAAAAGATGAACAAATTGTTGTTGAGGTTGGCCAGGGAGGAATCCCAGGAGAGAGCCTCTCTGATCTGAGAGAGTTAATAGTTCCACTTGAATTTGAAAAACCTGCACAACCCAAGTTGCAACCTTTTAGCAAACAGTACAGCAAAGTATTCGAGAGGCAAAAGTGAAGTTGTCTGTGTTTTGCGTCTGAGAGACTCGAACGGGCAGAAAAGACTCAAAGGCACCAACTGATTCCTCCATTTTGCCTCTTATTAAACCTCAGCTCCTCAAGTATGTTGGTGTTGATGTAATATTTTTACTGCCCTGGCGCTGACATGCGAGCTTTGTGACATTTGTTTCATGTTTCCTTTCCGAAGCCTTTTCAGTTCCTTGGAGTAATTATTCATGTCAAAGAAAAGTAGCTCACAGTGAGTTTCTGGGTCGCTGAAAGGAGAAAGAGCGCTGAACAAAGCGGAGGCAAACACACACTGCTGAGCTTGTAATTACCCCGAGTTGAGTGGTTGGCTGTCAGGGTTGCTGACAGTTCCTGCTGAATTAGAACATTGCTTTTCCAAGGGTTACATTTGAATATGAATGTAAAATAAACTGTTCTCTTGTGTGCTCAGAGAGTGGATTATTTCTTGTTGGCCCCATAGTTTTTGCTGAAACCCATTAAGCCGAGACGAGTAGTTCACAGAGCCAGGAGTGGGCGCTGTTGCGCCTGTAGAGATTTTATATATGTAGACGAGTTGGGGAGCCACCAAATGAAAAGATCTTTTTTTTTTTTTTGCTCTAATATCGGTTTCCTGCCAGCGTGTTCTTCTGGACGTTTATTTTAGCAGCAATGTTTTTGTTACAGCACTTTCTTTGTCCTTCACACCTCTACATTGCTATTCTTGTAAACAAAGTCTCTTTTGTGTGGGAAATGCAAAGATAAATGTAAAAAAAACAAACAGAGGCTGCATGAAGACATTTAGCTTGAAATATTTCTAAACATTGAGCTCAGATTTAGGATATTTCCGAATCTATCTAAAGACGTTTGAAAGCACCATGGCGTATCCAGTTCTAAGTATCACTTTCTCTGCCCTAGCAGGAGAGGTCCAGACCTGTGGCTCTGCTGTCGTCTTCGGAATATGGCCGTCGTTTCAATTCAACCATCAACCGAACAGCGAAGCGGCACCCCCGCGTGGCTTTGATCGAATCCGATTTTTACAGAAAAAACGGGATCATCTGGAGTATGGCAGAAGGATATGGGTCAGTGGTTCCACTCTGAAAGCTCTGTCCCAGCCTGACATACAAGGGGTTGGTTCCTTCTGTCTTCGCATAATAAATGTGTTTTTCACCAGGTTGTTTTTGTGTGATAGGACATATTTTAGACAGATGCTTGGTATAGTTTCAGATGGAATAACATTCATAGATATGCTACCTTCTCCACAGATGAATCAGAAAGTAAACACACAATGACATTAAACACAGAATAGTGATTTAGAATCACTGTAATGTCATGAACAAGTTTGTTCACATGATAAGTCATTGAAAACATGCATCACCTTCCAACTACTTCCTGTCTTCTTCGTCACAGTTTGCACCAGTGGCGACATCCGGTTGCTGATTGTGTGGTGTGGAAAAAATTTGTTTCTATTGAAGTTTTGCGAAATAAACCAATTCTATGCAGCTGAAAATCCACCTTATCATTGTGCCAAAACTTTTTTGGTTGAAAATCTAGGTCTTTTGTTTGTTTTTTGTTCAAAACTGGCACGTTTTGAATTAATTGGATTATTATTTTTTTTTAAATGTGAAATTGCGCAATTATATGGTCGGTGGTCTGCTTTTCACATAAATTACAGGTTCCCTGAACTGGAAAAATATTTGCGGCGTCACGTTTATATTTCAGACATCTTGTATTTTTTTGACTGCTTATTGCTTTTTTTCCTTTTCCCACCTTCACTTTTTTCAAACACCTGTTTTCTCCTTAACAATCTTCACAAACTGTGAACTCACACAACCAGAACCGTCTCTGTATATCAAATAAGTTTAGTCGTGGGGTTTTTTTATCGCTAGTCGGCCTACTGATATTTGTCTTATGGTAGAAATATACCTTTTATTCTCGGTAGCGCGGCGGAGAGCTATTTCGGTCTTGTTTGTGGTTTGTTAATGAGGATTAGGAGCCAACACACAAGGTGATATTTTCTGTTTTCAAATAAGAAGGGAAAAAACCTGGATGAGTAAATGAACAGTGCTGTAATACGGGGTAGTAGTTTGTAACTAAAGCCTTAAGAATAATTGGTTTCACACCTCCGGGAGCTGTGGAGTAAAATCTGGTCTGTTGCTCCTTGGCACTTTTCTGTAAGATCGTTGTTCTCTCTGCATGGATTTATGAATATTAATACCAACATACTTAAAATGTCTCTTACATTTTCCTTGTTAACATTTTCATGGAGCAGTGAGTTGCTTTTGTGAAACAAGAGACAAGATGAAGTGCTTTCATAGGTTATTTCTATAAAATGTTGTATTCAAATGCGTCCTTTCTGATACAGCATATAATAAAATATTTAATCATGGCCTTGGATATTATTTCTTCATTTGCATTTTCTTTAAGTGGCAAAAATAAATAAATAATCCAACTGAATAACAATATGACTCAAAACGCAGCTTTGATCTGGAACAATTCTCTATTTAGTTTAGGCTTACATTTTCTTTCTGAAAAAAACAAACAATAGATTTTAGCACATATATGACTTATTGATCCTCCAAATGAAAATATTTGCAGGTTTAGGAGCTTAAAACATATTATTTGGATTAGGGAAGTAATGCTAACTTACCTTAACTAACAAACCGTGAAAGTCTGAAACGTTCTCAGCTGACTCTGTTGTGGGGCAAAGAAGGAATTTTCACAAAATGAAGAATGTTACGGACAACCCCAGGTTTCATCTTCACGAGAACAAAACAGTCAGAGGCTTCCTCAGAACCGCTGTGATACGGACTGTTACAGGAGATCCTTTCATCTCACAGCCATCAGGATCTACAATAATTCTTAACCTAATAA
Organism: Gambusia affinis; assembly: GCF_019740435.1. Lineage (NCBI taxonomy): Eukaryota > Metazoa > Chordata > Actinopteri > Cyprinodontiformes > Poeciliidae > Gambusia > Gambusia affinis. Next base: position 20,562,924 of record NC_057881.1, read on the forward strand.
CGCAAATGGTATTGGCGACAACATCTAATTTCCCTTTGGGATTAATAAAGTATTTTTGAATTGAATTTAATAAAATTCTTAGTATGGGTCAACAATACAAAAACACATAATATTTCGACTAAAAACTACACCAAAAATACTTTCAGTGTGATTTTGTGTTTTTGCAGTCAATAACCTACACACTGTGGACGTAATCAGGGCCGGATTTGGAAAGTTAAGGGCCCATGGGCTAGAGCCAGTTTTGCAGCCCTATCCAAAATAAATAAAACAATAAAAAATAATAATAATTTCACTCACGCAAATTACATCACATTATGAGGTAAGTCTGCACATTAGTAGGTTTAAAATGTCCCACGTGAAATAGCTCCACGTTGGTATCAAAAAGATGTAGTACAAGTTTATAATTTTCCAATATTTGACTATTGTATACATTTATAAAAGTGTAACAATATTAAAACAACAATTCGTATTGGTCTATTAGTTTTATATAAGGCACAATTCATTAGCCTAATAGCATAAGGCTGATGAAATTAAAACATGCATTCATTACAAAAAACATTCAATATCTTTGGAGCCGCCCAAAATCGTGGAGCCCTGGGCTACTGCCCATGTCAGTCCTTTCTAATAATTTATATAGGTCACCCATAGCAGAGACTATAGAAATGGAAATTAACTGGTTGTTATTTGTTTTGACATTTTGATAAATGTATGAAAATATTTACTCAAAGTCTGTCCCAACTATTCTGTGCATGTTTTTACTGAATGACGGTTCCAACATGAGCTTTTTAGCTTTTGGAGAATTAAAACGACACGCACTGCGAATTTATATACAAATGTTTTAATGGATAACAAAAAAAAGATGGCAGTGAACGTTCACACACATGCTGTTGGCATGGCTCCAGCTTTAATGATATAAAAAACAGAAACCTTGCTCCTTGATTCATGAGTCAAACTCCACCTGTTGGCATGTGGGACACATATGCAGCTATAAAGCTAGAAATACAATCACAGGTTTTATTTATCTATTTTTTTTTCTTCTTTTGGCAAACTACCCATTAAGCTGGCAATTTGTTGACACCAACAGCCCCTATATGACGAGAATTATTGTAACATCCATTTGGAAATGAAATGAACCAAAAATCAGCTCTCAGTGCCAATCAGGCAGGCCGAGAGTAAATAAAAAAACAAAATACAAAAAACAAATCGACTCAATTTGCTCAAGTATAAGGCCGTGAAGCACTGCGACACTGGCATGGGTAATTAGCTCCACACCACTACTATTTTACAGACAGGTGACTGGGGGTCCTTGAGAGCTGCACTAATTTAGCCACCCTCTCTTTAGTCAGGCACTCCTTTAGGCCGTGAAGAGACTCCTCAGAGTGACGTCCTTGTAACACTTGAGAGGTGCAAACCCACTCAGAGTGCAGCGTTGAAGGACCGCGCCGGCCCACCTCGGCCTCCTCGATGGACGCCGGTCCAGCGCGCGGCTGGCTCTTGGTAATGGGTTCTACTTACAGAGCATGACAAATCACTTCGGTGCCACTTTGTGCGATTGTTGTTGTCAGGCGTGTTTTGGCGGTCGAGGCGTGCTCAGGGCAGCACGGTCCCCTGCGACAGAGATCGGGTCATCTCTGTGTGGACGAAGTACGTCTTCAGCTCCCCTTTCCCCTTCACGTTGATGATGCCGCGGCACGAACACATGTAGCCCAGGCTGGACAAGATGCCACTGGTCTCTTCTGTCACCTGAATGCCACAAAAGCCTTTGGATTATTGGGAAACGTACACTTACAGTCTCAACCAAATATTTATACATATACGTTTTGTTCTCACCGTCAAGCTAAACTTTCTCCTGCGTTTGCTAAGACGTGATAACCAAATTACTTCTATTTGCTAAATGTTAAGATTAATGAAAGATTTTCATATGTGCCAAGTGTATGACTTTGTTTTTCAAAAGGATGCGGTGGAGATTTTTGTTTTTGTAAGGACATGGCCTCAGTCCAGTAGACAGGGCATCCATGCATCCTTATGAAGTCTTAAATTCATGTGATCTGAAATTAAGGCCTTAAAATGTCTTTTTTTTAAAGTAAGTTGGCCTTAAATATGCTAATCTTAGATCTTGAAACTACAATTTAATCTCGTATGTAGTTTTTTTTCCTCACAGAACTTTTCTGTCAGGTAGAAAATTTGAGTGACACTCAGACGTTTTGTGACTCGAGGCAGTTGAGGTATTAGCTATAGCTGCTAACATGCCTTTGCTAGCTGGCTAGCTTTTTGTGTCTAAAGTGGGTGAATTTGATGACACACGGAGAGCAACGAACAATACCAAGAGACAAAAGTGATTGCCACTCAACGCACATGAAAAGTAATGAAACGGGTCTTAAATTTCATTCGAGGTGGCATTAAAAAGGTCTTAAAAATACTTTGTGAAACCTGCAGACAGCCTGTGTAGAGAGCCACCAGTTCTCTCTGAAACAATGGGCCAAACTGCCAGCTAGATACTATCAGAACCTTGGAGCATACTGACAACTTTTTACACAAGTCCTACGTTTTAATAGGCAATTCTATCAAATACTAAAGAAATGTCTGAACGTTTCTGAAACTGAAGAGAGGCAAAGAAATTCTCTTAATTAACTTAGATCAAATTTAGTCTAATTTACTATCAGTGAGGAAAAACTCTCTCTGATTTCAGCTCTACATTGATAGACATGCATCATACAGACGTCTTACTTGGATTTTACCCAGAACCCCCGTGGTTTCCATCCTGCTGGCCACATTAACACTATTCCCCCAGATGTCATATTGAGGCTTTTGAGCCCCGATGACTCCCGCTATCACCGGCCCATGGTTAATACCTGGCAAAACAACAACAGGTAAACACTGGGGTAATCTTCATAAATATTCAACAAAATGGATTCTAAATAAAATAGATGGAAACAAATATGCACAGTTTTAAGGTTGTGGAGACGACTCCTACCTATTCGCAGCTTGAAGTCATTAAAAGAGTGTTTGTTGATGACGTCTAGCTTCCCAACGAGCGCAAAGGCAAACTCCACCATGGTGCCTATGTGCATGTACTGTCTGTCGTGTTCCTGAGGAAAATGCAGAGTGAACAGAAACGTGTGTTAAGGTGAACAGCAACAAAACCTCTGTCTCAATGACAAAAACATGAGGAAGTCAAACTGGAGTCACAATCTGCGTTTCCATTGCAAATGTGCTCAACAGATTGTCAAAGTTCCGCTAATGTAGAAAAAACACAATCTTGCAATTGCAGTGTTTCCATTAAATAAGAAATGTGATTAAAATCACACATGAATAAGTTTGTTCATGCCATAAGTCATTATCATGACATCATCATCCAACTGCTTCCTGTCTTCTTCTTGGTTTGAGCCAGTGGCAGCATCCGGTTGTGGATCACGTGACTTATTTGATGCTCAAAAAGTATTTGAGCTCTGAAAATGTACCCCCTTAAATACATAAATATAAACCAGTTAACAGTGATTAAAGATCTTTGTCTCCACTTCTCTGACCTGGTCTTTGTTTTGTAAATGCTCGATATGTAAAATGAGGAAGCAACTTGTGGCAACATGAAGACGGACATAAAGTTTGCACCGGCTTAAAGAACTTTGACAAAAGGTGAGAAACAAAGTTGCTAAGATGTAATTCAATAACTAGCTTTAAAACAATTTTGGAAATTATTTTAAAGCAATTTCTAAATTTTGGAGTCTACAGCGAATCAGAGTGCCAGTAGCAGCTTAGCTTATGCTAAATTAAAGAATTAAAAGCTAAATTAAAGTTTTGAAGTGGCCTAGTCAAAGTTTCAAAAATGGCTTTGGCATAAAATCCTACTGAAATGCTTTGCCATGGTCTTAAATGTGCTAGTCATACTTAAATATCCTCCAGTGGGACTAATTTAAAGACATTTGCCAAAGAACACTGGATCAAAATTAATCTATGGTGATGCCATTTCCTGTTATTACAAAAGCTTGATGGCTCAGGTTAGGTTGGGTTCAGAGAGACAAAGTGCCAGTTTGGTTTGGATAGATTAAAAAATAAGTTTCATGATTTACTTTATCAGAAGATGACCTCACAGTCAGAGATCTGGAGAAAATGTTACAACATAAGAGTGGGGGAAGTACAACAAAGTCAGGATGTGGTTGACTAGTTAAAGAGCGTACACTTTAACCGTCTGGTAGCTTTTTAAATATATATATATATATATTTGGGTTTGGGGTTAGTAGTTTAATTGTACAAGATAAATGTCACGTGAAAACTACAAGGCAAAAATAACTATAAATGTTGATTGATGAATCTGACCCGTTGGCACGTTAAGATATATTTAAAGACTGATGCAGCAACAGTGTCCGAATACGAGGCGGGGCTGAGGGAACGCCCAGTTAATCCAGATCAGCCAGATCTCCTGACACAGCGCTGATGCCTGAACAAGACCCCCATTTGTTCACATGCATTCAGATGTGCGGGGGTTATACATCACCCGTCCAATCACTGATGGACGGGTGATGCTGCTGCAGATTTCATGGAGCGACACACACGGGGCTTTTAGCTGCGCTTGGGACGCCGTTGACGCTGCAATGTTTTCACTGCTCCATTTTTTGTGGCCTCAGGTAGCCATAGATAATTAGGAGGGAAAGTCCTGGGACTTGTCAAATGTACATACAGGGACTGAAAGATGCCCTCTGTTGACGCCCTGCATGAAGCCGCTGTATTCTCAGAATCGAGGCTCCAAAAGTCTTCATAACCAATCAACTTCTTGGCATTTTGTCAAATCACGAGGACAAACTTTATAGTGTTTTCAATTGGGGATGGTTTGTAATAAATCCAGGACAAAGTAGAGCGTGTCAATGGTGTGCATTTTGGATTCGAGACACTTTTAGTGCAGCATATTACTGTAAAAATCTTTCAAGTGTGGATACTAGCATACATAATTACCCTCAGGTTCATATTACAACCCCTTGGTTGTAATATGAAAATATGTTTTTCATATTCACCATTAGAATGCTCCCCATTTTGGTCATCCTATTCATACTATTTTAAATTAATAAGTCATTTTGTATCAGTATCAGACTGAAGTTGAACATTAACGTTCCAAAAGTTAGGAAAACCAGCCATTCTGACCTCCCACATAAACCCCAGTAAAATACATAGAACACAGTGGTTTGATTGGGACAGAATGAACTTGTAGCTACAAGCTACTTGTCTTAGGATGTGCTGAGTCTTACAGTTGAGGTGGAGAAAAGCTTACTTGTGTGGAGTCTGGTCCTGGAGCCACATTGAGCCCAGTTGCAGCCATGTAGGTGCTACCAATGGTCTTTATCTTCTCCACGCCGCTGAACTTGGGCTTAGACAGCAGCTGTGAACGCAGAGGGAACCCAGCACAAAGTCTGAAACAGGAGCAGCATCCAAACATCCGCCTGGCTTTGTGCTCCTTCCGCTCAGGAGCGTCATGACACTTCCCCGGAGAAGGTCAAAAATCTTTCTTTTGTCTTTTTTCACACTTTCAGACAGTCAGGATTATTAGTGAGAGAGGAGTTTACCTCATCAAAGTCGGCTATGATCTCGTTGAGAAGTCGGAGGCACTCCAGTCCTTCCTTATTGACATCAGACTCGGTGTAAAACTCTTTGAAGTCCGGGATGGAGGCGAACATCACACACACTGACTCGTACGACTGATGATAAAGGTCCTGATAACAAGCAAGGAAGAAGAAGAAGAAGAAGGAGAAGAAGATAACAGCTAGATGGGCCGTATCGAACAGGCACTCGCGGCAGAAAGATGAAGAGAAATGGCCTGTGGTTTCATTGGCTTTACAAAAAGTAAAATAAAATAAAAAAATAGCATGACCTAAATGCCTCATGCTGAACACTGAGACTTAGACTTTAAATAAATAAGAAGACGCTTTAATCATCTCTGCAGGGTCGCCGGGGCCCCGTGGCAGCTGGAAAATAGGGGCATTCATCTTTAGAAAGGAGGAGGTAAGAACAGAGCAGCTCAGGTGACGCTCAGAGCGAAAGGGGTTTTGTCTTGAGCAGTTTTATTTTTTGGAAATGTTTCAGACCAGAAAGCAAAGCAAGCAACACTGGGTGAAGACATCATGCAAAGTGCAACAGCTAAGAAAAACAACATCAATAACAGCATGCGAATGTGGACTAATTTATTGGCACCTATGGTAAATAATGTATGAAAAAAAGTGAGGAGAATTAACTTGACTACATTTAGTCATTGTGGATAAAAGTCCCACACTGTTAAATAGTTTTTAGCAAAACCATTATTTTTGCCTGTAGAAAGAATTTCCTCTAAATAAACTCGAGCGTTGCTAACATTTCAACTTTATTTCTTTCGTCAGGTTTTCCAGAAACTTCTATTAAGTCGGCCGCCATCTTGTCTTTCCTTGTGTTCAGAACATGACACACGAGACCGGTCTCTTCCAGCTGGACCTATTTTCATCTGCCCCACACACAAACTGAAACCTCAGAGGCTCACTGCAGAGAGGGGCATCTTGGGGGACAGCACGTCTCCATGACAACCATTATATGAAAAACGCCAGTCGACATCACATTTGTGATGGAAATGCTACCATCACCAATGTAAACGTGGTAGTTGGTTTAACGCAACCAGAACTTTAACTGGATCTGTAATCAGATTAGGGTAGGTGTCCCGATCAGCGCGATATCAAAGTTGGACCGATTTCCAGTATCGATATCAGAGCGATTTCTGATAATGACATGCAGACCCAATGATTAATAATGGGTCTGGATGTTCTCATAACTACTGCTGCTCACTATTGTTCTCTCTTTGACTGAAATTGCTCGAACAAAAGTCCAGAAAATTAGTAAGAAAAGTGTGTATGATTTGTGCTGATATCGTGTCGATGTCAGCCAATGCTCATATCTGCGATATTGGTATCGTATCAGGAGGGAAAAAGTTGTGTCGGGACATCCACATACAAAAAAGAGGCGAAAAACGCTGTTGTTCATAGTATGAACAGCAGAGGGAACAATGTACTCAGTGTGTATATAAAATAAGTCCTTCTAAGGCTTTGGACACATCTTCACCAGGGGAGACACCCAGAACACTGAGTGTGTTCAGTGTTTGCTGGTCAGAGACGGTGGAAACCCAGAGTGACTACTGCACCGCTGTTCGGCTTTTCTTAGAGAATAATCCTAAAATTTTCAACGCACGGCACCCCTCCCCATGAAAGTGCCTGCCACCGTCGTAACTGGGTCACTGAGGAAGACGAGTGAGGCAGAGCTGAAGCCTGAAGTGAAAGGCGCAGGTGCATTACAGCACCTTTTACTTCACCGAGGCACGACTCAGTCAAAACACCCTCAGAGCTGTCAGCCAACGAATCATTTTACTGTGCAGGCAGAGAAATATTGCTTATTTTTCTTTGACTGTTTTATTTTTTTTAAGGCTTTGCCAAATCAGAAAATGTAAAAGATAGAGCCCAGCTTTCATGGATTCAGATTAAGCACTTTGTGACTGCTACCAGCAAAGAGAGGAAATATCCTGTTCAAAAGTGTCTGCCACTGGTTCATCCCTCGAGTTTTCCATGTTTTAATGACTCACATGTCAGAATCAAGTAGCTCAAGGAACACAGAGAAGATTCGCTTAGAAATTATCAGAAGGAGCTGAAAATATACTAAACTCACCCCAACAAAAACACAAAAAGAGTTTCAGAAAGTCAGAAAGAAATCCTGATCATGGCTACGATAAAGAATTTCAGGTCAGAAATAAAACAGAAAGGAATTATGACTGACTGAAGACTTCTGCACGATAATATCACACAATGACATCCAAGTAGGAACATTTTCTGATTTGATCTATGTTTTCATCCTCCAAATGTTTGCAAAATCTAGAAACATCTTGATATGTTTTGTTCACCTCATTTTTCCAGTTGCGTCCCAGGAAGTGCTCGGCCACGTGTGCCGGTAGGACGTTCTCCAGCAGAACCCGGTTCAGGTTCTCCATGGTTTCAATTTCCTCACACTCCCTCTTGAACTTGTCCCGCCACAAGAAGTCCAGCCGACAGTAATACTCGTTCTGTTGGAGGAGGACGAAGAGGAGAGGGGAGACTCTCTGTAAGCCTCGACTGAAAGACTTTCAGAAGGATTTTATGATTCTTCAAAAATAAAATAGTGGATAATTGTTAAGTAGAAGTAAAACGATACAAAGTTTTCAAAACATTTAACAAATAGAAATCCAGCCAAGTGCTTTGAGGTGTGACACTATTGCTACTTCTTCTCTACAAAATAGCTCAAACCCGATTGGGTACTGTCTGAAAACAACAACAGTCGAGTTTTGCCACAAATTTACAGTTATATCTAGGTCTGTACTTTGACTGGGCCATTCTGACACATAAAAGCACTTGGATTTAACCCCTCTCACTGCAGCTCTGGTTCAAATGCTCTGACTTTCTTTCAGGATTGCTTTTTATTTAGCTCCGAACGTCTTTCTGTGAACGGCTTGCTAAAGAACACAACCCCGCAGCATCATACTCCCACCACCAAATTTCACCGCTGTCTTTATTTTCCATCAAACAGCACATTACTTGAATCACTGCAAAAAACACAAAATCTTATATTAAAGCATTTTTGGTCTAGTTTCTGTTGGAAATATCTAGCTGTACTGGGGCAGGAATTGTCGTTTGTGAGCATAAAGTTTTTCTGACAAGAATATGTGTTATTTTTCTGTGTTATCTTTTCCTTTTCACGTTTCCTGCGTCGGTACAAAATATCTGCTGATATCCACGGTCACTTCATTAAATTAAATCAACACTTGCACAACAATACCATTAATAAATAAATATTGCACTGCAAAAACAAAACAAAAAAATCTTACCAATACTTTCTGTCCAGTTTCTTGTGCAAATATCTAACTTCACTTGAAATTAGACAAAACTAACTTACAAGTAACTTTTCAGCAAGATATAGAAGCTTGTTTAAAGTCCATAATTAATCAAATATTTATTTTCAAAAACTAGCAGATTATTTCACTTATAACAAGAAATTTTCCCCTGGTTATAAGTAAAAAAAACTATGATTGCAATAGGCCTTTGCAGAACTTTTGCCGTTCGGGCCTAATAATCTGCCAGTGAAACAGATACTTTTCATTTGCACTAAAACTGACCAAAAATACCTGCTAAATTTTTAAAATTTTTATTTTTGCAGTGAGACTGACCTGACTGGGCCCTGAAATAAAGGCCTTGTGCAAAAACACCTTCAGCCTATTGCCTCTCAGTGGCAGGCGGCTTAATTTCTCTCCTAATGCGTCGCGACTGCGAGGCGGTCGTATTTGGAACGCTTGGTATTCATGGAAAAAATAACAAGACAGCGAGACAATGCGAGAAGCAGCAGCGCAGCTATTGCTCAAGGAAAAAGCAGACAAAGCTGCTTTGCATAAAACATAGCTGCTGCTTCCTTCTCTCTTTCTGTGCTTTTTGGTTATTCAAGCTTGAGGTAGTTTTGCATACATTTGCATATGTTAGCGGGACTCGTATGCGAAGGTCAAGACATCCTGAGGTTGCGTGTTCGCGCCTCCGTTTCCGGAGCGCACCGTCTCTGTATCCGACGGCTACAAGGTTCTGGTGGGCGGGCTCCTTTACTGACCGTCCAGGGAGACGTAGTTGATTAGCAGGCGGAATGATAGATAGATGCACTGAGTTTTTTATTTTATTCCTTGACATTAGCATCAGCCGTGGCAAATTTAGAAGATTCCACCACCGACGGACGGGAGGATCTGCTGCTTTTCGGGGTCTGGGAGTTTCTGGGAGTTTAGTAATTTGTGCTAAGAAGGTTCCACCTTGGAAGACCTGAGAGGGCAATTTGTGCCACCTTTTTAGCACAAATTAACAGCCGGCATTATTAGGGCTGCGCGTGTAAACGTAGACGAGGAAAGTCTACCTCGGTGAGTCCAGAAAGTAGGCCAGCTCATTCCAAATGCCGTTTAGAAAGCAGCTAAACGAGGCTGTAAATGAGTTTTGCTCCACTGTGCAATCTGATCTTGGGGGATGAATCACTGATGCTGTTTTCCTCGTAACCTGATTTCTCCTCCCCTCTGAAGAAAGTTCTGAGAAAAGACCTCATTAGAGCTGATAAGAAATTTGGCGAGGAAAATTTGTCAACGGACTGCTTGAAGCGTGCAGAGCGCATCAACCGCTCAGGGCAAAGAGGTCTTCCAATAATCATTTTAGCGTTAGATAATGGAAGAAGTTTGTAATTGAAACTTAAAAAAAAACAACAAAAAAAACATTTTAAGAACAGAATCAGCTTCAAACAAGAAGTTTTAAACATCCAAGTCGGGCCAACAAAACCTTTATTTCTCTGCCGCGGGTGACCCAGAACGAGAACAACGCAAGAGGCCGATTGGGCCGCCGCGTTTCTCTGGGGAGCTCCGGATGTGGGTACAGAAGTCGCAGCTCGGAACATCTGCTTTGAGATGATAGATGTTACCCCTAAAAAAAGATTCAATTCCCCGCAGAAAATCTGTGTCAGCTGAGTTACGGTGTCACATGACGCAAGGACGGTGGCGCCGCACCAACAACACAAAAGACAAAATGTCGTATTTATATACACCGAAAGCTTCTGGACGGTAAAAATATCCTTCTCTGAAGGAGTCAAAGTACCTCCCACCGACTCCCAGAAGTCTCCATCTCTGCTTAGATGGAGCTGAAGATGATCTTTGAATGCTGAATGACCTAATTACGTAGTTATGACTGCAGCAGTGGCAGAAAAATCAAGTTTTATTACCAGTGATATCTCCATGGGGGGCGAGCCACTCACCTGCCTGGCTAACACCAGCAGAGTGATGAAGAAGATGAACAGAGACACGGAGCCCATGGTCTTCAGGTCCTTCAGGACACCCGGTCTGAAAAACAATGTTTGAAAACCCCCGTAATCACAACGTTCACTTGGAAACAGTGTTTTGGATTAACTGCAGGTAGTAAAGATGTAGAAATCCATATTCATTTTTAACAGTAACACAATGCCACAGTTAAAAATGTGTCCATTTGCCAACAGAAAATCACTTTTTCCTCATGAAACACTTTACCATATAGAGGTTGTGCTTAACTTTTCTTCTTTCCTTTTTTTTTTTGCTATCTGTCATTTTGACTGATGACGCCTAAAATGTTGCGTCTATCTATGTTTACCTGTCAGTTTAAAAAAAAAAATAATAATAATAATAATGACGACAAATTCAGGCACATTTAATTTAAATTAAATGCAACAAGCTGGACAGAGAATCCACAGTGTGCCGTTATCCATGAAGCTGATGAATAAATGTAACCTTTTCTCTGCAGTGACAAAGAACTACTGACTGTGGCCACAATAGCTACATAACGCACAAAGAATGGAAATTAAACGATTGTATCTAAATTTAAGGTTAGGTTTAGGAACAGACTAGCAGTCTTCAGAATTAGTTAAATGTCTGGGTTAGTTGTAAATTTAGTTACTAAAATGAATGGAAGGCAACGCAACAAGTCCTAATGTGAGTAATTGTGTTTGTAGAGAAAAAAAAAGAGCAAAACTCACTAATAAATGTTCTCAAACAGCGTGATTATATAAAGTAAATAGTATTCCGTCCTTCTCCAGGCATTTGTGACCCAGAAGGTTCTCTGCAGTCTTAGTTATTTCAGTTTTGCCCTGCTGATGAAATAGTCTGCATTGCAGGACGGCCATTCCACTCCTCCTGTGTTGTGCTCCTTAAAAGTCTGCAGAATGTGGTTCAGTATGTCTTTGTTACAGTGCATGGATGCAGCCATGCTCAGCGACGGCAGGTTTTTCCAGCCCTTTTCCATTATTGACTATTAAGGGCAATCTGCCAATCAAGTCCGGTTCTTCTTTAAAGAAATCACTTTCATGGACATCTGCAGACAAATAGCATGAGACACCTGTTTACAAGAACTCCTTCAGAATTTGGTCTGATCAGAGTCTGATTGCAATCACATCCTAATCAGCAGGTTTGAACAAACTACCACCATGATTTTATCGTTATTATCTCCTTAAACGATCAAAAACCTTTTAGTTGATGCCAAAAGGTTGTTTTCAGAGATGCAGTGAGCCTTTGTTTCTGGACATTTTATGTGTGTATGGCAGCACACACATTTGTCTTGTCTGAAAAAGGAAAAGTTTCCGTAAATGTTAAGACTTGTGATGCTGTTCTTGTTGTTACTTGCATCTCATTTTTTTGTTTACATTTCAAAACATCAGCAGATGTTTGGTAGATATCATTCATTTTGTGCTGTGCTCCACATCTTCATTTAAATGCCAACTAATTCAACGTGATCGAACAGTATTTTCTGTTTGCCTTTTTTTGCTCACAAGAGACAACTCTGTGATGTTTGCGTGCACAGAAATACGTATTTGAACGGTAAATTGCAAGATGAATTCACTGCCTTACCTCAGCTGACTGAACTCTACCCTGATACTTTACTTGTTAGAGACGTAGCGCTAACTGAAGATGTTGATAGTGTGTCAGGAATCAGGTTTATTAGGCAGCCTTGGTCTATTTCCTTTTCATTTAGCACTTCAAAATGATTCCCCTGCATTTGCCTGTAGAAGAAGAAACTCACTCCTCACGCTAACAAAGCAAGGTGAGAGAAACCGAGGGGGTTTTTTTCTGCCAGCTTCTCTCGGAGCTAGAGAAACTTTTGACAGTTTTTTTTTCCTTCTTCTTCTTCTTCTCTCCCCCAGCGGTTGTCAGTCAAATGCAAAAGCTGAATCCTTCTCCATCAACACGAGCAGCATTATCTGTTTCTGCCACTCATCATCCCCTCTTTCCAGCCGTTCCGCTCCGCTGACAGCAGGATGGGTCGCTGCCAACTCCGCCACCGAGTTGTTTCAGCGGTCCCCTGCTGCAGAGTCGCTCATTTTAATAGGCCGGGATTAACCAATGGGGTCGCAAAGGTCAGAGAGAGATGTGGGATTTTAGTCGGATTATACAGATTTAACCAGATTTCCCATCTCTGTAATGTAAAAAGGTAGGAGAACCGGCTGGTACCTGTCCGGCTTGTCCGTGGGGTAGAGGGCTTTGTTGAATGCGTCCAGTAGGGAGGCGTGAGTCTGCAGGATGATGACGTTGTAGATCACCACGGCGACCAGCATCACCACCATCTTCAGCTCGTAGTTGATCCTCAGGAAGACCGAGCATGAGACCAGGCCCAGAATGCAGCAGTAGATGAAGTACTGAAGACGCAAAGAACAGCAGAAACCCTCGTCTGAAACGTTATGTGTTTTCCAGGCCACTTTGTAGCAAATGTCACGTTGAGTTGCTAAAAAAAATGCTATAAATACCAAATATAACTTTAAAGAAATTTGACTTCCAGATTTGATGCCTTGAATTTGGGCATCCGTCTCTTTAAGAAGCTCCTGCTCTGCTATTATTCCTTTAACAAAGTTTTTACCAGTGTTCGCTCACATAACGAACTCAGCCGATGCGCAGTTCAACCAGGTGTTTGCTAATTGCTGCTGGCTAGTCTGAAGGAGCCGAGTTTTAATTACACAACAAAGCACAAATCTGTCAGCCGGCCGCGCATACCGGGAGGTAAAACTTGTTTTTGTCCTCCAGGTAGTTGGACCGGCTGCTGTTGGACACATTCACAGTGAGAGCAGCTGTCTGGATGTCCTCTGCAGATCCTCCAGGGTCCTCCACAAAGAACTGGACAATCAAATCAAGGGGGGAAAGAGGGGAAACACGATGAATTTATGGTACATCACCAATTACCTCCTGGCAGTGAGTTGAGATATGCAGATCTGAGTTGCTCCTGGTAAAAATGAGCAAAACACTGAATTCAAAGAGCTTGTTTGAAGGTGAATCAAAAATCCCATGCAGTCTGCAGCTATTGTAAAAGTTTGGCATTTTCGGATAAACAGAATTAACAAACAATTTACTTTTAATTCTACGGTTTGTGCTGCATGTTTAGCTTGTGTCAGCCAGTCGTTCACTTAACTGATTATTTTTTATTTTTATGAGCCGATTAGCGAGAATTATCACTTGGTGAATAATCCTACTAGACGGGATCATCCCCGACATAATCAGAGAAAATCAACTGCGGAGCGGCGCGGCTGAGTCACTGCGGTTATTGTTGAGCTGCAGCTGGTCTGGGCGCTCCTCATTGTTCTGCTGAACGAGCGAAGAGACTCCATGTCAGCTGCAGGAAGTGGTCAAGTTCGCCACTTCCTGCAGCCGTGAAGCACCAGAGCGCAGAGGCTGAGCCCCGCCGCTCGGCTGGGAGCGCTAATTCACCGGTTCAGTCTGTTCAGCCCTGAAACTTTCATCAAGCCGTCTCTGCAGAAGCCAAGTGGAGGTTTGAAACCTGCGATTGTTTTGCCTTCCTCCAGCGGCGCTGCCATTGTTCTTGGCTGCTTCTACTTCTCCTGCAGTCGCATTCACAGTTTTTTTTTGTTTTGTTTTTTTCTCCTTCTTCTTTTTTGAATTCCTTTCAAAATGCCTGATTGTCACTTGAGAAACAGCCATCTTTACTCCAGAAAAAAGGTTTTGCTGCTGCTCCCAGGAATTACGATTTACACTTGACGCTGGCAGCCGAGGCTCCTGGAGCCACGCCCGTCTGCTGGCAGGCAGGAAGGAAAACTCTTCCTGTTACTATTGATTTGTGAGTGGCATGTTCCTTTCAACATGTCGAAAAGAGAAATTCCTCTTTCTACAATACTGTCCCTCCATTCATTTTGGTGTCTTAATGAATAATTCAAAACACAAAAACAAAAAACTGTGATTTGGATTCAAAAGTTAACATTATGTCTAGTTTTACTGTTACATTTTTTAATTATGCTAAGATAATCATGTATTTGTCTTAGATCAACAAATACATCTTAATGTGAGACAAAGTTAAATGAAATACAAAAATTTGTTTTCAAACCAACATCAGTATTGGTTGATATTATTATTATTAATCTTTAACATATGGTTATCGGTCCTATAAATAAAACTGGGCCAATATTAACGACCAATATTTATTTTGATCTTTTTGGTCATATGGTTTTTGTTTGGTCATGTAACATTGATAGTGATGCAGCAAAGGATTGTGGGAAGTTTAACCGACGCAAAGAAGCAGTGTTGAAATCAGCAGTGTGGTCATTGAAATGGTAGAAATGTGATATGTATATTATTATACAAATTGAGCATGTGCGTCACCAAAATGATGTGTAAAGTACAGAATTTAAAATGCATTTCATCTACATTAGAATAATGGCAAATATCTAAATGTATAATTAAAATACTTTGTTGTAAATATTTGACACATTTTAGAAACAAATCATTGTAAGCAAAACATGAGGACATGAAACAAAAACGAATCACTCATACAAGACATACAATATTTGTAAATGTTGGTAATCGGTAACGGCAGCAATATTTAGATTGGATATTGAAATCGGCCCAAAGTTTTATATCGGTGCATCCTCAGTTTTGTTGAAAAAGGGAAAAAAGAAATCCAAATCAATCTGGTCTTATGTTTAAAAGTTGACTGTCCATCGTATTAAATCATAGCTGTGATTTTTCAACATTTGTTCAGTAGCTGAGTTCAGCTCAGTTCCAGTAGCCACAATGAAGTCCAATTACAATGGTGTTAAATCATGAAATATCCTAAACAGAACCTGACTACCACGTTTATGTCTCCGTGTAAAAAAAAAAAAAAAGAAGAAACGTTTAAGTCAACTCAGCATCTGTACTGTATCGGAATCAGCCAATACTAAACCTCAGAGATCGGTATCGGTAAAAAAGTGGATCGGTGCATCCTTAGTGAAAATCCAAATTTTTTAATTGAATAAAAAAAAAAAAAAAGGAACAGTTTATATTCATGATTATTTATTCATATCCATCAAGACACAAAATGCTGTAGGTAAACTTGTGACATTGACGGTAGATTTGAAGAAACGTCGATAAAGTTCTCAACTATTCTCACCCTCGCTGTTAGAACAACGGTGCAAAGACCAAACGGAGGAGTTCTGCTCCTACTGGGAAGGAAACACCTGCTCTGCCTCCAACTCTGCATTAGTTATCTTCTGTGATCATTTTTGCTGGTAACGTTTCAGTATTTGACTTCATAAAACCGAACCCACAGTTTATTGCATTCCATGCTGCTATAAATACCACACAGGCCAACACTTCATCTGCAGCTGCTTGCTGATCATGCACACACCCACGAGTCGCAAGAGGACAAACTACATTCGCAACATTTTCTACCCAGCCAGTCTCACCATATTGAACACAGCCATCACCAGTATGAGAGCCGTGGTCGTCATGGTGAGGACCAATCGCAGCCAGGGGTTGTTGGTGACGATGATGCGAGAGGAAGCCGGGAGCCATGGCAGAGAGCAGAAGGACCCCTTCCCTCCCTGCTGTGGATCCAAGGGGGAAAAGGAGGAAGCAGAGGACAAACTTCCAGCATATTTGTTTAAAATAATATCAGCAATATACACTTAAAAAAAAAGAGTAAAAAATCAATCCTAAAAACTGATCATATGAAACACACAGAATGCAATAGATGTATGTAAATTAGTTTGCAACGCCGGTAAAATAAGTCAAAACTGACTTACAAGATATAGGAGCTTGTTTTAAGTCAAGAATTCATTAATATTGATGAAAAGGTTCTCTTTAAATTATTTCACTTACAAGATATTTTTTCGTCTTATAAGTGGAAAAATCTGCAAATGGAACAAGCATTTTTTTTTGTGTCAATGTTAAGGAATTATTTACTTAAAATAAGCTTTTATGTCTTGCTAAAAACTTACTTGTAAGTTAGTTTTGTCTCATTTCAAGTGTACTAAGATATTTTGGTCACTATAAACCAGACCAAAAATACTTTTTGATGTTTTGTCAGAGCAGTGAGAAGCAGAAGGTGAGGAGGTGAAAGGGGGGGATTGCTCCCATTGTTAAGCATGGTGGAGGATCTGTGATGCTGCGGGCCTGTTTCACTCCCAAAATCTTGTTGGAATGTATTGCAACCTAAAACTCTTTGAAATAAACATCTGATGAAGTCTGGCAGGAAACTAATAACTGATCATAAATCAACTGTGTTTCAAAAAAGAAAAATAAATATTACTTACGCAGAACAAAAGTACTCAACATAATAAGGTTGGATTTTTTCTAATTTTTTCAGTGTCAGTATATGCTACTGTCACCATCTAAAATAAGTCCTTGAAGAATTTTAACTCAATTTAAGTTACAACATTTACTTTCCCTTTGAGATCGCTAAAGTATTTTTGAACTGAAATAGTAATTATCTTAAGCTTTTTTGCAAATCTTCACCAGGTCTCCCAATAAATGTGTCCCCACTGAAATTACTCAATTCTAGCTTATTAAAAAAGGTTCCACTTTTTAATTTTCTTATAAAAGTTTGGACCGAGCTCCTTTTGTAATTTAAGAGTTCTTCTGGATGTTGTGCTACCTTGAAATCATTTTCCTGAGTCCAGAAGTGTGACTGGTACCTATTATTGCTCTCTCTTCAACGCAGCATGTTCACACTGCATGAGCTCTAATGGCTCTCACACTTTTTAAATTGGTTTCCTGGTACAGGGACGCTTTTAAACAAGAAGGGAGGAACATTAGCATTAAGATTAGGATCTATCCCTTTTTTATAAGGTCAGATATTATTTTTAATTCCCGTGAAACACTAATCCCTTTATTTTTCCAACTTGAAAGCTGTCTCTCCAGTCGTTGACACAGTGCCTTCTCTTAGCAACAGCTCGGCTAATTTGGTCCGAAAGGACGTTTTCCGAGAAAACGCATTTGATCGCAGCGAGCGCGTAATGAACTCTTCCACAGACGAACAGAGGATGTTCTTTAGCAATAATGTGCCTCGTTAACAGTGACGTCTGTGAAGTCGACCAGTTGTGTGGAGATAAAACATGAGCCCACTGTTTTGAGACGTGCCTCCTCGTTAGCCAATTAGCTGCTCTTTCAGCAGTGACCACGGGGTCTTTCGCTGGGAATACGCGGACTGTTAAATTGATTTACAAACTCATCAAACCTGATTTTTTGGTTCCCGCCTTCTGTTTCTAATTAAACAGAATACGAGTCCGACTCCTGGGTCAGGGCAGACCCAAGGTTACTGGTTATCCTCCCAGCAATTAAAACTGACCCACTTACTGGGTGATGCTACTCTCCTGGGGAGGAAGATGGAAATGGGCTTCTTGAGCGAGGAATCTCTTATTGATCGGCAGTGGAGCCCCAGAGACAGGTAACCGTGTCAGCATGGAAATACCAACATCGCTCTGCTCAAGCTGGATGAGAAGCAGCTAAAGTGAAATGGGGCTTTGACTTGATTTAATTTAATACAAAGAAAATATTCGTTGAATATTCAAATGTGTTTTTGAACTAGTCACAGTAACTGTTTCAGTACAAAAAAGTAGGATGGTTTAGAAAATACAACAGTGCTTGTAAATATTTCATGGACCCAAGACATTTTATGCTTTATCGCAACAACTAGTAGTTTAGGAAATGTAGTGCATAATGTGTTGTGTAATCCAAGGAAAGTCTGCTTTAGTTTTCTTTGTACTTTATTTCTTCAGCTTTTCCACACTCGTCTCCCATCTTTGTCCTCATCCCTCTCTGTTCTTGTCCTAAGTTTAAATCGCTTTTTTCTCTCTTATATATATATATTCACTTTCCAAAACTCATAAACCTGCCTCCCTCCACTGTCCTTAAGAAAATAAAATAAAAAGTTGGGTTAGGGTAAAGTTTTAGTACAGTGCACAAATCACTTTCATGACCAAAGGTGTGTAGATGGTTACTCTCAGGAGTGTGTTACCATGAGACATAGATACATTTACAAAGTTACACTGCTTAACAGTAATTACTTGGCTTATTTAGCCTGTCAGAAAAGCTAAAAAAAAAAAAAAAAAAGGTTCATTTTTATCTTGTATTTTCACCATTTTATTTATTTAATTATAGATGTCACATTTTCAAACTAAATATTTAATTGGCAAGAAAAAAAAAAGAAAACTATTTTATATTTTTAGCTCCAAACTATATTTAAATTGAAGAAAAATATTTATCTAGCAAGCTAAATAGTTTGAGGCTAATTATTTAGTTGGTAGCTAAATATTTCGTTTCAAACTTTAGCTTTGAAATAAATATTTACCTAGCAAGCTATATATTTAGGGTCAAACTAAATATTTACTGTGCTAACTAAATATTTCGCTTAAAACTTTATTTCTAACCGATATTTAGCTAGCGGACTCCATATTTAACTTCAAACTAAATATATAGCTTGCTAGCTTATTATTTTGTTTAAAGCAAAAATATCTAGCTAGCAAGCTAATATTTTGAGGCTAAATATTTAGCTTCAAACTTTAGCTGTAACCTAAATATTTAGCTTCAAACTTTAGCTGTAACCTAAATATTTAGCTAGCAAGTTGTAAATTTAGCTTCAAACGAACTATTTAGCACAAATATGTAGCTTCAAAATTACCTTTTATCCTTATTTAGCTAGCAGGTTCCGTATTTAGCTTCAAACTAAATGTTGCTTGTTAACTTAAAACTTTCGCTTGGAGCTGAATATGTTGCTTGAAAACTAAACATTTAGTTTCCTAACTAAATATTTATGTTGGAGCTAATTAAGAATTAAACTAAGAAAGGAATGTTTTAAAAAGTTATTCTAAACAAAAAGAATATCTAGAAATTCATTAACTCATAGGAGATAAGCCTGTCAAAATTAAGCCGATGTCCTCCAGTCGTCTTTCCTCGTCCCTCACACTAGTTTCCTAAAATTGACGCTGAAACTTCCAGGAACGGCCAAATAATTCATGAAAGCCCGAGGTTTCATCTCATGATAGTACAAAACTGTAACATGTCCAGAAGCGACGTTTGACTCAAAGCGTTTGAGCCGACGTGCTCAGTGATTTCCACAGTTGCAAAAGACCAGATATGGAGATTGGGAGAGAATGCATGAAATCATTTATTCATGAGACACTGCTCTTCGGGGCTCTTAGCCTCTGAATGAATACAGAGCTGATTTTTCTATATGCCACATTCAGTGGGTGGATTTCTCACACGTTCAGTAAATCTTTAAATGTGTTCAGATGGGAGCGATAAAGATATCACGTACGTAAACTAACACTATGCAAATCCACATTTGCAGCATGAGAGAGGAGAAACTGTAAACATGCAACGCAAACAGAGGCATATGAAAGTCCTCTGTCTGCACACTTGTAAAATAATATAGTTAACAAAACGGAAGAATAAATGCGTAGAGCTAAATTTAAAATATAGCTTTGAACACTTTATGTAAGAGCAGTTGAGTTTTTGTGGAGAGAGCGACATTTGCATTCGCCCCCCCTCTACTATGACAAACCACTGCCTTTAGAAGTAGACACATCGCTACAATAAACTGGTTTAAATCAAATACCAGTCAAAGTCCAGACCTAAATCCAACTTAAAATCAGTGGCAGAATTTTAAATACGAGTTGTGAAAGGTGCCTGAAATCTGGGTGTGGCAATGGACTGAAACCTGAACATTCAGAGAAACATAAAGACAGTAATAAAGTCGGCCTTTTACCATTTCCATGATTACGCTGGCTCCCTGTAGCTCAGAGAATAGACTTTAAAATATTGTTGTCAGTTTGTAAATCACTGAGCGGCTTAGCACCACAATATATTAAAGATCAGCTGTTGTTGTATCAACCCTTCCAGACCCCCCAGGCCTTCTGGTTCTGCTCTACATCCCCAGAACCAGAACCAAACATGGAGAAACAGCATTCAGCTATTGTGGACCACAAATCTGGAACAAACTTCCATAAAACTGCAAAGATGCAGAAACACGGAGTTCCTTTAAATCAAGACTAAAAATCCATCTTTCTAAGAGTTGCCTTTGATTAGTAGCAACTGGAGCATTGATCAATATATTTGTTGGATGATTTTGATGAAGGTTTTTGAGAAATGTCTATCACCATTTCATAATTAGTTACTGTATAATGTTTTACAGTGAAAAGTACTTTGAACTGCCTTGTCACTGAAATGTGCAATACAAATAAACTTGATTGATTAATTGATTGATTAAAATAAATGGGAATGAACACAAAGTCCTCAATTATGTTGAAATACAATGATGTGTGTGAGTTAAGACAATTTTCCTAGTACATACTACGTTGTGGGGACCAGCTGCTTTTGGACAAGTGTTGTTGTGACTTGAGTTTAGGTTATGTTTAGGGTTTATAATGAGCCATGCCCTGGTAATGGTTACCAGGGTAACAGTCAGGGTCAGGCTATATAAACGAATGGAAGTGGATGTAAAGTCCTGGTGAAGACAGTGGAAGATAACATGTGAGGGTGCGTGTGTGCCTGTGTGTGTGTGTGTGTGTGTGTGGGTGGGCGTGTGTGTGTGTGTGTGTGTGTGTGTGTGTAGTCAGGCAAAGACCCAGCAAACCCACCAGAATGTGACCAGCGAAGCAAAGGAGGAGGATCAAAGCCAACAGCAGGAACGTCAGGCCGAACGAGATCCCCAGCACAGCAGTTCTGCAACACAAACACACTCAGCAGAGCCATCCAGGGCCGCAGAACCGTGATGAAGTTTCTACTGCTCTGTGTCAGAGCTGCAATCCATTCACAGTAATGGGACATAACAGGAAATTCTAGGGCCTCTCCGGATCTCCGGAAACAAAGCTTTCAATGCGGACATTTTTCTTAAGCATAAATACCGCTCGGCAGAAAATTAAATACGACTGCCATAAAACAGATGAGGTAACGTCTCGACGTTGCGAAGCAATGTAGCGGCGAGCGGCGTGGGGAGAGAGACACAAATTAGAAAATCAATGGCCTCTCAGAAGCGGAATTACACCTTTGGCTCAGAGAAGCGGTAAATTAGCAGGACCGCGAATTTCTGTCCTCACCGTGGAAGCGACGCCACGCTTTTGATTCACCTGATCTATAATCACTGGCAGACATGGTGCCCTTTCATCTCCGTAGGCTTTTTAAACATTCTGCCTCTTGCCCCCCTGCCTCTTTCATTTCAGCCGGGTCCCCGTTGATGAGGCAGCTGGCGTCAAATGGCTTTTGCGCATCAGCTTGCCACCGCAGCTGGAGGCGGCTGACGCTGCCGGCGAAGTGTGCCGTGTGAGTCGAGCAAAAGGGACCTAAGACTTACTTGGGCAAGACGAGGATCTGCACCACGAATATACAGCAGAATATGAGGCAGGCGCAGGTGACGTAGTACTTGAAGGCAGGTAAGGTGGTGGATCTGTACTGTTGAGAGAAGATAAATATGAGAAAGATGCTTCTGGGGTAAAGCAGAATGCTGCAAAGCGTAATCATCCATGAACGTAACATCACAACCAGAAGGAATAAACAGAGGCTATTTTGTTGAGATTTTATGTAGACCAACAGACCAGTCAATAAATAAAATCCTGTACAAAAGCCACTTAATTAGTAACCAGAGTCCTGCTGGATGTAACTCAATCTCAGTTTCAATCTAGCTGGTCTGTAAAGACCTTGGAGGCTCTTTATTGCCTGATCGTCCGACAGACTCAGTTTGATTTGGGACCAAAATTGAAACATTTGTTACATTTTCATCTGCTGCGGTTCGCTGTGTAAAACAAGCCAAACCCTTTGAGGAACCTGTTCTGAAGAAAATGATATAAAAACCTCAGAAGAAGACAAGAGTTCAACTTCCTCCTTTGACAGATGTAAACAGAGTTTATAGCGTTTGTAGGTTTTCGCTTATCTTATTGGCAAAAGATTACACGCTATTTCTCCCGTTAGTTTTAGACGAGTGTTTGTTTTGGTTGTATTTACCCAGAATGCCTGGCGCTATAGCTCATGTCCTGCTTTTGGAGTGGTCTCCAGTCCAAATTTCAACCATATATGCATTCGAACTGCATTAGAGTTCACTTCAACTGGACCAAAACATAGGTTTTGAGCAGACTACAGTTTGCCATTTGATCCAAATCAGAGTCTGATTGCACGTTCACACCTCCCCAAAGGAACCAGACTTTCCAGGAAAATGAACAAGAGTTTGATTAAAGCGGACTAAACAAGGCTGGTGTGAATACACTCTTATAGAACAAGGAAAAAACAAAGTCTGCCTTCTATCACTTGAAGAACATTTCCAGGATTAAAGGACTAATGTCTCAGCCAGATCTAGAGAAACTCATCCATGCGTTTATCTTCAGTCGTATTGATTACTGTAACGGCGTCTTCACAGGTCTGTCCAACAAATCAATCAAACAGCTGCAGCTGATCCAGAATGCTGCTGCTGGAGTTCTCACTAAAACCAGGAAGATAGAGCACATAACACCAGTTTTAAAGTCTCTCCACTGGCTCCCTGTCGCTCAAAGAATAGACTTTAAAATACTGTTGCTAGTTTATAAATCACTGAATGGTTTAGCACCACAATACATTAAAGATTTGCTGCTGTTGTATCAACCTTCCAGAACCTCTCAGGTTCTGGTTCTGGTCTGCTCTGCATCCCCAGAACCAGAACCAAATGAGGAGAAGTGGCATTTAGCATCTATGCACCACAAATCTGGAACAAACTTCCAGAAAACTGTAAAACAGCTGAAACACTGACTTCCTTTAAATCTCAACTAAAAACCCACTTGTTTAGAGTTTTATTTGAAACGTAATCAATTACAAATTTATTGATGGAATCTGACTATGTTGTGTTTTTATTGTTGATTCTATGTTGCATTATGTTTTTGTGTTTGATTTGATGTAAAGCACTTTGAAATGCCTTGCTGCTGAAATGTGCTATACAAATAAAATTTGATTTGATTTTTGATTTGGAAGATAGGTTAAGAACTTTAAAGCGGTATTATTACAAAAACTGTCCAATCCATCCATGGTAATTCTGGAGCAGGTGGTCTTTGTGCACTGAGGATGCAGTGATTTTTCACCAACAGAGCTCTCCAGTTCAGCATCAGACTAATGCATGCTGTGGCAAACATCGTCCAACAGCGATGCTGTTTTTGGCAGAAGTCTTCAATCTCCCACCTTCACCTATTGACTCAGGAAAAAAGTTGGCTTCCTCCCAATTCACAATTACAGTCCACTTTATGCTGGTCTCACAAATAAAATCCCACAAAATAACTTTTCATTTTGTGAATGTAACGCAGTAAAGTATGAAAAAATTCAAGAGGTTTTAATACTTTAGCAAAGGCACTGCGGTCATTTTTTTTCGAAGTGCGTCTAAGATTCTACAAAAGAGAAGCAGAAACAACCTGAAATCTTTACCGGAACAACAACAACAACAACTTCAGGATAAAGTTTCAAAGTGGGAAGACAAAGCTGATCAGAGACTTTGACAAGCCTGCAGTGTCTCTGTGACAAACTGTCTTTTTTTAGTCCACATTATTCCATTGATTTGTTTCCCCGGTGGATGGAGCTGTCTGCGGTTGTGTATGCTTTCGCCTACCTCCTTCTCCAGCGCTTTGTTGTGAAAGAACAATGAGATCCTCTGGATGTCCTCAGACTTCAGCCACTGTCTGGACACACAATGGGAGCAGACAGACCACAGGGCGACGAGTCATTCCTCCTGATGCCTTATTTACCAGCTGAGATGCTGTAGGTGGTGGCGCTTTCACCTTGATTTGGACTCAGGAGGAACTAGCATAAATGAGTTTGGTAACTTTCCTCAGGAGAGGACAGGTGATAACGGTTGATGTTGAGAAGGAAATTGCGGTCCCTGGTGTGATCCCAGCACCATATCCAGCACATAACTACATTGATCAGATGCATTATCCTAAAGAATTTCTCTTTGTGTTGCCTAAAATATCTCCGTACCCATCATGGTTCATCTGGTGTGTTTTTCTGTAGAGATTTTTGGGGGTTTTTTTTGTTTTTTTTTTTTGATGATGTATCGAAACCTCCCTCCAAACCAGATTGTACACTGCAAAAACACAAACTCTTACCATGTAATTTTTTCCAGTTTCTAGTGGAAATATCTGAGTTCACTTGAAATTAGACAAAACTAACTTTTCAGCAAGATATAGGAGCTTGTTTGAAGCCAACAATTCCTTAATTTTGATGAAAAATCACTAAATCTAAAGGCAGATTATTTCACTTATAACATGGGAAAAAATGTCTTGTTATAAATTATCAGCCAATGGAAGTAATACTTCCTTTTCAATATCAAGGAATTATTGACTAAAAACAATCTCCTATTTATTGCTGAAAAGTTACTTGTACATTGATTGTGTGTTTTTTTCAAGTGAACTAAGATATTAAAACTTGAAACTGGGAAAAAATTACTTGGTAAGATTTTTTGTTTTTCCAGTTTGGTGGTTGAGAATAAAGCATAAGTGTGTAAAGTAACATCCACCCTCTACCAGCTACATAATCCATGCTAAATAGTTAATATTCTCCAAAATGTTGCATTTGTGTGGTCCAATACATGCCTTAAGATGTCTTTTGATTTTTTGCTGTCTGCAGATGAATTAGTTTCACTTTCTGCCTCAAAACATTTTGATTGAGAGTAAAAATTTGGACTTGATAATGTTGAGACGCTTATCCAGGGTTGCACGTGTACTCATGCACATACAGCTGTATTTCACACATAGTATGTTTCATTTATGCACAGAGAGCTTTTGGAGGAATGGAACTTGACCTTGCATGTTTCACTTTCAAACAAAAGGCTTTCAGTAGAAGTGAAACTTAAGCTGACACCATGATATCATGGCATTCCTTAGCTGACGTAGTTCATCAGACGACCAATAAGGCGTGTCTTAGATATAAAGAATGGATCGTCCGTTTTTGATCAGATGCTGTTTAGTCCCGGTGTATTCACATCACAACAAATTAGCCTGTGAGGGTAAGCGTCTCTTTCTTTTTAGCGCTAAAAAGAATAAAATAAGTAAAGTCTGATTATTTGTGTTTGACTGATTTTCTGCACGTGTGATCACATGCTTCCGATTCATCGATAATATATTTAGATCAACAACTTGGTAGCGCAGAGGATGGTTGCATGTTGACACACGTGCAGAGTTGTGCAGATTTGACCAGCCGTTTGGGCTGCTGCGGCCTGGCCGGACAGTGTAACAGCGTTGGGCCCAAAAAATCTAGTAAGGAAGCTTTTTCCTTGAACGCATTTGCACTGTCTGTTGTGGGGCTGCCTAAAGTTAAATATCAGACGTAGTAATTTCTGTGGGGTTAACGGAGTAAGCTGATTTGTCGGTGTGTGTGTGTGCGTTCGTACTGGCGTTTGTTGTGCTTCCGTTTGTTAGGTCAAAGTCTCTCATATTCATAGGAAGTTAATTAAAAACAAAATCAAATAAAAATATAAAAATAATAAAATATAACAAAAAAAGTTTGGTGATTGGCTTATTTAGTGAGAGGTGGGCTCCCCTTGTGACACTCACACACTTGGCAGGTGTCTTGGGCGTCGGACGCCACCAAGGTTTTGGCTGGGTTTTTGTCGGTTTTTAAGTCCCGGAGAAGTGACTAAGCTCCAAAAAAGAACGCGTAGCCAATCTGTGCCCGTTAGAGAAACACAAAAAGTGGTGATAACTGGCCATCATAGGAAAAGAAAAAGAATAAGAGAATAAAGGTTTAGAGTTCATCGCGATCTGTTCCTGGGACGAAATATAAGTGAAAAGAGAATAAGAGAATAAATGAAAAGAGAATAAGAGAATAAATGAAAAGAGAATAAGAGAATAAATAAAAAGAGAATAAGAGTTCTTTTGTGTGGAAAGAACCTACAAGAGTTAGAATAAAAGAGAACGTCCAGGACTAAAATAGGAGCTGAAAAGCGGGGATCCTTTATGTGTACTTCTCTGTTTGTTGGTTAGCTCCGCCGCCGTGTTGTGTGTGAGAGCTGCAGACGTTTTGCTCTCATGTGTTGCTTCTCTGCTTGTTTAATGTTGTAATATGTTTTGAAACCATGGTTGGCGTTTGTGAACTTTAATTTGGGGAAAAAGGTTTTAATTTTATCAGTTGTGTGCCGTCCCGCCGCCTGCATGGACAGTAAAAGGGTTTGACTTTGTCTGTGGTGTTGTCTCGTCGCCGTGCACGAGCAGGTGCCGCTGTGCCCACTAAACAAAACATAAGGTGATTTCGGAATTTGCAAAATGGATAGTGACTCCAGGGATGAGGGTTACGACTCAAAGTGGGGCACAGGCCCTTGGGTGACTCTCGGGGAACAAATAGACGGACTAATGACTTATCTGGAGAACATGATGAATTTCAAAATAAAAGGGAAGAACAAAAATAAAAACAGAGACACAGAGGCTCTCCGCCGTGTGTGTGTAATAAATTATAACAAAAAAAAAAAAAAGGCAGGGAGAGAAGAGGTGATTCTTGCTCCAGGCATGGCAGACGAGGTCGACAGGAAGAAATTTGATTTAAAAGGGGGTATAGGACCTTTGTTTATGGTTGGTGAGCAAATAGAGGGAATAACTAGCATAACTAGAAGAAAATCTACAATCACTAAAATTTCAGCAAAAGATCTAACAAAATTTATGCTACTAAATTTCACCAACTTAAAATTATCAGAGTCTAAGCTAATAATGATTTGTAAAACTATCTCTCCTTTATTAAAAAGAAAAGAAGGAATATTCGTAATACATGCTAGATTGAAATTAAATTGAACAGTTTTAAGGGCTGAAAATAATTGAGACTGAAGTGTTTATATACCATAAAGTATTTGTTGCATTTAAACTGAACAGTTAATTTAGAATTTCATTCTATAAATGAATTTACATTTTATTACAATGGGTGAAGTGCTCTAGCAGCAGGTAGTTCAGTTACTGCTGGATTCTAACATATGTCTGAGATAGTTTTAATAACAATAAATAAATACATGAATGAATAAATAAATAATAAATAAAAATGTGCGCATTACCTAAAAACAGGAACCTGACAACTAAAAGATAATATTAACATATTAAATATGTTAACTAATATTGGAAATTTCATGAAGCTTCAATAAAATTGATAATTTGAGCATAGGACAACAAGAAAAGCAGACTGAAAATTTGTGACTAACTGAAAATCAGATAAATATTTATGTTTCTGTTTGTGCTGCTTTGGTTGATGAAAATTAGTGTGATTATGAGAACAAACAAACTGTACTCAAGCACTGAGTAACTGATGAAGTTATTAATTATTTAATAAAGAATAATTATAAAAAGATGTCTACTGCTATAAAATAAAAGATTAAAGGAAACTTTGATTTAAATAACTGGTTACTTCAAACTGATGATTGTGAATATGAATAACATTTTCTAGACTAAAGTTTAAACTAGGTTTGATTGATTGATTGATGATTATTAAATTCATAAAGAAATATTGAATTAGAGGATTTTAGATTTGGTTTAAATTTAGGACGGTAATTTTTGTTTAAAAAGTGTAAAACCCAAGAAAAAACAATGTTCTGCAGAGGAGCGAACTTTGGGTTGTGTCATCTGTCAGGAATCAGACAGAAGTGTTCCACTTTGATGAATTTGACAACATCTACATGTAAGATTTCTAATTAATTTCTTTTTTGCTGACACATCTCCTACAAACAATATAACTGCCAGGTAAAACTAATAATTTGTAAGCGTGCCATGCACACCACAGGACAGGATGAAGCTCTATAAGGGACATAGGTCAGCTGATCAAATGTTAAATAACAAAAGCAGCAACAGAATAACATAGAACTGGAATCCTCTTAAATTAAGATAAAAAAGAGCAAACAATAGATAAAATTGTTCTAGCTGACATGCAGGCAAATGCTCCAATAGCAAGATCACAAATGAGAATAATTAAAAGGGGCAACACTGAATGATAATAACATTTTTCAATTAAAATAAAAACAGAAAGAGGCAGGAGTTTTCACTAAAAGAGACTAAAGACAAAACAGGCAGACTGCAGAGACAGAACTCAGGCAAAATGAAAACTATTGGGTTCCTGACAGGGACAATAACATAAAATAAAATAAAAAAAAAAAAAAGGGTCATTGCCACCAGCTCTGAACACACTAGCATAACAATACAGACTTGACTATTTTCGTTTTGGGCAAAATCAAGAAGATGACTGCTCTTAAAGGGCCAGTTGTACCAGAATGTATTGATAAAAGCCATTCACAAACTGTTAAAATATCAAGCATTTCTTAAATATCATTGAATTTCCGTGATTTTTTGCAATAGAAAGTGTTTTTGGTAGTAATTTGGAAATATTTGCACTTATTTATAACGGTAAATTTGACTTTTTATTACTCGCTGTACAGGTCATATAATGTGACATCAATTAGGTTTGAGGCAGCTGTTTAGTTCAAGTAAGGAAGTTTCACTTTTTTTTTTTATTTGCTCAGAAAAGTGCAGGGATTTGTTGATTTTGGTGAATTTCCCTGATAATTCTAAAAGAAACTGGAGCGACTGATTGATATAATTTGGCAGTAAACGGATAGAACTGCATTAATTTGATTGATAACATAATATTTAAGCACACTTAGTGTTTAGTTTAGAATCTGGAGGGCCTCACAAACCCACAGCGGCCCGGATTCAGTTTGACACGTGCTCTAAGGGGATATATCCCGTAATAATTAAATATCACAGAAGGAACTTTGACAGTCAAGGGGGAACTGCTACCCCACAAATCTTCAGGAGTCCACACTGGGAATAGAACCCCGACTTGGACTGTATTAGATCAAACCCCATCCTCCCCAAATCCCATGTTTGGTCCCAGCTAAATGACATTATATCTAGAAACCTGGCTCAGAAAAACTACAGTTAATCTTAAAGGTCCATACTCAAACTTAATTGAAATGCTTAAAGAAGCAGTTTTAAAAGGCGTCCCTGAATATGTTATGCAGTCTATAAAACACAATCAAGATCTTGCAGGGTGTGAACATGTGAGATGGAAATGACACCTGCTTCATCACCTCTTAAAGGCGCAGGACGAATAAAAATAAAAAACAGTCTTGAGGGCTTAGGCACTCAGACACTGAAACTCCAATTGCAGGAAGCAAAACAAAATTACATTAATTAAATAAAAAGTAAACAAGAACATGTGATGGTTGCAGCAGCATCTTCTCAAAATAAATCTACACAGGGTAAAATTCCAAATTACTGGCAAAACTCTAATCATGCTGGGGGGGGAACTGGTTCCTCCTCCTGCTTTTTCTTTTTTATATCCTCAAACAGATACAGAGCGTTTCCTCGTGGACGGGGATGGCGTTTGGCTGGATGTGGATGAGGGCCATGGGGCAAGGTCACGGAGCACGAGGCCAAGGGCCAAAGGACCGTGACATGTGCTACCAGTGCGGACCTTTTGGACACTGGGCCAAACACTGTGTGAACATACCAAAGACTGCCAGGTATGATCCCCAACAATCCTTATGTGATTCCTGGACATTGCTTTCAGGGGAATACTGAGGCCACACAGAACATCTACTGACACACTGCTGAGGACCCCAGAGACAATGTGGGTACAGCAGACCCCATGTTGTCTGCAACAGTGGAAGGAAAACACACAGACTTCCTGGTTGACACCGGAGCCACATTCCACTCTGAACTCTGCTCCTCCTTTTCTCTGACATCAAGAACTGTGTCTTTAACAGGGTTCTCAGGGACTGAACAGAGTCTGCTATTCACGATGCCTCTGACCTTCACCTTGGGTAATCAGAATATGAAACATTCTTTTGTAAGTTTTCCTACGACTCCCATGAATTTACTTGAGCGAGCTTTGCTGATAAAGATGGGAGCAACAATCATGTGCTTGGCTGATGGAATAATTGTTGCATTTCCTGATGGCACCTCCCTTCGTTGTGGAAATTTCCAAACAGAAGGACAGTATCTGATCCAGCCAGTGGTGTCTGAGTTTGCTGACATCTATTGAGAACTTTTAACAAATTTACCCTACAGCAGCCTAATGTCAACGTTCTTGGCCTGGAAGCCCTGGCTCCTGTGTCTGCGCTTCTGTGTTCCTCCTCCGGATCCACCATGTGACCCTGTTCCGCGACAGAGACGTCTCTGAATGGTACCAGGAACCTTTCCTTTCCACTTTGAAGGAAACAACCTGGCAGGTAAAAGTCTCGGACATTTATGTAGCTCCTGTTGGTGTAGCTGCTGTTGTCTCTTTCGCAAAAAAAAACCAATCAGAATGGTATTAAATGTCTCACATTTCTCTCTGTTTGCACCCTGAGCACCAAGTGAAATAATAGGGCGTGATGATTAAACGTTCCCTGGCAGCCACAGATTCGATTGCCACAGCAGCACTAGGTTTGTTTTTCTCCTGCTCTCTAGAAAAATATAAGATCAGTCATTCAGGATCTGATCACATAATAAATTTTGAAGTAAAATGTAATGCAATTTTCCATAAATTAGTGACATTAGGCATTCTGATGAGGCTCCTTGCTTTATAAAATTAACAATCTTCAAACATATTTCCCAGCATACCTACATTTCTTATTTAAATAGTTTCTTTATATTGTTTGGTAAGATATTCAAATTTAATATGTCATATTTCCATTAACTGTGAGCAGAAAATTATTATCATTACTAGAATTAAAGACTTTAGTTAAAATAAATTAACATCTGATATGCAATACATATAAATATTTTTAAGACGGACTATTCCTCATAATAGAATCGATTTTAGTTTAATCAGGTTTTGCAAGATATTTTGCAGGACTGCCCACTAGACCTTTTGCTTGCTGCACCAACTATGGAGACCTGCGTTAAAGCCACCTCAGTTCTTTGAGGATATTTCTGTAACAAAACTGACTGTTTTGTTTCAGAAAAAGGGGGAGGAAAAGGGCATCACCCTTGTACGCAACAGGCAGCTGGGATACCCGATACAAAAACTGAACACATAGTCATGGGACATTCACTGAGTTTCACCATGACAGCGTTGAGACAACAAACACTTTCCAAAGTCCTGAAAGCTCCAAACATTTCATTCACACACCAAGACATAAATATGGCAGACTGTTTTTCAGAAGGAGAACCACACGTGTGTGCAGACCTGGTGGCAAAGACAGACAAGGTAACACCAGAACTTCAAGCAGCTCCTCTGCTGGGACCAGAGGTGAGACAGTTCTTTACAGATGGTTGTTGTTTCAGAAGCAACACACAAGGGTTAAGAGCCTGGAAGAGGTGGTGAGATGCCAAAAGGGGGCATCACCTGAAGAGAAAAACGTGAAACAAATGGGTGCTGGAGGGGCCCAGATGGCAGGTTAATTCTGCCTCCTGGTAAAATAGAAGAGCTGCTTCAAGAAGCTCACGGGTTGGACATGTTGGGACGAAACAGATGATGCACAATCTTAAAGAGTGGTGGCACCCCCAAATGATCCACATGGTGAAACATTTTGTGAAAAATTGTTCGGTGTGCGGACAGCTGAATCCTAAGAAAACTTTGAATCCACATCAGGGACAGTTTCCTTCAGTCACATGTCCAGGGAAAGAAATTGTGTTGGATTTTACTGACATGATAAACCCGGTGCAAGACAAAAATATTTGCTGATTTGTGTTGATGCTTTCACAGGATGGCCTGAAGCCTGGCCAGCAACAGCAGAAGATAGTGAAATCATCATAAAATGTCTAATCAATCATTACCTCCCAAGGCAAAGCAGAATGAATGAATCAAAATTTAAAACAAAATTGGCTAAGGTTTGTGCACAAACAAAATTAAATTAGGTCGATACATTACACAGGAACCAACTTGTGGTTAGACTGATTAACTGCAACAGCACGATAATATCAAATGTCTAACTGTGTGACCTGCACAGCTGGACGACCCAGAATCTATACTGAACCTGCTTCTTTGATTCCATCTGACATTTGGGGTTTTAACTGCATGTTTAATATGACTAAGTTTAAACAGCCCTCTGGATGTGACACTTTAACAGCTTTATTTCCAGTAATCAACAGCGGAGCCGGATGGTGCCGCTATT
Organism: Gambusia affinis; assembly: GCF_019740435.1. Classification (NCBI taxonomy): domain Eukaryota; kingdom Metazoa; phylum Chordata; class Actinopteri; order Cyprinodontiformes; family Poeciliidae; genus Gambusia; species Gambusia affinis. The sequence goes on from NC_057881.1 coordinate 20,595,758, forward strand.
CCAGTTAAAGATAACTATGTCTATTTCAATTTTACAACAGGTAACCGCAGTGTGGGCCGGATCCCTGAAAGTTGGTGTAACATCAAATTCCCAGGGCACTTAATAGGCTAGAGATGGGATATTTTATCTATGCAGGGGTAATAAACTAATTGAGAGAATATAGACTGGTGTGACAGGTGTCTGTGCTATGGTGAGACTTAGAGCCTGTGTCATCATGGTAGGTGAACAACAACCTCTGAATCACAGCATCTTTTCACAGGTCAAGTGCAGCGCAACTGTGGAGCTGCAACTTTCCAGATTTTAAATGTAAAAAGTCCAATCCTTTCTCGGTGTGCCTGGATGAAAATGAGGCATCTGGACACACGTAGAAACTGGTTGACATCAACAGATACTAGACGACACAATTTTGAATTAAGTTTGCAGATCTCATTAAAACAAATTAATCCTGTTGACTTCTTAAGATTTGGCCAGTATCATTACATTGTGTTAAGACTGAATTTTTATCTAAAACATTGATTGCCAAGTTTAAAATGTGTTTTCATTTTGTTCACTAAACATATTTCTTTTCAGTTGGTAAGTTTGCATCTCTTTATGACCACTAACTACTTTCACATTTTGAACTTAAAGGGTTCACCTCTCGAGTACAAAAAGGGATCTTAACAATACTTTATTTAGGATTTTATTTGTCAGTATTATATCTAACATTTAATCATTTATCCTATTTTCATTAAGTTTTGGCTTATTGAAGCTTGCATATTGACTAACATTTTATTCATTTTGCATTATTCAATTTATAGTTTACCGGCATTCACAGTATTAACCTCACATTGTATTCACAAATTTTTTTTAAAAATTAATAGTAATATAAAACGGATTTCAAATGCCAGCTTCACTTTCTAACATTTATTTTTTAATTTACTCTTTTAACTCATTAATTTCACTTTATTCATTCAAATTGCACATTTGAATGCAAGTGTGCAATTCAAACCGGTTTGACATTGATAGGGTTTGCTAGAAGACATTGCCTTGATTAAACTTTGTAGATCGCATTACAACTCAATACTACTGAATTCTAATGAATTTTCTAGAATAATTACATTGTACTTCTACTGAATTTTTGAAAATAACATTGATTTGCATATTTCAAATGTGCTTGTCTCTTATTCTGTGCATTACACATGGTTTTCATCTAAAAAAAGGAATCTGAAAATTTCTTTGTTTACGTTTAAAATTTTCAAGCATCATCTAACAAATATTCATTTTAAGGTTTATCTTCTTGACTTTTGGTTTAAAAAAAATCAACATTTTCACTAATGTTTATTCATTTCTCATTTTAAATTTATTTTTAAATAAAATCTAATGTTTTATTATTTTCTTCATTTTGCATTTCTTTTCAGGTATTAAATAACATTTTATTCATTTTACATTTCAGTTACCATTTATCCATAAATTTTTTAAATAATATTTATTTATTTTTTGTTGAATGTTCTTTGTTAGCCTGTAAGAGGAACACTGTGGTTTCTTCCCGCCGCCCAGGGCCAGGGGGCGCTCTGTTCGATTTTTACCCCATAAGAATGAAATGAAATGACAACAACAAACATCGTAATGGGCCCGGGGAGTTTTCCGAACAGTGGGCAGTGTTTCCTCAGGATGTGTGATGCTCCCCAAGCTGTTCGATGTTCTATTTGTGGTCTCTTAGAGACCAAAAGGGGGAGTTGTTGAGACGCTTATCCAGGGTTGCACGTGTACTCATGCACATACAGCTGTATTTCACACATAGTATGTTTCATTTATGCACAGAGAGCTTTTGGAGGAATGGAACTTGACCTTGCATGTTTCACTTTCAAACAAAAGGCTTTCAGTAGAAGTGAAACTTAAGCTGACACCATGATATCATGGCATTCCTTAGCTGACGTAGTTCATCAGACGACCAATAAGGCGTGTCTTAGATATAAAGAATGGATCGTCCGTTTTTGATCAGATGCTGTTTAGTCCCGGTGTATTCACATCACAACAAATTAGCCTGTGAGGGTAAGCGTCTCTTTCTTTTTAGCGCTAAAAAGAATAAAATAAGTAAAGTCTGATTATTTGTGTTTGACTGATTTTCTGCACGTGTGATCACATGCTTCCGATTCATCGATAATATATTTAGATCAACAATAACAAGAAATGTTTTTTCTGATACTGACTTTCAGCTTCCATTACATTTATTTTTATCTGTATTTTCATATCATTTATCTTTAATTAGGCTTGACAAACAGGAGGGTTTCTCAGCAGACATTGAGCTTACTTCTGTGAGTTGATGCCATCGATGGTGCGAATCATTCGCTCGTTGAGTTCTTCCTCAAATCTCTTTCTCTGAGATTTGGATCTTCAGTAACAGGAAAAGAAGAACACGATTAAAGCAGAAGAAAAAGATAAGAAATATTAACAAACGTCGGTGTATTTCATGGGGTTTTTATGTGATTGACCAACAATTAAACTTCAATAAATGAAAGCTTTTGAGAAACTACTACTTCTATTGGCAGATTATTTTAACCATAATATGGGAAAAATGTCTTGTTGTAAGTGAAACAATTTGCACTTTTTCATCAATATTAAGAAATTATTGACTTTAGATAAGCTCCTTTATCTTGCAGAAAAGTTACTTGTGAGTTTTTCTGTCTTATCTTAAATGTACTAAGATACGTGAACTAGAAAGTCGACCAACAATACTTGGTGCGCAATCTGAACTATTTGGGTTGATTTAATCGCACTCAGTCACAATGAAAACACATAGAAGTTTGTGCTTTAAAAGCAGAAACTCCAAACTGCTGCATGTGCCTTGAACAGGAGTAACGCCTCTCTCACCTTTCTCTTTTTTGGAAGTAGTACTGCCCCATAGGAACGTCCTGGAACATGAAACGTATTCAGTGTGAGCGCCGGCCCTCTGTGAGGCAGAGACAGACAGACACAGGCCACTCACTCTAGTGTTGATCTTGCCGTTGTCCGCCGTCATGCTGTCTCGGTGGTGGAGGTTGGCGAAGGGCTTGGCCGCCCCCCAGGACTCCAGGTAGCGGGTCATGCGGACGGACGCCCTCATCTTCCCCCCGTCCAGAGACGGTCGGGAGCGCAGGCCCAGCAGCGGGCTGTGCCTCTCCATCTGAGGACAAAATGTTGAAAAAGAGAGGAAACCCGGCGGGTGAAAATGCACCGATTCTTTGGGCGTAAAAGCGAGAAGGATAGTGAGCCGGGAGAGGGGGACGTCTGACAGTCTTCCACACCTTCCACTCGCCTGTCAGTGGTTTTGAGCCACTTGAAACACTTTTTTTTTTTCAGCAGCGAATGATGCAGCGGCCGGCGTTTATTTTGGCGACGAGTGTTTTTCTGCTAACAAAGAGAGCTCCACTCGAGTTGAATCTGTGGAGGATTTAGAGCTGCACCTCGGGCGATGCGTTTTAACAGCTCGCAAGTCTCACACACACACACACACGCACACACACACACACACACACACACACACACATGCATACAAAACAAAAGTCCGGCTGAGGCTATTTTCAGCTCTAACAGTGATGCTTAATGACAGTGACAGCAGAGATGACACCTTCTGTGGTACGGGCACCATGTTTGGACTGGGCTCAATGAAAATGTCAGAGAGCACCTGCAGCCTTGTCTTCATACTTATTAGAATATTGGAAAAAAAAAAAAAAGTCTCATTGGACATGTGCAAAAATCTATTTGCACATGAAAATAAACTAAACTAAATAAACTGAATGCGTCAGATTAAATAGAGGGTGAACAGAGACCGCCTGAAGGAGGCGAAAAGGTTTTCCTGCTCATTATTTAGAGAGAGAAAGAAAGAAAGTGTGCATTTTGGCCAATTTACACTCTGGTTACGGCTCAGTTTTTTATTTCTTTTTTTATTTTGAATGTTGCCAAGCCAAACAATCTGAGCGCGCTCTGGATGTCAGGAGAATTATTTAATGTTTTTTTTTTTAAAAAGAAGCGATGTTCTCCATGGACGGTTCACAGAAGAGTCAGGTCCTTTTAAATATCCCCAATCAGACCTTAATGTCCTGTTTAGTCAGGAGGAGCTGCACAATGTCACAATCCTCTCACTACGCCCGCAGCGGAGAGTGCGCTCGTAAACATAATCCTCTCTGAGCCGAGAGACTGACCAAACACCTGCCAACATTTGATAACATTTAGTCACTGCTACACTCTATTATTTTTCCACTACTTGACAATGTCTGTGTTTATTAGCGGCGCGTCCGAGAGCAGGGGGAGGGGTGGAGATGATTAGTGCGTGTTTTTGTTTTTTTTCTCTGGGTTAACCTTGACGAGGGCGTCCAAACGTACAGAGGGAGATTGTTTTTCGGCTGTTTTGTCTTGTTATAATTACGCGAACCGTATAATTACAGCACGTTGTAAAAGTTTGCTACATTTTATCACATCGCAGCCACACGATTTCATCTGTTTCATTGGGTTTTTATGTGACCATGGAAAGCAAAGCTTTTGCCCCGGAGTGAGAAAATGTAACTTGTCTATAGCTGCAAATGAAGAAGAAGAAGAAAAAAAAGGTTTTTAAATGTACCCAAAAGATGAGTAATTTAAAAAAATAAAAATATTCAACTGAAATATATTTTTTATTTCTGCTTATATTTGAGAAGGAGACCAGCTGAATGGGTCCTTCTCATAGTTATGAAAAATGAAATCACTTACAAAAATAAAGCCATTGGTTTTGGATTGATCCAAAGTATCGATACCAAGTCGGCATCGGATCGATATTATCTGATCAATACTTTAGTTTCAGATTCAGCCTTGAAATTTTATCTTATTTTTTTTTACGGTGGTGACTCAACTCCACCTCAAAAAAGATTTTTTTTTATTTGCTCTCAGATTATATATATTTTTTGTATTATGTTTGTCCCAGAAGTTATTTCCAATAAATGATAATATTGTTGCTTCGTTACCATTTTCAAGAAATATAATGGAAATGAGATAATAATGCAGGAACACATTATCAAAGAACAATAAGCTTTAAATTCTAATGAACATTTAACACCGGAACTGGAAGACATTTAAATATCCAAAATAAATAAACAAAACAACAAATAAAATCAGTTGTTAAATTTTTGGAAAGAAAATTGTCCTTTATAAAAATAACCGAAGCACCAGACTGAAAACTTTTATCAGTTTTAGTAGAAAGAGAGAAAAGAGAAAAACTATAAATCACGCCACTTAAAATGACTGAGCTCATTTTAACAGATGATGCAATTAATTGATTTATTGATTATTGTGACCAGTTCCTTCTGTCTATTTGATAAAAAATCTTTCCCAATTTTTTTTTTTTTTTATGTTTTAGTGAAGTGGGTCAAAGCCACAAAGTTTAAGTTTTCTGAGTTAAACCAACAGGAAGTAGTTCAGGAAATGATGAAAGTTTTTTTATTATTAAACTAAAATATATGGAGTGCTTCAGGGTTATGGTCATTTTTGACTGTATGAAGTGTTACTTTTCCTAACTGAGACTTTTTTTTTTTTTTTTTTTTTTTTTTTTTTACATCGGTCCTAATCATTTTTTGTATTTACATGCAACAAAAAAAACAAAAAAAAAAACACAGCAGAATAAATCTGCATGGAGGTAGTTAGTTATTTTTGTTCCCTCCACTGGAGATAATTAGTCTTCCAGTCATTTCTATTCGTTGTTACGGGTTAAGACTTGTGACACTGGTAGGTGAGTTTCCAATGAGCCAACGGATCCATGCGGCGGCGTCTCACCTTGGGGTTGATGACCAGGTAGGTGACCACATTGTGTTCTTTCAGGTAGGAATCTCGGCTCTGTCCGTCTCCAGGCTCCACCTTGTACGAGCCTTTCAGATGCTCCAGCGTCACCGAGGAGATGTGGACCCGCCTGGAGATGAATGAGCGGACACATAATGAGAGGCCAAGTCCCTGCGTCACTGTGCTGTTGACAGCTTTTATAAAAACAACACAAAACAAAAAAAAAAAAAAATTGGTTATTTGCTCGCCGGCTTTCAAACCACTCCCGCCTGCAGCTCTCCCTTTTCATCTCTGTTTGTTACCTTCGCACGCACAGTTAGGAGAAGGTGGAAATAATTTTTGTTTTTACTTTTTCAGCTGATGTGGGTTTTTATTTTTTTATTATTATTTTTTTCTCCCCTCCAAATACCTCTTAGCAGGAGACAAACCATTAGCAGCCCGATGAGACAACACTGCGGTACTAGAGAGCTTATTTTCAGAGAAGCGTATACCGACCCCCCGGCCAATTTTCACGAGCTTGTTACAGCGCCAGGCAGGCGGACCTAATGGCGAGGTAACTAATGCAGAGCTGCTTAGTCAACTGAGGTAGCTATAATTTACGAAAATGCTATAATAAGTGCAATTATAAACAGACTTGTCTCATGTTCCAAGTCCCACTGAAAGTGCGTTTGTCCTTTAGGGGCCACCGTAATGGCTGCGCAGTAATTACGATCAAACACTGCTGTGAAATTGCTGCATCCGTTTGAGGAATCTCACCCCGGCACTCCTCCCGCCTCCATGTGATTGGCCAGCGTGACGTCGTGCGACCACACGTCGTACTGCCACTTGCGGAGGCCGATCACGCCGCAGAGGACGTTCCCGGAATGGACGCCGACGCGCATGTTGATGTCCACCCCGGTGGCGTCGCGGACCTTCCTGTGGACGGGGGGGGAGGACAGAGCAGAAAACGGACCTCTGTTTTCACCGCAGGGTGACATCCAAGGAGAGGATGAATCGTGTGTTCAAGTCCCCTTCATGTTGCAACCACAGACTTCCATGTATTTTGTTAGAACTTTAGTTTTGAACGTCTCTCAGTTCATCTTCTGAATAATCGAAGACGATATGGTCGGCCACCTAAACTGGCAGGATCGAATTAATTAGAGAAGCAACCAAGAGGATCATGGGAGTTCTGGAGTAGAGTTTACATTGAACCTGAAAAATTCAACCCATTGGCATTGTGTCCAAACATGATCCAACCCAACATTTTATTTTAACTAAGATTTTACTGCTTTCGGTTTTAGAACAACGTTTAAGCTAGCAGTGTAACTTCTCCCGTTTTTAGCTTGTGTTTTAACGCCTCTCAGCTTGTTGTAACCGCAGGGCGAGTGCAAATCATCTGGGATGTGATCGATAGGATCCAATCTCCGCCACGGCTCAAGTGGAGTAAGCACTGATTGGCTACGGCGTAACGAGAGCGACTCGCTTACAAGGATTCGACCCGCGGCTCGTAAAAACTTCACCAGAGTTCCAACCTTTTTCTGGCTGTCCTCCTCTTTTAGAGTCTGGCAAAAAGCCACAGACTGTTCATCATAGCTTCCATGTCCTCCATTGCTGCATTGTGTTCTGTTTGTGTCCCAAGTTTGGTTTATTTAAAGGGACAGTATGCGTACGAATTAATAAAAGATGCTTTATGCCAGTTTTAATTTAAGCTACTTTTCACCTGTAGATCACATCTCGATGCCTTTCAGGCTCTGGAAACGCCTTGCTATGACAACCCCACCCGCTAAAGTTGATAATCAATTGCAATGGAGGAACCCTTAAACCGTGTAGAATATATAGCTGAGTCGGGTCGAACTGCGCTGTGACTGTATAGTGGAAAGGGGATTATTAGTTGCGTGCTTAAAGATCCAGCAAAAGCTACAATGGAATCCAATCCGCTTCACAATTATGCACTATTTTGGTCTGACAAGCAAAGTCCAGATACACTGCAGTGAAGAGTGTGGCTGCAACAAAAACGTTCAGCGTGTGTGAACCCTTTTGCAAGGCTTTGAAAGCAGTTCTGATAAAAAATAACAAGAAACACATCAGAGGACAAAGTGGACCGCAGTTTGAGTCCACACCAAACAGAAACAGTTTTTTGTTCACAATCTAATTAAAATCAGCTGGGTTGGACAATAATAATGAAAAAAAAAAAAAAGCAACAGTGAAATCCACAAACTGCTTTGTAATTGCGGGGAGTAATTGCCGGCTGTGATTAAAGGTCAGCGCTGGCGAGCCAAAAACACATCTGTCCGTCAAAATAATACGCATCTCTATGCATGAAGGAGAGACGGAGAGCAAGAAAACAGGAAACAATAAACACATAAACCACGATATGTGAATTTTTACTGTCGGTTCAGAGGCTTATCGTGTTGAATTCACCCTGTGTTTAAACAGATCTGTAATTTAATCTGGCATTCCTTCTGCTCAATCTGTTTAACAGGCGCATGTTTGTTTGTTTGTTTGTGTTTGTGGAGGAGGAGAAGAAGAAGAATGAGGAGCGGGAGAACGAAGGGGTGTTGGTGGGATTGGTGGTGGGGTGGGGGGTGGAATTGGTGTTTTACTTGATGGCCTCACACATGTCCAGGCCCATCTTCACGCAGTTCCTGGCGTGGTTCGGCAGCGACTCCGGGAGTCCAGACACGCAGTAGTAGCAGTCGCCCAGGATCTTGATCCGCATGCACTCGTTTTCCTTAAAGAATGAGTCAAACCAACCACAGACGTCTTTATTAGTGGCTGGCATTTCATCTTACTCCTCACTTCCACTCGGCGCTCGCACTCCTGCAGTCAAATCCATGAAGCCCAAAAAATTAGTCGCCCACACACACAACATATTAGCTCTTATTCCACATGTGGGATGAGTAACAGCTCACCGTTGGAGCTTTTTTGTTTTTTTTTTGTTTTATGTAACTGCAGCTTCAGGAGGAGATGGTAGCTGGACACAAAGCTCAGGAAGCCTGACTCGACTTATAGCTGAACACCCATGAGACTGGCATTCACTGTGGGCATCCTGCACACACACACACACACACACGCATGCACACACACACGCTGGGCTTGGAGAACGGACGATAACAAGGCCCAAACGGCTTTTGGTTGGAAATAGAAATTGTCGTCTCGGCTGTTTTATAATCAGCCCAGTGCAGTCGGATAAGCTAATACGTTCTGACTGGACCCGGCTGGTCCAGAGTCGACTCCGCATCTCGCAATGTGAAAAGCTGAGACCACCAGGCCCAGCCTGAAGAGGGTAAAACATGGATACGGCAATTGAATAATGGGTTAATAGAAACAAAAAATCACTTGATTAAGCCTGGAACATCCATTATTTTAAAAAGGGGATTTGGTGCAAACTTCAGATCTAAAGTCACGGTTCGCTACATTTTTCATATGTTAAAATGAAAAACTATTCTTTTTCTTAATTCTTTTTCTTAATTGTTTTCTTATTAGTTTTTTTTTTTTTTTACATGAACACAGAAATATAAAATAATCCGACAATAATTCAACTTTATCTGCATGTTTTAGAATTACAAAAAGCAGCCGATACAGAACTGAGTGGACATCTGGTTACCAGCTGTCCCTGAACGCACCATGGAAGAACAACTGTTGGGAAAACAGATTTCTGGTCTGCATGTCTGAGACTAGAAAAAACTCATGCTGCATTCGGATCTGGTTGAATGCAGCAGGCAGCTGGATTTGGACTTTAGCCTGTTTTTCTCAGAACCAGTGATGTTTACATTCAGCTTGTTTGACATGTAAAATTTAGTAATGAAGAGCTACCTAATTTACATTAAAAAGCACTTTTTTCCAATGTGAATGAAATTTTAATCTTCCCTAATAGATGTACCAAAAGTGTTTTTCTTACATGTGTGTACTGTCACACACCTCAACCTCAAGCTCTTAAAACTTCAGTCAGCGATAAAAATCAGTTTTTACATTTCAATCCCAGACAAGCACACAGAAAGTCTTGTCATAATACGCAACAATTACCTGAGATGTAAATATTTTTTAGATGAAACGTGAAGTTTAGAAATTGATCCCTCGTTTGACTGGAAAACAGACATATGGGTGTGTGATATGAAGTTGTTTTACCTTAGCAATCTGGTCAAATTTGCCAAACAGCTCATTCAGCATGTGGACAAGTTCACCAGGGGAGCAGTCACTGGCCAGCCGAGTGAAGCCCACAATGTCGGCATAGAGTATGCTGCAGAACGCAGAAACAAACAATACACAGCCATGTTATGAAAACGTATGTGTTTTAGTTGCTTAGTTTCAGAAATGGTCACTATTTGAGTTGATTCTTAGGGGATAAAAGACAATAAAACCCCCAAAAACCAGCATGTTTACACTTTTTGGTGAGATTTGAATAAAGATTTTCACTTGGCGAACCGAAACTAAATTACATGCATTACTCTGCTTGATTTCTAGTAGCGTAACAAAGCAATATGTTTCTGTTTTGACGAAAAACTCTCAGCCATAGGGGATGAGACAAACCACAGAAGGAGGGTAACACGTCAGCTAATGCCTCAACATCAACCGATAGCTCTAGTGACTGGGGCTGCGGTTGTTGTTTGTGAGCATAAAGTTTTTCTGACAGGAAAATGTCTCGTTGTCCTTTTTTTTTTTTTTTTCCTTTCATGTTTCTTCTGTTAGTACGTAACATCTGCTGATATCCACGGTCACTTCATAAAATCAAATCAACATTTATGCGACATTACGATTCATAAATAAATACTCCACTGCAAAAACGCATAAAATTACCAAATATTTTTTGGTCCCATTTGTAGCACAAATATCTTTGTACACTTTAAATAAGACAAAACTAACTTACAAGTAACGTCTTAGAAAGATATATTAGCTTTTGTTAAGTCAGTAATTCCTTAATATTGATTGAAAAAAGTCAAGCTTTCATTGGCAGATTATTTCAGCTAAAACAAGACATTTTTCTGCTGAGACTTTCCAACAACATTAAGCAGTTATTAACTTACAACAAGCTCTGTTGTCTATATTTTGCTGAAAAGTTATTCATCAGTCAGTTTTTCTTATTTCAATTGAACTAAGATATTGTCATTAGAAACTAGACAATGACAATAAAGATCTATCTATCTATCTATCTATCTATATATCCATCTATCTATCTAAAAACACTTGGTAAGATGTTGCGTTAATCGCTGTATGTCTGTGCTGTAAAGTGTTGCTATGTGTTACTCTGAATCCTTTTCTGCTTCTCTTAGAAGACAGAAGGAAATGTGGGAACCAGTGAACGTTTTATTGGCACCATTTGAGACCATTTTAGAGCAGCTCAGTCATCATCTGTAGCTTAAACCAGACGACACTCCATAAACCCAACTTGTCGTCAAAAAAAAAAAAAAAAGGAACTTGAGCAGCATCACAAAAGAAAAAAGCATGTTAGGCAGCGTTGTGTGCTTGTCCTTGAGTGTCTGTTTCTTGTTCTGAAAAGAAATTGGCCTCCTCTCCCCGCTGGACTGTACGAGAATTTATTAGTGGAGGAATAATAGCGAGATCAACGCGAGGACACTTCGCTTTCACCCATAAACCCAGCTGAGGCTGGAGTTGGACAGAAATACAGCCTCTTGAGTAAAGCTCTGGGATGACGTAAAAAAAAACAACAAAAAAAGACAGGTTTTCCGGGGACTGTTGCTCTCATCGTGAGCCAAAACCCGTGGCCTCTGTGCTGTGACGATAAACCTTCGCCGCACAGAGAGGGATGTCATTGAGAGGCGAGGACAAAAGCTCCTTTTCTGTTTGGTAAAGTGACCTTAGAGTAAAACGGGAGAACGGGAGGGGTTAAATTTCAGCCGAACTTCACCATGGCGATGAAAAGAAGTGCGGTGAGGAGATGACCGGAAAGGAAAAGATAGGAGCGGAAACATGAGCGAGGAAATGGAGGCCAGAGAAAAAGGCGAGAAATCCAAATTTAACAGCAGGTAGAGAGGAGTCAGACAAAAGGTGGCGAGAAAAGAGCGGTGATGATGATGATGATGGGGTGGAGGGAGGACAGGATGGAGCGGTCAAGCCCCCAAGATGAGAGCAGAGAATAATAACCTTTATTATGAGTGGAGGAAGCAGGTGGAGGAGGCGGGAGCCGTACCTGACGTTGGTGTGTCGCTGAACGTAGAGGTTGTGGAAGTTGTTGGTGCTCTCGGTGCGACCGAAGTTTGGCCCCTGCAGCCGTTGGATGATTTCGGCTTTCATCACTCTGGCTATGTGCGCGGGCAGCAAGGACAGCAGTAAGCGCTCCTGGACAGGCAAAGACGGGACCAAACCGATCCGGATCATTCTTTACGCACCATTACGTCAAACATTCAGCTCTCGTTTCTCTCAAAGAGAAATCCAGTAGATTAAACTGGAAAAACAAGAATTAGGCTTTTACAGGTCAACAATACAATTGAATTTTATGCTGCCAGCTCCCCATTTGACCGTCAGATGTTCTAAAAATGCTACATAAATCAAATATATGTAGTAGTAAAATAAATTCTACTTCCAGATTTAATGCCTTGAAATTGGGCCCCTGTGTCTTTAAACACTCCTACTCTTTCTCCTGAGAAGAAGCTCGTATAACGAGTTCAGCTGATGTGCACTTCCACCAGGTGTTTGCTAATTGTTGCTGGCTAGTCTGAAGGAGCTGAAAAGGGGAGGGCTGCTCTGTGAAGAGGAAGCTTTGAAGCTGCAGCTCCAGGGAGGAGTTGCGCCTTGAAGGCGGAGCTAGGTCCAACCAGGCGTTTTGCACACTTGAATGGTTGCCACGGAGATAAAAGGATTACTCAAACGTTTATGGAATAATCAAAGAAACACTCCAGGTGTGAGTTTGATGGGGGAATAACATTGTAACACGATGTGGAGCCGAAACAAGTTGACTTTGACATGATACTGGCCCTTTAAGTGGAAAATGACACGCGGTTTTCATCTGAAACTGTAGTTTTAAAGAACTTTTGTTTAGTGAATTATCCATCTAATGCTTGACTGTTTTAGATTTTGAGCTTTATAGATAATAAAATGCAGTTTAGAATCATTAAAAAAAACTGAACTATATCATCTGTGACAGTAAATTATCTTTTGAACTGAACCGTTATTAAAGTTTTGTAGCCAGAAACCAAACTAATCAAAGCTGCAGAAAAGTTTACAGTTTAATGGACATAGTCTGACATTGTTATCGACATTTTGTAGATTTTCTTCACAGCCTAAAACTATTCACAAACACAAAATCTTTTTCACTTTAAAGGTTCTTCAACAGAACAGTCAAATAACTGCAACGGTTTTTTTTCTGATTTCAGCACTAAAATCCACCACAATTGATACATCATTTCTGTTTCTCACTTCAGTTTCTAATTATTTAACCTCCTAAATATAGCTCCATCATTAATTCTCTCTAACCATGGCTTATTGGGGTTAATTTATCAGGAAGAACTGGAGGCCGACGTCAGAAGAGCAATGACTATTTTACCCCGCACTCTGATTTTTTTCATTATCTGCCGGTAATGAGGGTGAAAGCCAAGAGAAACATATTTTTTTTCCAGTTTAAATATGAATTCTTGCTTCAATTAAATGCATCTTGACCCCTGCCTAGGGCAAGGAAAAAAAGCATGGATGAAGCGATGTGTGTAAGTAAGTCAGTCACTGTGGCGGTGAACTAAACGCTCCTTCAGTATTTCCACTGTTCTTTTGTGATTAACTATTTATGCCAGAGTCCTCGTCTGCACCCTCGAAATTCATATTTCAAGCAAAACACACTTTTCTCCAGTCACTGGCTATTCCAGTTTTCAACCACAAGTCTTACCCTTTGTTCTTTTCTCTTTTTCCCCCCCCATCTCCTCAGAATTTGTAAGACTGTTTCAAGGCCTTCGGTGCGTCTGCTGTGCGTGGAATGAGTCATAGATCAAGTTTTGTGAGGCTTGACAATGAAGCAGAAGTGAAATCCAGGTGGTTCCTTCGCACAGTTGCCTCACAGCAGCACCGTTCTTGGCTCATGTTCCGATGTGTAGTTTGCATGTTCTCGTTGCCCGCGTGGGTTTTCTCCAGGTACTCCTTCTTTCCACCCACACTCTCAAAACCCTTGAATATCCAAACAGGTTGCCAGTGACTCACAGGAGGTCAAGTCGTTCTCACATTGATGAACGGATGGACGCTTTTCTTAAAGCGCTGCAGATTGTCCACGCAATCAAACACAGACCTGCTTTAATGTAGGTCCCGTATAATAATAGTAACAATGAAAGAATATTTTATTGATCGATTTTTTTGTTATTGTATTGATAGGATAAACTTTTGTGAAATCTTTTCAAGTCTTATTTTGAGGGTTACACAAAATTAGATCAACCGAGTGTTCAAATTTTTGGTGTTGGTCAGTAACAATGTATTGTCTTCAACTAAATATGAAATGTTGTCAAATCAACAGTGTTGGCGTCGTTATAAAATTTTTAGCTTTTTTTAATATTGCGGTGGTTTTTCATACGTTCCACCTAGCACATATGAGATCTAGATACATGTTTATGCTCCTAATCAACTTTTAAAAACCTACCACTAAACAACCTTCCTACTGAAACCCAATCTTTTCTCACTTTGACTACTTTTATATTCACCAGATTCTTTCTTTCTTTTTTTTTGAGCACTTCTTCTTAACCATTTTACAAACCGTACTTTCTGTAATAACCTTTATAAAATCTACTAACAACAACAATTCAAATTTAAAGTCATCTTCAACAATAGCCACTACTTTTCAATACATTCCCCAAATGAATGAGAAAGTTCAGGTCTCAACACACAAGCTTGTGGAACGCCACATTGAATGGAGCGGAGCTGTAATAACAGCACAGTCATTTATCCCACTGAAAACTTTTTTATCCAATAAGCCTACAGGATAATTTTGAGAGCAATAAGTGCTGGTGTGTAAAATCTAGAGCTTTTTAAAATGTCTAAATCAACATATAGTTTGCTGCTTTTTTTTCCAAGAGCTTCTTACATACATTTTTGTGGCGTCAGTGGACTATCGACTATCCCACATTTATTGGTGTTTTCTCCGTCACTATCCTGAGAATTGCAACACTTTGTTTTCCACTGCAGCATATTTTGTTACAACTACAGTTATAACGAGGGATTTAGCCACGCTAGGCCAGAGGATTTTGGTTTCATTGACACTTCAGCCTTTCTCTACACAATCATATCCGGCTTTTTAAGAGGGGGATATGAGAATAAAGTATATTCACCAATTATTCTAGCAGCCTGTCAGGCAGAGCAAAGCTGTGTGAGTATGGAGTCAGGCAGCGTGACGGATTGGAAAACGGGAAAAAGAAGAAAAGAAAGAAAGAAAGACAGCTGAAGTTCAAAGAGATATCAAATTCTGATTTCTTGAAAGAAACATATTTAGATAATTAGAAACACCTTTTGTGACACAAAAGTGAATCCAGCAGTTAGACTTTTGGCATCGAAATACGTGTTCCTTATTGTTTTGGTGTTTCTAAAAATAACACAATAGTTACTGTATTGTACAGCAGATTCAAACATAAGAGCATATGAAACTCCGTTATAGAAGTTCGTTTTTCAATTTTTCTCCAGACGCATCAGATGGAGGGGTTGTTTGAGCTCAATTTTGGCGCGCGTGTGCGAGCGGGAGAGCAGGTGTGCGCGTCGCAGGCCACTGACCGAGCAGCGGCCTGCGACGCGCACACGCGCCAATCGCACGCAGTTATGGTGACTCACAACTGCAGCTCACAGTGAAAGAGGGTCATTACATTGTTCACACACCACGGGCTCATTTCCTAAAACACAGCAGCGGATTAAGTCTGGAGAGGGGCTCGGTTTGAGGGGATGCGCTAAAAATAGAAAGGCGCACCACCCTCTCTTATTTACTTATTCAGCGCTGAAGCAGTTTGAACGCGGCGCGCAGCAGGAGGGGGTATGGCAGCCTGAAGAGTTGTAGTGTTACTAATTGTGTGTTTGACTAATGAACTAATAAGATCCGTAGTCAGCTGCTGAATGAGATTCGGCTCTGTGAAGTCATGAACCGGCATTTGCATGTATCTGCGCTAATTTTAACGTGCACACACTTCTTCCCACACGCAAACTATTGCAGAGAAACATATGCCAGAAATATGCCAAGGGAAAAAAAAGTTAATGACTTGCATCTTAGTGTGAGACAAAGCCAACACAAATATGCTATAATTGTAGGCATGTAATGCAGTTGCTGGTGAAACAGAGAACAAAATAGCAGAAAGTAGCTGGCATGTTTAGTTCGATGCTGCTACGTAATATGATGCTGTCCTGAACTGATCTAGGAAAATTGCTCATTTTGTCAATAGTAAGAGTTAGACAAAAAGAAAAATAAAAGGTCATCATAGTGAACCACCTCTGAGCAGACCATCAATTATTTGTGTAATATTATATGTCACTTCCCTGCTTGGGAAGAATACCTAATGTCACGACAAAGACATTAATGTCAAGCAAATGTCACAGCAAAATGCCACTTAAGACATGGCTGACCTACCAACTTCCCTTCTCTGACGAAACTTTGAAGTAGTGTGAATTGGCAAGTAACCAGAATGCGATTAAATTTTAATTTGGCTCTTTATAGTGTAGGGCAGATAGGAAACAATAAGAATGGGAAACCCTATAGAGTTATCTGCTTTGGATATGAGGAGGATTGTAGAGTTGTGATTTTGGTGCATAGATTTAGCATCTATGCGCCAAAAATATGGAACAAACTTCCAGAAAACTGTAAAACAGCTGAAACACTGACTTCCTTTAAATCTCAACTAAAAACCCACTTGTTTAGAGTTGTATCCAAAACGTAATCAATTGCAAATTTATTGACAGAATCTGACTTGATGTTGTGTTTTTATTGTTGATTCTATGTTGCATTGTGTTTTTGTGTTTAATTTGATGTAAAGCACTTTGAAATGCCTTGCTGCTGAAATGTGCGATACAAATAAAGTTTGATTGATTGATTGATTTGTACTTTGTGAGTTACTGTGAAAACTATTATCAGCTGGTTCTCAATTTACAATTACACTTAGCTAATTTTATTTAGCTAGCCGGCTAACAGCTAATACACCAAGACTAGAACGTGGGTGTAGTAACTATGATACAACTTATTGAGCTAGCTTTCTAGCTGCATATGATAAAATGGGATTTGCTAACTGTTGTGGTAATAAAAGGGGATAATTTACCTACAAATGTTTGAGTTCAAACATGAGCAAAAGGAAAAACATGCTTAGTTATAATTTCCACAGGTTTCAGAAGAGACAGACTGTCAGCTACACTAAAATAGTGTACACTTAAACATTTTTGTTGTGAATGCTAGACGGCCATTTTGGGAATGGGACTCGGGTCTGAACTCAGAACGATGAGTTCAGGTGTTCCTGTTGCATTTTCACCCGGGAACCTGGAAAATCTGACTTCCACAAATAAGAGTTCAGTATTACACCCACTGCAGTGTTGGTTTCTCTGCTGAATAAAGTCTGTCCTGTTAGTGACTGCGTTCTGACTTAATATTGTCTCAAATGTAAGCTCAAATTTCACAATGTGTACAGTTCCTGTTGTATGGTAAACATTTTTCAGAGAGGTTTTCTGAGGCCATTAAGTCCATGCATTTCCACTGCATTAATCCCATAAAAACACATGAAAAAAAGCACAAAAAAGCCAGAAATGATCGCTAGTAAATGTAAAACTACATCAAAACATTTAATAAAAAGCTGAGAGTTCTGCCATATTGAGTCGCTAGGGCAAATAATAAGCATTTTCACCAGTTTTTAAAACATTCTTCCACATCAATCCATTCTATGAAACTCTAGATTTTGGACTTTGTACCTGTTGATGCTTCTCAAACTCCAGTTTGATGGGTGACTTGATGCAGTTGCAGGTGTCCTGATAGGTCTGCCTGAGCGCCAGGTCCATGAGGTGCTTGTGATACGCCCCGGCCAGGTTCCCACAGGTGAAGATGATCACATTGGCCAGGATCTGCCACACACACACACACACGCCGCATATACATCAACTCAGCAGCCATAAAAGATTGTCGGCATACGATCCGCGTTGCGTTTATGAACACTGAAATGTTCCCCTGTGTTCTGCCGTCCACTTAGGGTGTATTATTACCTCATAAAAGCAGGAGAGAACACACTTTTGTGTTAGCTCTCCGTCATTATCCAAACCTCAAGCCTTTTAAAAACAGGATCTGCGGATCAATAGATTATCCTTGTTGCTGTGATTATCCTTGGTCACTCAGTAATGAAGGTTTCTGAGTGTGTTTGGCTTCATGGCTGATGCAGACGTTCAGTGTCTACAAGTCTGAGAAGAGCCACCGTGATTAGAGTGTGTTTACTGTGAGGCTTGACTGCAGAGCGGGTGGCAGCTTCACAGACGCCTGTGATGCACAGTCACATGCACCCTTATGGTTTGCCAGTTTTATTCAGGCTCAGAGATGTTATTGTTCTTGGAGATTCAAACTATACCTCTGAATTTGCCGCGTCGTGACGGGCCAGCTACTTCATAACCTAGACTTTGTCTAAAATAATCTGCCACCGTTTCTAGTTATGCAGAGGGTACGCTCAGCAGCGATGTTTAGAGAAGGTAATGGAGCGGCCGCACAATCATCCAGGTGTACAAAAGGCCCAAATGGCGAACTCATGACACAGTCACCTCACGTCTGCGGGTGAGGCAGGAAGTTCTTTAAAAAGTCCATTTCCTTCGTACGGTTGACCTGCGCGCTCGAAGGCTCGAGGACGGACGGGTATCGGTCTTACCTGCCACACCAGGGGTTCCAGTTCTGTGGCGGTGGAGGTCAGGCAGACGCTGAGGGTGGCGGTGTGTGAAAGGCAGGTGATACCGCTGGCGATGACGGCCCATTTCATGGAGAAGGGCAGCATGGTGTAGACCACAAACACAATGAACAGAAAGAACGACACCTGCAGGCGGAAAGTGACAGAAAGTTTAAGAAAACCGGGTAAAAATGAGGCGTTTTGGAGATTAGGTGCTAACTTCCAGCTGATGCTTTAAATGTTTTTGTACTCTGAGGTACAAAAACATTTAAAGCATGGTCAATTTAAACAAACTCAGTAATTTCCATTTGCATGATTTATTGTTTTTCTCTTTTCTTTTTTTTTCTACCAAAATCTGGATGACAAAAGTCTTCCATCTGGTACTTCGGTTTCAACTCGCCCCCTTTTCTTGAAGAACTATTTTGTGTACAGAGACTTCATAATTCATTTTACTTGTTGCTTCTGTTGATTTGTTTATTTATTTTGGATATTTAAATGTCTTCCAGTCCCAGTGTTAAACGTTCATTCGAATTTAAAGTGACATTGATCTCTGACAATGTGTTCTTGCATCACTATGCTGTTAAATTACATGAAATTGGTCTCAAAAACAATATTAACATTTATCACAATAACTTCTGGGGCAATTTATCGTCCAGTAAAATCTGTTATTTTGACAGGCCTGGACAGAGGTATATTTTACTGCCAATTACATTTCTGTGAGGTAATCTGCTGGACTTCATGGATGTTTCTGTTAAGACGACAACTGTAACTTTAATGACTACATGAATTCTCATCAACAAAAGAACTTTAAAAAAAAAAAAATAAATAAAAAATTTCTGACCCTGGAAATAAAATTTAGGTTAATCTGGTTCTTAGGTAAATGAATATTTTGACGTAATCTATACTAAAACCGTTCCAGACATAAAGGTCAGTGCTTTAAGTTTGCATTTATGTTCTTATTTCGAAGGAAAAAAGCAATTCTTGTGTTGTCCTGTTGTGGTGACAGATTTCAGGTACCATCCATCCATCAGTTGTATAAACCCATTTATCCTTGCAGGGTCACTGCGGGGGTCGGTGCCCATCTCCAGCTGTGATCCAGTGCTAGACCCTTGACAGGTCGCCAGTCCATCACAGGGCAACACAGAGACACACACACACTCACCCACACACGCACACACACCCACACACACTCACACCTCAGGGTAATTTAGAGAGACCAATTAACCCAACAGTCATGTTTCTGGACTGCTGGAGTACCTGGAGAAAACTCCTGCATGCACAGAAACAATCCAGGCCAGTAGCTTCTTGCTGCAAGGCAACAGTGAAACCAACTACACCGTTTTGGGTAAGACTCAATAGAAACAAGAAATAGTGACTGATAAGACCCAAATGACCAGGAGAGCACTGTAACTGAATAAAAGTTGCCATAAACGACTAAACTAAACACTTAGTTTAGTTTAGTTTTTATAAAAAATATGTCTGGACTGCATTTGTTCATCCATTATTCAAAATCAACAACGCTTAGAAGAGTGGTGTCCGAATGTTTGCCAAGTGACTCCAAAATTGTGAAATTGCAAGCACTTTAGGGCCCCAAAGGTTCAACTTTTAAATACAAATTCAAAACCACATTTTCCTATGATTTCTTTTGCTCTCTACTAAACCAAACATTGGATATTTTAGTAAAAGAAAACAAGAAATAGTTGGATTTAAAAAAAAAAAAAAAACAACAAAAACATCCATAACAGGTGCTAGATCTGAAACTTGTTAACATATAAATATTTGTGTTAAAACACAAAAAAAGGAGCAACTTAATGCTTTTGAACGGCAAGATGAGGACTGGGAAATTCTAGACTTTCTGCACATTCTTTGAAACGCAGCCTCAGATTAGTGACATATTTTCTCTTTCCGTGACAGCAAAAAGATGCATTGCTAAAAACCCATTTTGTTCTCCTGGACCCGGTATCGTGTGCTTGTGAAATCCATGTGCCACGACTCCTCTAAAAGACGGGAAAGCGAACTAAAACACAACCAATTCCAAATCTGACTCACAGGATGAAACACCAAAAAGGTTTTGTGCGCTGATGAAACAGAAGTGACCGCAGATCGATGCTGCTGGAGAGGAGGATCACTGCTCTCAACGATCCCCAGGCTGCACAAAAACTTGAAATGTAATTCTTTTCTTTTCCTGGATGTGCTGCAGTCTTCTCCCAAATACTGTTAGAGGAGGGGGAATCATGACTCTAAATGAGAGGGCTGTGCACAAATTGCAAGTGATACGAGTAATTACAACACCAGTTCCACAATGGTGTTCAAAAAACACAAGCAAATGAATGCCAGCAAACATTCAGATTATGCATCTTGCTCTGATGTTCGTCTAAATACAGAGCACAGCTGTGTGGGCAGAAATCGCTTCCACAGAAATAGATCCAAGACCAAAATGTCAAACCTGATATAACTTAGTTGAGCAGCGCGGGCGGCTGACATAGCTCTTTAACGCCTAGAATACAGGTAAAGAAATTTACAAAAATTGACTAAATTCATCTCATGTTTCTCTTTGTAAATGCAAACGAGATACGATAAGCATGTCGTTCTTAACGGCACCTCCTTGTTTAACCTCCTGCACCGTCCACTTCCACTTCCGCCGGCGGTCTGTCCTGCCCTTCCTGTTGTGGTGGCGACCGGCGCGTTTCGGGTCGAAGCTACAGCAGACACACAGGGTGAACTGTGACCTTCCTGCCGCCGCTTTAACTTCCTGTCGTTCGGGTTCAGCTAGTCGTCGGCGTGCACACAGGACTCGACTCGAAGTGACGCCTAAAATAAACCGACAGCGTCCGCAGCCCAACGCGTCTTACAGGTCACCAGCATTTTAAATTAAAAGAAAGTTCTAGAAACGTGTTGTCGCGTGAAAGCGGCTGTTAGCGCGTGCGCGCCCCGTTAATACAAGCTATTGAGCTGTGTGAAGCTGACACCCCACCCACGTCAAAAAATTCAGCAAATAGTCTGAATGGTTAGTGCTCCGTTTGTGCAGGTTTGTGCCGTTAAAATTTTCGTTTGTGCAGTTTTGGTTTCTGAGATATTAAAAGTTATTTTTTAGGTAATCTAGAGTTCACCATCCCCCCATATCGCTCGAAAACAAACCAAAGTGGGCTAGTTCGTTAGTGCTCCGTTTGTGCAGGTTTGTGCCGTTGAAATTTTCGTTTGTGCAGCTTTCGGCTTTGAGATATTAACAGTTATAATTTTGGCCGATGACGTCACCATCCCCCCATATGCTCCAAAACAAACCAAAGTGCGCTAGTTCGTTAGTGCTCCGTTTGTGCAGCTTTGTGCCGTTGAAATTTTCGTTTGTGCAGCTTTCGTCTTTGAGATATTAAAAGTTATAATTTTGGCCGATGACGTCACCATCCCCCCATATCGCTCCAAAACAAACCAAAGTGCGCTAGTTCGTTAGTGCTCCGTTTGTGCAGGTTTGTGCCGTTGAAATTTTCGTTTGTGCAACTTTCGTTTTCGAGATATTAAAAGTTATAATTTTGGCCGATGACGTCACCGTCACCCCATCTTGCGCCAAAACAAACCAAAGTGGGCTACTTCTTTTAATTCTTCAGATTTTCAGCTGTTGTACAATGTGTACCTTTTATTTTGAACTTCAATAAAGACTTAGAACAAGAAAAAATGTGTCTCATTTCAAGTAATGTTTCAAGATAGCAATGTTTTCTCGCGAACGTAGCGTTCTCTCCACAATAATTGAATCCTGCTAATAAAGGACATGCAGCCTTGACTCTAACGTAATGTGTATAACCTGTTCAACTGTGCTTTGACTTCGGAGGTGGTCTGAACAATTATATTCACATTGTTGACGTACTGTCTGCTGATTATGCAGCAAACGTGTAAAAAATATACATTAGCCTATAACGGTTCAATATTATATCTATATATATCTCGAAAACGAAAGTTGCACAAACGAAAATTTCAACGGCACAAACCTGCACAAACGGAGCACTAACGAACTAGCGCCCTTTGGTTTGTTTTGGAGCATATGGGGGGATGGTGACGTCATCGGCCAAAATTATAACTTTTAATATCTCAGAAACCAAAATTGCACAAACGAAAATTTCAACGGCACAAACCTGCACAAACGGAGCACTAACGAACTAGCCCACTTTGGTTTGTTTTGGAGCGATATGGGGGGATGGTGAACTCTAGATGACCTAAAAAATAATTTTTAATATCTCAGAAACCAAAATTGCACAAACGAAAATTTCAACGGCACAAACCTGCACAAACGGAGCACTAACGAACTAGCCCACTTTGGTTTGTTTTGGAGCGATATGGGGGGATGGTGACGTCATCGGCCAAAATTATAACTGTTAATATCTCAAAGCCGAAAGCTGCACAAACGAAAATTTCAACGGCACAAACCTGCACAAACGGAGCACTAACGAACTAGCCCACTTTGGTTTGTTTTGGAGCGATATGGGGGGATGGTGAACTCTAGATGACCTAAAAAATAACTTTTAATATCTCAGAAACCAAAACTGCACAAACGAAAATTTTAACGGCACAAACCTGCACAAACGGAGCACTAACCATTCAGACTATTTGCTGAATTTTTTGACGTGGGTGGGGTGTCAGCTTCACACAGCTGCTATAGACCTCGACGCGACCCGTCCCGAGTTCGACTCCCGCTCTCGGTTCATCCCCCCCACACCTGTTAGACTACTTTGAAATAAAGGCCACTAGTGCCGAAAAAAAACCAACCTAATTCTTAAAAAAACAAAATGTGTTGTCAACATTTGGGTTTTAGCAATTGTTTGGCTGACCTAGTTCCTTCTAAAAGAAGATCTGAACAGTAAGAACACACAGAAAGAGAGAGAGAGAGATGTTTTGTGTGGGCTCAGACCTTCTGTTGCTAGGGGAACCAACTACAGGAAGGATGCTGACATCTCGGCAAATGCTGTGCTTTCAAACTCGTTTGTGTTTTTGAGATAACCTTCAAATCCTAATCCAGGAAAGGCTCCTCTCTTTAAAACTATAACAACCCCAGGATCATCCGGAGTGCGCGACATCCGGTCCGATTGAGCGGTCGCGAGGAATTGAGAGCGGCGGTCCAATTTCACTTGCATCACCTGCCTCCATCTACCACACACACACACTCCATCTCCCCCACACTCCAACCTGAATCCTAATACACCTTCAAACGCGTTGTGATGGGAGCTGCAGACACCATCTCTCCTCCTGCTTCCTCCATTACTTTATTTCTCTCCTCCTCTTCGTCTCTATCTGAGCGTTCCTCTGGGCTCCAGACGAAAGTAGCAGACACATAGATATGTACGCCTGAATACCTACATAAAAAAACAAACAAAAAAACTCTGTCTCCGCTCGCTTTAGACGTTTATGAGGTGTAGCAGCTCCAACCAGTTCTCTGTTTTTTTAAGAAGCAAACTCTCACTTTTGTTTCCAAGTCTGCACAGGAAAATGTCTTGTTGGAGGGAACCAGGTGTGAAAGTGTTGTTCAATCTACCCTCAAAGTCAAAGCAGGGCCATGATAAACGGCCTATTGCAGACATAGCTGAGCTGTGTATATAGAAGGCAGTGTTTTTTAATGTTTTTTTATGCGTTTGTCCACATTAGGTCAGAGGGGTTAGGACAGACTGGCTGCAGAGACCAGCGGATGTCGTCCGTGCCTGTTCTTTCTTTTCCTCTCTTTTCTCCCCCCTCTCTCTGTTATTAGCTCTGCGTGCTCCATCACACACGCTGTTCTCTGAGTAATCACAATCAATTCAACCAACTGAGAGCGGGATGTACTTCTACCGCGCTCCTTTCCTCAGACTTCTGCTCTCCTGTGTGGCTTTTGCTTTGGTCGTTTTTTTCCGTTTCCTTTCTTTCCCCCGCGCCTCTCCGATTGTTGTTTAACAAAAGCCTCTGAACAAGTGAAAAATTAAGTTGACAAAATGTGACTCCCTGTCAATTTTATTCCATTTGGGAAAACTAACTTTTTTCAGTTATTTATTGCACCAACCTCATCTTATATGCTATTGCAGCCCAAGATAATCAAAAACCTAATAGTGAGGTGAAGATAAAATATTAAACTGATCACGCTGTGAGGAGAAGGGAAGCTATGTGGAGCTACGACCTGGAAGAAAACCTGGTAGAGATTTACAGATCAGGTCCTTACTATTCTTCATAACAGCTACATAATAAGCTACAGTTAACATGTAGCTTCATGTCAAGCTACATGTTAGCTGTAATAAGCTGTAACTAAGACGTAGCTTCATATTAAGTTGTGACTAACATGTAGCTTCATAATAAACTGTAGCTAACATGTAACTTCATGTTAGGTCCATCACAAGCTGTAGATAACATGTAGCTTAATGTTAGCTGTAGCTTAATAATAATCTGTAGCTAACATGTAACCTCATGTTAGCTGTAGCTTAATAATAATCTGTAGCTAACATGTAATCTCATGTTAGCTGTAGCTTAATAATAATCTGTAGCTAACATGTAACCTCATGTTAGCTGTAGCTTCTTAATGAGCTGTAGCTAATGTAGCATCATGTTAGCTCCATCATAAACTGTAGATAACATGTAGCTTAATGTTAGCTGTAGTTTAACAATAATCTGTAGCTAACATGTCAACAATTTAATGAGAAAATCTTGATTTCCGCCATTAGAAACTGGAGATTTGACTTGGACTTGACTCTTAATAACTTGATACTGCATTTTCAGTAATTATATGTTTTGGAATGCTGCAATCTTTAGCAGTGTAGAATTATTTTTTTTGGGATTAATTTTAAACTTGGAAAATCCCAAAAGAAGCTCATATTTTTTTTTAAAAAATAGACCTGAACAACATTTAAAAAATAAAAAAGGAAAATAACATAATAACAAAATAATCAAGTGGGTAACTTGTTTAACTGTTTGAAAGCTCATTTGGTAAAGGAAAACTCTTAACGCTCTGTCAGCGTTTAGCAGTGAAACACGGTGGCGGTCGTATCATGGTTTGAATGAAATGAATGAATTCTAATAGAAATATCCTGAAGATTCAAACCAGAATACATTTCTACATTTTTTTTTACTATTATTTATAACACTGAGAGTCATGCAAGCATTTTGGAAAACCTGCCAACATCCTGATGGTTTTACTGTTTTGTAGAAACAGATATGAGTTTAAAAAAACAAAAGGTTCTCAAGTTGATCACCAGGAAACATTTAGCTGCTGCGTCGGGAGGTCAAAGGGACACTGACGTACTTCCACCACTCAAATATTCGATTAGATTTTTTTTTTCCTACCCGTAAATAAATAAAACAGCAGCTTTCGCCTCCCTGTCTATATATAGAAATATCAGAGCGGTAGAAAAACTTCCAGGAGTGTATAAATGTGTAAAGTAGGAGAGTCATAGGAGCAGAATAGAGTGATTAATAATGCAGAATGATTTTGCTCTCACAGGTGGCTGATGATCAAAAATACCTCCACCCATGGAGGAGGAGCAGAGTTGACAAACTAAAAAAAAAAGTAAAAAAGAAAAGTGGCGTGAGGAAATTTGGGCATGTTGGGGGTGATTTACAAGGAGAAACGGAGGCAGGCGGAGAAGTTTGCGGCTTTGAAAATGGGGTTTGATGAATTGTGGGAGACAGGGCGCCAGATGAGGACAAAATAGGATTCTCGAGAGCGAGGAGAGCAACGGAGTCTGGCAGCGAAAACTAATGTGTCTGTCGGCTGATCTACTCACCTCCAGCTCTCATCAGGCCTCATTAACACACAGAATTAATTCTGCGCCGAGACGAGCACGGTCGCAAACACACACACGAATACACACACGCACGCAGCCGGCATGAATATGCAACAGCGCACAGGAAAGCGGGGAACGGATGTGCAAAAGAAAAATTAGATGGATCACACACTAGAGAATTGGTATAGTTGAAAAACGATCATTTGCTACATGTTTATTAACTGTTAGTTTCAAGGATGAATAAATTTTGAATCCACAGATTTAGTTCCTCAGGGTTCACTGTTAGGATGGTTCAGTTCTTTGCTGCAGCCGGGTTGAGTTTGACTCCCACACTGGAGGATTTTCTTTTTTTCCTCTCCGTTCTCCCGTCTGACACTTAAAAAAGTGGCGAAAAGAAAAGTTCTTAGAAATGAATCACAGTTTATTTTATACCTGCTAAGTTGGGGTGAACCAATAAATAAGCCCCGTGACGGACGACGCTTAAACGTGAAAACTGAACAATAGTCACAAACTGTTGCCAATCTAGCAACTTTGTCACTATATTGGACAACTTTTAAGTCAAAAAAATAAAAAGAAATAGGTATCGTCCAAAATTGGAATTGGCCAGGAAATGATCGGCCAGAAAACTGCAACCGGTCAATAAGTTTAATTGACCAAGCTATTCAGCTTCATGGGAGTTTAAAGGAAGACTGTTTGCTTGGACTTTTTTTGGTAACTTCTTTGAATCACCATTTTGATGTTTAGCTGTGGCACTTGACAATTTTTCACTAAGTTCTATAACTTTGTATTTGTATTTTTTTGTGCGTTTTTTTTATGATGTAAAATAGTTTTTAAATGCCTTGTTGCTGAAATGTGCTAGACAAACCTGATCGATCGATTGAATTTACTTGCTTTTTTCAGTCCTCCACAATAATTGTCAACTGGATACAGAAATATAGAACGCTGCAATTTAGCACAATTCAGTCAGACTGGATGGCAAGTACCTGTGAACGTGTGAACGGCAATTTTCAAGTGTGAATTAATAACTGAATCTCCCCCCTGAATTGTGAATCTTTGCAGCTCCTCCAGAGGAATTATACTTTTCTTGCCCAACCTGTCGGTTTAAATCTCTTGGTAGGTTTTCAGTTGTGCCATGCTTTGATTTTGCTCATTGTTATTAAGCTTGTTTCTGCCTCTCAGTTATTTCTTATGGGAATGTTTCTATTTGTTTTAATAGAACCACGTGTTCTGTGTTCTGTCTTGTGAAATGCACAGTGAGGTGTTTTGTTTTTTGCTGGTTTAGCTTTTGTGCTAACTCCTCTGCATTTACACTCCTATTAATTGTGCTAATGTTGATTAATGTGCACTGTCCTAATCACATAAACTAAATCAAATGTGCTGGATTTACTCTATGAAACTTTTAGTCCCTACGATGTTGTTGAACAGCCAAACTCTACAACCAACTTATATTAAAACTTTACAGTTGAAACGTGATAAAACTGTACATTTTGTAGAAATAAAGTCCAAATTACTGCCAACAAAATGTTTCAAAATGTTTCAGATGAACCTTCGCTTCAGCAATACAGCTCCAGCCGCCTGATCATGATCATCATCGTCGTTAGCGTCATCGCTAACACCATGTGTTATCAGGCTTTAGAGAATGGAAAACCTGACAGCAAAATGCTATTAACTTGCTCTGTGCTTCAAGTGTCTTCAAGTAATAAACAAGACGTCAAAAGAAATCTCTATTTTTAAAAGAAAAAGGAGAGAAAAGGAATCCTTTTCTTTTCAATCCGGCGAGACAAACGACTCTGTTGACTGCACCGGCTTACAGGGAGAGTTAATGGAGGTGATTTATTGCTAACAACAGTTTTCCTCATCAGTGCTCATCCCGCTCCAACGCGTCAACATATCTGCTGTAGCGAAGGTCAACGACAGGACACGAACGGAGCGGAGCGGGATGAACTCGGAGCGTGCTGGGGCCTGAACCTTCCTTTCCAGCTCATTTTGAGGAAATGGTAGAGTAAACCTTTGGGGAAATGACTTTTTAACTTATGCAAAAGCGGTTAGCCAGAGCAAACCTCAACAGAGAGAACTCACACAGTGCACGCAAAATTCACACTGAGAACGAGTTTCTGTGGGTCGTTTAGAACCAGAATGTTGTCTTAAATCTAAAGACAGTAAAATCAGAGTGTTTGGTGTCGGTTTCATTGCAACTCAAGGTGAAAGTCAGTAAGAAAAGAAACGTACGCCATTTTTGGAGAGTTTTCTTCGCAAAAAGAGTCGTACATCAATGGTTCTTCACAAAATGTAATATGCTGTTACGTTGTAAGTACAAACGTCAGAGTATTTTGTTGGGATTTTACGTGAAACACCAACACATAATGTGAAGTGAAAGTGTTTGTACTTTTTTTTGCAAACAAAAACCAGAAAGAATGTGGCGTGTTTGAATCCTGCTCCCTTGGCCCTGACACCTTTAATAAAATCCAGTCCAACTACGGTAAGCATCGTCAGAGCTCACCTGATTAGTAAATGAAGTCCGACTGTGTCCAATTAAATCTCAGAGTAATCAGATCCGTTCTGTAAATGGCTCAGAGGTTTGTCAGAAATTAGTAAAGGCAGAGCATCACGAAGGCCAAGGGAGGTCAGGGAGGAAACTGGAAAAGTCAAAAGAAGGATTAGACGTAACACATCCGATCTCTCGGCACAGCAACTATTAGTTGTCTACGAATCCAGTTTTGACATCACAAGAAGAAACTCATTTTTGGAAAAATAAATATTTTAAGTTCTGCTTGCAGTGTATCAGAAGCCATGTAGAAGACACAGGCGTGGAAGACGGTGCTCTGGTCAAAAGAGACCAAAGTGGAGCTGTAAACACGAGTTTCTGCTGTGTGGAGGAAAACTATCACTGGCTGTGTTTTCATTAACTGAAGAAATGCGCAAATTGAAATTCTGAAAATGAAGTAGCTTAATGGAAACACAGCAACTTCGGGTAAAAGGTTTTTGCATGTTGAAGAGGTGGCTTTTCGGCCATGTTGATACAGATGTATTGTGTAAAACTGCGATGGAAACAGTTTTTTCACACCGTACGAGTCACGTGATCAACAGCCAGATGTCGCTACTGGTGGAGACGACAAGCAAGAGGTCAGCAGGAAGTGGTAGGAGGGCGATGGTTTGTTTTTGGATTTTTTCAGACAACGTGCAGCCGGCTCAAGAGAGATTGTAGTTTTTTTTTTTGCTTGTTTTGACATTAGCAGAATACAGACAAATAATTTGCACACATTTGTAACGGAAACGCAGCTAGTAACAGCTAACTGAACGTTGTTACAGGCTAATTAAATCATAATGATTTGAATTAGATGTTGGACAAAAACAGTAAACGTACTGCTAGATTTACTAGTAACTTTAGCTGGTCTGTCAAGTCAAATCTCAATTTGCAGTTTATTGCTGTAATGTGGCATAAATATGTTTTGAAAGACACATAGAGCAGGTGCAGTCCCAAACTGGACTTAAATAGAAAGTTTTTAAACTAATTGGAACATCTAACTGAGCTTAATGCACTGTCTGACAACTAGAATCAATGGTGCAATTGAACCGAAACAACATTTGGGAAGCGCCTCGAGACACAACCAACGCTACTCTTGTTGTGTTTTGGTGCTACATAAATAAACTGAAACTGAGCCAGATGTTCCGTACCTGGTCCCAGGGACTGAGCCTGCCGCCGGAGAACATGAACAGGTAACCCATGGTGACCAGGCAGGCCCACGTCAGCAGAGAGAAGAGGCGCAGCATCCGCTTGAAGACGGATTCAATGCAGACGAGTATGAAGATGGACAGGAAAAGGAAGAGGGCGGCGGACACGGCGATCAGGAACGTCAGGTGATCCTCCGTGTTCTGGAAAAAGAAATGGAAGAAGCAGAAACAAAACGATGACGTCACAGGTTTACGTACAGCAGCTCCCACAATTTCCACAACTCTACCGACGGTTGAAAAAAAAATAAAAAATGCTTCTTTCTGCCAAACGTCTGAAATTGTCCTTTGTGTTTTTCAGTGAGAACGTGCCATGCTCGACAGAATGAAATAACCACAGAGTCCAAACACAAAACAGATGAACAGACGGCATCCAGATCGCTAGGCAGACACCGAGAATGTGCTACGGCATCACTTCCACACTCGCACCGTTGGAGTCAGCGTTTGGAGGCTGTCAACACTAACACACACACACACCCCAACACACTTGCTCTTCACATTGAACCAGACATCTCTGCTCCATGAGCTCAGCACAGCTCGCTTTATCTGTGCAGCTCTCTCCTTATATCACAGCATATAAATCAAAAATATCAGTAACAACTGCTTCGCTGCTTGTTAACCATAAGTTGGAAGCAAGTCTTAGCTTCTAATTGTGAGAAATTATGTTTCGAAATTCTCAGTTTGCCTAAGAAGTTGGAGCTGGGGATTGGGAATGATGTCAGATTGCAAGTTGTAAATTTGACTTATTCGCTATGCTTCCACCAAACTGTCATGAGAATGTTGAGTGCATTTTTAAAATGTCAAAAAACGAAGGAAAAAAAATGCGAATTAGGTGTGTATCCATCTACTGATTTGGGGCGAATCCTCCAGGCTACGCAAAACGTAATTTCGTCAGATGTTGACGCTCACTCAGCTGGAATAAACAGGAAGTAGAGGTTGCAGAAAGTCCTTCCCTCCAAACTGGAGGTATGGACTTTGAAATTTTTCAGAGTTTTGTGCCTCCACCCACCAGTGGACGGAGGCATTCGGCAAATGTGTTTCTATCTGCCCTTTATGCTAGTAGTGCATTAACTTGTTTTTAGAAAAGCCCCCCAAAAAATTTAAACTCCAAAATGAAGTTGTTGAAGAACTTTCTATTTGACTTTAAGGAATCCCAGCCTCAGATGTGTACCGCCGGAGTAATACGCAACATACCACATGGGAAGGCCTTTTTCTGTGTCGTGCCTATGGTAAGGCACTGACCCACCAGTCGGTGGGAGAGTTTCCTACATCAGAACTTCTTCGGCAAGCGTGTTTCCTCCTCTTCCGCGCATTCACTCTTTTTCGGAAAAAGCGTAAAGTTATTTTGAATTTTGCTGTTTCCATCAAGCTTTCCTAATGTGATGCTTCCGAATACACATTAAAAAAAAGCGATGATGGAAACAAGTCTTTTGTCTTTTAAGTCCTTAACACACGGGAGGCGATGTCGCTCATTCATTTCCTGTGGAACTTGTGAAACGAGGCAACAGCCGCTTATAAAAGCGACTGGCAAAAATTTGCGGTTGTGAAATTTCAAGCTCCTACACATAGACACACAACACGAGACAGTTGAAAAATGTTTTAACTTTTGTCCATGTTGTCACAATCTTGTCCTGGTTTCACACCAGGCAGCGACGACTTCGGTCCGTTGCTGTAGTTTGTCTCTCCCCGTGTGTCCAGCCCATTAGCTTTTGTAAAAACTTGATGGCAAGTTAATAGTTGGCTTGGGTTTTGTTTTCAATCTCATCATGTGAAAACCTGAATTTTGTTTTTAATCGGGTTATCGCTGTCTGATGCGAAAACGTGTTTGATTATCTGAAAGATTTCCGTCTGACAAAAAACACAAAAAACAGAACAAATCCCCTTGTCCTGCCAAAGGGTGTTGCCATTTTTTCCCCCCACTCAGTTCCACAATTTTCAACTGGTACTAGAAATCCAACGGTGGCTGCAAAAAGTTTCTAAATAAACCCTCCAGCTGTCTCCTCTATGATTCAGAAACTATGCACTAACTAGCAAACGGCTAATAATAAAGCAGACTTCCAGGTACCAAAAAGTTCTCTCTTGGTTTTTTTTATTTATTTTTTTTAGCCCTCTTTAAAATGTGTAAATTATAGAGCAAATGCAAAAATCAGTAGGCACAGAGCTTCCACGAGAACATCAGTGGCACTCTCACAGGCTTCACCCTGTGCCCAAACACCCACGTAAACCATTTTAACTTATTCCGAGTCATGATTACGCTGACAGGCCCCGGGCGCTAAAATTAGAAGGCTGCTTTGTGATTACATGTCATTCTAAAGTAAAATGAAAATCAGCTTTGGTATTGAAAAGCCTTTGATTTTTGTATTTTTATTTTTATTTTTTGCCCTCATCAAAGTAGTCGTGACGAGACGTCCCGAACCGCGCCTCTGAATCCGCGTCCACCGATTTCGACCGTTGTCTGACTTCCGGGGTTTTGTCGAGGATAACGCCAAAAACGTTGAGTCAAAATAAGACTGGAAGCGGTTTGCTGAGCGCCAATGTAGCAGCGGCGTGCAGAAGACGATGGCATGAGTCACAGTCTGGGAAAGGAATCCCTTGGGCTGTCGCAGCAGCTTTTACAGTGAGGAGACCGGAGCCCAGATTGGATCCTAACAAGAATGTAAGGAACACCAAACGCCCCCCCACCGGGGGGAGATTTCACTCGCAAGGACATTCCCTGTCGCATCAAAGCGGATATGTTTCGAAAAGCACACACGTTCGCAGCTGTCTCGACGAGGGAAGTGGAGGATTTGTCACTGCCTTCAGCGTTGGGGTGGGAGTTCGGTGGGGGTTAAGCCTTTCGCTCATTTGTGGAAACAAAAACGAAGCATCTGCACTTTGCCTATTTCTGATTGAGCCCCGTCTAATCCGCTTAACCCCACCCTCGGCGACGGCGTTTAATGCCGTTTCCCGCGACGTGCCTGCCCGCCACATTGTACTGCATTGTAACCCAGAACAATCAATTCCCCCCTCTTTTATTTCCCATTTTAAGCCTGCTTCATCCAGCTACTATTGAGAATGGAAACGGGAGGACTTTGGGGATGGGGAGGACATAACGGCAGCACCAAGAGACAGAAATTCAGCAGACAAAAATAGACCAAATTATGTCAGAAGTTGAGGGGAAGGAGACAGTTGTGATGGGAGGATGTGATGCGTTCTCCTTACTTTCCATGTTGGGTCCCTGTTGAATATTTATTGTGGCTGATGAAGCAGGGCAGGAGGCAGATTTCCTCAATCTGTCTTCCTCTTTGGTTTTGGAATTCATCAATAATCAACAAGCTTTCCCCTCAGCGTCTCCATTCGAAGCGCGGAGAAGTGCTAACAAATTCTCCCGAAACTGCTCAGATCCTAAAGGAGAGCAAGCTGGGAAGACCGTAAAAAAATATATAGATTTCAGCTATATAATGGCTCATCTTAAATCTCTCTGACAGAGAACCCAGTTTTGTGTGAGGAAAATGTTATATTACTGCCTATGACTGAAACACATGTAAACTGAATTTACCCAAATTAGAATACCAATGTTTTATTCAAATTCATAAAAGTGCATTTTCTTAGCGTTACCTTTCCTTAGTGTTTGGTAAAATTTCCATTTATAATCTGCTTGTCATGGAGTCAGTCATTTCTGGTAAACTCTGTTGGCTTTTTACAAGAGTTGCAGAAATTCTTCGATGGAATCGAGTCCGGATTGTCCGTCCAACTTCTCTCAAACACCTTTTCAGCTTCACTCACAGATTTTCTGTGGGATTCAGGCCAGGGCTTTGTGATTTTGTTGTCCTTCGTCCACTTTGTAGCTCATTTCCGGTGTTTGGAGTCATTGTCCGTCTCTACCCAAGCTCTAACTTCGAGGCTTATGTCGTGAGATGTTACGGCAGTTTTCCCACACGATCTTTACTCGTGATGCCATCTTGCTTTGACAGATTGCACCAGTTTCCCCAGCAGCAAATCAAACCTACAACTTCCCATTCAGGACGGTGTTCTCAGAATTCCGTGTTCCTGCTTTTTTCCTCCAAATGTCACAGGTACTTAAGATAAACACGAGGATAACACAATCTGGTGTTTGAGTTAATGGATTCTTCCTCTCTGGGCCAAAGAATCCTGAAATACAATTACGAAAAAAGGTAGAAATTTACTGTACCCTAAAAATGAAAACATTTGCGGCAGTGACAGACTGGAAGAATCAGTGTGAGGAAACTAATGGATGGCCATCCATCACTTATTAAGTGGACCTTGTTAAAAACTACAGTTGCCAAGCTACAAGCAGCAGGTCAATCAACCTGGACTGATGGCTGTTTACCTGAGCAGATAGCCTGACTAATTAGCCAGCTTATTTGTGTGTCATGCATAAGATTTGGCAGTAAAAAAATTATTTTGTCATAAGTTGGAAGAATTGCTTTTCTTCTTGGAGAAACAGCAATGATGGTGTTGATTTTTTTTCTTAACATTATTATTAAAATCTGTGATATAGCGGTTAAAGTAAGTGCTACTTTATTGTACACTTGTACTTTGCATTACTCATTTAATAGACAAAAACCTCCATTTCCATAAACTACACAGAGAGAGACTTACCGACTGCAGGTCAGAAATGAACTCGTCGTGAAGTTTTAACGTCTCTATGAAAATCCTGAAATGTTTTAGAACATGTGAATCTACCCTTCAGTTTATGACAAAAAAAAATAAAAAATTTAATTGAGCTTCTTTATGCTCGCAGGTTTTAATTTGTGATTTAAAGTCCAGGCAGACTTCCAGTGCTAGTAGAATTTGAGAATTTGTGCAGGATATCAGATCCATTTATGCTTTTTTTTTCATCTGCGTCAATGCGAGGCTGACTAACAGCTACAGATCCATCAGCACAGAACCAGACTCTCCGCCGCATCTATCAAGCTGTCAATGGGCTGAAACAAAACCCCAGGTTTTCTCTTTACATTAAAATCAACAGACTGTAAAACTGGAAAACAATGTTGCGCATCAGTCAAAGATGGCAGAAACTCGTCAACAGAAAGCAGCCGCGCAATCAATCACCCAAGTAAGAGGAACTATTTTAGAGAACTATTATCAGATGTTATGTAGACCTCAATTAGTCTGTCAAATTGAGTTTTAAGATGTACATTGCCATGTTAATTGCAAAGATTGTATACCCACAGATGGACACATACACCAGCGTTACGTTACACTTGCAATTTCAAAAAAAAAAAAAGGCAAAAGAAGGGGAACATTGTCCCTGAAGATTGCAGATAAGCTTGTGAAGGAAATGCAAGACTTCCTTTGAGAAACTCACCCAAAGGATACACACACAGATCCGCAGATGCACGTCCGCACAAACAGACACACACAAACCAGCATAAAGGGTGGCGGCGCCTATGTCTCTTAAAAATACCACAGTCACCCATTCAAGCCCTGATCTGTGCAGAAAGATGAAAGTGCGCTGCAACTTTAGGAGCTTTCGTTCTGCTTTTTGTCGGGTTCCTGCCGGCTCCTCGATAAAGCCAGAAAACTTACAACAATATCTGCCCCTCCTTCCTCTGCCCCCCGACTCCAAATCCATCTTTTATTTATTCCTGCCATTCTCCTGCGTCCAGCAGTAAGAAATGTGCATCAAACAACCATTTCATCGCCACTGTTATTCCAGAAGGACAAAGAGTAGTAAGATGACTCCAAACTTCTTGCAAATGATGGCAACAAGGCTACGTTCACACAGCAAGCCTTGTTGCTCAATTCTGATATTTTGTAAAAATGCACTTTTTTTTTTGCTTGGTTGTTCACATTATTAATGAAATCCGGCCGCAAGGCAATTTATGACCCCAGAGCGACCCAACGTGCTCAGATGAAGAGCGATGATGTCACACAACAGCAGCGCACTGTTTGCGGAAATAATAACGGATGGAGTTGTTTATAGGTCGATTTTAAAGTTTACTCAGGTGCTGACAGTATCGTCACAAGGAGGCTAATGAAAAGAAAACACAACTGATGCAAGGTTTCTGGAAGTTTAACCAAGTCAAAATGAAGAGTTTAAGGCCGACATCATGACATGTGCATTTATTATTTCACGAAGCTCGCTAGAGGGCTAGCTACCTACCTTTCATACATCATTTTGGCAAGCTAGCGAGCTACGTGCCAATGAGCCATATTGTAGCTGCTAATGGTTTGTTTGTTCGCTTGCTAGCTAGCAAGCAAACTAGCCAGCATGCAAGTATTAGCAGCTTGTTACCAGTGCCTTTAACCGCAGAGAGTGGAGATGTCTGTGCGCAACTCAAACTTTTGTCTGATATGGACATTTAATTTACATTTCCTTTGTGAATTTAGGACATTTTACAGTCTTAATTCCAGATAAATAAATGCAAGACTTTTTAGGGGTGTGTGGACACCTTGTAATAGCAATGGGCTTTTGTGGAGCACGGACTGCAACTTCTGTAGAGAAGTCTGTTTGGACGTGTAGTCAAAACCACGAGTGGTGGGATTGTGATGTGATGCCCTTTCAGCCATTGTGAATGTCCTGATTTACCACTTTTGACACATTGTCTTTCGTCAGTGACACAAAAGCCGTATAAAATGCGATATGACCGTACAGACTGAGACGGAAAACAATCCGATACGTGTCTGATTTAGTTCCGCTTATGGAAGTGGCTCAGATTTTTGGGGGTTGGTGAAAAGCTTAGAAATGGGCCGTCCAGACTGCCGTGAAAAAAGCTGGACACAGGTTGAATATGGGCAACAATATATATAAATGAAAAAAAAAGAAAGAAAGTGGATTTGGGTTGCATTTTCCTGCAGTGTGAAATAGTCTTTTTGATATGGGTCGCAATGTAAAAGAAGCAAAAAATAAGGTCCTGGTAAGTGAAGCAGGCCAGTAAAATGTAATGATTTGCTTTAAATGACTGTAAAGGGATTGAATAGGATGACAGTACAGCTAAGAACAAGGTATTTACTTTGCTGAAATTCAGTAGAAACCACTTCTGGACTATTCTCCAGGTGCTACGCTGTCGCCCCACGACGCACACGTGGAGACGACAGAACAAATCCACAGCTTGTCCTTAAACATCCAGCCGCAAAACAATCAATTTGAGATATCAACAACAACGGTTCTGAGTGGGCCTTCCTTTGTGAGGCCATTTCATAAAAACACAAAAGCAGCACTTGAGAAACAATGGCTCGTGTTTGCGGTTGAGTGTTTGTCGCCAAACAACACTTTTCACTCGACAAAAGCACCGACGCCCACACAGCTGCGAGCTAAGCTCTCCAGATCCACTCTGCAAGGCTGTCTTTCCAAAGTGCTTCAAAGCCACTTATGGCGCCACGCATAGCCATACACAAGGGATACTGCCGCCCCTCCCTGAGCACCCCACGCGATGGGCTCCGTCCCGTTCAACCCCCTCGCTAAAAGCAAAACTCTCTGTGCAGTAGTAGATAATGGGAGTCATGTGGCACACAAGATGTTTGATTGTAATGAAACCTGCAGCTTTTCAGCTTTTAATTTTTTATTTTTTTTAAACATTATTGTCTATCCTCACGACTCACACTGGTCCGGGTCAAACTGTCCTTTAGCCATGTGGTGCCTACGCATTGACGTTCCTTTCTCTCCTACATCCACCTCCTAACAATTTCTCACATATTCACATTAGAACGCTGCCTTTCTGTTCATTTCTCTTTTGTTCTGGACCGCTACAGCTGGTCCAGTTTGTAACCTTCAAAAACTAAAAACGAAAACAGGGAGCCAGTTCTCAACTCAGAAGAATAGACTTTGAAATACTTTTGTTAGCTTGAAATGCTGCTGACATTGAATACATTGTTGGTGTATCGACCTTTCAGACCTCTCAGGTCTTCCGGTTCCGGTCTGCTCTGCCTGCCCAGAACCAGAACCAAACACGAAGCAGCAGCATTCAGCTCCTAAGATAGTGTCCAGAAAACTGCAAAACTGCTGAAACACCGAGTTCCTGTAAATCAAGGCTAAAAACCCATTTGCTTATTGTTGCCTAGAGATAGAATTATGATTTCATAAGAACTAGAACTGGAATATCATTTACTGAAGTTCAATGTTCCAATTTTCCATTATTATTATTATTATTAACCACTTCACTGCAGTGTTTATCTGACGTTTCAAGTTTTTGTCATGTAAAGCACTTGCCCTGTTGCTGCCTTGCTGCTGAAACGCACAGTACAGATAAACCTGTATTTTCTTGGTAGTTAATGTGAATAAAGTCTTAAAATTACTCAAATCAGACATAATATAATCATTTCTATATTACTTTCCAGTAATCTTGTTTTAAGCTCAGTTCCCCTTCATTTCGGTTCTGAATTCCTTGCATTAAACCAAAGTTAATTTAACTTTCCCTGCAGCTAGATGTCGTACATTACTGTCATAAACCTACATTTTCTTGCTCTAGATTATAAGAGATTACGATCAGAAGATAGAAAAATCACTCTAACCCAACAACGCCAGGAAGAAACATCCACCTGGAAGGCACGAACTAATCCACGGTAGGTAGAAAAGGTCGCGCATTTGGAGCTTCAACGTTTCCAAGTTGCCAAGGTTTTACAAAGCCACATTTAAAGAAATTAATTAGTTTTGAATGTAGTGGAAGTAATTTTACAGACAGAAACAAGCCAAGTGACACTAGAATGAGAGACTATTGTTATTTTTTATTTTTGTTGGACTCTAACGCTGCGTTTTGGCCAGGACAGCAACTGGCTACCATGGAGACTGGATGAAAACCAGCAGACAGACATTTCCCACCAGAAGATACGTGAGGCGTGCCCTCCAGCTGCTCAAGAGTTGTATTAATAGTCATTACTGGAAGATAATTCAATCAGTTCCTGCTTGTGTTTGTGTGTAAATTAGTGATTCATAAACTTCTTTAATAATGTAGCATTCAGACTTTAGAGAACGTGTTGCTAGTGAAGCTTGGCTTTCTGCTGCCAGCTCAGGTAAAGTCAGATTACAGAAGCATTCACATTTTCCCCAGGTCCCAAAGATCACTGAAAACTTCCCTGCAGAAATAAAACAGCAGGAAATAAATCTATTGCTGGATTACCAAGTGGGACTTTATGAAAGAGCAACGAGTTTCTCTCCTTTGTGAATCGCAGAATGTGCTCAGGAAGGCAAAATGTTGTTTTTCACAGCAAACAATGAGAGGGAAAATTCAGAAATAGTGACACATCTTCTAAGCTAGAGCTCACTCATGATGAGCTAATAGCTCTCTTGTGGTGCTAGCGATCATTTCCGTAATCGATTAATCTGACGATTAATCGGATGGACAACAATTTGCAATTTCCGCAGATTATTCATCTAACCGCTTAAGCCTTTTTTAAATTTTTTTATACAATATTGAAAATACAAATGAACAAATAATTCAATTCCTTTTTGATGTGATAAAATAAGCATTTTATTGAATTAAAATGCAATAACGGCTTTCTTTCAGAGTATCATTTGTAGCAAAGGATGCATCTGCAGCTAGAAAAACACTTTTAAAAATGTGAAAACCTCCGTCCTCAGCGTCAGTACAGTTTAGAGATAATCTGATGAGTTTAGAGATAATCTGATGGCTATTTCCTGGATTAAATTATGAATAATTGGAGATTTTATACTGAATTTGAACCAGATGAAGCTAAAACTTGGTTCTGGGTAGAACAAACTTACAGACAAAGGTTTTTCTTCTTTGTTTAAATCTAAAACGTATGTAGTTTTTGTACAGTTTTGTCTTAATTACCGCTTTGAGTCTGTTCTTCTTCCAGAAAATTGGGTAGGGTTAGAGTTATTGCCTTTTTTATTTAATTGTTTTTGTACTCCAGTTTATCGATTACTAAAAGAGTTACTAACTATTTCAATAATCGCTATATCACGATTAACCTGAATCGTTTCAACCCTGAATGAGTATGAAGTGAACTTCCTGGATGGACAACAACATCCTGCAGGCTAACAGAGTGAGGCGATCTGTACGCTCGCTTTAAAAGCCAGCATGTGCCTGGATGAAAGCGCTGTCACCGACAGGCTGTAGAGGAACAAGTGCTTCAATATAGAGGATTTTCAGCAACATACCATCAGACCCACAGCCTGGACGCATTATGGGACGCGATTCTGAAACTCCACTCGAGATCGACAAACTGGTCCGGATCAGTTTTGTCAATCCGACAGGAGAACGCCGCAGATGAGGAGCTTAGGGTTTCTCTCCGAGAGTCGCAGACGTACACAGAACTGAAATGGCAGCACAGATGTGCGTTTCATTTACGTGAGAGGTGAGGCTGTTGCTTAGATTAAATCGGGAGGTTCACAAAGCCGAGCAGCGCTGAGCTCACAGACTGTGGCCGTAAAAGATGCAGTTAAAGCGTTCTGGCATTGTTCACCAAAGACCCGCAACACAACGGACATCCGATTAGCCACGACTTACACGTTCCCAACATCAAAAGAGGAGGAAAGAGGCGACTTAAAGCTCCCAACGTCCTTTGGGCTCAAAATGATCCATACCTCTGACAGACTTAAAATGTCAAATAATCTCTTTCTTGTGACTGGGAGTCATAGTGATGTTTTGTAGTCAGTGGAGATGAAGTGTTTGATTGTCCTAATACCAAAATAGTCTATTAAGGAGAGCAGGAATGTTTTTTTTCTGCACTTTATTCATTGATAAAAAGTGAACATTAACATTTTTTCCTGAAAAAGGATTCGCCTTACACACAGTTTTATTGCCCTTTGGCATGTAGAATTTGCAGGCTTTGCAGTCTAGACTTGCATATTGCATATTTTAACGTTTTTTAAAAACAATACTCAGATATTGCACTTAAAAGCTTTTTCTTTTTTTAATTAAACCTTTACAGTCAGACGTCCTTTGTCATTGTGCAGGAAAGCACAACGACATATTAAAAGTAGCAACCCTCAAACGCAGTTCAAATAAATAAACAAAAA
Source organism: Gambusia affinis (assembly GCF_019740435.1). NCBI lineage: Eukaryota > Metazoa > Chordata > Actinopteri > Cyprinodontiformes > Poeciliidae > Gambusia > Gambusia affinis. The sequence continues at coordinate 20,636,689 of NC_057881.1, forward strand.
AAATTATATATAGCCGGGGAAGAAAAAAAAGAGAAACAATCGCGATTTCCAAAAAAATATATATATTTTAAAATTATTTAACCAAATAAAAAACTCATTAAGATTATGAACTCTTTCACAAGAGTGACCTGGCCAAGCAGCACAAGTCAAGTGAACAGAAATAACAAACCAAAAAAGTATTAGAAATGTGTGAATGCCACTAATTTGCTTTGGAAAAGTTGCTTTTGAACATAATTCATGGAACACTGACTGATATATTTTACGTGTGTTGATGATTGTGATGATGGGACTCAAAATGTGGCTTCTCAACTGTATGTTATTTTTCTGACTTTTTATGTTTGTGCTTTTATGACGTAAAGCAGTTTGAACTGCCTTGTTGCAGAAATGTTCTGTTCTACACAAATAAACTCGAACTTGAAAACATGTTTTTTCCCCCCCTCTTTCTAGCTTCCTTCACAGCATAAATCATGGCGCAAAATACATCGTTATACGCTTGTTTTTCGGGGGGGTTGGACCAAGTATGGGAAGTAAAATGAAGTGCACCACCCAAATGTAGAAATGGCATATTTCACATGCAGGAGGAGTCCTTCTGTTTGCTCTGTGAGGAAAGCGTAGCGGCACGCTGCCTCTGTTGTTGTTATTCTCAGGCTTCAACTCCTCCTGACCTCATCGTTCTGGGCTTTTAACTACCACACCTCCAAATTGCTGCACTTGCACTTCTTCACGCCCGTCGCCGCGCACTCACCAATCCTGATGCGAAGAACACGGCCAGCAGCGCCAGGCAGGTTCCCATGACGATCAGCAGCAGGAACACGATGAGCGGATGCTGCTGGCTCATCCTGTAGTACGACTCGTACAGCCAGTCCTGGGGCTTCTCCGCCTCCGGGCACGCCTCGCCCTGGAACCCGGGGCCGCCGCCGTCCCCCAGGCCGTCGGGCCCCTCGGCCCCCTCGCCGGCCCCATCGCTCTTCTCCAGCAGGTAGCGTCCGCGGGTCCACAGAGCCTCCTGCCACATGGGGGGCGCGGGGAACTTGGGGCGCTGCTTTTCTCCCTGACAAATATCACCCACCCCCCCGAAAAACAGGAAAGCAGCGTCGCGTGGACAGAGGGGGCGGACAGGGGGGAGGAAGAGGGCGAGGGGAGCTTTCTCCCTTAGGACCGTCCGCCGCCCCCCCGCCCTTCCTCTCCTTTCTTGAAAAAGTTTCCTCGGCTCCTAATAATTGACGCAGGGCTGAGTTACTAGGAGAGAGAACTTTCTTCTTTCCCCGTGCATCCTCTGCTGCTACTTCTGCTGGAGGTGACAAACTGAGTCAGGACAGTGTGAAAACAGATCTTCCTCCTCCTTCTGTCAGTAAGACCGGGGTTGTTTGGACTCCCAGGGAGGAAGATGAGACTTCGGCTTTCTCCCTCCACCAACCTCCACCCTCTTCTTCCTCCTCCAGCGTCTTGTTTGCTCTTTGTGATTGGTCACAGGGTGATGGCGAGCCGGCAGAACCCCCGTCGCCGCTCGCCGCTCTGCGCTGCAGCCGCGACGAAGCAGCGACTTACCGTGCTGAGGTGCAGCTGAGGACTGAGAGAGGGAGAGAGTGGGTGTATGTGTGTGTATATCTGGGAGGGAGGATAGGAGAGAGAGAGAGGCTGTACCAGTGTGTTGGAAGAGAGAGCAAAAAAGCCCCAGAGAGAGAGAGAGAGAGAGCTATTGGGTAAAAAAGTGTGGAGGAGAGAAAAGTGGTAATGTGAAGATAAAGATGTGTGAGAAAAGCAAATATGTAGAGAGAGGCGAGTGTGTGTGCACATCTACGGGTGTGTTTGCGCAATCTTGTGCAAAAAGGAAGTGACCCAAGACACCGACAGGAGGGAGGAAAAGTGAGAAGTTGGCAGAAGAGGAAGCAGGGAGGGAGAGGAGTGTGTGTGCGTGTGTGTGTGTGTGTGTGTGTGTGCTTGTTTAACTGTCCTATTTATGACTGTTTGTGGCATATTTACTAACATTGGGAAGACAAAGCCCTGTTCTGATGCGGTCAGGTTTAGAGGAAAGGCGTGAATTAAAGGAGCAGTTTTGAGTGTTTTTCTAGCCACGTTGGATCACTTTATAGCACAGTTTCCTTCAGCTGTTCTAAAAGTCCTGCATATCTCAAAGTTGACTTACTTGACTTCTATACATAATGCCATGTAATTGAGACTCTGTCTCTTTAAGAAACTCCTGTTGTTTTTGAACCTCCTCCTTCAGGAGGTCATCACAGCACGACTCCTCTATTGACCCTTTAACAATGTTTTTACCAGCGTTGCAATGGCAAGGAGCTCCTATAATTAGATCAGGAGATGCGCAGTCCCACCAGGTGTTTGCTAATTGCTGCTGGCTAGTCTGAAGGAACTGAATGTGGGAGTGACTGCTCTGTGTGGCAGAAGCTTGAAAACTGCAGCTCCGAGGTGGAGCTAGACCCACCCATGCGTTTTGCACAGCTGAATGCTTAAAGAATTTCTCAAATATGCATGAAATAAAAAATCAAAGCATCACTGCAGGTATGTATATGATGAGGGAATAACATTATAACATGGTGTTTAGCTAATAAAAGTAATTTTTTTTAGGAAAAACGTCTGATTTAGGTATCAATGCAGTTACTAAAATGAATGGAAGTCAATGCAAAGTCCTAAGATGGACAAAAATACAAACTTGCGTGTGTGTGTGTGCGTGTGTGTGTGTGTGTGTAAAAAGCAGAATAAAAGTGAGTGAGAAGAGTTGTGACAGCTGTGCTAAACCAAGAAGAGCAGCTGAAAGTGGAGGGAAGGAAATGCCACCCTAGCAGACAGCGACAAGATAAAAAGAGAGGTAAAATGAAACATATAACCACACACACATAGAAGTGTGTGTTTGGGGGAAGAGGGATGGAGGGGCAGGAAGGAAGAGGAAGAAGAAACAAAGCCAGGAAAGAAGAAACCTCAGGAGACAGACAGAGTGTGGGAGGAAGAGAGATTGGGAGCTTCAAACAGAAAGAGGGGGAGGAGAGGTGAAGTGGGGGTAATGAGTGAAAGTTTGAGAATGTCACTGTCTGGGTGTGTGTGTGTGTGTGTGTGTGTGGACGGGGGGGTAAAAATAACAGATCTGACGAGTCAAGATCCCGACATTCCTCCCCTTCATCATCAGTCCCGCTCTTTTCCCGCCTCCGACGTTGTTTGCGACTCCATCTAGCCGCGCCTCATCTCCTCCCTCCCCTCCCCAAAGAAAGTCTTCCCTCATCTTTACGGCGAGAGTCTGTGAGAAACCAGCACACAGCGGGTAATGTTGAGCACAAGGCGCGTTCAACTGGGAGGTATTTTTAGAAACCGTGGGCTTTACGTTTTCAGATAAAAGCTGACTGCGTGCGACCATTATCCCGCGCTAGCTAGCATGGAAGTGAAGGAGGGTGAGCAGCAGCGCGGGATAACAAGCCAGCTGGTGTTAAGGCAACGAGGAAAAATGTCAGAATGGGTTCATGTTTTGGCTTCTGTGGTGGAAAGCGAGGAACAAAAGTTACTGAAACCAAATTGACCGTCATGAAATGCACTTAACGTGCTGCAAGCGTGTTCGTGGTTTCCACCGTGGAGTTGAAGTCGGATCAAAAATAAGAACTGGAGCATTTATTTTCTCTTTAATATATTTCTGAAATGTTGTCAGTAGGAGCCCGAGCAATTTACATGTACAGAGAAAGAACCTGGAATGACACTAGGATTGACTGCATAAATGAAACATTTCAGGCAAAGAAAGCCAAGAAAACTGCCAAAAAACCTGGCAGTATTTAAAGGAGCAATCCCTCTAATCAGTGTCAGTGGTATCAGCTGGTTTAGTCCTGATGACCTACAGAAAGGCTGCAATTTGCTAAAGTATCCTGGTCAAAATATTTTTGCGTCCTTGGAGCTCACAGAACAACCCTCCCATGCGATTCCCCGACTCGGCTCCCCCAGACTAGCCAGAAGCAATTAGCAAACACTGTGCTTCTGCCAAAGTCGTTAGAGAAGCTGCTTCTCAGCTGGTAAAAACGTTGCTAACGGGTTAATAGCGGAGGCATGTTGTGATGACTTCCTGAAGGCGGAGATTCAGAAGGAGCAGGAGTTTTTAAAGAGACAGGGGTCCAATTTCAAGACTTTAAATATCGAAGACAATTTTTTAAAATGTCATATTGGATACATGTAGCGTTTTTAAAACAACAGAAGGTAACGTAGTTACTTTATTGTACTACAGAGTGGCACGAAGGTTCTGGGTTTGAATCCTGGCATGGAGGATCTTTCGACTCAGGAACCCCGCCTCGCGTTCAGTGACTGCTGGAAGTAGACACCAGAGTCCTATAAACCCTGCAAATCTAATAAGAGGATTCTATACTTCTGTGTACTTGAACATTTTAATAAAAGATGACGGTGCTAAAAGTTTACCACTTTTTTCTTGTCACTTCAATGTGAAGGGAGAGATGCATTTCTGAAACATGCACTTAGTTTGTGGAAATCTGTTGCATTAAAGTGTAAGGCTGTCACAATCTGAACAGGAGTCGTGTTGCCATGCAAGGCAGCCATTTCCTGGCTGTAAGGACACTCACTGAAATCAAGCAGTCTTCAGGGTGGCATGTAAGACACAGCTGGAACATCTCCACTCATTTTAGTGGGTCTTATTTAATTAAACCATTTTAAACTATTTCTACTCTGTGTGCAGCCAGAGGCCACAGCTTCGTGTCTTGAATTCACATATTTCCCTCTGTCTTCTGTAATATTATCTGTCATAGGACAATGTCAGACTTTCTCCAGCACTGGTTCAGTTATTAGATCCAACATAAAAGGCTTCACATTTTTAACAATTTTCAGCAATGTCATTTGTCTCTTAGTGGGAATTATGATTCCTGTGCCCCAATGACTTGATTATGTTTCGTGGAGTTCTTTATAAGATCTTGAATCCGAGATTCTTTATGACTTAATTACTGACTGTTTGGGTAATTCATCATCAGCCACGTTTGATTTCACTCGTTTTCTGGTTTCTAGACATCTCAAACCGAGCCCGCCGTGAGCATGGCAGCACAAATCTGCTTTGGCAGGCACTTTCTGTTTTCCTGTTTTGGCAGATTGCACATATGGCCAGTTCAAGACAAGGCCGATAATTACCTCCTGATTCTGGAAATGCTGTAAGTCGCTTTACCAGTACATGTGTCTGAGCGAACGTAGAGGCGCCGTTGCGTCTTTTTCCTGGAGCACATCGACTTTGGTTTGGGTTTGACGTTGGCTCAAACGGATCTCAGAGATTAAAGCATGTCGCAGGCATATCCAGGGTTCGTGTGACAAGAGAGAGAAAAAGAAGAGGCTTTTGTAGCGATTTGCGAGCCAACGGGCCGGAGTGGAGTAATCAATCACAGCAGAGGAGCAACAAGGCGAGAAATCCCTAATGAATTGCGATCCAGTTGGAGGGAATAATGATAATGATGACATTGATAATGATGCATAATGTCCTGGGCTGCTGAACACTGACATTTCTCACTCATTCTTAATGGAAACAACAATTTTAGGTATAAAACTCTGTCATTACTCAAACAGGAGTAAGATTAGAATATTTTTGACTTACAGAAATCTTCCGTTTTTGCCGTATTGCTTCAATCTTTACATCAGACAAGCTAACATGAGTAAATACAAAATGACGTGCCAAGTCCAAATGAGCAGAAATAAGCAGAAATGTGAATGTTTCCACTCTTCCCTTAGCATTGACTAACCACATTTTAATCATTTCAACAGCAATATTGAGATCATATTAATGCCAGGACTTGCAGAATCAATACATAATTGAAACAGAACCTGTCTGACAAACAGGAAGTACGGTAAAAGAGCTCCGAAAAGCAAAATAGCAGCATGTCCTTCATCGGAATAGTTTGAACAGATCTGTATGGAATGGGTTTGCTCATTCGTTTTGACTCCAGCAAGCCACAGACAGAGTCTATTATACACAAATGAAGAAAAAAAAAATGGAAAAGTTGGCAACCTTCCCTTATAGGCGACGGCTTAGTCAAAGTCTGGAGATAAATTCAACTGAGGTGCTATGGCAGGACTTTAAACGAGTTCAAAACTCTTTGTTGCAGCTGAATTAGAGCAGTTCTGTAAACAAGAACAAAACAATTCCTCCACAACAAGATAAAAGACTCTCCGTAACCAACCACTAATTCTTTATGGCAGCGAAAAACAAACCATCATCATAAAACTGCCTTTTCTGTTTACTCGGCTTATTTTTGTTTAACGATCTGAAACATCTAAGTATGAAAGAGAGGAACCATTAAAAAGCTCTGAGGCGGCAAATACAGTTTCACAACACAACAGATTGTAATAAATGACAGAATAAAAAATCTTTATTCATATTATTTTATTACTATCATTACTACGAATGTTTTTCGTATTTTACCGGCTGGGAGAGAATGACACAGGAATAGAAAACAAAACAATGGATTGCATTGAAGGAGAGAAGCATTGATCCGATATTAATATCTGTATCAGTTCTGACATCACATAAAACTTCTAGATCTAGTATCAGTGATCAGGGAAGATCTGTTCACCCTAATTCTATGCTTAATTGCACTTCATGAACCACTTGAAAGAAGGTTTGTTGTAGTTTGTTTTAGTAAGTTTCTTAATTATTTATACTCCCTAATTGCACCGAACAAATTGGCAAATTTTTACATGTTTGACCAAGCTTTTGAAACTATTGGTGTATTTAAATGTGATTTACTGGTTATCAAATAAATTTGTAATTCAGTACATTTATTTAAAAAAAGAAACGCTTTGAGTCAATTCAGCCTGATTTTCTGTATCGGATCGGAATCATCCGATACTAAACCCCAGATATCGGTATCGGAAGTGGAAAAAAATGTGGATCGGTGCATCCCTAGTTTGTAGTTATTAAACCTTTATTTCTACCGTTAGGAAAAAAAATGTTCCAAACATAAAATGTACAAACAGGCAACTACGAATAGACATATATTGTGCAGGTAGAATGAGAACATACCATGAGTTAGTTTTCCTTTCTGTTGTTGTTTCGGATTATTACGCTGTTCTCGGCGAGCGTGCTAATGAATTAGCTCTGGACGGACTCCAAGAAGAGAGACCAGGTGTTTGCGTGAGAGAGGATCATGTCGTCCTTTCATGTGATCTTTTTTTAATTCTTCCTCTCTTTCTTTCTTTTTTTCCCAGCCGGGCGCGGTCAGTAAACAGATCGAGTCCGCAGCTAGTTAATGATGTCTTCCCTTCGGACTAATGCGATGTTCTTGGCCAAGATAAACACTCTGAGATAAGAGATTGTTAGAACAGAGAGGCTGCTCAGGAGACAGATGGAGGAGAGAGTGCAGCGCGGAGACGGAGGATCATTGACAGCACTCCCATGACAACTGACGGCCCCAACTGTCTCAACGGGACGGCGGAGACGTGTTCAACTGTCTGTGACACCCATATGCTGGATCCTATTTGGACGCTGCGTACAATCTTTTATGGATTATATTCAACAACAAAATGTCAAATACTATAGTTAAACCTAGGATGTCTGTAAATTTTCCGCCTGTTTGTCTGTTAGCAAGAAATTAGCAGGGAAGAAGGTACAAATCTATCCATATTCATAAATACTCAAGTTTTTCCACATAATTTTAAATGAAGTCATCTTACTGGGACGGGTTCTCGAGATCTTCTGTGTGAAATCTACAATTTTACCCAGTAATTGGCTGTTTTTGTTTTTTGTTTTCCCTCCAGTAAGCTAGTTTCTAACCACAACCCAAAATAGTGCATATTAATTTAAAGTGGCGAAACGTACTATCTCATAATGCGTGTCTCTATTTCGGTCATGAATTTGACTCGTGACCTGTACTCTGAGTGGCAAAAGGAAAACCATTTTTGGAGAGAAAGTTCCAATAAAGTCCTGCTTGCAGTTTGTGGGGCACGGCAAAGAGGAGGTGCTCTGGTCAGATCTGAGCGAAACTCTACCTTTTGACAGTCTTTGAGAAAGCAAGACAACAATAGAATGGAGGGTGTAGATAATCAAGATGAAGTCTAATTTAAAATTTGCAACCTGAAAACATGGCGGCGGTGGCAGCATCATGGAGTGCAGACAGGGAGGCTGGGGCGATGGAACCGGCCCGCTTACTGTCCAAACGTGAATCCAATCAGAACCTATGAAAGACATAAACTGATTCCTGCATCCAATCTGATTGGAATAATTGGGAATTATTTCAAACATAAGTAGGAGTTTTATTAAGAAGAATGTAAACATTTACTATTTATTACACCAAGCAGTGTAAAAGGCTTTAAGAAAACTTTTACTGCCGTAGCATAGTCTCATAAATTGGTTAACATTAAATTTAGGAATGTCTATCTAGTGCTAAAAAAAGAATGTGAACCTAAATGTTTTTAGTTTATTTGCATATTTTCCTAGATTGAGGACAGCTACACTAACTTTGCAATCGAAATGACTCTCTAGTGAAGCTTTAATTTGCCAAAGAAAGTAAAGCAATCAAGTAAAAATGTGTTTACTAATCACAAATATATAAAATATAAACAATGTAAAGTCTGATGTTGAGGCTCCACTGGGTGACTGGCGGATGAGAATCCCGCTCTCTGTCTCACCAACCTCCTGATGTGAAAGATCCGGCCTTCTGGAGCGCCAAAGGCCCGAGTATTTACTTAACAAACAGAAGAGAGCGTGAGACAGAGAGGCCGATTGACGGTGGCGATCCCGTGTGGTAATAAGCCAGATTCCCTCTGACAAGCTGATAGCTGCTCGACATGAAGTGCGATGCGTTTACAATCCGCTCGGCGTTGCTCACTCTGTCTCGTGTTAACTGTGAGACTGTCCCGGCGGAGAAACGGCGGCGAATACGTGTTTCGTTGTCACGTAAAGTACGCCTTCTGGTGGCAGCCGAGGACTTTGCCAAACGTGTGATTACGTCTTAATCTGTTGCTTTATACATCTGTTTACTTTTTCCCAAAGCAGCTGTGTTTATTAAAGGGAGAGTGTGTGTTTTCCAGACACATTCTGCCATTTTAGAGCATAATTAAGTAACTATGTTACCTTCAGTTGTCCTAAAAAATGCTATAGATATATCAAATATGACTTAAAAGAAATTTGACTTCCTGATTTAAGGCTTTGAAATTTGGCATCCGTCTCTTTAAGAAACTCCTGCTCTTTCTGAAACTCCACCTTCAGGAAGTCATCACAACATGGCTCCTCTATTAACCTTTTGACGACATTTTTACCAGAGTTTCACTGAGAAGCAGCTCAGTTGATGCGCAGTTCCACCAGGTGTTTGCTAATTGTTGCTGGCTAGTCTGAAGGAGCTGAGTGGGGGAGTCGAGGACTGCACTGTGAGGTGGAAGCTTGGAAACTGCAACTCAGAGGAGGAGCTTGGTGTTGAAGGCGGGGCTAGGTCCACCCACGCATTTTTTTCACAACTGAATGGTTGCCATGGAGATTAAAGGATTTCTCAAACATGCATGAAAGAATCCAAGCAACACTCCAGGTGTGTTTTAGATGAGGGGATAATATTATGACATGATATAAAGCTTAAAAAAGTTGATTTTACATGATACCGTCCCTTTAAATTTAGCTCAAAATTTTGACACTGCTTGAAAGCATTCATATTTTTTCACATTATTACCTCAAAGTTTAGTGTAGTCGACAGAAATTTATGACAGGCCAACACAAAGTCTTAAACATTTGTGAAGTTGAAAGCCCTGTTATGCATATTTTTCAGCATTTTTACAAATAAATGTGGGCAAAGGAGGCTGTCTGAATTCTTTTTACCTTTTTCCAACTAAAGAAATTGCTCTGGACTAAACTCAGAATCACCTGGTCAGGCTTTGTAAAAATTGGTGACTGACTGGAAAACTGTAATGAGTGCACCCTAAACGAAAAAAACCCTTCATAATAGCAAAAATATTTGTGATTGTAACATAAAAAATTAAAGATTTGAAAAACTCAATACTTTTGCATATCGGAAGATACAATATAAGATTCCTGCTCAGTGGCTGGAAGTCAGTCTAATCTCATTTGATCTGCCTCGACACAAAACAGAGATAAATGAAGGGAGCTCCGCCGCCCCGCGGCACATAAACACAACGTAAAAACACACACGCACACACACACACATACACGCAGCTTTGTAACGCCGTAGCTGGAAGTGCGTCAGGCTGACTGTGCCAAACGAGGCGGCTAGAACTGTGAGCCGTTTTCATCTCTAGAACTTCACACTCATTCAGTGTGATTAATGTTGCTCTTTAGAGCTCCTTCAGCAGGTCGGCTTAAATAAGGAGAATCACTCATTGCCAACAAAATACACACAAACAAATAAAGCGGAACTAATCGCTGGCATTTAATTTAGACAAGAAATTGAAGGGAAGAAGAAGAAAAGAAGAAGAATTAAATGAAATTCCCTGCGTCTGACAGAGAAATACCACACTAACCTTCTACTTGTGAAGCAGGAAAAAATATTTTTTTTTTCATTGGATGTGAGTTTAAGTAGCTATAAATAGACCTTTTATATATTCCCTCACCTGCTCAAGTTTACAGCAGGTGTGGCTGTGGTGACCACCTGCTGACCAACACACACACACACACACACACACACACACACACACACACACACACACACGCCTCCAGAGCTCAGTGCATTGACAGAATGAGAGCACACTGAGGAAGATCGGCCCCAACGTGCCGATTCTGCGTCAAGATTCCTGACATACAGAAAGAGTCAGGATGAGGAGAGAGGACGGCAGGCGGAGATGCCTTCGCACGCCGTGGGAGAACGGCACGTCGAGTCAGTCGTAATGCTGGAGGTGATACAGATACCGCCGGAGTCGTGTGACTCTGATTTTAATGCAGATACATTACAGATGGACTGATGTGTATTTCAGACAATCAGAATCAAAAACAAGATTTCCCCCTTAAAGATTTTCTATTTGTTTTTGTCACTTTATGTCACACTGAACTGTTTGAGCTCAAGAATCAAACTTCAATACTGGACGAAGACGTCCAAATCAATGAGGCCGGTAACCTGCAAACCACAAACTCTTACTAAGTCTTATAAGTCTGCAAATGTCTTAAAATTAAAATTAAAATAAGAGAAAACTAACTTGCAAATAACTTTTCAGCTAAATATAGGAGGTTTTTAAGTCAATACTTCCCTAATATTGATGAAAAACTACCGATTCTTTCCCTTGTAACACTTATCATATTTCCCATGTTAAAGGATAAATGATCTACAAGTGGAACTGGAATTTTTTCATAACTTGAAATGGAAAAAGTTTGTGTCCACAAATAAACAAGCATGGAAACACACCAATTTCAAAATAGCTCAAGTTTTCAGATAAAAGTTATTCTGCTAGGATGAGGTCGTTTTTCAGATGAATTTCACAAAACTGTGTTGGAAACCCTTTTTTCTGGCTCACACGAGTCACATGATCAACAACCGGATGTTGCTACTGCCCAAAAACGACGACGACAGGAAGTGGTAGCAAGATGATGGCATGGCAATTTTTGAATGACTTATTGCATGGACAAATTTATTCAAGTGTGATTTTAGTAGCATTGCTTATTTAATGGAAACACCACACTTGCGAAATTGTGTTTTTTTTCTATAATAGCGGAATATTAAAGTTCTGCTCATATTTGTAATCCAAATACCAACGCCAAAAATTCCCTCAGAATAAGGAATTGTGCTGTATTTGATGCTTAGTTGTGAATTATAAAATATGCCGCCAGGTCACAAAACAATCACAACACAATTTACCTTACAGTTGGCTTTTAGCACACTGTATTTTGTTGAAATACTTGAATTATATTTGTACTTTTCAGCTGCAGAGAAAGGTAAAAGAGGAAATTATGTTCTCTTCTGACTCTTCACAAACTCCTCCATCTGCCTGCCTGAAATCTCACATTTCTTACCAAATCCGTAACTGTTTAGTCATAAACAAAATTAATCCACTTCCATTTAAAACAACTTGGGAATAGCAAACCAGTAGGGATTCCAAGAGGAGACTCAATTCAAGCGTCAAATACTCCACAATCCTGCGTTTTAATGATGTTTTATCCATCCTAGCCAGTCTGCCAACAGCAAAAGAAGACATACTCTGAGTTTAATTGTGCAGGAGATCTGAAGATTTTACAGTATTTGCTAAGTCAAGAAGATCCGGTCTGTGTGAACAGTGCAAAACATCACATTTTTCATATTTTGTCTTCTGTCAACATTTGAATGCCTGATGCAGCGAAGCAAAGAAAGTGGCAGAAGTTGTCAAGATGCAGAAAACAACAAGCAGTTCCCAGCAGCACACTAAGCAGTGAAACTCCAGCTGTTACAGCCTCATCAAATTGCTCATTAAAAGAAATGTATTCCCAATTTGACTTAATTAAAACTTTTTTTTTTTTAAAGTAATGGACACAAAACGTCCACGTGTTCCAACTGATTGTTCTTTTTCACTGCTCGAAGTCTCAGTACTTTCCGATTATTTGTTTACAGGCATCCTCCATAATATAGAAAAACACATCCACAAAGAAGAGCGACAGAATATTCATGTGTTCTTTCATAGAGAACCGTTTTTATTTTTTTTTATTTAATTTTATTTCTTAACAGAAGTAAAGGAGTGGCCGAGGCGCCGCTTCCTAACATCCAGAGACAAGCTTTTATCATGGCTGCCACTTTAGATATTTCCTGTTCGTTTCTCTCAGTCAGGAAGCTTTTAAAGCGAAGTAGACCATTTCAATTGACCTCATTTATCAGAGCTTCTCTCATGTTTAGGTGAAAGAAAAAATTCTGCCTGCCGAGTCTGAAAGAGACGTTTCATGGGCCTCGAAAGGATTCCAAAATACACATTTTACAGGGATTTTGAGATTTGGTCTAATTACTCTTTGTTGAGGCTTAATGTAATTAATAAAGAATTAACTTTATTAAATATTTAATGAATGTGTTCATGTTGGAAATTTAAAATGACATCAGGTTAGTGGATATCTTTGTTCATAGTGTTCGTTTTTATTTGTCTGTATTTTGGTCTTCTGATAAACTTGTTAAGACTTACTGTAGTCTTTCTTTCTTAGTTGGTTAGTTTGCTAGCTAGATAGCTAGCTAGCTCTGTCGTTCGTTCGTTCTCGTTCGTTCCGGACGGATAATGCGTTCTGAAAATGATTTTGTTTCTTGCTAATCCAGTTTTGGAGAATCCTTGAATCCAACTGGTTACTCATGCAGCCTGTACCAGGCGTAGGAAACCGTTTGAGTGGCGAAATTTATTGCTTAGCGGGTTTTATTTCCTGTAGCAAAAACACATCTGTGTCGCTTTGTTTCTTTTTCATTTTTCCATCAGCTAATGAATAATGAGAATGCATTAAACTCGCAGGCATGCAGAGAACAATCTCTTAAAACCGAAGATCAGCATGAGGTCAGGAAGAACTGTGACGCCAACATTTACACCGTAGCACAGTTTCCTCTGTTGCCTTCTTAAACAGTCGTCAAAAACATCTAAGAGGGAGACGGAGGTCACCTTTCGACGTATCCTCTGAAGCGCGCATGCATGGAAAATTAGAAAATGAAGTTGCTCTTGAAGACTGAAACAATCGCAGCTTACGAGCGCCTTATGAATACAAAACTGTTGATCAGCCTGGTTAGGATTCCATTTAAGCCGCAGAGTAAAACTGAGAAAATGCTCAAAATAAACCAAACTGTCATATTTGATAAGATAAAAGTGACCTTAATCTGGTAACTGGGTCACACAGAGATGACCTACATAAGCGCCAATCAAGGCGGGGGCCGGGGGGGCTTTGGACAGAAAGGGTGACGGGAAAGGAGACGGCACCCACATCCATTACCACTGTGGGATTCATGAAGCAATCTATTTCTCAACCAAACATGCAGATTTAAAGCATGTCGTCCTCTCAGCCTGGTCTGCATTCGTCATATGAGCCACATTTAAGAGAGACGTAGACGCACTGTTGCAAAAAATAAAAAATAAATAAATTAGGCTAATCAAGCTTTTAATTGCATTGGATTGCTTGTTGTAGAATCGTTTTTTCAAGATTTGTTGAAATGCTGCTCGAATGTGTTTCATTGTTCAAGTCTTTGGAGAGGGTGGGGTTAGAGAAAAGTTGTAGCCTCACACAAGCTGCATTGATTGTACTTTGATTTGCTCTTAAATAACTTTTTGCATTTTGTTTATTTTGTGAAAAAAAAGGGCACAAATTCATTTTTGCTTTTCTGTTGTTACCATTAGTCATGTTAATATGTTATAAAGTATTTTGTAGACACCTAGAAACTTTGTCGTAGGTTGGAATAAAAATAATTCAACAGCTGGATCCACAAAAACACCTAAAAGTTTGATGAGATTAAACAAAAATTATAGGTATCAGTATTATATTGGCAATACTAGTCTTGTATTTATTGAATTGATACAAAATTATGTACTTAAGACACAATGCCAGAATACGAATTTTACTTTTTATGAAAAATAATCTGCGTCCTCTGGTAAACAGCTTAAAAGCGGACCAGTTTCAGACAACTTTCGCGCCAGAACAACTTGTTTTGCAGAACACAACGACACTAGCTCGGATCAGTCAGATCGAAGGTCATCAGTTATTTTCAATCAGCTTGAATCTAGCAGAATTTTAAACCGAGAATTAACTTTTTTAACCCCAATAAAAACGTAATTGGACTTGAAGTATTTAAAAGTCAGTGAGAGGGCACTGACTTTTAAATGTGTTACCTTTTCAGTAAAACATTATAAATGCCAGCTTTAAGTTTAGGAAGTGAGACTTGCTCCATGCTGGTTTGCTACTGGTGTTCGGGATGTTGATGCTCTCCCCGGGAAGGGCCGTCCCCCTGACCGCCCTGGTAGTTTCCTCACATTATCTAACCCCACGCATGAGATACTAACTACTGACTAAACTATGTGCAAGTGTGTCCTTGCACGGTTACTTTGTTTTTCTGTCGGACTGGCGGATCCCACTGGCTGCCGGGAATCGGATCCAAAATCGTTAGAAACTCATCAGCACCACCGCTCAAAGTCTCTCCTGCGTTAGAATCGAATCAAGTCTGGAGGCAGCTGATGATTGACCGACGACAGGTTTCCTTCAGAGCTGGTGTGAAGCCTCAGGCGTTGTGATGAATCGCTGGTGGGAGCATAACCTCACCGGGGCAGCATGAAATGTCCATTTGAAGACGTCTTCATCCTCGGTATTTAATCGATTTGCCCTCAATTTAACATCGCTTTTACTATATATAAAGATTACGTTTTTTTTCTGTCTATGTACATTTCTGCCCTTTTTTAGTCTCTGTAAAACATATGCACATGTCGGTATAAAAAGTTCTCTATTAAGTTTCAGCCATTGATTGATTACATAACTCTTTTATTTTAAACTGAGGATTATGGAAATTTTCCACTGCAGTGTTTCTCAAACTTCTAAAGGGGTAGTAATGTGTATTTTCCAGGAACATAGTATCATTTTACAGCTTAATGTATCCTTCAGTTGTTATGAAAATGCTGCTTATATTAAATACAATTAAAAGCTTCACACTCCAGATGTTTCTGACGACAAAATAACACTTTAACATAACATAACGCTAAGAAAAAAAGGCAATTTTACATAATATCCCCTCTTACCCATTTTAAATTATGTTTGCCATAGAAAGGACATTGTTCCAGACGGAAAAGTTGATATATGAACCAATTTTAAAAAGATGAGCTTCTTCAAGTTCACTCTGAGCAAATTTTGATTCCCACCTCCCGCTCTTTTCTCCTCTTAACCTTCTCTCCGTCAATCAGCAAGAGTTTGGGTTTGAACACTAATCCATGCATCTCACCAGCTCTGTCAGGCAGCTGCTTAACTATTCTGATTCTTCTTTCTGTTTTGACCCTTTTGACCTCCCTCAGCCATTAGCGCTCCCAAGGAAATATTGTGAGGCTTTCTCCTGATTTCTCCCTTCTTTCTATCATAATGAAAATTGAAGGGAGAGAGATAAAAAAAAAATGGGCACGAAGAGTCCTGGGCACATGTTTCTGATTCGCCACCTCAGGCAAAGACAGAACAGCTAATCCGGAACAAATCCATCCACTTACAGACAGCTGACGTCCTGTGAAGAGCTCGGTGTGACTGAATGTGAGGCTCATGGACAAAGTCTGGCACAGTGGGATTGACGCCTCTGTATTTGGTTTCTGGGTTTAAAGCCTGCTGAAAACAGCAGAGAGTAGAGCAGCCTCCATTTCCAAAGGTTCTCAGCAGTGCATGTGCACCACCTAGTGGACGGTCGAAGAAATGGACGGAACCTTATCTTCATAGCCACAGTGACAACGAATGAAAAAGCCACTGGACATTTAGAAAGACTACATTTCTGTAACATCCTGCAATTAACAGGTTCTCTATCTTGATTTGTGGTATTATTGTTATTATAAATAATAACTTAATTTTCCTTTTTTATTAGGGCAGAGATATGTTGGACAGCTTTACATTTTGTTCGCCTGGTAAAAAAAACCCAGCCCTTGTTCTACGCTTAGCTTCATACAGAAGTCCTGTATGAAGTTAAGTCCAACTATTGTGGACTCTGTTGAAGAGTTAAATGTTACCCAATCGCTAACACGTTCCTGTCACACGAGTAATGCGAAAATTAAACGCTATGAAGCTTACCAGAGACTGCCTGCGCTGAAACAACCATTCCCCCATTACGAACAGAGCCGCACAAGATGGACGTCAATGTTAATTCAACATTTGGAGGCGTGGCCAAGGCTGGCTTAACCGCGTCGTTCGCTAAAACTAAAAGCGGCCTCTGTGGGAAGGTCCATTCTGAAACAACCAGAAAATCGACGTCATCATTCACGACTTCTCCTTTGGTTCACTGATTGGCCCCGTCGAAATTCTACCAAAGAATAGGAAGACTTACATTTTCTATTAACTATAAAATAGCGCAAATTGAAACGTTAAAAAATAAACTCGCCTAGTGTCCGAAGTAGGACGGGCATTTGTCATCTATCGTGATAAGAAATTTAACACGATATGATTTTGATTTATCATTCACACACGATAACATCTAGCTCATGTTTAAAAACTATTAAAACTAGCTGTGCTGTGGTGGCGCAGGGGGTTAGCATGCCCCATGTTTGTAGGCCTTAGTCCTCGTCGCGGGTTCGACTCCCGGTCCCGACGACCCTTGCCGCATGTCTTCCCTCCCTCTCCTCACCTTCCTTCCTGTCTGCCGACTGTCGCAAATAAAATACGAGCCACTACTGCCACAAAAACTCTTCGGAGAAAAAAAAGAAAAAAAAAAACTCTCCATACTGCATTTTGTCATTTACTAATACACTTTTATTTAAAAAAAAAAAAAAAAAAAACAGTGATTGAAAATGATCAAAATAATACTTCTGACAATATGGGTTACAAAGCCTGCCTGAGAGTGGACTCGCTGAAACATCCATCCATTTTCTTTACACCCTTCTTCCCTAAATGGGGTCGGGAGGGTTGCTGGTTCCTCTCCAGCTGCATTCCGGGCGAGAGGTGGGGTACACCCTGGACAGGTCGCCAGTCTGTCCAGGGCAACACAGAGACATACAAGACAAACAACCACGCACACACACTCACACCTAGGGACCAATTAACCTGACAGTCATGTTTTTGGACTGTGGGAGGAAGCCGGAGAACCCGGAGAGAACCCACCATGCACAGGGAGAACATGCAAACTCCATGCAGAAAGACCCCGGGCCGGGAATCGAACCCAGGACCTTCTTGCTGCAAGGCAACAGCTCTACCAACTGCGCCACTGTGCAGCCCTCGCTGAAACATTAATTCCTGAAAAAAACTTTACCTTTGTATTGCCCACCCTTAGTCTCAACTATTCAGTGCTTTAAACAAACTCCATTTCCCCAGTTCTGCCAAAAGGAGTGGGCCTTAATCCTAGGAAGTTGTTATTCTACCCAAAAAATTTGACTTAAGTACTGCGAAAAAAAAAGAAAAAAAAAGTAGCTTTAGTGAACATAAATGACCTCAAACAGGAAAAAGTGTAGTTGGATCGAATGTCAAAACAGAAAGGTTTTTAATAAAGTACTTACATCAGGGCAGTAGTAATAAAAAATATGCTTTACAGCTTTAGATATTGTAAACCCTTTACATACAAAACACAAACAAGAAACTGGCAGTTTTAAAATATTTATTTAAAAAATAAAATAGAAAAAAATATATTTACATAAAAATGTCAAAAAAAAAAAAAAAGGAGAAAAGCTTGGCAATGGTTCCCTCTGGTCACTGATTGACGAGTGTCCAAATGGAGGGTGACATGAACTGACAAGGCTAGTGATGGGCTTCAGGTCACCAGTTTAAAATCCCTCATTGTGTCCCATTGGGGGTACAGGGTATATTACATTGCATCAACATGTAAATCTCAGCGACCCAGGCGACGCTCCGTGCCTCTTCATTCCTGCTCACCATTTTTGTTAAAATACCCAATCTGAACAAGTGAGGACGAAGAGGAAAAATCTGAATAAGACTTGTTAGAACCGTTCTACCAACCACCTTTGAGGTGAGGAGGAGGGAAGCGCAGAAGAGCAAGTCTCCTTGGACCGCTGTGATGCACAGAATCTGAATCCATAAAGACTTCCAGAGATAACTCGCAACTCTAACCCAGCGAAGGCGCCTTCCTTCACCGATTTCATCCCAGGTTCAGAGTGGACGAGTGGTCAATCACATCCACTTTATCTCTAGCTAGGCTATCTGTAGCCAAACACGTCTGAGCCATCTTCGATTTCCACCCTGAATGCATGACAAAAAACCCATTATTGTGATTTTATTTATTTTTTCCTTTAAACTTTTGGTTAAATTTAACAAAAATAGGACGCCAGGTGCAGTTTTGACTGACAGATTAGAGTTGCTGAGCTATCTTTGAAACAAGAACATATAAATAAATAGTTTCAACAGTGCTGAAGGAAAAAAAATCTCCGTAAAAACTCAAGAATTGTTTTTCGGACACTTTGGCGCCCCCTTTTGTTGAAAGTGCCGCCGGAAGAGAGCAAGCCGCTCTCTGGGCGCACCACCTCTCTGAACCGTCAGGCTTTTTTTTTGTTTGTTTGTTTTTTGTAATTTGTAATTTTTTTTTTTCCTGATTAAAAACTTGCATTGGCAAGTCACAAATTCTCAATTTCTCACACATATATATATATATATATATATTTTTTTTTACTATGTCACACATTACACCAACCCAAGACGTAGTCGCTGGCATAAACACCGCTCTCCCCAGTCCATATTTATGACATATGTAGAAAACTATAGACTTCAGTACACGTAAGGGCCTTCATTATAAAAAAAAAGGAAAAATAAAGGGGGGGGGGGGGAGTTCACATGAGTTGGCTCAAGCCTGAGCGTCAGTCCGAAGCGGTGTAGTCATGGGAACGTACAACGGTTGACACGATAATCAAGACGAATCCTTTTGCATAGTAATAACACTAGTTCTGCTCAGCCTTCCACAGACCTGTTTGAGCATATATATATATATACACACATATATATATATATATGTGTGTATATATATATATGCGTGTGTATGTATGTGTGTGTATCTGTGAGTGTTCGCAGAAAACGGACACACACTCCAAGTAAACACAAAGAAAGGCATTGCAAACAATTAGCGGAAGTACCTGGCAATTAAATATACACCAGATTCCTGGATGGAATCAAAATATAAGAGTTCTTGGTTCAGGAAGAACTAACTCCCATCAGGTCTCACCCTCCCACCTCCTCTTTCTTTTTGTTTTCTCCCTCCATTTGTTCCAAAAAGGAGAAAACTTCACTGCTGAGCGTCTTAATATTGTCGGACTGCACTGATTTATATCCACTACTCAGACTCTTGATCTTTAAATTCAAGTAAACCGAGCTGAAGCGTTTCCTAATCCCGACCCCCTCTTTCCCCTGTGTAAAAGATTTAGTGGAAGGAGGATATGCACAATCACATCAACAAAACTTCGAGGTTGAAACTCAACAAGAAGTAGGATGAAAAACAGACAATATTGCAATCTAATCTTTCTTTGACCTCCACATTGATGCCAAATAAAGAAGATTAACACATTGGAAGAAAAAAAAAAAGGAAAAGGAGGAGGGGGCGGGGTTTAAAGTTTAAAGTCAGGTCCATCCCAACTTTATCACCTACAGAGATGCACGCTCTAAGCATCCACAGATGTCGCCCAGGGAGACGCTTTGTAAACAAAATTTTACAACTACAAAAATAAAAATATAAAATGCCTTTACATATACACACACACAATTAAATAACAGCTTTAATTTTGAAAAGAAAAAACATTATTGCACCAAACAAACAAAAAAAAACAAAAAAAAAAAACGGCTTAAATGTGCTGGAAAAAAAGAAAAAAGTGTAACACCAAACCACTAGCAGCTTTGCCGCAAGCATTGGAGAGCGAGGTCGAGTGAAGCTGGTAGTGCCGCCACCGGTGGAAATGACAAAAAAAAAAGTGACAACACTGACAGGAACATAATACTGAAACGAAGAAGAAGAGGAGGATGCGGACCTAAAGGGATGCTGCTCCGAGAAAGCAAAGTGAAAACAGCTGGTCTCTGATCCCTCTGTCTGTCCGTCCAGTTTATGGGTGTCAAGTTGGGGAGACCAAAAAATAAAAGATAAAATTAAAACAGAAAAAAAAAAAAAAAGAGACGGAGAGAAAGTTAAAGGGGAAGAAGCAGTGGTTTCTATCTGCTGAGGCTGACGGGCAGGCTGTCCCTCTTCCTGCGCCGTGCCCACGAGTTACGGTGGTACTGCGCGTGCGTGTGACCGCGGTTAGCCAGGGCGGCTCCGTTCACCGGCGGCGGGTTGTGGAAGCCCTTCACGTTGAACTTCGTTCCACTCTGGGGACGAATTAAGGAAAAAAACACAGAGAGGGACAAAGAGTTACCTTAAAACTCACAAAGCTGATAATCAGATTCAGCTTGTGTTTGTGTTCACAAACGAGGAATTTGACTTTCATATCAAGAGAACCCACATATGTATCCAGCATATGTGGGTTCTGCGAAGGTGTAATCTTTTTTTTTTTATTGTGAATTTCCTTAATAAAGGAAGCAATCATCAGAATAAACAAAAATAAACATTTTAAATACATCATTAGCTCCGTTTACAAAACAAATAGGCGTAAAACTTTGGCGATGTTCCGCTAAAGTAAAAAAATATATATCGTTGCAATTGCGGTGTTTTCTATTAAAATGTGAGGGCTCTTTCCCCTAAAATTGGCATATTTCTATTAAGAAAAAATATTTTTGTAATTTCAATTTCCACATTTCAATTAGAAACATAATAAAAAAATTTAAAAGTTTTGATAATTCTACTTTTTTTTGCATTAGCTGGATTGGGATTGGTGAGTTTTTTTCTCTTTTTTTGCCTCATGTCAGTTTGTATGCAGCAAAATATGAATATAGCTCAGGTTGGTTTTTACATTTGTCCACGCTATGATTTTTAATAACTTATCCTGTGACCAAGCTTATGCCCTTGTGACTTTCATCTATTTTCTTATCCAATAAAAACATCGCAAATTGTTTTTCAAAATTAGCAGACTACTTATAAAGTTTGTGCACATTCATGATGGAAATGCAACTACTTATTACACAAGCAAACTTATATTGCACAGAATAGACTAAAAACATGCACAACCGAAAGAAATGTAAAATCGCACCCAAAAAGTTATCAAAATATGCACCTTTTCTTCAAATGAAGGCAAACTTGTCAAACCCTTTTTTACATTAATAATAATTAGCTCTTTAATTTTTACTTGCTCAACAACAAATTAAACATGCAATATTTTAATGAAACAGGGAAAAATAAAATACAATTTGGTGTAAAAAAGAAAAAAAAAAAAGTTAACCTTATGATTTTGCCCAGCGGTGCAAAACATTTGGACACCACAGGTGTCTAGTACAAGCAAGTAGCATCCAGAAAAAAAAAAAAAGAGAGAGAGCGAAACTTTAATTCAGGTAGAATTGTGTGAGCAGGGCATAACAGGAATGTATCAGCTCATATTGACTCTGTGCTAGCCTTGAACGGGACAGCCAATGGGGAAAATGTGCGAGCAGACCTGCCAAGTAAAGCTCAGCATCTGTTGCAAAGACGGCGGCATGAATTTGCAGAATTGCTCTGCGGTCTTCTTAAGAAGCACAAGTCTGGATATTTTATGGGAAATCATAAGGCTCAAACATGCAGTTTTACAGCTGAATATGTCACCTCCAGTGTCAGCGTTACTTGCTGCTGAAAAGAGGCGGGTTTGTGTGAACCGAATGAGAGAAAAAGAAATAAAATAGTGGCTGGAACTTGTAAGAGACGGACGAATAAAGGATGAGCAAAGCGTAAGGATGAGTGAGAGACAAGGTTTCCCTTGATGTAGTGCATGAGAGCGTTTGCAGCATCCGGCGCCTACCTTGTGTGTGTGGCTGGAGTGGGGGCTGAGCAGAGGCTGGGGGCTGGAGGGGGCAGGGGTATGAGCATGGGCTGGAGGGGGCATGTGGTAGAAGGAGGGGAGCCCGGTGTCCATACACACCTGTCTGCCAGGCATGGAGTGCATTGCAAGACCGCTGGGCAGCGAGACGTGAGCCTGGAGAGCAAACAGGACAACAATGGGTTTCTATAGAAACTCTATTTTAAAAAGCCATTTTTTAAAAAATAAATATGCTTATAATTTGAAAGACTTTTTTTTTGTCTCGTCTTTTTTCAGCCACTAACAATAGTATCTATGAGGTTCAAATGTGTCGTATTGAGGAAAGAAGGCTTGCGGCCTACCTGCGAACCCGGAGGAAGCAGCAGATGGCGTCCTCCCATGCCGTGCTTTCCGGTGCCCAGGTGGACGCTCGGCTGCAGGGCGAGGCCGAGTGCCGGGAAAGACGCGTACGCCGACAGGGTCGGCGGAGGGAGGCTGTATGGCAACGCTGAGTCAGAGTCCTGGCAAATCCAAATAAAAAAATAAAAAAACAGCTGTCAGGGAGAATAAATCATTTCCGGGATGTAAAGTTTTCTATAATCGAGTTAGTCTAAAGCTGATTGAGTGTTATCAATTGAAAGGTAAGCAGCCATTTTCTCAAAAACCTGAGTTTTCTCTCCGATCAAGACGACCAACCGTCTTCTCATCTAAAGGGTGACATTTTTCATAATACGTTGCTTATTTTTTTTTTTTTTAATGACAATTTTCTTACATTATTTTGTTTTTGCTGTATTAAAAACTAACTGAATAAACAGAAAAAAATGTGATTTTCTCAGACTATTAAACTTAAACATATTTATAAAATACAACCAAACAGGAACCTCTTAGGTTGCAGAATAGAGAAATAAAAGATGAGAAGAAAAATGTTTGACACACCTAATTCCCATGAACAGAAAGAATTCACTCCACATACAAACACTGAAAACTGTATATCAGTTGTCCACACACAAATTTGTTTTAAATTATGTTCCTCCATCTGTGCTGAAAAGTATTTCCTGGATATTTTCTGGAAGGGGCTTGTTTGCAGCGTTTGATAACGAACCAGTTTACAGATGTTGCTCTTGAAGGAACAATAAAACTTTGCTCCACCAAGTGCATTAACCCACGACAGCCCTCAAAAATCAACCCTGCTTACTGGCTTCGTGTTTATTTTATTAATCTTGTTACATATTTTGTTTGTTATGCTCTGCTTTTCAGACATCTTGTCCTCACCTTCAAAGTACAACATGAATTCCTGGATGAGAAGTCGGCACTTTACTGAATGAAGCACCCTTAAGGTGAAACTTGAGGAGTTTGTCAAGTGTTTATATTTCCAAACAAAACCGCATAACGTTCATTTTGCCTCCCACACCAAACTCTGTTCGGACAGTTTCTTTAATCCACTCTTAATTCCCTCTATCATTTTGATTTCTATGTTGTTTCTATGTTGCTTAAGGGTAAACAGAGGCGCCCTCTTCTAGATGGAGGCCAAACTACAACACTGAAAGACGGTCTAAGAGGACATTACAAGCTAATCGACTGGAACTAACTTTAATCAAATAATTCCTTAATCCCCAGTGAACTGAATGAGGATTTGCAGAATTCGGTTTTTAAAAAGCTGCATCGTGAAAGGCGTGTCTTACGTTGTCGGAGCCAGACAGCGAGGAAACGGATGAGGCCGATGAGTGCTGCTTGGGGCTGGAGATGGACATAGGAGAGTCTGCGCTGTGAGGTGAAGCGGAGTCCCTCTGCTGATCCTCAGGACCTACAACACCACCACCCAGCACACAGGACTCCTGCTCCGAAACAGGCTCCTTGGGAGAAGAAGCTACAGGAAAACATAAGCGATGATTCACACAAACAGAAGAAATCTGTGACATCATCTTTCAGATGCTCTCCGGAAGCCCGTCGCTACCTCTGTTGTCCGTCTGCGGCGAATCCTTGCCTCCCCACTTCTTAATAATCCACTCCCTGTATTCAATGACTTCTTGGGTTAATCTTATTATCCTCCCCAGCGTGCTGTGGAGTAAGACGGACAGTTTCATATGAGCGTCTCGCTCTGATCCGTGAAAAACAAACACTTCTCGGCTGAATCCTCACCTCTCGCGGTCTTTGTTGGGGTAGGACTTGGCGAGCGGCGTCACGGCGTGACCGAGGACCGTGTAGGCGTAGTCAAACACCTGCTTGACGTGCATGGCACCATAAGAGCCCCTCCCCACGTCGTTACCTATGTGGGAAGAAAACAAAACTGACTGTTACATCGTTTCATAGTTTTGCTTGAGAGAAATAGGGATATTATTTATTGATGTGCAGTTAAGAGTAAAGACAACATTTGGGCAAGATACGTTTTCCTCTCTGATTTTGTTATCTAAATTTTACTGTCCAAGGATTCAGTGATACTATTAATTTGTCAAGTGTTTATATTTCCAAACAAAACCGCATAACGTTCATTTTGCCTCCCACACCAAACTCTGTTCGGACAGTTTCTTTAATCCGCTCTTAATTCCCTCTATCATTTTGATTTCTATGTTGTTTCTATGTTGCTTAAGGGTGAACAGAGGCGCCCTCTTCTGGATGGAGGCCAAACTACAACACTGAAAGACGAATGAAATTTAAGGCCTATACTGCAAAAGAAATGCACAAGCTTCATCCAGCCAACTTGCAATAAATTTGCACTTACCGACGCAGAAACGCTGGCTAGCTAGCAAGGGTATGTTAGCATATCTGCATGTGACAAACTTTAGTCTGACAGAAAAGCCCAACCAAGACAAAATTTAAGATCTGTGATTAAGAAATTTAAGGCCAACTCAGCTTTTTTTAATGAATATAAGACAACTTAAAACCTTAATTTTAGACGCACATATTTAAGACTTTTTAAGGATGCACAGACACCCTGGAGACGGCTGACTGACAGACCTGCCTACCAGGTCACATCTGCATGTGCGTGGTTTACATTAGATACTCCACTGTTGCTAATTTAAACTTCTCAGAATAATAAATTTTTAAAAAATAATTATTTTCTTTATGGTGGATCTCTGCAGACCGAATGATTAGAAGAAGCGACATCTCAGACATTCCTTCAGCTTATTTGCATTTGCAGTGAAAAGAAAATTGAAAACCACAGTAATGCAAAAAAACAAAGCAGCCTGGCAACACAAATAAGTGAGAACCCAGAAATATCAATAAATCAAATGCGTTTCATCAAAACCAGACTACAGAAAGTTTCTTTTTTTGTTAAGCAACACAAAACAGCAAAATGTGTGGTTTGAAGAAGTTGAGTTTGAATTGGATTGAGTTGCTTACCTGGAAGCAGTGGGTCCTCTATGCAGAGCATGGATGGGGTGTATCCGTTCGTCATGGTCTTCATCACTTCCTCTTTGGGAACGTACGCACCTCCGTTTGAGATGCGGATCCCTGTTTTCAAGTAGTTGAAATGACGGCCGTACAACTCGAAGAATTCGATCAGTAACACGCCCAGGTTCTGGTTGGGGTCTCTGGCGTCGATACGTGGATGGAGCTGAGGCAGAGGGAGGAAATATTTTAGCACCTCACTTCTTAACACTTCAACATGAGAACTACTACTAAACATAAAGCGTAGAAAACTCCAAAAGAGGATGG
The DNA here is from genome assembly GCF_019740435.1 of Gambusia affinis. Classification (NCBI taxonomy): domain Eukaryota; kingdom Metazoa; phylum Chordata; class Actinopteri; order Cyprinodontiformes; family Poeciliidae; genus Gambusia; species Gambusia affinis. The sequence goes on from NC_057881.1 coordinate 20,662,753, forward strand.
GTAAAAAGCCTTTACATAATACAACAATACCTGTAGGAAACTGATGACCATAAGGATGAGGCTGTAAGAGCTGATGCCCCCAGTGAAGACTTCGTTCAGATCTCTCTGCAGCAGAAACTGCTTCAGCACAAAGATCAAGTAAGGCAGCACCGGATACTTCTGTAAGAGACGACAAAAAAAAAAAAAAAAAAAAAAAAAAAAGCAGTCCAACAATGAGAAACCTAGTGGGTAACTGAGAAGAAGGAAGAACAGGACAGAAATGGGAATGTTGGTGTTGTGGTTTTAGTGAAAGGATAAAATATTGTGCAGTTCATTTCTGCCCAACAGATTTAAAGTAAGAGTGCACCGATACATTCGCCAGCTAATAAATCGGCCCCAATTTTTTTATTTTGGAAGTTCGGCAATCAACTTTCTTGATATATTTAGCAAGTTTTGAGACCAAAAAAAAAAAAGAAGAAGAAAATCGACATCAGACAAAATCAGGATCGGCAGGTCAGGCTTTTTAAAGATCGATAATCAGCCAAAAAACTGCAATCGGTGCACCCTAATAAGGATGAGAAAAATAACTTAAGTCTTACTTGGACTTATTTTAGGAAGGTGACAACAGTTAAAATTGTTAAGTAATAATATGTAAAAATGTAGCCTAATGCAGATTGAGGATTTGTGGAGCATCAGCTTTATGTTAATCAGAAAAGCAGCTTTTCCTATTTTCCTTTGGAAGCTAAACTTCTCGTATGGAGATATAATTAATGCTTTCTCTAAGGTATTGAAGCTAACAAGAAGCCCTTGCTCCAGCTTCTATTACATGAGTACTTGACACCTGGTGCTTCACCTCCTTCCCTGAACACCTCGCCTGTTAAAGATGGGCCATCATCGTCACTCGGCGCTCGCTGAGCTTGACGCTGAGTGATGCTGAAGGCCGAGGCCTCTCAGGCTGCGACACGCATTCCCGCGCGACAAGAGATTAAACAAGGTGCGAACCAGGGGCGGGCGAAAGAACGGATCTGACAGCTTGCTGGAACATAGCTGCAGACATTCCTTTCCCCTCATTAGCCAATAGCTGTGACTGACACGGCTACAGATCCGCCTTCAGCAGGAATTTCTTCAGAGCCAAGAGGTAAAAAATAAATAAAAAAAACTCCAGGCAGATGAAGAGATTTCGACAATACAATCCTAATTAGCGCTTTTTTCCCCCCTTAAGTTTAAACAGAGATGAGCCAGCTCGCCTGGAGTGAACGACTCGGACTGCTCAGCGAGTCGAAGAGGGAATTTCCAAAGTCCTACTTGAACGCTGAAGCAAGAACTATAATTATGTGACTTGAGTGGCTTTTTGTGTCTATTTTAATACATCTCCATGACCTTTTCTAGCTCTATCCCTCCAGCTGTCGGCCATTGATCTGATTTAGCCGGAGAAACTCGCAGTGAACTTGTGCCTCGCGTTCATGTGCGAATGCGAGTCGTCAACAACCTTTAAGTAGTCTTTAATGAAGCTCGCCGCCTTCACCCCGCTTTTCATGTTAAAACTGATGTCCACCTTGACCTCGGTCTCTTGGTCAGTCAGCTTGATGATCGGCACCTGAAAGAGAGATTTCAGAAAGGAAAACAAAAAACAAAAAAACAGGTGTTAAACGACATCCTGTGTCCCAGACTGAGGCGCTTCAGAGCGGAGAAAAACTAAACCATTAACCGTTTTAGAGTGGCAATTAAAAGGGAAATGCAGCATTCTGGCAGTTTGCCGGGGTTTTGTGCCAATACCACAGGATATTAATATGTGCCAGCTTCCGGAAATGCTGCTATATTGTTAGCATGAGCCCTTCCACCCAAGCTGTTGAACACATTACGATTAGCCGCGGAAAGATGGCTCTGGATTTAACACAATGGAGGGAAATAATGGCGGAGGGGAACCATCTCTGACCTCAGGGTTCCTACATGTTGGCCAAGTCAAAACTCTGTGACTCTGAAGAGCTCAGTGCTTTTTTTCCTAATCTGTTCTGAGAGTTTCTTTAACTTGTTTAGCTAGAGTAAGTAGCCGTAGGTAGAATAATAAGCAGTCCAAGACAATGTTGTTTGTTATTATTTCAGTCATGAATTGACAAAATCAGGCTGCTACAGCACACCTGCTCTAGTTTGCCAAGGCGCTAATTGAGTTACATTTTCATTTAGCACTTTAGCTAACTTTCAAAACGTTTAGCTTCCCTAAAGTTACTTTATATGGATAAATTCACTAAACATTTACTGCTTAGTAAAAGTTGAATAAAGCTTTCGTTATCTTCAAGTCATTAGACTTTTCTATTCATGGTCTTATTTTGAAGCACGTGAAGAATGTTTATGTAGCAGTTCCGTTTCCTCTCCTTACGTTCTCTCCCCCCTAATGACTTTATTTCAAACAAGAATAAAATATGAGCAAAATATAAACACAAATACCATATCCAAGACCATTCTAGAATATGTAAATGATGTCAAAATTAAATTTGTGCTCAAGGGTTGCAGTTCTTAGCGCAAATATAATTTGAATTGAAGTTGGCGCTTTAGCATAGCACTAAAATGTTAAGAGTACTTTAGGGTTAGTCCAGCTAACGTTTTAGCTAGCAGAGCCCACCACTGGCTATTTATTCAATCAGGACAGCTTCGCCCCCAACCCCCACGAATAGATAGTGACCATAATTAAAACTGCTTCTTATTTTTGGTCAGTCTATTTTTGTCTGATATTTAACTTGCTTGTTGATTAGAAATATTGGGGTGACAGAAAAGTACCCCAGAACTAATCTGTGAGGGAGTGAATGGTAAAGTATGTGCAGTAATACAGATTTAACAGTCGTTTCACAGCCTGAGGGAGAAATTGTATCTGCTAGAGAAGATGTACAGAGTCATTGACAAGGTTCACAAGTTCAGGCCACTGGAAGTCCTGATCACTATGAGCATTCCCTGAAAATGAGTCCAATTATTGCTCTACCATTGTCAAAAATGTGGGAGAAAATAGGAACAAGTTCTAAACTGGAAAAAAATGGACGACCAATCACAGACTGGGAGAGTCTTTAGTCTCCAAAAGTCATTCTTGTTTGTTTAACGACATTCTTTATCGCCATATCAGCAATTAGATGTTCATGAGGATCTTTAAGAGGAAACGTAATAATGTTAACGAGCTGGAGTAAAACTTAAAACAAGATCTAAGCCACACTTTACTTACTGTAGCCTTGTCCAGCACTTTAATGGAGAACGGTTCAGCCACATTGTGTTTCCGAAGAGCTTGCTCTAGCTCTTGCAGCGGAGGGCGCTCCCACTTCCCTAACACCACCAGGTCAATGTCGCTGCGGGTTAAAGGAAAAAAAATTAAATAACGGCAAGCTTTAAATAATAACAGTACAGCAGGATGTAAAGTGACAGCCTGTCTCTGCAAGACCTTACCTTGTTGGAAGGTAGAGCCCCGTGCTGAAGCTGCCAAATATCTGAACCTGGTGAAAATGATTCAAGAGACGTTACTGAAGTACTGCTGAAGATAACCACATCTGTCTAGATGACATATTTTAAAATCGTGATGCATTTATTCAGTTGAATGTTTGCAAACTGCCATCAACAAAGGCATTTCTGGGTTCCACTCAGGCGACATAAACCCTTGCCAAGGTGAGTATACAGCAGCCAATTGAAGCACACAGAAGGTTTGGAAACAAAAGGCTGGGGCTTTATGGAGGGGAGTTGAAGTGAAAGCTATTGAAAGGAAGCAGAATGAAGTTCTTTCCCTTTCCTTCTGTTAAATGCGACAAGGCAACGGCACGAGTACGGGGCTGAAATAACAGGCTGGGATGTTAAAAAAAAGGAACCTGGAACAAATGCAGGGACTTGAGTCCATTTATCTAACAATGTGGCTCACAGTGGAAGTGGGAAATGAATGAATCACCGCCGCTCGTACTTTAAGCCGTTAAGTAACGAGCGGGGAAATGACATTAGTCTTACCGCACTGCGTGACCCCTCTGCTTCTACATATAAGTAGTTAGCACTTTAAAGGGGAAATGCTACACGGTTGTATAATAACATGGTACCTGCAGGATTCAGCAAGTCAAACACACGACTTTTTAATACGTTTTCAAACGCCATCTTAAACGAAAATTAATATCAGAGATGGCTGATCCAATTCCTATGGACCTTGCACGATGAGGAACTCGTTTGCTCTTTTCCAGAAAAGCGACCAATAATATTCAGGCATGTGAGATTTTGCCCTTATATACATGTGAGCTTGGGACGAGACAAAAATTGTAAAACAAAAAAAAACAAAAATTGTTGAAGACTTTTGGCGCTATCGCCTCCAGTGTGTTGGGTTTCACCCCAAGTGGTGGTGACTTTTGCGCCTCGCTGTCATTCGTCCCGTTATCACCTATGATAGATGCGAAGAGCTAGCAAGTTGCTAGCTAGCTACCGGTAACTAGCAGGCATATGTAAGCTGCTTGTTACCGGAACCCTCACGACGCAATAAGCTGTCTCAAACTTTTGCCTGACAGAAAAGACCAACGAGAAACAAACAACAAAAAAACTACATACATGTAAATATGAGACTAAAAAGTCTTGTCAAAACAAAAGACGTGTTATTATGTTTTAAAGCTGTCGTGCACTATTTTAATAAATTTAAAACGTTACTTTTTAAATACATGAATGTAAGATTTTTGTTTAAGGATACGCGGACATTCTGAATAAAATGTTCAGATACATATTAACCTATTCTGAACGAAAGTTATCAAATGTAATTTGATTACAAAATAATTTTAAGAAATTAGGTTATTTCCTTAAACCAAATACAATTAAATTCTTAATTGTATTTAAGAATTTAAATAATTTATTTAAATTATTTAATACCTCATATTTTTCTTTTACTTAAAATCTGAAGTAAAAGAATAGATTTTTGACAACTGGAACAAAAACAGAAATTTGATTCCACGCTGTTGAATTTGAGGCAGATAAGACATGATTTACTGTGTAATACCACCAGTCACCACAAGGGACTCTTACATATACGGTGAGAATATGTAAAATAATATTTATTATCTTTATATAATGTTCTGTACGTTTTACTGCATTCAACTACTTATACCTTCAACTAATTGTGCTGATTCATATGTCAAAACGTTGTGCTTTGTCTGGAGATTTCTGCTATGACTTTTGCCAAGATTCACTTTTGTAGTTTTTGAAATATTTGTGCTTTTGTGGAAATTATTTTTGTCCCATTGAAATACATTGAAATTCTACAAAATTTCCACAAAATTCTGCTAAAATATTCAGCTTTTTCACAGCTTACTACTCCTGCCTACTTCAACCTAGAAACTCCATTCAACTTTTAAACAAATCACAAGACGTTAAACTATATTCAAATGTCTCGGCTTCTTGATATCTCTTACGGTTTTTCCACACTTGGGATTTTTTAGGCAGATTTTTGATAGTTTTCAGGTTTACATGGTCCTCCCATGGTGGAATTCTCTAACGATTTTTGAACTTTTCATGCTTTTTGACAAAAAATGATGCTGTTCACACATGTACAGGAATAATTTATGCATTAAAACGTAGCCACACATTTCTACTTTAAGGAACTATTATTATTATTACTACAGGTATTACTGTTTTCTATCAAACTCTTCTGGAGTAAGGACATGTCACAACTTCTCCTATTCCTTCAATGTATTTCTCGCTTGTGCTCTGTTTCTATCTTTGTGTCAGCATTCTGCTTGTCTACCTTTCTGTACATGCCTTCTACTTTTACGGTCTACAAAGGTCTTCTGCAAACTTTCATCAATTTGAGCAATTCATACATCAAAATTTTCTGCTTCTTTTGATACTTTAAGCTATTTCTTTTGCTAATTTTTTTAACCATTTCTGGTTTTGTACCAATTTCTGCTTCTGCTCATTTATGCCATTTCTTTTGCTTTTTTTTCAGCTTTTTCAAATATTTCAGATTCTTGTGCTTTATTCTGCTTTTTCTTGCATTTCTGCAGCAATCATTCTACAAATATGCATTCTCTAGGGACAGCAATTTTTCTAGTTAAAATAAGTACTCTTCTTTATGAACAGGAATTAAGACTTTTTAGATGTACTGACTTCATATGACAATTCCGTGGTATTGAATTGGAGGTCTACTCAGCTCCAGGTTCTTGTCCAGTTGTCATTTGGGTTTATTAAAAACAGATAGAAAAGAATTTACATTGTCGACTTTACATTTACTTTGTAGGCAAATGCAAAGCTTTCATTCAAAGTGGTTGTTTATTGACATATCGTCGATAATTCGATCCGAACGGTAGCGTGTGCTGCAGAGACGTATCGAGATCCCGTCTGGTTACCGTACTTGTGCAGGTCGTTGGCTGGTTAGAAACTCAAATATCAGATATTTTTCTGATCAGTGAACGCAGCAAAGCTAAGCATCAACGGCTTCTCTTCAGTGGAAAAGATTTTAACTCAGTAAAAAAAGAGTCAGAGCAGACGGTGTCCATCATGCTAGTCAAAGGAATCACAGATGTAAAAAGCTATTTCAAAGGAAACGGTATTATTTTTAGACATGTTGAGGCACGTCTGTGAGAGAGCAGGACTTTTAGCAGATACCTGGAGGACTGAGCAAACTTTCTCCATTTGATCTTCCTGAGTTACCAATCAGCCGGGGAACACGCTGGATTAGAAAATATTGGCAGCCTTCAGGACATTTCAGAGCTAAGGGTATTATCACACATTATCATCGCAATGTTAATTGACGATTATTTCAATCGATTAATCGGGATTAATTTGATTAATTGTGCCAGTCCTGCATTCCTTACACAACTCAATTTAAATGCTTCTTTACACAATGTACTATTTCGAAACAATATTGTTTGCATATTAAAAAAGACAGAACAGAAAAATAAAAAACGATTAAAATTGAAAATCCAGAAATATTTTGAGGTTTTGTTTAAAAAAAAAAAAAGATGTTTTAAAATTCAAATAAAATTTCAAATTTCAAAGTATTAAGTAAATTAAACTGTTATTGGCCTATTAGTTTTATATAGAAAACAATGCAAAAGATGCAATCATTATAAAAATGTATATATATTTGGGCCACCCCTTAAACATCGAGGCCCTGGGCTACTGCCATATAATCCCTTTCTAAAGTCTGGCCCTTTTCCAAGTCGCTGAAGGAAAATGTAGAAACACAACCCTTACAATTCCATGTTGTGGAAAACAAAGAATTGAGAGAGTTAACACTTTTAGACATGTGAAGCCCTCTGAAGCCCGAGGTGCTGGTGAACTCATGGATCTTACATCCGCAGTAGGCCACAGCTCCTTGATGATCATCTCTATTCGCTTCACCACCTCCTTCCTCATAGCTGCCTCTTCAGGTCGCGGGGACATGAAGTTGTAAAAGTCCATCACCTCTTCGTGGAGTCTGAGGAAGAACAGAACCCAGGGTCGTCATACGTCCAGAAATCGCAGAAACCATACGCTGCTCGAATTGTTTTCCCTCATACAATAATGTCACAGCATATAGCACTCAGTGTTAGATTATAACTAGAACTAAAAGGGAGTACGGGAAACGGGTCTCTGCATATTTTCGGTCCAAATGTTGCTGCGTTACTGTACGCCTCGCTCAAGCTGCTTACAGTTGGGAGCGCCGCTCTCTTTAACGACGTCCAGCTTTCTACCAGGCGAGCGTGTCACAGCATACAGGATGAGACTGCAGAAAGGAGCAGCATTTGGTCACGCAGGGTTCTCACGCTGGTATGGCAGCAGGGACAGCAAGAAACTCTACAGCTTCCAGGGATAAAACCTCCACCTTGTTTTCTGTCCTCGTACTACCAAACCCTTCTAGGAGCTGCTACTAGCTTAAAAAAACAACAACAACAATAATCAGAGATCCTCTCTGTCGGAGGCTGTAATTAATTTTATCTGTAACAAATATATCAGTAGTTTTTGTTTAATCCCAGCCCTACATGATGCGTTATTTGTCAGGCAATTTTTATTGGCGGCTTTTAAACTTTTTAGAAAAATTCACGCGCCAGGTTGTGCAGCACCTCCGACTATCAAACCATACGCCTCCAAAACATTTATTTACGACAAACAGAAAGACAATTTCTCCTCATTTAAATTATGCATATCTTTTCATTTACACTTGAACGTCATGAAAATAATAGGCAGCAGCCCTCATGTTCCCACAAGTGTGTTCAAAATATAATAAATGCAGTCTGCTTTGGCACATGATCACCGGCTAGCCTCGGTAGAACAGGTTTAAATCTTTCAAAGCACAAGTTTTCTTCACCCCTAGGAGGAGAAATACAGTTAAACATTATATACAAAGTGCACCGCATAGCAAGCGAGCAAACGATTGGAACGCTACTACTGCTTCCTTTTAGCGATATAACAGCAGAAAACAAGCTAATCAGTTGCAGTTTTTGACAGAATGCCTCTGAAGAATTAGCTACTTATATCCAAATATTACCATTACTTCTAATTTCACTGCATCTTTTACTTGCTATACATTTTTATTTGCCATACAGCCCTAATAAAACAGTATTTCTGCCTGCTTGTATCAGTTAAAAATGTCTGGTCATAGTTTGTAGTGAAAACTGAAATATGATTCCCCCTCCTCAATTCTAAATAGAAATTTTTGTTTTATTTTTTACAGTGGTTATAAATGTACAACCTAATCTGCCAATGGGAAGGGGGAAGAAAAGATTTTAAAAAGAGAAAGATATTAAATGAATAGCACAACTTTAAGTATTCTACAGTGATGGTTAGCTTGTCTTTTTTTTTTTTAATTCCTTAAAATAAAATTATAGTTATGCACAGAGTTTAAAACTTATCACGAACCTTAAAAATCATCAACCAAAATAAGTTATTACTTCTTCTACACTTAATCATTTTCAAACATCCCAGTAAACAAATCAGGACACTTCCGGTTCCTGTCCATAGCTGCTGCCTAGAAAATCGTTTCCTAGTTCGTTCACTCTATCGCGCCTTGCTCTGCATTTCGAAATTTGGGACATACTTAAGGCGGTATCTTCTATTCGCTTCTATTGACATTTACTGATAATATCTCAAACTTCCCAGCAATAAATTATTATAAATAAAAAAAACAACCTACAAAGTGAGCTACGTAGGACACTACAAGTGGACAATTCAACGGCAGTGGGCTAGCCAGTCAGCCAACGAGAAAAGAGCAGGAAGAAAAAAGAAAAGAAAGCATTAAACGAACATCTCTACTCAGTGGAGTACTTTCAAAGTTCAATACCATACTTCGAATACTGCTATTTACTAATAACCTAAGTTTAAAAAAACCCTGAGTGGCGGACACTTGAAAGCAACGACATAAATACAGACGTTACTCTATTTTAAATCCTTAAAGCAACTCACCCAAGCACTCCTGAGCTGTATTTCCTCTTCTTCCACGGCGTCCAATTGTTCACATGATTCCCATTAGTGCAGTTCGAAAGCAGGTAATTCATCCCATAGGTGCTCGCCTTGTTGTCACTTTTCCTCCGTCCCGGGTGGAGATTGTGTGTGTGATTAACGGGCACGGCAGAGTGGTGGACCTGATGCTGCTTCGCGCAGATCTGCTGCAAATTAAAAGCCGGATGCTCCTCCGGGCTGCGCTGATGGTACAGGTTCGCGTTGTTTTCCGCGCCGTCGCTCAAGCCGAGGAGCAGACCGGCGCCGCCGACGTTCTTGTTGAAGTCGCCCCCCACGCTTCCACCCAAAGTCCTTTCGAGAAGCGAGCTGCTGGAAACGGGATTCTCTGTCCCCGACTCCTGCGAGGACGACGAGGAGACGGAGCCCGTCTTCGGGATCGGGATTTTGGCCCGGCTCGGCTCGTTCGCCATCGGGAGGGAGCTCTGTGCGGTCCCGTTGGTCGCCGGTGTCCCTTGCGTGGAGGTGGCCGCGCCGCCGCCGCCGCCTCCGCTGCGTGCGGGGCAGTTCATGATGCTGTGATGGCTGCTGCCGTTACTCAGGCTGCCTGTAACGTTCCCGTTGCTCGGGCTGCAGGCGCTCTTGCACGATGCCGCGGCGGCCGCCACATTATTCAAAGCCATCAAAGCCGCATAACTCACACACCGGCTGTGGTTCCGACTATGAGCGGAAAGCGTCCGTACTCCCTGAGAGGTCTCCCAGATTTGCATCCATAAGGCGTTCGCAGGTCCTTTCTGCTCCGGCTGAATCCAAGCTACCCTCGGATCCATTCAACTCCTCTGCCTGCTAAACCCCCCACCCTCCACTCCCCCGACAAGTAACCTGTCGTTAGCGAGCCCGTTTTGAATCTGCGCCGCTGTACCGATTCCGACGAGACTCGCTGAGCTATTCGGTGTCACAGAACGAAGCGAAATAAAAACATGAAATCAAGTTCGGACCATTAATAAACTGGCCCTCGTAGCTGCAAGAATGCCGTGATTCCTACGGGAATTCAATATGGCGTATTCTCTTCAAATCAGGCGCATGCGCTCTGCTCAGTTTTTTTTCCTTTTTTAAATGACTGTGCCCCCATCCACCCACTCCTCTTTTTTTTCTTTTTTTTTTTACTCCTCACAGTCGAACGAATGAAGAATATGACAACAGAAACACCTAACATTTTATTTGATAAAAGTAGGATTTACAGCGAGCAGTTGATATTTTTTTAGCAGTTTTCTGGAAGTTCAACGAGGTCGACGAAACCGGGATTTCAATTTTCCGGATATCACCAATAGGGGGCGCATGGAAGGGAAGCTACAGGGATCCCCTCTCTGTATGCCACAACACTGGGTTTAAATCTTTCATCTAGGTCTGACAAATATTGGCACCTTAACCACAAATTGCTGTCCTAGAACATGTAATCACATGTTTAAGTTGTAGAGGTGGATTTCTGATCATACAAATTGGTATTTAGCAGCTGCTAAATTGATATGTGGGATAAAAAGCCTCCAGGCTGCTAGAGGAAAACAGAAGAAAATCTCCCCAAAAGGTACCTTCCAAAAGTATTCAGACCTCACTAAAATATTCAGAAATCTGTATAAATCTAAATTTTCATTTTGCTCCTTCCATGTTTATCAACTTTGACCTTCTTTGTGGTTCCCACTGAAAAACAACAGCATAATGCTGCCATTACAGTGTTTCATTGTGGCGTAATACAAGGTAATGGTGTGCTAAAACAACACATAAGAAGTGTTACGCTGGTTCCATTTATCTCAGAAGTTGGAACTGGGAATGACGTCACACCCAAGTTAACCATCATTCCAGCTAGCATACAGGGAGAAGTTCGGATTCCAATATGGCGACACCCAAGTCACCATTGTTCATAACACCTCATACAAACGTCATCTTAAGACGTACTTCCTCACGCAAACACCACTTTTAATTGGTTCTTCTGTAGTTTCAGGTTACATTGATTATAGTCGCAGTACAAGTGTGTGTTATAAAATAAATGTGTTTCCACAACAGCTTGCTATTGTTGATGCTAGGAGCGGCCATGTTGGACCTCAAAATTGACTTTCAGGCTTTCTGAGTGGGAAGTCTGACTTTGAGGAGCATTCTGGGTGATTTCTTTCCAACCGGAGAGCTGGAATTTGTTATCTTTGACTACAAATGGAACACACCATTAACATACTCTGAGTTGTTTGGATTCCAATATGGCGACCCCCAAGCAGCCATTGCTTGAAGCTACAAATTCTTACGATTTGAAGCTGCAATTTTTGAGTTTCGACTACTTTTCGAATGTACCAGTTAGCAGTGTGTCTTATTTACACTTATTAGTATTTGCATGTAAGTCAAGTGGTTCAATTTCTAAATGCGTATTCTTCAAAATAAATAAATAAATATGTCTAAGCAATTTAAATGTCTTGGCAGGTTTGCTGTTGTTTCATAAACTGTCAATCTAATGAGAGTAAATTGCTTCACCATGAATTCTTTAGTGAGGCGCTGTGTGTTTTTGCTGTGTTAGTGCAACAGGAATTTCTCCGTCTCTGTTTATTGTTACATCCGTTTTTTTTTTTAAAGCAGATGGTGTGGATCATTCTAGGTGCTGCTCTCTCCAAACCTTTAAAGCTCTAAAGTGCCACAGACGTGCTGGATAAGGCAAAGCAAAAACATTGTGTACGCGTGCAAAAAAGGAGTGAGAGAGAGGAGACGGTCTACTCGCATAATTTCCAGCCTCAGTCTGTTACTCATGTGCGGCATGTGACCCCGTCAAGGAAACCCCCCCTAAGGGAAGCCATGTGTCAGCTAGGATATGTAGCTGTAGCATACTTAGGGATGTACACAGCTACTCACTCACACTGTAAGCCAGCGGAAATCAAGTCAAAACATGCTTCAAAGTGACAGTGTAGCCTGAGAAGGTTGTTGCTTTCAAACTGCTGCTTTATCTTATACTCATCTTTTCATGTTTGTAAAAGATCTCTGACTATGCTCCCTTCTATAAAATGATAAAATGATTATACATATGATTTTTTTTCTTCTAGACTGCTTTTTGTCCATCTTAAAATGGATAGATTGAAGATAAAAACAAAACAGTAGAGAAATTCAAGTCTGCTCAATAGTGCCCTCTACAGGCACGGATAATTGTTCAGGTATTGGTAGCAGAACATTTTGTTCCCTTGTTTTTTTTACATATGCAAAGGCTTACTTCAATCTGGACAGGAAACATATTTTCCACTAATGTTAATATTAACAAGTATCTGAAGACATATTGAAGACTTTTCGTCTAAAGAGCTATCTTTTGTCATAAAAAGGAAGGATTTTGTTTTTGACATAAACAATGAAAATGTCAAATTTGATCTTTTAAATGCAGGTTTCAAATCAAACTAGATTATTGATTAGTATTTTAATGAAATGCTGCGCTGAAAGCGTCTGCCTCTGGAAGACAGCATTACGAAAATCTTTCCCGACTGGACAACTTAATGTCACAAAGTGGAATATAATATTATAAACTATAGGTTGCTATTTTGTAAAAAATGAAAAGTCATGACTCAAACAATTAGTGATAAAATTAAAAAATATATCACACAGTAGGTATTAATTTTTTTTAAAACTTTTAGTAATAGGTACTGAACCACATGATTTATTTCAATAATTAAGAAATACATTTATTAAATTATCAAAAATGTTATTTATTTTATGTAATCATCTGCGCATATTAAATTTACTATAAATCTGTGGGACCGCTGAATCCCAAATGTTCCAGATGTAAAAAAAAAATAATAATAATAACATAGTTCTTTGCAGCTAACTTAGTTGTTTCTGGTAAGTTATTAAAAATAGGTCGTAGGAAGTAGCTGTGTTTGTGGTAAATAAATCTAATTCAAGCCTTTCAGGAAAATTTTACTTAAAGAACATAAAGATTCATCTCCAAAAAATGTTTTTTCTTTGCAGCTGAAATAACCAACGCACCAATTATATCAGTGCAATTTAATTTAAGCATTATCCATTTACTGTATCCGTTTCTTTTTATCATTTTGATACTTTTTTGTAGCTGTATAATTTGCTCCGAGTGAAAAACGGTTGAAAAGATGTCATCTGATTTCTGAACTTAACTGGCCGTAAAAGAAAACTATCTAACTATGACTAAACAGCACAAATCACAGATGGAAGCGGCCTAATCCCTAATCGATTGATTAACTGCATAGACATCAATTCACTCTAAAATATTTCTGTAGATACGTTTGGAATTAACATTTTATTTTAGGTCTTGTACATCTAAACCTACCACACGGCCCGGAGAAGAAGCAGAAGGAGTGAGACGCCAGCAGGGATTTGGAAAATGAAGGACGTCAATCTGACAGTGCCATCACAATTCATCATGCTTGGATACAGTGGTTAAGTTTTTATTGATGATGGGTGGGAAAATTACAGCAAAACACGTAGGTCTGTAAAAATTGTTGACGGTGACATCTCAGTGTAGCACTAAGCTGAACTGCAGAGCCTTTAAGGGGCAGTATTATGTAAAATAGACTTTTTTTTAGCTTTATAACGTTATAATGGCAATCTAAAACATACTTGGAGTGTTGCCTTGATTCTTTCATGCATGTTTGAGGAATCTTTTAATCTCCCATGGCAACCAGACGACTGTGAAAACGCCCGGGTGTACCTAGCTCCGCCTTCAAGGACGAAGCTCCTCCTCCTGCAGTTCCAGTTTTCCATTTTATTGTCCGGAGGTGAATGTTAAGGGGTTAAGTCATGTTTGATATACATACAGCATTTTTAGAACAACTGAAGTTAACACAATTACTTGATTGTGCTATAAAATGGCACTATGTGCCTGGAAAATATATCAAAACTTTCACATAATCTCATGTTGCAGACATAAAAAAAAAAAGAATCAATTTATTTGGATTTTATGTGACAGAATAGCACTAAGTTGTGTGCAATGGTAAAACGTGCCAGGAAAATACTACATAATTTCAAGGAAAATGCTTTTCGAACATATTTGTTTACATAAAGAAGAGGAGAATTAATGACACTTGATGAACATTTCATCCCATTAATCTATAACAGTTCTCACTCAGATAACAAAGCAAAACATGGGCGTGCTGCGGTGGCGCAGGGGATAGCGCGACACACGCTTGGAGGCCTTGAGTCCTCGACGCGGCCGTCACGGGTTCGATTCCCAGACCCGGCGACATTTGCCGCATGTCTTCCCTTCCCTCTTTCCTGTCAGCCTACTGTCATAGAAGGGACACTAGAGCCCACAAAAAGACCCCCTGGAGGGGAAAAAACAAAAAACATTTCTTTACTCATAGTAAGAGTCACCAGAAAACAACGCCAGAAGCTACAAGACATTCAAATCAATTTCAATGTTTCCACTTGTATATTTTCTCAGAGTTTCTGTCTTTTTAAGCTCTGCACGTTCTCCATGTGGCGCTGACGTGCTATCCATGTTTATCAGTGAGTTCCTCTTCTTCTTTGATTGGTGGAGAAGCCCCATAGCGGTGCTCAGGCAGGACACTCATCTCCTCGTTTCAGGCTTGGGTGAATAATTGAGAGGAGGTGCGTGATCTCCATGTTGAAACAGGACAAAAGTATCAGGCTTTACCGTAACTGCAAAGACTTCTCTGTCTGGTTTTTAGATTTCTTTAGTGATAAACAGAACAGAATGAAGCAGGAAGACCAGATTTGAAATGTCTCCATCAGAGGCATGCACAGATAAGACACTAGGAGGTGCTACAGCACCTGCTGTTTTGTTCCTATGGAGAAAAAAAAGTGCCCTTCTTAAATCTTTGACTATATCATAATTCAGTATCTACTAACTTAAAACCATTTACTACTTTTTTCTACAACTGTAGGGCTGTGACTGTGTGACACAGCAATTACAGCCCCCTTTGTAAGACGCTTCTTCAGGACACCGCTCACATAAAGAAGTGTAATTTCAATCAAGTTTATTTGCATAGCACATTTCAGCAACAAGGCAGTTCAAAGCGCTTTCCGTCATGAGAACACAAAAATAGAAATTCGTAAAAACATCATACAGACATCAATTGAGAAACTAGTAACAAATGTGCCGTTTTGTCAAGTGCCACTGTCAATATCATCAATACGGTCAACGTTCCAGTTATTATAGGTGGAAAGCAACTCTGAACAGGTGTGGGCTTTTAGCCTTGACTTAATGAAACTCAGTGTTTCGGCTGTTTTGCAGTTTTCTGGAAGTTTGTTCCAGATTCCTGCTGCACAGAAGCTGAAAGCAGTGTAATGTATCCCCACACAGTAAGTAATCAGATTTTCACATTTATTGATACTCTCATTGAACAAAGTGGGAAAAAAAATTGAGCACCTGATCCCCAAGAAATCTGTGCACACCACTGGTCTTCATTCAACATCAGCTTCAGATTTCCAGTCTCTACTCCTTTTGTGTCAGTTTGTTTGGATGGAAGGAGGATCCACGTATTTCCCTGACGCATAAGGCCGAGTGTCACATAAGGTCTTTTGTGTTGTGACCGTAACTCGAGTGGCATTTCAGCTGAAGTCGTAGGGGTTTCCTGCTGCTTTATGAACAAATTAGCGATGTCCGTCCACATTATTATTTTATTGAATAATGACAGACGTCATTTCCAAGCAAAAGAAAGCAAGAAAACAAAGTTTATGTCAGAAATACCTTTCCAGAGCGGCTCTGCGGCTTTCTAGAACACCAAGGGAATCAGTGCCTTCCTGCTTTTGGGATAGTCTTCAAACTTAGCGAGGTACCATCTGCGAGGCGAGACAAGAAAAGATCCCTTCAGGGTGAGCGTACGCACGCCCCGCGAGAGCTCAACTCGGCGTGCGTGTTATTCTTACTTGTGGTGGGCCACAGCCCTGTTGGCGAGGACCACTGTGGTGAAGACGGAGAAGGCTGCACTGTGAGCCGAGCGGCCCGCCAGAGCGAAGCCGGCCCACTCGGTTATCTCTCCCAAGAAGTTGGCTCCGGACACGAACTCAAATATTCCGCCTGTTGAGGCCGGAGAAAAGAGGAGAGGAGAGGAAACTGTTGAAACAACCGCCTTGGAGTATATATATATATATATATATATATATATAATGTATATATAAACAATATATAACTTTAACTAGGTCGCTGTTCTGGAAGACATAGATGTTTGACATCTCCAGCGGCTCTCTCGTGATGTAAGGAGGCTGTTTTCCACCATTAATGTGAAATATGTTCAGTTATGTCAATCAGTTGGACACCGCATTTATTAGAGGATATGTAAGGAGGCTGTTTTCCACCATTAATGTGAAATATGTTCAGTTATGTCAATCAGTTGGACACCGCATTTATTAGAGGATATTTGGAAGTTGTAGATCACTTAATTTAACACTTTTTAAGACATTTTAATGTCTCTATTTTACATACATGAATGTAGGACTTTTTAAGGACACCCTGATTAAGCAGGGCAGTGTTTTTTGAAAGATGCAAATATAAAGAATGGGTTTGGACTGGCTGGCACATGGTAGAAAAAAAACAAAAAAAAGACCAACTGAGTGTGAGCTAAGGAAAAACATTTATACAAGGCAGCAATGATCAGACACTGTATAGTTAAATCCAGTCCCATTTAAAATGATTCAAACTTCTGGATTCTCCTATGCGTTTTCATAACCACAAACTTCAATGATTCTGTTTAGGATTTCATGTGACCAATGAAAAGGAGAGAGGAAAATGACACAAGCTTTCCACCAAATAGTCACACTTCTCAGATTTTCTTTTCTGGCATTTGCAGAAAAGCTCATATGGTTTTCCTTCCCCTTCACAATTATGCACTACTTTATATTGGTTTGTTGCATAAAATTAGAAAGAAACTGGATTAAAGTTTATGGTTTTAATGTGACAAAAAGGAAAACAATTAAAGTAAATAGACTCGCATGGCGCTGTAAGTACCTCCTGCCTTGTTAGCTTCCAGTTAAACGCAGCTTTGAGAAAAGTGCGACTCTAATCAGTCAGGCGTCCCCCCGTGTTTTACATGTTGAATATTGTTAAACAATTTTTGAATATGAAAATGCACATCTCTGGATAATACAATTTTTTTTTATCTGCTACATTTGTAATCTGCAAATAAAACTGAGCTCACTCAAGTGAACAGAGTAATAAAGACATGATTTGCTGATCAGCTTTAACACGTTCATTTTCACGGCCATTTTAACAAATAACACAATGTACCAGCAGCTCTCGTTTCTTAGCAACATTTTGACTACTACCAGGAAAAAAACATATAATGAGATATTATTCTTTTTTTGATTAAATGTAAGCAGCACTACCAGACAGAAAATAAAATACACACACACACTTACACAAAACATTTTCCATATAAATAAATCTAAATAATAATTTTCCATATAAATAAATCTAAATAATCACTTTCCATATAAATAAATCTACATAAATAAATATAAATAATATGAGTTATTTATATTTATTTTCCATATAAATATAAATAATCTCCAAACAAGATTTATTAATATGGAAAATGTTTTACACAAGCTTTTGAAAAAGAAGAAAACTTGTCCACAATCTAACTTCTGTTTTCAGGTTTTAAAGTAGAGAAAATCAATACACTTTCTTCTATGGGCTGTTGATATTTGCAGAAAATTATAAGAAAAAAAAAACACAGTTTTCAACGTAACAAGGCATATCTACAAAATAATATGACTCTATACTTAGAGGAAAAAAAACCTGTATTTCTTATTATATCTATTAGAAACATGCATTTATTGTGTTTCTTAAAATAATTTTGAATTTATCGTAGCAACTACAAATTACCAATTACTGTCTGAAAACCCTAAAACTGTCCGAGTATTTATTTATACTATTTTCTCTACCGTCTGGCTTTTTACAGCATCAGTAAATTATGAAGATGGGATGTCTGTGTTTGCCTTCAGTGACACGCAGTTGCCTAAATAAATTTCCAAAAGAAGTTGATAATACTTTATTGTCACTTCTATTTGTGTTACTATAAATACCAGAAAATGTTGCAAAAAAATTTAAAGACAGGTTTGATGATTCTTTATCGTTTTATCCAGGGTTATTAAGAGCAAACGGTAGAAGGTCTAAAGAGCTGCGGTTTCTAGTCAGTGTGACAGTAGGAAAACGCTTTTGTGTGGATCTGCTGAGAGAAAACACTTTACCTCTCGGAATCTTGTAACCCGTCTCGCCAGGTTTCCTCAGGTTCCTCAGGATGTGGTCAGAGTGGATGTTCACCAGCCAGCCGATCAGCCAAAGTGCAGAACCTGAAGACGGACCCAAAGCTCTGTCAGCAGATATTATCAATGGACGATCAACAGTAGGGTTGTACGGTTTCCTTCATTGCTTTTCACATGTTATCCTCGACTAAATTTTACACCACTTCGGGTTGCCAGGTTGGGCACAGAACATCCTCGATCTTTAAAGGTCACTGTGACCATTTTGGTTGATGACGCAAATGTTTCCTAGCCTCCCTTATCCGACCATTCCCTGAGAAGGACGCATCTGTGTTTAGATAGTGCGGAAGATTCAGCCTTGCAAAATGTAAATAGTACAGATAGGGATAAACCCCAACGTACATGCGCCGAGATGGGGAGCAAGAAGTATTTTTATTAATTCATTTTTGTAACTTCAACTTGCGCAATTCTACTGTTAATGGCTACTATGAAAGATCCGCTGATTAGACAGAGAACCCTCACCTGTGATGAAGCGTGGATGTGTAACCCAGTCTGCTGGGTACTCTGCATAGTGACTCAGGTATCGAACCTGCATGTAGCCATTGTACATGCAGAAGACAAAGGCCAGGGCGAATGAGGCGAATGGTGTCGCTTTACCCCCTCGAATTAAAAATGGATAAATAAGGGTTCTGCAAAAAATAACAAATAATAATAATAATAATAATAATAATAATAATAATAATAATAATAATAATAATAATAAAACGTGTTAGATATTTTACAGACTTGCACTTTTATATAACACACAAAGTTCCATACATGTAGGTAAAGGTACAATGACACATCTAACGTAAAGATTAAGTTTATGTAAAAATTGTTGGTTACTTACCTTTGAACGTAGTGGCAGAAGAACATAGCAATGAGGAGCTGATTGGGTAATAGAGACGTTTTAGAGGAAGATGTCCAAAACACCAAACATAGAGGCAACAATAAGGAGGGCAGCTCCTGAATGAACCAGGCAAACTTCACATTAACAGGAAACCCATATTTGCTCGAAGCATACCTTCCGTATGGGACGTTTTGGAAAAGTAAACTAACGAATGTGCAGGCTGCCATGAAATCCATAAAGTAAGCCATGCAGTCCAAAATATACAGCTCCTGTTCCTCCGAGGAGAACAGCCAGGACAGGAAGACGTCCATTGCAAGGGAAAGGTGAACGATACCGGGTCAAAATGTATGATACTGCTCCTGTTTCGCAGGATATGAACTGGTTTACTTGCTGTCACTCAGAAAACGCAATGCCAGACTGAACGCACGAGAGGGACCGCCTCGAACCAATCACATTTCGAACCATATGTTGTCATATGTTGTTAGCCAATCACAAAACTCAGTTTTGCATAGACGTTACTCAACTAGAAAAGATGGTCAGTATCATTAAATGAATATTCAATTATTATTTGTTTAAATGCTTTCTAAGCCTACAAACTATTTATGTTTTCATTATGAAATTAGCTTAATGTGATTTTATTGTTGCTGTGCACTTTTAATACGAAAGCTCCAAGTTATCCGTTGTGGATAGGCATGGATAATTAGCCAATCAGACTAAAGTGTTTCTTAAAAACCCAGCTATCAGAGCCTTCTACGATACAGGGGTAGTTTCACAGGAGACGCAATACGTCAACGAGGTCACCATATTGTGAGGGGCAAGCTCGCTTCCAACAACCATAAAATACATACTACTACTACTACTACTACTACTACTACTACTACTACTACTACTACTACTACTACTACTACAACAACAACAACATTATTATTATTATTATTATTATTATTATTATTATTATTATTATTATTATTATTATTATTATTATTATTATTATTATTATTATTAAACTAAATCGGAGTAATCTTTTCTCATTCAGTGGCACATATGTATTTTAGATCTGATCCAAAAAAGATTTATTCCCCAGTGATGTCACTGTAAATATAATATGTGGTAGAGGTGAACACAGAAAGCTTTTAAAATGTTATTTAGATTTAAATTTTTTTGGTGGAAAAAAAGCACGAAAGTTTTATCTGATTTCAGCTCTTTTTTACCCCTGAAAAAACAAAATATTTATATTGTATAGTTTTAGTTATTATAATCAAGCATTTATTGCATAATAATAATAATAATAATAATAATAATAATAATAATAATAATAATAATAATAATAATAATAATAATAATAATAATAATAATAATAATAATAATAATAATAATAGTAATAATAATAAGCTTTACCTAAAACTCCGGACACAACGCACTTACTTATAAATATAGACACATTTCTTTAGGCATATAAACGGCCCCAGTGCCCTGGAGGTTTGTCCTATTACTTCTGGCAAATGTTATGGCTACCTCGAATGGGTCCTGATTCACGTGCGTCACACAGTCAACACGTTCCGCCGATACTCAGCAGAGCAACACATCTCTTCCCAAAGGCTGCTGGTTGAAGATTTGTTTTGCCGAGTTTCCAGTCTTCTATCCGCGCGCCCTGACTTCCACGTCGTTGCGTAGACTTTTCTCCAGAGTTGTCTGCTGGACCAGGATGGGGAAAAGAAGCCGACAGAGGCAGAAAAACCAGAATGCTAGCAGAGACGACAGAGACAACGCTGTAAGAGAATCGCACTCCTGCTGTAGCAAATCCCGCTAATGTGTTTGGTTCAGTCAACCACGATTTAACGATATTTAAAGTAAAACTACGCCGCATCTGTGCACATCAGATATTTGTGGTTAGTCTGGTTAGCTAAACGTGCTGAAGGGAATAAGCAGCAAAAGTGGAAAGTTTGCTCTATAGCTGCCATGTGTGTGGACAGTTTGTCACTCTGTAAACGTGGTATCGTTTAATTTAAGGTCTAATGTTAAAATTTATTGTTTTATGTATCTACACGAGACATTGCAGACAATAATATAGTCTTTAAAGACTTGCCTAACAGTTTAAAGGTTTAAAGTAGGCTTGAAAGACAAATCTGACGCGTCGAACTTCACTAGAACCATATATGTAATCAAGTTTAATGCACATTATTTTTGCATTTAAAAACTCTGCATGGTTTCATGCACTATTCAGAGCTTTTTCCTCAGCTCATAAACAGGCGTCCATGTTTTCCAGGGCTGGGGAGCAGGCTATGCGGACATCATCAAGGAGAACAAGCTGTTTGAGGACTACTACAAGGAACAAGGCCTGATCCCAGAGGGAGAGTTTGACCAGTTCATGGAGGCCATGAGGGAGCCGCTGCCCGCAACCATCCGCATCACCGGATACAAGAGGTGAGCAGCACGAAGCGGAGGTCAACCTAAGGTCAATTTCTTGCAACTTCCTGATTTATTTTTTTCCTCCTTCCTTTTCTTACCATGTTGCAGTCATGCTAAGGAGATCCTCCACTGTCTGAAGGAAAAGTACTTCAAAGATATTCAGGAGCTGGAAATCGACAGCCAGAAGATTGAAGCCCCACAGCCTCTCAGCTGGTAAGGCTAAGTAACTAAGCAGATTTATCTGGTAAAATCCATAATAAACACAGATTTGACAGGTTAAATCTGTATTAAGTAATTAATTGATTACAGGTAAAAAAAATTTATTTACTGGCGAAATCTATATTTATTACAGATTTAACCTTTATTTATTAACCGCATACAGATTTGACAGATTCAACCTGTAAAATCTGCAGTAAATGAAGATTTTACAGATTAAACCCATGTTTTCATTATTATTATTATTATTATTATTATTTTATTATATTTTACAGATTTAACCTATGATAAATCTAAGCTCTTCTCTCCAGGTATCCCGATGAGCAGGCCTGGCACACCAACATGAGCAGGAAGCTCATTAGGAAGTCTCCCCTGCTGGAGAAGTTTCATCAGTTCCTGGTCAGCGAGACAGAATCTGTAAGTTTTTTTTTCTTGTCTTTCTTCCCCCTGTTAATTAAAACATTTAATTAAAGTCTGCATCACTTGAACACCCCTCAGAACTTTGCTTGATGTTCCTTTGCAGGGGAACATCAGCAGACAGGAAGCTGTCAGCATGATCCCTCCTCTCCTCCTGAAAATCGAGTCCCACCACAAGGTAGACAGACATCCGTTTCTAGTTTTGACTGGGGGAAAAAGTTTTAGTTTTTCTCTTGTTTTCATCCACGCTGAAGTTATATCCGCAGCTGCATTTCTAAAACGCCGACTCGCGTTTTCCCCGTGCAGATCCTGGACATGTGCGCCGCTCCCGGTTCAAAGACGGCTCAGCTGATCGAGATGCTTCACTCCGACATGGACGTGCCGTTTCCAGGTGAACGCAGTTGATGAACAATAAATAAATACATCAAAAATCAGTTCCCACTGTATGTTTTAACTGGCGTTTAAACCTCCGCCTGGGCCGCTCAGAGGGCTTTGTGATTGCCAACGACGTGGACAACAAGCGCTGCTACCTGCTGGTGCACCAGGCCAAGCGCCTCAACAGTCCGTGCATCATGGTGGTGAACCACGACGCCTCCTGCATCCCCACGCTGCAGATCGACGCCGACGGCGGGAAGGACATCCTGTTCTACGACAGAGTCCTGTGCGATGTTCCCTGCAGGTGAGAGGGCGCGTCCGGCTGGAGTTTTAGAAGTTTTACGATGAGCTGTAAACTGAAGAGTGGGGGTTTTGTACAAACACGCGAGACACAACAAGATAAGAAAAGAAAAAAAGGTTTGCTCGCGTTCGACACCCACATTTGCGTCAGTGCTGTAACTCTAAGCTCTTCTGACTTTATTTGAGCAATCTGCCGTAGCATGGGGTTCATTTAGCTGCTTGTGTGCTCAATGTTGGCGCCAAGACATAACCGATAGAATCCGGCTAAAGGATTTTCAAAATAAAAGATCCTCCAGACTCGGGTAATACATAAAACGGAAATATTTAACTATTTCTTGTGCGGCCCGGTACCAATTGGTCCACTGTCCGGTACTGGTCCGCGGCCCGGAGGTTGGGGACCACTGCCTTAGATGATCTTTTGAGGAAAAAGTAAGAGTGCTCACTGTTTTTCTTTCATGCATCTGTGTGTTGCCAATGAGCTGACACACACACACACACACACATTCATTACAATTAATGTCACAAGAACGGTCCGTCATTTCGTAAAAAAAAATAAAATGAATCATTAATTGTCCTTCAGTTGACCATATAATTGCGCAAATTGGAATTATGGAAATAAATTTACTAATTTTGAAAAATCTCATATTTTACGCTAAAAGGTTTTCATTGATTATTTTCTTATTTTTTATTTTTTGGCTGTATTGCGATGGAAACGCTGTTTCCGCATCACATGAGTCACGTGATCAACAGCCAGAAGAAGACAGGAAGTGGTAGAAGCATCCCGACGCCGGATGTTTTTTAATGGCTTCCCGCACGAACAAACTTATTCATGTGTGATTTAAAAAAAAAAAAAATTGTGATAAAACAGCACCATCGCGAAAACATAGTTTTCCAAACTTTGGCTGAATGTCGACAGCATTCTGGCCACGTTTGTAATGCAAACGCGGAAAATATTGTTTTCACTACGTGTCGAGCTCAGAAAAGTGCTAAAAAAATGACTTATCTGTTCCAAAAACACAACGAAGGCAGGGTCACAATGAAGTTCGCTCTTCAGGAAAAATAAATAGATGATATTTGTGTTGATGGAGACGAGGCTCGTTCTCCATTTAGGTATTTTCACAGTGATTTTTTTTTTTTAATTATATATTTTTTTAAAGATATGTAAAATCCTTTAGCCAAAACCAAACCTGCAGTAGTTTTGCAAAGCTGTCTGAGTTCGGTCGGCTCCAGAGCGGAGCCAAGAGAGACGCTGCCAAACTCAACAGGGGCAGGAACGAAACCGGACATGAACTCATCAGTCTGCTGAAACCCGAACTGTCTGGAGGTTTCGGTTCCACAGGTAGATGTGCTGACTGGTTCTGGCCTGTGTTCCGCAGCGGAGACGGAACCATGAGGAAGAACATAGACGTGTGGAAGAAATGGACGACCAGCAACAGCCTGCACCTCCACGGGTGAGTCGGACGTTTCCTCGAGGAAGACGAAGTAGAAGAGGAAAGAGCCGCTGGAGTGGCACTGATTTCCAAAGTTGGCACCAGTGAGTTACCCGTGTGTGTGTGTGTGTGTGTGTGTGTGTTTTGTAGGTTGCAGCTGCGCATTGCGGTGCGTGGCGTTGAGCAGCTGGCCGTAGGGGGGAGGATGGTGTACTCCACCTGTTCGCTCAACCCAATAGAGGACGAAGCCGTCATAGCGGCACTGCTGGAGAAGAGTGAAGGTAACAGACAGTTTTCACATCTTTAGAGAAGTTTTTAGAGTTTATTAATCCCTAAAGAAAAAAAGAATCGAACCTGAAACTTCTCGGCCCGTCCACATCGTGGCAGGAGCGCTGGAGCTGGCTGACGCATCCGCCGACCTGCCAGGACTCAAGTGGATGCCCGGGGTTACTTCCTGGAAGGTACTGCAAAGTTTATCTTAATTATTATTATTTTTTTAATTTAAGAATTTAGCACTCGGGTGTGTTGTGGTGGGGCCCCCCCACATAAGGAGGCCTTAGTCCTCGACACGTGGCTGCCACAGGTTCGATTCCCAGGCTGGTGACCTTTGCTGCATGCCTTCCAGCTTTCTCTTCACGTACTTTCCTCTCGTAGCACTTTCAAATAAATGCCAATAGAGCCAAAAACAAAAATAACAATTCAGCCTTCAGAGTTAAGGAATGCGCTCTATCTTGTTTTTGTTCTGCAGCTGATGACCAAGGAGGGTCAGTGGTTCTCCGATTGGTCCGAGGTTCCGAGCAGCCGCCACACTCAGATCCGTCCCACTATGTTCCCACCCAAAGACCCGGAGAAGCTGGCCGGCCTGCACCTGGAGCGATGGTACCAGTTCACACGCTTGCGTACGGTTCACCGGATCCAAACCAGAAGGAATCTGGTCCGTGTTTTTGCTGCAGCCTGTTGCAAAGCGTTAGCCTTCTGCTACATGCTGCCGAACGCTTTAAAACGCAATCTCATAAAACTTTAGATTCTATAATTAGATGCCAAGTTTTCTCTGGCTGTAATCGAGCAAAGTTACGTCCCCTCCCCCACCCCAAATGTTGCGTTGTCATGTTGACCATGAGGTTTACAAAAAGATTGATTCAGAGATCTATAAAAGTGTTGGTATCATAAAAACGTGAACAACCATGGTGTGGTAATACAATAGAGGTGGGCAATATGGACTCGGTTCTATTGTAACGACAATAAACATAAGAACTATTTATCACTACTCTTTTGGGTGACGGCACACGGTAACTGCTTTTAATGATATTTTCAAATTTATCGATGCTCTCGCTGAACAAACAGTGGATAAAATGTCAAAAACAAGGTCGGGTTTCTGTTTTGTTTGTAAACATTAATTGGAATTCGTCGTGGCAACAATAAAGAATAATTAAAAAACCGATTAAAATAGAACCTCCATCCATCTGTTGATAAGACGGTTGTGCATGCTGCCTTCAGGTACAGCTGGGATACAGGGCTGTCTAAGCAAAAAAAACAAACAAACTCGAAAGTGGTGTAAACATGTTTTATTCTCAAATATGGAGACGGCCTTACTCTAAGAACTGACTGTTTTCGAATAGATATATTATTGTATAACCTCTTGTTTTAGAATATCAAACAAATCTAATTAATTCTGGATTGGAAAACTTACAGAACGTTGCTTCTTTTGTGTTTTTCTATGACATTAACCCCCTTGAGCAAATGGAAGTAATTGTATTGCTTTACAAATTCAGATTTCGACCATTAGAGGGAGCTCTTGTCTCACGTTTCCAAAGCCTCTTTTGTCTGACCGATTTCACGACGTCGTGGCTCTCTGCCAGCAGGTGGCGCTCTGAGAGTCACAGCTGAGATTGATGCTTCTGTGTTTTATTGTCAGCATGAGGATTCTGCCTCATCACCAGAACACCGGAGGCTTCTTTGTGGCCGTGCTGGTGAAGAAAGCCCCCATGCCGTGGAACAAAAGACACCCCAAGGTGCTTCCGACAAACATCCGTTGATCCTGAACAAAACCCCGCAAATAAACACACGGCGACTACATAACACGCCCGCTTCCTTTCTGTTCATTTTATTTTTCTTCCTCTTACCTCGCCTGCAGCTGAGGAAGAGCGCTCCGACCCAAACCGGAGGCTCGCTGGCAGCAGACGTCCCCCGTCTTCTCCCCGAAGGCTCGGCGGAGGAGATGGAGGACGGCGGCCCAGGAGGGAGAGGAGGCGGGGAGTCGGAACCCGCAGGAGCTCCACTGGCTCAGGAGGCTGCTGGTAAACAAGATGCTGTGTGTGGGTGAGTCCTGCTTAGCCAATAACCAAGAGAGAGGTGTCCACTCCCATAAAATGACAAACCCAAAGTTAATTTATTTTATTTTTTTTTTTAGCAATTACAAACTCTATTTGTATAATATAGGTGTCAAAATAAAGCTAAAATCTGGGAGGATACGTCAGAAGTGTAAGCATCACAGCAGCTGTGTTAGTTTTAGAGAAGATGGATGGAATATAAAATAGGATGGAATATAAAATAACTTTTTTTTGTCATTAGATTGTATATAAATCGGTTGGAACTATTCTAAATATGGCTACACTCTTTTGGAAACATAGATCCACATTATCTGTACAAAAATTGATTGATTTTAGTAAAAAAAAAAAAACCTTGGCATGTTGCCCTAGGCACAGGTTTGCAACATCTACAAAACTGGGGATTTTCTTTTTTTACTTACAAAACCTATATTCACATGCCTAAAATTGCCTACTTTTGATTTTTTTTCCTATTACCCACATTTATGTTCATCCAGTTATAAGAAAACAATAAGAAATTGTTAAATTGAAGTGTATTGTTTGTAAATCCAGTATAAACGGAACTATTACAAGAAATTTAGGCACATTTTTCTAAGAAATAAAACTAAAACCCCCAAAATATATACTTTTTTTTGGCTCTACCAGAACTCCCTACAATGTTTTTTTGAAATGTTCGTGGCATTACTAGAACTCCCAATAGTGTATTTTTGATACTTTTTGTGGCACAACCAGAGCTCCGTACAAGGTCTTTTTGATGAAGACTTCTGGTCACTGATGTCTGTCCCGCAGCTTCTCCAGCTATTGGTTGTAGATTGATTAACAAGCTTCATTAATAAATGTTAGAACAATCGTCTTTGTGTCTCTCAGTCCTCCACCATCTAAAAAGCTGAGGGTGTTTGGCTATAAAGAAGACCCGTTTGTGTTCCTGACTGAAGACGACCCAGTCTTCACCACCATACAGTGAGCAACTCTTTGGATTCTGGGTAGAAATGGTTTCAGCATGTCGGTAAAACGTGCTAACCCTTCATCTCGTCTTCCTCAGATCGTTCTACGATCTTTCTCCTGACTTCCCCAAGCTCAACGTTCTCACCAGGACGCACGAGGGCAAGAAGAGACACCTGTACATGGTGTCCAAAGAGCTACGCAACGTTCTGCTCAACAACGGCGAGCGCATGAAGGTGTGTTTTCTTTTTCTCTCTCTCTGCTCCGTCGTCCAGGCAGCTGTGTCTTTAGCTTTTCTGTTGTTTTTTTTTTTGTCTACATTAGTTGAGTTATATTGCGATAAGGGGGACATTAAAGCCTGATGCACAAGCGGCTCATTCTGGGAGAAAAATATATCTGGTATTGATCCGAACTGTTGTGCATTAAGCTGTTTTATCGCTGCGATGCGTCACCTTGGTCTTTTGCTCTTTGTGCGTGTGTCGCTCTGCGTGTGTGTGTGTGTGTGTGTGTCGTTGTGACTAATGCAGCGCAAACAGATGGGACCCTCTTCTATCCCAAATCCCTCTGGTTCTCTACCCTGGTTTGGAGATTGGAGTTCATGACAAAATGAAGATTTTTTATTTTTTTGCCCTGGACTTTTCCCATTGTAGCTTAATGCAACGTAATGAAATAAACAACTTGTCTTATTATGTAATCCTTTTGTCCAACACGTCTGTAGTGGTTTCATGTCGGCCTCAGTCGTCTTTGTTTTGCTTTTCTTCTCAGGTCATCAACACCGGGGTGAAGGTGTGGTCTCGCAACAGCGATGGAGAGGAGTTTGGCTGTGCCTTCAGGCTGGCTCAGGAGGTAAACACAAACCTCTGCTTGTGATATACTGGTATATATGTATATATATGTGTGTGTGTGTCTGTCTTTTCAAAACATAGCATTTTGTTCTAGATTTGAAAATGTACTTTGTGCTTGAATTTTACTTTGGTGAAAAGCGCTCCGAACCCTGACTTCACTATCCGCATCTCATCTTTGGCCTTCTCAGGGTATCTACACCCTCCAGCCGTACATTCGCTCCAGGATAATCAGAGTGAGTGTGGAGGACATCAAAGTGCTGCTGACGCAGGAGAACCCCTTCCTCAGCAAGCTGGAGGACGACGCGCACGCTCAGGCCAAGCGAACGGGTACGCCTTGCCAAGTTCACGCCGTACCTAGCTGCTTTTAAAATACAGCGTGTTCTTCATCTGTCCTCATCACAAAAAAATAAAAATAAATCGACAAAAAAACCTGCTGACCCAGCATCAGTTATTGATCTGCTCCTCGGTTCTAATTACAAGTAGCGAGTCAGGTTAGAGCTCCTCATGCAGGTATAGAAATGGACTCTGAAATGATCCTCTATCGCTTTGTAGTCATTAATCATCGTTAACGTAACCGTCTTTCTCCGCAGGAATGGGCAGCATAGTGTTGAAGTACATCCCAAACCCGAAGTAAGCCGCCGAAATCTTGGTCTTGTAAAACTTTCAGAGTGAAGTCGTGGTTTGCGGCGCTCATGCTCCCTCCGACCCCCGTCCCTTTTCTGTCCCACAGCGACCCCTCTGAGCCTCAGTGTCCCATCCAGCTGTGCGGCTGGAGGGGAAAGACGTCCGTCCGAGCCTTCGTCCCCCGCAACGAGCGCTTCCACTACCTGCGATTGCTGGGCGTGGAGGTGTTCAGAGAGAAGCAGGGCCTGGGGCAGAGGAGCAGGGACGGAGCCAAGGAGGAGGCGGCGGCGGAAAAAGAGAGAGAGTTGGAGAACGGCGATGGAAACGGATCACTGGAACCAAACACCGAGGGTGGGAACGAGGAGCAGCAGCGGCTGAAAGATACGAAGGGCGCCGTGGCGGACTGATGACTGATTGGAGGTCTACGTGTCCAACGGAGCGTGATGTGCCTCTGGTCAACCACAAGACCAGCTTCCTCTCAGTTATGAACTCATTTGAGAGGTTTTATTACAGCTCCTCTTCAGGAGTTATATTTTTAGTTCAATGACTTGTATTATTATTATTATTATTTTTATTATTTTTTGTTCTTTTACCGAAGATAATTCGCTGATAAAGTGGCAGGTTTTTTCCCCCTCCTTATTCTATTTTCGATACCCACTAACTAATGTAATCAGAAGTACAAAGGTGATTAAAAATCCTGATATGGTTCTATTTATTTATTTTTCATTTACACAATGAAAACGAGCATCTGCACAATTTCTGATCCTACCAGCCTAATAAAGGTGAATTTCCAGCTTTAGGTGATACGTTTAGTCTCTGGAAAAAAAACGATCTAGTAACGTTGCCATTGTGCAAACAACCTGACGCCATGGTTTTCAACCGGGACAACAATAGAGGCAGAGACTGACTCTCAACGCAGAGGCATTGACGCATCATGCTCTCTGCTCCAGTCTGTTGTGGTAAAGGAAGTGCCAAGCTCTAAATCCTTGTTCTGACCCTCACATGTGGTTATGAACTACGCATCGTACCCAAAAGAACGAGACCCCTGACACAAGTTGGTGAAGTGAGGGTGGCCTTAAAGATGTCGTTCTTCAGAGGAAGGTTAAATAAGAGTTGGTGCTTCTCTGCATCGAATCAATTCACTTAAGTTAGTTTAGGAATCTGATCAGGACTCCGCCTGGGTTTCTCCCTATGGAGGTTTTCCATGGATGTCCCGCTATGAGGAAAAACTGGAGGCACTTTGTAGCCTGGGGAAGACCCTGGGGCCTCTTGGAATGATGGGTGGGGGAGAGGAACGACGGCTACAGGCGACACTAGCTGTGATTCCATTAACCATAGAAATGTGCAAATTGAAATTACGAAAATAAATTTGCTTAAATTTATACAGCTGGGCCCAGCCGTATAAGCGTCCAGATGGACTCAGTAGTGGATTGTTGGTGGATGGACACCACGTCCTAACATGGCTGTGACGTCAGCAAGGAGGTGGTGGAGTCATGCTTTGGGCTGAAATCACAAGGAGAGAATCATTGGTCGACCCCTTCAGAGTCCATGAAGGTCTGAAAATGACCTCAGTGAAGTAGATGGACTTTCTGAGTGATCACTGAATTTCATGGTTCATAAAGAAGAGCTGAACCTTCAGTAGCAAAATCATCTTCATGCATGACAATGAACCATCTCATGCTGCAAGGAATCCCACTGTGTCACTGGCTGCTATGGGCATAAAAGGGGAGAAACTCATGGTGTGGTCACCATCCTCCTCTGACCTCTGACCTCAACCCTATTGAGAACCTTTGGGGTTTCCTCAAGCAGAAGATCTGAGGGTCTAATACAGTTCATATCAAACCAGCAGCTCTGGGACGATATTCTGACATCCTGTAAAGAAATTCAAACAGAAACTTTCCACAAACTCACAAGTTCAATGGATCAAGAATTGACCAGGTGAACCAAAGGTTCTGTGTTAACATGTAACTCGCTCTGTTAAGATGTTTTTGATTGAAATAGCTTTTGATTTTAGTACATTCAAAGAATGGCCGTTTGCAGTGCTTTATAATCCATAAAATGTTTAGAAAATCTGCTGTGCATATTAATTTGGAACATTTTGAGTTTTTTATTTTTGAAAAAAAAAATACTGTTCTCATGAGGAGCTTTGTTCAGTAAAATTTGATTTATACTGTAATAGTTCATGACTTGAAAATTATACTGACCATCATTTGCACTGACCATTTAAGGAAATCTGAGAAAATATCACTTGCATAATAATTTGGAAAACGGTGTAGTTGCATCACAGACCAGACACCTTGTTCTAGCCAATTATGTGCAAAGACTGACATATTATTAATTTTTATGTAACGCCAATTGTGAGCCGTAGTTATGTTTATAGAGTAATCACCAATATAATAAAACTTGCTGGTGAAAGAAGGAAAGTTCAACAGGCAGTTTTTTAACATCAAAGTCACATCTAAGAAGAAAACTAACTCCGCCTAGATTTGAAAATATTTTACTTGGAATATGGAACCATAGTTCATTTTGATTTGTTAAAAAAGACCAAAGCCAGTTTAATTTTAAAGAGCCGTTCATGCTGTCAAAATTCAACAGCTTGCAGTCCTCCATCTTCAAACTGTTTAATTAAATTACCTTTTCTGATCTAGTGTTTTGTTTCCATATAAAGTCAAATTCATCCTATTGATAGATTTGACTGCTGATTTGGGTATTCCTCATGTATGTGCAGGGTAGATACCCTTACAAAAAAATCCCATGAAAATCACATGTGAAAACGTGATTTTTTTGGTGTGGAAATCACATGTGATTACATTTGATTTTCATGTGATCACATGTGATTACATGTGGAAATCTGTGAATCACATGTGGAAATGTGTGAATCACATGTGATTTTACCACAAAACGTTCCAAAATCACACGTATTCATGTGGTATCACATGTGATTCACATCATTCACATGTGAAATTTGTGTGAACCACATGTGATCACATGTGAAAGTCCCATGTGATGCACATGTGATTTTCATGGGATTTTTTTGTAAGGGTAAGTCTGGAAATACTTTCTATTTTGGTGAGAAATATTCTTCCCAGAATAGATAAATGTGTCCATTTATTTAAATGAGTTTTACATTTTTGAAGTTTCTCCCAAATATTGAGACGTTCTAAATCTGATTTATTTTTTATTTATATGCACACCCAGACACTTGACTTTGGATTTTACAGGAATATTAAAAGCAGTAGATATAGGACAGTCTTTTAGAGGCAAAACTTCACATTTGTTTAAATTTAATTTAAGTCCTGAAGCCTCTGAGAACGTTTCGATCAACTTAAGAATTTTGGGAATTTCATTCAGGTTATTTAAGAAGATGGTTGTGTCATCATTTTTAATTGATATGGAAAGCGGAAAGCATTTCTGCAGCAGCAATAAACAGAGATTGGACAGCTTTGTTTTATACCTTTGTTGATGCTAAATCTTTCTGAGGTGCCATGTGGAAGACAAACCGGGGGTTGAAGTCTGGTGTGTTCTCCTGGGCCTGGACCTGTTACCCCAGGACCAGTGGCGCAAAAAGTGGGTATGCAAGACATGCATAGGAGCGCTGCACTATAGGGGACGCAAAAACGATGTGGGGAATTTATTTTTCTAGTCGGCATTTTCTGTTACTGGCCGTTTGTTGTGGTATGAAATGATCAGTGACAGAGGAACGGCACTGATTAGGCGCCCCTTTGCTCTTGTCGCTCTCCCTGTTGGAGGGATGAAGAAAAGCTTTTCAAAGTGATTGAAAGACAGTGTCAGTATATCAACAGGAGGGTGGTAAATATTCAGGTTAGCTTAAGCTAGCTTAAAATGCTCCTGGTCCTCCTTTTCCCACAACCGTTCCCAAAGCAGAGCATTTTCAGCCCTCAAACCCAAGTACTGCCTGCTTAGGTTCTGGATCTCTACACAATCTGTTTCATGCTGGCTTTGGAGATTGTCCAATTCCTCTGAAAGACTCTCCAGCACTCCGGATTGTTGATCCATAGTCAGTTGTGCCTTCTTCAAGTAAATCCGAAGCTCCTGGAGTTTTCTTCTCAGAGATTGTTGGACCATTTCCAAACAATCCACTGCATCTCTCATGTCTGTGTACTCATGCTCATAGACTGTGAGAGAACCACAGTGCTGGTTCTGTTGGACCTCAGTGCAGCTTTTGACACTGTTGACCATGACATATTACTGAATCGACTGGAGAGTTGGGTCGGACTCTCCGGTCCAGTGCTTAACTGGTTTGAATCGTACATAAAGAACAGGGATTTCTTTGTTTCAATTGGAAACTTCTCATCAAAGAGGTCAAAGGTCACATGTGGGGCACCCCAAGGTTCAATCCTAGGACCCCTCTTATTCAATATCTACACTACTCAGGTTATAACAGGAAATAATATTAGCTACCATAACTATGCAGATGACACAGCTCTACATTACGATGTCACCAGGTGACCTTTGACCCCATTCAATCACTGAACAGATGCTTGGAACAGATAAATGTGTGGATGTGCCAAAACTTCCTCCAGCTGAACAGAAACAAAACTGAAGTTATTATTTTTGGACCTAAAGAGGAACGATCTAGAGTTATAGATCTAGAGTCAGTGCACAGCTTCAGTTATTACAACTAAAAACCAGCGATCAGGCCAGAAACCTGGGAGTAGTGATGGACTCTCACCTGAACGTTCAGAGCCACATAAAGACAGTTACAAAGTCGGCCTTCTGTCACCTGAAGAACATTTCCAGGATTAAAGGACTAATGTCTCAGCCAGATCTAGAGAAACTCACCCATGTGTTTATCTTCAGTCGTATTGATTATTGCAACAGCGTCTTTACAGATCTGCCTAAAAAATACAGAACGCTGCTGCTCACGTTCTCACTAAAACTAGGAAGTTGGAGCAAATCACACCAGTTTTAAAGTCCCTCCACTGGCTCCCTGTAGCTCAAAGAATAGACTTTAGAATACTGTTGTTAGTTTAATAACCACTGAACCACGACACATTAAATATCTGCTGTTGTTGTATCAACCTTCCAGACCCCTCAGGTCTTCTGGTTCTGGTTCTGCTTTGCATCCACAGAACCAGAACCAAACATGGAGAAGCAGCATTCAACATCTGTGCACCACAAACCTGGAACAAACTGCTATACAAATAAAATGGTTTATTGATTGATTTGATGTAGGCTGCATGCTGCCTCCAGGAGTTAGCAGATAATAAGCCACCACTTTCTTGCTACTTTCTTTCTAGAGACTAGAAATTTAATTTTTTGTTTTGTTTTAATTTGTTAATTTTCTGCTATGGGGATAATTTTGCGCTTTAATTATTTTGGTCAACAAATAAATTCAGCAGGGGTGGGTGTAACCGGAAGAAAAATATATATTTATTTTTATTTATTTTGTATGGATGTATTTATATATACAAGATGATTGAATGTCACCCAAAATAATAATATGTATTTATAGTTAGATTTTTAATTGATGCAAATGTTTAGAGCCACCTGGTGGTATGATGACATACTGCATGTAACGGGTCCTTCAGGCGCTCTCTCGCCTTCCCCCACCTGAATTTTGATGGATGCTGGTGGAGGTAGGTGCGAGTGAAGCAGCTCTACACTACGTCTTTGTTTTTATCTAAAGTCATATTTTTCCCACTTCAACACCTCCATGAAATATTGTAAGAGCATATAAAATCTGCTGACATCATTTGTAGTTTTCCCGTGGTTGGGCTGGAAAAATATGACTTTATGAGTGGGAGCTGCGCCGGTTGGTGTTCGTGGCTGACCACGCAGTCATGACGCTAACTGTGTTTATTTGTTTTGTTTTGTTTTTTTCCTGCCTTGAACAGGCTCTTGCATTCGCACACTCAAAATAATAACTGTGCTGTTCTCATACCAGGTTAGGTTCAGGGTGTTAATGAACGCAGATGTATGGAATTGTGTTTTGTAGATGTTGTGACTGGCGTGGTAGTTGACTGCTAACTGTTGTGTCAGATGTTGGCTAAGTGGAAGACAGCTGATGTGAAGATGTCTCCAATTCTCCACACATCTAAAGTGTCCATGCTTTGGCCCGACTCCTCCTGTTTAATCATCTCAAGGTCGTTCAATTTGCAGGTAAAGGGGAACAAATTTCATGAAAAAATAAAAACTTTCAGCATCTCACATCTTTGGCGCATCTTGTCAGCGGTTTCCACGGCATCGAGCGGATGGATGGCTGGCAGTGTCTTGCTCTTGTTTATTAGCTCGTCCTACTGCCTTGACAACAGCTGTCATGACAACCGGCCCCCTCAACCTCTCTGCAGCAATGGGAGAGAAAGACCACAGAGAGCATCCTGTACTCTTTCATGCTCTCTTTTTTTTCCTTTTTGTGTGGTTGGTCTGGTGCTTGTTTTGTTCGCCTGACGTGTGAAAGTGTGGCTCCGGTGATTCAGGACAGCAGCTGTCATGTCGAGTACCTTTGGCTTCGACAGATCTGTTCTTGAGAACGGCGTGCAGTGGTGGCGCAGGGGGTTAACACGCCCCACGCTTGGAGGCCCTAGTCCTCGACGTGAACGTCGCGGGTTCGACTCCCGGTCCCGACGACCTTTGCCGCATGTCTTCCTCTCTCCTCACCCGCCTTCCTGTCTGCTTACTGTCACAAAAAATACGAGTCACTACTGGCAGTGATAAACGTCAAAATTGAGCAGCAAGGTAACTGTGACTTTATGACCAATTCTTACCGTTTAAACTGCATATTTTGTCACACTACATCGACTTTACAAGCTAAATCTGAAAGGTGTGAGTGAATACTTTGGAGAACCTTACTGCAGTCAAAGCTGTGAGTCTCCACGAGTCACACATGTCAAGCATCTCACCGCTTTCATTGAGGTTAGGGATATAAAACACAAGCCGCTCCTCTCCATTATGCAAAACCAGCACTGTTATAACAGCGCCCCCTGTGGATGAATGAATAAACTGATTATTGGCTTGGTGAAGTTGGCTAAATGCCTGCAGTTACTTTGTTTCTTTCTTTTCTTCGTGTCGTGAGGAAAATCCCTGATCTAAACAGTTTTACTGTAGCATTCCACTGAGGGTTCGTTTTAGGATCTTCCTCCTGCCGGGAGATTGTAACATTTGGGTTACGCTTGAGGGAGGAGAGGAGGCGGCAGAGTCATCAGGTCGATCAAAAAAAACTCGCAACCACACTTGTACTAGAATTCCACAGTGTTATCTTTAATAAACGCACTCTTCAACAACCTTGTAATGCCCGTCATCAGCTAGACTAGAGCATCTTAAAGAGACACCACAAATACGGCTGTTACAAGATGAAACTCCAACCCAGACTCAAATCTTTTGTGGCCTCTAACATGCTTTCTTCAAGGATTACCCTGTACTTGGCCCTATTCTTTCCGAGGAGGAAAACAATCCATCTTGCCGCCAATACCATGTTTCAGTCCATTCAGGCTGATGTTTGGTTTTCTGCCACACCTTTGCATGTACGGCAAAAGGTTCTGTTTTGATTTCATCTGACAGGCCAGATGTTGAAAGGTGAAACATCTGCCCCAGTCTCAAGTCTTCAGGGATCTTCCCATCAACCTTCACTAGCCTCTCTGTTCCTGCTGCAGCAAAGCGTCCCCCACAGCGCTATGCCTTTTAGGGTGATGAACGCTGATGGTTTCCCACCACACACCGCGTTTTGAATGCAATCCACATCCTATTTCACTCTCCTATCAAACATCGGCGTTTGTGGTTCCAACACACACGACAGCTGTGTTTCCATTGACCGTACAATTCTGCAGTTTGACATTTCGGGAATTAACTCGCTCAACAGGAACGTGCCGATTGGGCTCTCCCTTAGAGATAGGGTGAGAAGCTCAGTCATCCGGGAGGGACTCAGAGTAGAGCCGCTGCTCCTTCACGTCGAGAGGGGCCAGTTGCGGTGGCTCGGGCATCTGGTCAGGATGCCTCCTGGACGCCTCCCTGGTGAGGTGTTCCAGGCACGTCCCACCGGGAGGAGGAAGACCCAGGACATGCTGGAGGGACTATGTCTCTCGGCTGGCCTGGGAACGCCTTGGGATTCCTCCGGAGGAGCTGGAAGAAGTGACTGGGGAGAGGGAAGTCTGGGCCTCCCTTCTGAAGCTGCGACCCCCGCGACCCGACCCCGGATAAGCAGAAGAAGATAGATGGATGGATGTATGGATGTATGTATGTCTGAGTTATTACAGCTCGGCCAATCTTTGTGTGGTCCTCGTGTGTGTGTGTGTGTGTGTGTGTGTGTGTGTAATGACCTCTGCCTCTTCTCCTCAGCCTTAAAAGGCATTAAACATTATCAATGGCTTCATCTATCCAGGACTTTAAACTCAGAGTGAGTTTTTTTCTTACGTTTTTCCCTTTGCCGTCGACTGAACCGCTCCACTTTCTCTACCGTTTTACCCTTCGAGGTTCCTCTCCTTCTTTCCTGTTTTTACTCTCTGTTCAGACAAATCAATTTGTTCTGCATTATAATTATTTTTCTCCAGGAAAAGCTTTTTGAGAGTACTCAAGTACTGAAGAAAATGTTTTATTTCTTCCCCTCCCCCTCAGATTTTAATCTCAACTTAAGATGCAGCTTTTTTAAAATGTCCCCCTCAATAGATGCGTTTTCATCGCAACGATGTTGTCCCTCTCCTCACCGTCTCTGTGGAGAACGTTGAGACGTGCATTTCTTTTAATTGAAACAGCAGCTTCCTCGGAAAAACATTTGTTCTTCTTAGAATTGGAAAATAAAAAGTTTTTTTGTGATCTACTGCTGGGTTCTGTTTAGATGAGTGAACCGGCACCATTTCTTTTAAATTTCATTTTTATAGAAATTTGTGGTTGCGGTGCAGTTTGGACATTTTCCACGAGTAGAAGATTCCTAAATCTGAGTTGGTCGTCGGTCGTTAGAAGGTGGGCTGTTACGTTTTCTCAATCGCTACACAAGTATTGCAGTGTTACTTTTCTTTATTGTAATCTGTTTTAGTCAGATATTGCGCAATAAACGGACAACGTGGAAAGATAAAAATATGTGTATGTGTGATTGGATTGAATTTTTTATTGCGATAAGCGATAACATTGTTTTGAGACCATTTTCTTGTAATATAACAATAATGGCTCAACATACTAAACGTATCAGCTAAAGGTAACATACTCTGAGATCAATGAAATTCTAATGAACTTTTA
The DNA here is from genome assembly GCF_019740435.1 of Gambusia affinis. Taxonomy (NCBI): domain Eukaryota; kingdom Metazoa; phylum Chordata; class Actinopteri; order Cyprinodontiformes; family Poeciliidae; genus Gambusia; species Gambusia affinis. Next base: position 20,701,280 of record NC_057881.1, read on the forward strand.
ACACTGGAACTGGACGACGTTTTAAATATCCAAAAACAAATAAACAAAACTGCAAAAGCCACAAATAAAATTAATTATGAAGCCTTTGTAAACAAAATTATGTTTTAAAAAAAGAGCTGGCTGAGACCAAGGTCCCTTATCATCCAGTTTTTAGCAGGAAAGGGAGAAAAGAGAAAAACGACAAATCATGCAAATGGAAATTATTGAGCTCGTTTTAATTTATGATCTGATTAACTGGTTTACTGCGACAGGATAACAAAGTAACAAAGTTAATGACAAAGTAAGAACCGCAATTTGTCAAAAGCATCACTCAACAACTCCTTTTATTCCTTTTTACTCTCAGTTGCTTCACATAATTAACTTGACATCTTTCACATGTTTCCATGTCATTTCCAGCAGTGTGTTCGATTGACAACCGGGTTTCTTATTCTGAATCTTTAGCTAAATTCTCAGACTTCTCTTCTGGTTTATTGTTAAATACTGATTAGGTCGCATAGCGAGACAAGTTGGCATTCATTTCAATATGGAAAAGAACCTTGAAAGCTATTTTAAAATGGACTAACTTGACCCAGATGTTCCCAGAGCTACTTGTTGTTGTCTTCGTACGCCAGATCTTGTGCAAAAGAGTTTGGGAAAAAATAGATGCATTTCTTCACAGCCCTCTCTTGCCAGATCTCTTTTCATCCATTTTTAATATCTTTTCAAATGTGAAAACTGATTTCAGGGCAGTAAATATTAATCAGATAATGCTGGAAAAGACTTTAAACAAATGAAAGGAATCTCCATTTCAAATATATGTAGCAGACATAAAATGGCAAACATAATAAAAAACCATCCTGTTAAGTTGATTGAAGAAACCATATAATTCAGATCAAATATATAGATATATCTAGATATACATAAATAAATGTTGAGGTGTCAATTAACTTGCATCTAATTACCGTAGGGAAAACCTTCTGGCAGGAGTCATTATTTATTTATGAGAGAGTCGATCTAATTCCTGTCAGAAGCAGATCAAAGTAGGTTTTGAGATAAGTGCACATCAAAAAAGCATCTGACAGCCATCCACTTCAAGGCCCGGTTTCCACGGCTACGTCGAAGCTTCACATCTCCAGACGGAGGCGTGCCACACGTTCACCTTCTCAAGACGACGCCGGCGCTCCGTGAGGACGATGTGGCTTGTTAACCGTTTCACTGAGTTTGACATGCAGTTATCTTGAAGGACAACAACATGGATAGCAGGAAGTTCAGACTGAGTGTTTTTTGTCCACACAACACCCATGGAAGATGACTGACATCATCTTCTTCTGAAAACGGTGTAACATGATCTTACATCAAAATGTAGAAGGAAATGTGTGATTTTACTCAACATCTCCATGGCGATAGCACTTAAAGTGCCACATTGTAGGTCTTTTATCTTTGTTTTCCCTTACCTTCCTCTTTCTCCTCCCACCATCATCATCATCATCATCATCCCCCCCACCACCACCACTCCAGTTTGATGCTCTTGCATAGTTTATGCCCTGTAGCACTCGGCCTTGTGGAGACACATATATATCTGGGATTATATAATCAAGCACTTACGCAACGCTAAAAGAGACTGCAGGAGGCAAATTGACATACACACACTTGGAGAGATACAGAGTGTGGTGGCGGTGTTGTTGTGTGTGTGTTGGGAGAGAGAGTGTGTGCGTGTGTGTGTGTGTGTGTGTGTGTTTATCTGGTGTTTTATGTTTTTGGATTAAACCAAATCCCACTCGGTTCTCTCTACACACAACTGTTGGCCCTTTTAAAGTCCTCTGGTAAATCTCTGGTTATGGGCTTTGCCTCTGTTGTGCAAAGCTAGAGTGTGTATCCGGGTGTGTGTATCCGGGTGTGTGCGCGCACGTGTCCAGTTTTTCCATGTCAGACTTTTAGCTTCTTTTCAACGACGCAGCTCGTTCAGGTTGAGCTTGCTTGGCGTAGAACAACCTTTTTGTCCTCGTTGTCTGCCAGTCTGTTGCCAATTGCTGTTTTGTTTAGTCCAGACACACTTCTAATGTGGGAACATTATACAATTTAATGTGCATTTTCTTATCCAGGTATCAGAAATTTCTATCGAAAATCACCTAACATATAGTACGGCAATCATTTACTGTAATTTAGTTCATGAACTTTAACATGGGATAAAATCTTTTGAGTTACAAGTTCTCAATTGGTCGCAAAACTAAGATTTGTTTACAATTTTTTGAAAATGTAACATTACATTTCACGGGTATTTTTTTAATTTGTAGTTACATTTTAAGAATATGTTGTATTTAATAATACAATATATTTCAAAATAGTGCATAAAGTTGTCTCATCATTGCTGAAAAATCAATCTATGAATTTTTGCAAATATGATGAAAAAAAAAAAAGGTTTTGCATGTTTGTCTTATTTTTGTTAGGTTGTAAAACATTTTCAGACTTTTCTCAACAATAACAACGAGATACGACTTTGAGAATTTGGCCAAATTGAATTAAAGGCCTGCTTTTCATCTGTTTTTACAGTGAACTTAAATTAAAACAAAGAAATCGTCTTTGACTGTTTCTGAAATTGTCAGTGGAAAACATCACCAAAGATTTCCAAAACTGAAATGAGAAAAAAAGTCTCAAATGACATCAGTCGTCTGTGCCGAAGAAAAAAAATGCAATTTTGAATTAGAATTTTTAGTGTGCATATATTAATATGGGCCAACTAAACTGAGTAAAATTACATACAGTGTGGAGATCGCACTTAGTCACAACTGGTTCCACCAATTCAAACTTAAGACTTTTTAAGAACACCATGAATATAATTTAAGGGCTGATTCTTGACAGAAATGTACAAAACAAAATTAGCATATTTTGTATAATAGCTCAAAGCTTTTTTGCACAGAAGGCACGTACCCTCATGTGGGTTAGCAACAGAAGGTCATCTTTGCCACTGGCAAATAATTCATTCACCGATGACATATACAAAAAGCTAGCTAGAGTTGCCTCAATTTCCTCTTGTTCCAGAATGTCAAGATGTCTGCGTGCAACTCAAACTTTTACCTGAGAGAAAAGTCCCAGGAAAGAAACAATGTACACTATACAAGACTAAACAGTCCTGCTACAACAAAATTTAAGACCTTTGATTAACTTGTTTAAACTATTTTCCAATGGATTTCCCTAATTTTGCATACATGAATTTAAGACTTTTTGTAAGGATGCATGGACACAACCAAGCACAACCACCTACCAATTCACCATGAATATAATGACAGAAATGTACAAAACAAAATTAGCATATTTTGTATAATAGCTCAAAGCTTTTTTGCACAGAAGGCACGTACCCTCATGTGGGTTAGCAACAGAAGGTCATCTTTGCCACTGGCAAATAATTCACACTTACCGATGACATATACAAAAAGCTAGCTAGAGTTGCCTCAATTTCCTCTTGTTCCAGAATGTCAAGATGTCTGCGTGCAACTCAAACTTTTACCTGAGAGAAAAGTCCCAGGAAAGAAACAATGTACACTATACAAGACTAAACAGTCCTGCTACAACAAAATTTAAGACCTTTGATTAACTTGTTTAAACTATTTTCCAATGGATTTAAGACAACGTAAGGCCCTAATTTTGCATACATGAATTTAAGACTTTTTGTAAGGATGCATGGACACAACCAAGCACAACCACCTCTGGTTAAAAAGCAGTAAGTTGTGTAAAAGCATGAAAGCTTCATTAACCAATCAAGCTTCCAAATAGCACAAGGCCACTGCATAGCTGTACTCTGCTGCTCCTTGTCAGGTTGACTGATTTTCTGTAAGAGTTTAAGGTAATCCTTTTAGCAGCAGAGAGAGAGAGAAAAAAAGGTGGGATAGTGTGTCAGTGACATTTTGGGCTTAGTTTCTCCTGCCAGTGCTTCAGACTATGGTGTCTTTATCTCCTCCCCATCGCTGTACATCTATCTCTGTCTCCTGGAGCCATCCCATCTCTGCAGACAAACCCCACGAAAGTGAAGTAATATCCTGTAAAATTCAGCCTGGCTGACAGACCAACATCCCACACATTCAAAACATTCAGAAATAAGAAAAAAATAATAGTACTGATACTAAGTAAATAAATGAATATGTACTTAAGAATACATGTTAAGTTAAACAAGTATACAAATAAATTACAAAGGAAAGAGAAAGAAAAAATAAAATAATAAAAAATAATAATTAAAAGAAAATAAATAAATAAATTAGAAGACGAAGAATATATATCGGTTAAAAACAAAAGAATTGGATTGGATATCAGTGAGAAGGCCTACAGATAATTTAATTTTCTTCTGAATCAGGTAGCAAGGTCATGGTACCCACAATAGATAGGAAAGGTCTCCAAGTCTCCATAAATTTACTGGTGGAACCCTTAAGTGAAAATCTGAGTTTTTCCAGCTTCAGGTTGTAAAGAACTTCTCTGACCCAGTTTTCCATCTTAGTGAAGGCCAGGGCTTGTTTCAAAGAACATGTGAAAGGCCATGGGATTTTCTGGAGGGATGCCAAATATAGCCGATAATGGATTGGGGAGAATTGTCTGATTATATGCTTGACTTAGTGTTTTAAAAATGTTACCCCAATACCCGATTAGCTTTGGGCACGCCCAAAACATGTGGGTATGGTTAGCTGGCGACTGTCCGCACCTATTGCACTGTACCTTAATTTTCTGACTTACAGGAAAGTGATAGTCCTAGAGAACGAAAACTTCAAATTTAAACCCTGTGTTTTATAGCTAGAGAAGCAGTTCTGTTCGTACCTTGACTCCATAAGTCCATCTGTGGATGTTCAAGGGTACAAACTAATAGTAAATAATGATTCATCCACCGATCGTCCAAGAAACCACTGAGGGGTGACATTATCTGGGTTTACATCAGATGCCTCAAAAGCAATGGATATTTGAATAGATATCAAACAAGGTCGCCCAACAAGTAAAGACCAAGTTGGCAGCAGAACCTAACACAAAATGTTAGATCTCTAGTGCCACAAAGCCACAACTATCTAACCACTTTAGCTAACCTATTGATCAAGAGTCTGTAGGAAATATACACTATGTTGTCAAAGAAAAACACTACAAATCACTAAATTCATAGGTTCTCTAACCATTGTGTCTGTGAGCTCTAGCATCCGATTTGCTCTATTGGATTGAGATCTAAGGACTGTGAAAACCACACGCATTGAGTACATTCAGGTTGAAGGAATCAGTTTGAGATGATTTGTGGCTTTGTACATTGTCCTGCTAGGAGTCATCAGTTCGGTCAGGCGCTTAAATATGGAAACACTTTTGTTCGTATCACACAAGTCACATGATCAAAAACTGGACGCTGCCCCTGGCGCAAACCACAAAGAAGAAGAAAACAGGAAATAGTTGGAGGATTAGAGTGCGGCATGTTTTTTAACAACTTATTTAGTGTGAACAAACTTATTCACCTGATTTTAATCGCATATCTTATCTAATGGAAACACTGCCATTGCGAAATTGTGTTTCTTCGATATTAGCAGAATACTGACAAAGTTTCACGTACATTTGCAATGGAAACTCAGCTGATCTGAGCTACTTCTGTCATCTTGAACCAGTCTGCTCATTCTTGACCATTGGTATGATTTATCTTGACATCCTCCTGTATTTTCATAAAACAAAGGGCCTTCGTCATTTCAGCTCATCTCTAAATAAATATGGTCCTTTAAGAAGACCTTTTTAAGTACAGTGAGAAAATTATGAACCAGGAAGAAGATAGGAAAAAGGTCTGAGAACGGGAAGAAATCAGTGATCAATTGAGGCGGCGAAGGGGTGGCGGCGTGTGAAGGGATGAAGGAGAGATAGATGACGTGATGGGTAGGGGAGACGGAGACAGAGACTGAGCTGGTTGGGGTGGGGGGAAGTACAAGGGGTTGGGTGAATAGAGGGTACAAGGCTTTATTTAGTGCATGCCTGCAGGTGTTGCCTAGTAACAGAAAGGAAACAGATCGAGGGTAGAAAGCTGGAGAGCACATCCTTCTTTATCTTTTTGCTCGCTCTCTTTCTGTTCCTGGCCTTAACCCTCTGCCAGAATCCCAGTACAGGCAGTAAACACACAAACACACCCCGTTTCTCTGTTTCCACCCACCACCACCACCACCACCACCGGCTTACGCTCAGCAAAGGCCCCATCCCTCATTAGCAGTCAGGTTGGCTGCTGTCCTCCTGTCAGAAAGACGCAGAGAAAAGGAGGGCAAGGGGACGGAAGGGACAGAGTAAGCAGGAAAAGTCGACAGAGGGGAGAAAAAGAAATGCAAAAAAAATAATAATAAAAATCACAGCCGTCAAAGTTGTTTTTATAGCATTCGTTGCCTCATTATCTTTAAGCACACATCCATCACAACGCATCCAACCTTCCCTTAATGGAACTGATTCGTCTTCCGTGTCTTGCTGGAGCGCGTAGAAAATGAGAAATGAGGTACGCTCAAAATATTTTTCTAGTCCAAATGTTATAGGGTTAGAAGGTTCTAGAACAATAAGAACAAGACCAAAGCGCCCTTTTATTATCTTAGAGCAGCTCCTTTCTCAAACTGTCAGCGGGTTATCTAAAAGCTACCAGCTACTCGCTTTCACCATCGTGGTCTGTGAAGCACCGATTTAACGAAGCACCACCTATTCGTAGGTCTTTGGTCTACGGATATTTCAGTTGCTTCCCACATATGAACCACGTAGGGGTGGGTTATATGGACTTAAAAGTTTTAGCACCATATTTCGTGGTACTATTGTGATGACGATACAAGCAATGACACAAACTGTTCATTATTTTTTAGGTAACTGTACGGCTGCGTCTGACATACCAATCCCCACAAACACAAACGCAGCTCTTGAAGGACATCCCTATTTATATTGCATGTCTTTGGGACACCGGTCACATAAATGTTTATCGTTAAACTCCACTCCGAAATTGCATTTAATCATACTTTCACATTTATTGATACTCTCATTGAACAAAGTGGGGGAAAAAACAGTAAAACTGATCATCCTGTCAATACGGACAGTTTTGAGGCTGTCCAGATTGACGGACAGCCTCGTCACTACGGATCCCAATTAATTAACTGGGATTAAATAGGATTGATTAATTAAATAATCCCAATTATGTAAATTAATCCCAATTAAATTAATTGGTATTAATTAAATCCTAATTAATCCCATTGGTAATTGGGATTTATTGTGACAACAATAAATCCAAACTTTTACCATAATAAATGTACCATGATAAATGATAAACGATATGATAAATGCCCACCCGTAGAATCACCTGGATCCCTCAAAACTAGGGGAGTCTTTGTATCAATACAGTACCAAGTAAATACAGGGCCAGTACCGACACTCAGACTTTTAAAAGAAAAATAATCATAATTCAAATATTTGGTTAAACCTTTTAACAGAAATCCACTCAGTGATCCTGACCTGTCTATCCAGACCTGAACCAGGTCTAGAAACGCCACTGCTGATTTTATTTTCTACTCCCTTTTACATCCAGGAACTCATAACATCCAACCTTTTCTTCATCTCTGATTGTCTGTCAGCTGTCCTGTTGCTTTTGCTCATCACAGCAAGAGAGAAGGTTGTGTTTTGCATCTTAACACCCCCTGACAGACTGGGAAAAAAACTAACCCCTGGTTCTCCTTCACAGCCCCTGTCTTATTCTGTTAGCGTCTCCATCTATCTAATTCTCCTCTGGGACAGAGAGATCACCTTTTGTTACGTCCCAAACGTGCTCAGGAGCAGGGCCTGACTCTCCAACTTTATCGACTCAAGAACTCACTAAAGGCACCGCACCCTAAAGGAAATGATTGGGAATCAATGCTGTGGCTGTTGCCGGTGGGACGTAGTCAAATCTGATCCAAATGATCAACCTTGATCCGAATGCATACATTAGCACAGTCAAATTAAGCCACACACACACACACAAAAAAAAAATAATTCACACAAATCTGCTTTCTTGTGAATGCTGCTTGTGAAAGAGGCTAAAAATATATATTTCTTTCCAACTGCACGGTGCTGTATGAAATATTTATAGCCAGCTCCGAATGGTCTGCTAAGAATGATAAAGATGCTACAGTGTGTGAGAGAGACGGAGAGGCTGGACGAGGCTGCCAAAGCTCACTGTACTTCCCATCCCAGTGCCAGAGCTTACATAAGAGCCAGTTGCGGTTTGATAGGGACAAGTACAAGGTTTACTCTGTCTGGGTTTAACACAAGCATGAGATCAATACAAAAAAATACCCCACTTCTTCCTACAGGATCCTATATTTATCAGCCTCACTCTTCGGTGCCCTACAACTTGCTACAATGTGATTTTTCAAGGCTTGGAGAGACCCCAAAAATAAGGGAAATTAGACATTTTAAAGACAAATTTACTTCTAGTAATGGATATATTACTTCCCCACTAATAGATTTCAAACTGTAACATTAGATATTAGAGGCATTCATCTGGCCTCTGCCTCTCTCAACTAATCTTCAAACTCGAAGCTCACAAGGAGAGTTGAGGCAACACAGTTTCTATGCTGCTGAGCTCTAGTGCAACACATGCTTTCCAAAACTGTCAATTTTCCTCTAATGCTGAAAAAACAAAAAACAAAAAAAACAACACAATTTCGCAATTGCGGTGTTTCCGTAAACACGATTAAAATCACACGTGAACAAGTTTGTTTGGTCAATAAGTCATTAAAAAACTCCTTTGTCTTTTTCGCCAGCAGTAACATCCGGTTGTTTATCACGTAACTTGCGTGTCACGAAGAAAAAAAAATGCTTCCATTGCATTTTTGCAAAATACACCCAATTTTGAGACAGCTGAAAACCCACCTCATCCTAGTGCATAAAAGTTATCAAAAGAACATGATTTTTAAAGAATTTCTCATTAAGCTACTTTATTTTCGTAATTCCAATGTGCGCTGTTGTATGGTCAATGGAAACACAATATTGATGTCTAAGCTAATTATTACCTAATAGTGGTAAATAGGGGCAAGTCTTTATTTGAAATAACATTGGACATAGTTCAGTTGCTTTAGTTACACAGAGACGCATTCACCAAATAATGCTTCTTCATTCACTAAGTATCTTTCTAAAGATGGTTTCTCTCTTTTTTGCCACAATGTGTACGTCTCTACCGTAAATGAAAGTAAACACATACCAAGTTAGTTTCATTTATCTAATTCTGTCATATATAAAATGCTGGGATTTAAGCAGATGAAAAGGAAATACATTGAAATTCTTAAAAAGTAGTTTTCCTTTTTTTTTTTTTTTTTTATTCCCCCAGACTTTTAAAGATCAATTTAGATATGCCAAGAAGAATATTATTAAAAATCAAGACAATAGTTCTGAGTTTACAAATAGTTGACACAGCTTAAATTTTTCAACATGCTTCTCCTGTTTTTCTTTCAATTTATTTGCTTCTTTTTTTTTCTTTGCATATTGCTTGTTTAACACACACAAACTCGATGCAGCTTCTTCCTGCGTGTGCAACACCGAAAACAAATATCAGATTGAGCGCCACATTTCCCAGGGAGATGCTACTGAATCGGTCACGGAAGAATAATTCATATTTTGCTGCATGGAAGAAAATTGCATCTCTGCACAGGAAAACTTTAACTCATCCTGCACCAGAGCTGCAGCTTCGCTTATGCACTCAGTTTTTGCTATCACTTCTCAGTCTCTTACAGCTGGCGAGAAAAATTCTAACTAAATTATGAAAAAAGGATTTTTTTCCCCCTTGACCACATCACTATTTATCATCATCATGGAAGGGAGCCATCTTACTAGAATAAGTATAATTTCTGACCCATGTGTGATTGTAAAGGCAGTAAAAGTAGATGACATTATAATCAGTTTTTTTTTTTTTTCTGGCTCTTTCCAAGCCTTTCCTCTTGACTCTGTGGCCACTGGGGAAACATTGATGCATGAGGTTTTAAGTTTAATGATGTGGGGAGCAGAGGAAATGGAAAAGTTCCAAATCAAATTTTTCTAACCGAGTGTAAATGATTCAGTCAGAGCTGAAACTATCTCACTATTTAAAAACAAACTTTCACTCTGTCCATCTTATTCCTCATGGTGTTGCGGTAGAAATGGTTAAGTGTCCAACTTGAAGTTGCAGGAAAGTTTTTTGTTTTTTTAAGCTCATAGCAAGCGGTATTTTGAAGCAACCGTTTGTTGTTAAGCTAGTCTTCTTCTTCGTGTGTTTTAATAATCACACAGTTAGGGACGAATCTCAGTTAAAGTTGTTTCACGCCGTTCACTGGTGCACCTACACATACTGTAGTTCCCACACCAGTCTGAACCGGACGTGATCCGCGCCATCTTGGTAGGCAAGTGCAGCGCAAGGCACAGATGAACCATGGCTTCCAGACCAACACAAAGAAAATACATTAACACTTTTGATCAACGTGCAAGAGAAATGGGTATCAACAAAACTGCTGTTGACCCGTATGAGACAGAAAATGGAAACATGTCAAGATGTGGACAAGTTGCCTCCAGTCTACTGTTACATAGTTTACTGTGGACATAAAGAGGAGCTTCACGGCCTGAAATCCAATCCAATCGTTTAAATGGATTTGTAAAGGTTGTTCAAACTCTTTGCATGATTAACAAGGTTCTGGTGTCTGGCAGAGTAAGTGCATATAGTAACAGACACGTAGGCTACATGTCCACCTTAGCCAGCAGATAAAAACTACATTAGCTAAGCTGATTTAGCTGGTTTGGCAGTTAGTACTACTATAAATGTCACTGATATTTATCTTGATATTACACAGAGGTGGGTAGAAGACTCAAAAAAAATGCAACTGAGTAATAGTTGGAAAGTACTTATTGTTTATAAGTTAGCTAGGAACGAGGCGAGAGCTAATTTTTGCTTGTTTATTGTTGTCATAGCAACTCATGACAGTTATTTACCGTACCTACCAAGATGGCTGTCAGCTGTGAAGTTCCCGGAAGGGTGATGTCACACGAGAACTACTTATAATTAAATAAAGCCTAGTGCATGTCTTCAACAGTCAGTAGTTGAACATGAACCCACAGTGAAATATTTACTGCCTGTTACCAACTGGCAAGGAATCAAGACCACCAAGACACTGGAAACCTTGTATATGTTCATTTTATAAGCACCAACCATCAGAGACGTCTTGTAATTTCATCTTCTGAAAAGGGTTGGCAGCCCCACTAAAGAGCAAATCGTGTATGATTTCAGATAAAAAAAAAACAACAAAAAAAACCCTTGAATGTAGCTGCTTCCTTTTAGAGTCAGTAATATTTAGTTGTTTTTTTTATAGCATGAAACCTGGGTCTTCACTTTGCCTTGTGATTCCCAAGAAGGATGATGAAGAGTTTAGCTGGAGAGAGGTCACATCCCGTACACCCCGCTTCTGCGTTCATAATCCTGAATAAAACAAAATCTCACACTTTATCCCTTTTTGAAATCTCACTTAGTGTGTTTTCCAGGAGCTATATGCATGCGGCCCATTCATTGTCGTGTTGTTCGTCATGCTGCGTGATCCTTTTACTAATCAGTTTTCTTCACTAGGGTTTTGGGAGAGGGAGGTGTGTGTGTGTGTGTGTGTGCATGTGTGTCGGGGGAAGACTTGTGATTATTTCAATATAAAAGCAATAACCTGAATACACAAGAACAGTCACGGTCACCTTCTTTCAGCTCCATTTTGCGTCTCTGAGCCTGGCCGAGGCTGTTTCGGAGAATTTCCCTGTCAAAGTAACCTTGAGGGGATTAGGTATTATCTCACGTCTGAATAATATTAACCCCCCCTCACCGCCCTGCCCACTGTGACGCACACACAAACACACAGAGTTAGCTTTTCTGTATGCTCGCGCTGTTAACTAATCAGAAAATTAAGCTCATTTGCTTGCATCGGCGTCCTCGGAGCACTCGGCATAAGCTCAGTGTCATCACATCTCGCTGGCTCGCTGTGATCCACTGTTCAGTCTCTCCCCTAATGAGGAATGGGTAAATATCAACTAGACAAAACCAAAAGAGCTCAGGGATCAATTAAAAGACGTGCCTGCAATGATAAAAGCAGTACCCTCTTAAAAAAATCATTTCCCGAGTTTCTGCTAATACCTGGCAAATTAACGTGAAAACCTGTTAACTTAATGAGTTTATGCATAGGCTCCTCTCACATCATCTCTCATAAAATCACAATTACTACCACTTTTTTTCTTTCTTTTCTTGTTTATCATGCATGATTCTAACCAAAAGCAATGGATTAAGATTAGAGTAAGCTTCTTTTTGTTTTTTTACTTGGGCTGTTTAATTAAAATTAGCTTTTATCTCAAGACAAGGGTTAATCCAAGTATAGCGATTCTGTTCGATAAAGCGTAAGTTAATGAGATTTAGTGGTGCAAGTAGACAGACAGAGATATCTTAAGACAAAGACTTGGGAGCTTCTTTCAGATTGTCTTTTGTAAACTGAGCTAAGATAAGCTAAGCTAGTTGCTATACATTTTACCAGGAGCAGTAAGTGACAATAACGTGGCTTTCATATCTTGCTTGCAGATTAAAAAGTAGCATAAAAAGCCACATAAACAGGGCGTGCTGTGGTGGCGTAGGGGATAGCGCAACCCACATTTGGAGGCCTTTAGTCCTCGACGCGGCCTTCGCGGGGTCGATTCCCGGACCTGCCGACATTTGCCGCATGTCTTCCCCTCTCTACTTCCCCCTTTCCTGTCAGCCTACTGTCATATAAGAGACACTAGAGCCCACAAAAAGACCCCCTGATGGAAAAAAAAGCAACATAAACAGACTGCTAAAAACTTGGGAATAAACTACCTTAAATTTAAGAATGCTAAGCTAACGCACGAAGATGCTAATTCTACATCAAGTCCTTGTTTAGCCAATAAATCAAGATACAAACGTATTCGTGTTTTCAACTTTGACACGTTGCAACTACAAACTTCCGTGTCTCAAATTGGGATTTTATGTGCTTGACTAACACAAAGTAGGGCATGGTTGAGAACTGTAAGAAAATTGTGAAATCTTTACAAAGAAAAAACCTCAAAAGTATGAAGTATATAGTTCAGCCAATTTTACATTGACGTTCTTAAAATCCAAAGCAACCAAATGGTTTAAAAATAGGTAAAGCTTAATATTGTCTTCATGTAACGTAGTCATCTTACATAATATTTTCTATGTTAGATAAGTTAAAAAGTATTTCAGATTTTAAAAAACTGAAAATGATTTATTAGATTTCATCAGATTAGAAATGTATGTTTGCCATTTTTTTCTTCGACAAGTTTGTATTTGCAGATGCGAAATGATCCAATTGACTAATTTAGTTTTACTTAAAATGTGTCTATAAGAATGAATCAATAACTATAGAAACCGCAATTACTCTCTGAAATCCTACTCAGGTAAATAAAATAAATTTTGTGCAACATTTGTTTCCATTTGTTTCTTTAACTCTGCTGAGTGCGGGAGCTTTTCCCAGCAGAGTTATTAGACTCAGGTCAGGACACTTTGCTCCAGAAAGCCACAACAATCAAAACCTTTCGTTCCCCCCGACTCCCCAACACGTTTTCCGAACACGTTGTTCCAGGCACAGCGAGGCAGCATCTCTTCGAAGCCTCCATACGAAAACAATCCAACACAAAAGCCGTGGGCACGCCCACCGAAAACGGGATCACACTCATTTCTGCTGTTTTCAGGCTCACTGACATAAAAGAAAAATCTACAAATTGAATATCACGATGCGGTTTTATGACAAAGGACTTCTGCGTGACATTAGACAGGAGGCCAAGTTCACATTAGAGCTTCACAGGTGGTCAGTGTATGGTTTTGAAACTGAAGGTAACGTTTTTTTTTCTTTTGGTTTCCACTCTGCCCTGTGACAGACTGGCGACCTGTCCAGGGTGAACCCCGCCTCTCGCCCGGGACGCAGCTGGAGATTGGCACCAGCAACTCCTGACCCCATTTAGGGAAGAAGGGTGTAAAGAAAATGGATGGATGGATGGATGGTTTCCACTCCTTTCTTTCTTCCAGCAGTTGTCATTTTACCCATTACAAAACTATTTGGCTGACATTATTTTACGACAGCAACGTACTGCTTAAAGTTGAAATAGATGGATTGAGATGTAGTTGAAGAAAGTAAATGGTGACGTTTCTGCTTTGTGCCAATTTAAGCATAATACTTTAATTTTAGGAAGGGTTTTTTGAAAAATAAAATAAAATAAAATGAAAAGACTCAAAAGAGCAGCAGAGTATTATTTGTATTAGTGTAATAACACTAACAGTTTCACAGATTCCTGTTACAGTAATAGGTAGTTGGCCCTTTTCATTGGTGGCATTTTATGCTGTAATTGAAGCAACAGTGCTGCTAGCAGTCTCAATTAGACTCCTTCAGTTAATGCAAAACATAAAAAAATGTTTTATGTGTTGGATACCAACTCCTGGCAGAGGGACTACCAAAGCGCACGTTAACTGGCGCCAGTGAAATGAGCTGAGTAATGCTTCTTGTTCACTCTTATAAACACAAATTTTATTCAGTCATAACTCGTTTTACACCTCTGTAAGTCATTCTTGTCAGAAATTTTTTAATTTTTAATTTTTAAAGACCTAGCTAAAGTCTCCCCTGAAAGAAAAGCTTCAGGTCAAAAACATCAACCCTTAGATTCTCACTGTAAAGGACTTATCACAATAAGAAAACATCGCAGTATTTTTATCGTGGGACTGGCGGCCCAGATTTCATGGATGATTTTTATCACTTGTCCTGAAATGTTGTCAGAAAGCTGCTTGATAATCGCCATTTGACTCGTTGTGTTAGAGTGAAGAGCTCGCTGAACGCCCTCCACAATTATTTTGCTCTTCTGATGCAAATGTGCGAAAGACCGGTAAATAATTTAATCTTTTGTTGCATAACATCACGCCAACGTTGGGAAATTTTAGCCACAACAACAACAAAAAAAATTCCATTTGGGAAATAAATGTTTTATTTTAGTCAACATTAGGCGGCAAACTTTCTGGCACACCTAATTTAACGATACGGGTTTCTTTCTCTCAAAATGCTTGCTATATTTAGCCAAGTTTAATGAGTTAAATAAAAGCTAATTTGGTTGCAACAAAGTCAACTTCCCAGCATATAAAAAATCTGTCTTGTTTAACCAATACCAATATCCCTTTAGATAGGATATAAAAAGCCTTTTTTTCCTGACTGGCCCCTAAGCAGCTGGTGGGAATGTAGATGGTGTTTAATGACTGTCATGGATGCTTGATGACCCAAACAATGCCACTCTTTGCTTCACCTCTCTAAATCTGAACTTTGTAGATACCTGCATCCAGGGGCGGCGCCAGGAATCTTGGGCCCCATGACAAAGAATTAGATTGCCCCCCGTGCACAACTACTGTTACAGTTTCTTGAGTCTATCTGACCCATCAACAGCATCACAATTTTAAAGGCTTGCAACTGACTTGCTCTCTTTGGTCCAATCTTGATACTTGCACAATATTTGCTGCTAGTGAATTTTACATGCAACAGTTTGCATACTGCAGGCAAATGGGTTGCTTAAATTTTTTATTATTATTAGTTTTATCTCATTGAAATGTCTCTTCCCACTTGCAACAGTCACAGACAACGTGCAAAATATACATAAAACAGTACACTTAAAAAAATATGCTATGTGGTTCCATTTAATTCAAGCTGCAGTATAGAACTTTAATAAAAAAATATATGTTTTCTCCTTATTTGTTAAAGCTGTCACCATGTTGTGACAGTTTGCTATGAGAAAGATAATCTGTGAAAAAACTCGTCCCTGAACTACTATTGCCAGCAAAAGTAATGCAACTTCTGGCAAGAAGGGTTTTGGTGTTGTTAATCAACTTCATTCACTCACTGCTAAATGTGCTAATGGTGGAGAAACAACTTATTGTTACAGGAAAACTGTTTACTTGCCGTTGTTGGTAGCTATGCTAACTAAACTGAGCATTCACAGTTTGAATCTGCATAGCCCTGTGGTATGCTAGCTGCAGGATAGCACAGAGCAAGGGGGAAGGAGGATGAGCAGCCGCATGAGATTGTGATTGACAGCGCTAAAACCTGCCCCCTGCCTCTGATTGGTTGTTTCTAGATAGCACTGGGAGAAGGCAAAGGAAATAATTTTTTCACAAATTATCTCTCATGCCATACTGTCACGACACAATGACAGTTCAAACATACATATGAAAAAAGTATTTATTTATTTTTTTAATAAAAGTTACATACCGCAGCTTTAATTTCACATAGGAGAGGACAGGTCAGGAGGCACGTCTCAACATTTATCTGTAATTTAAATGCAAATTAAGGTAAAACTGTTTGGACTGGCTGCAGTCCAGACAGGAGGCTGTTTTTTAATAATTTTATAAAGATTGTTTGAATTTCTGTCAGCAACAAATATATTGCTTTTGTTGTGTAATTGTAAAAGGAGCAAAGACAGACAAATACCTATAGATTCCCTGGAATGGTGCTAACTAGGCTGTCATTGGACACAGTGTTGCTCACCTTTGGGACGGGAGGTAAGGGGTTTATGTTGGTATGGGGGATTAGAGCTGCTGACTGACTCGCCTGTTGTCAAGTGTGGTAAAAGGCACAGGGACAAGTTAAATATATAAATAACTTGGTATTTCTTTTCCTTAATTCATTAAATGCTATGGAGGCAAACACTAGTCTGTAGCTAAGCTAACTATGCTAAATGGTAGATAATCCCACACAGTCTACCCACCTCTCTTGGAGAAAAACTGTTACAAATAGATACTCTTGTCTTTTTCTCTCTCTTATCTCTCCATTTTATTGACAACTTTATTATTTTTCTAGGCAGCATAGTAACCGCCACAGTCACACTTGTCTTCTGCTGATTGCTGCTGAAAACGTCACAGTGAAGCGAGCTAAGCAGGAGCGAACCATTTAACGCAGATACGGGGGAGTTCAGTGCAAATATGGATGTGTGCTTTTTGGTCGGGGAGGGGTAACGTTTAATTGTTACTGCTAAAAACAATTTTAAAAAAACATAATAAAATTTATTTTTTTCTATTTCTGTAAAAAATGAAATAAAAGAAAAAAATATTTTTTTTTGTGGGTCCCTGTTGTCAAGGGCCCTTAGAATTGTCATAACCTTTCCTCCCTATACTGCCCCCCTACCTACATCCCTTACTATCCAAAATGACCCCTCTGCAAGCTGGCAAAATTAATTTGTGTTCTCATCCAGCCTCCTCATTGTTCCAGATGTTTTTTTTTTTCCTTTTGTTTTGAACTGTGGCACTGACTGTAGATATTTAGATGTTCATGCGACTAGCCGTTTTTTGTAGACGGCTCCTAAATCTACAAAATTTTATTAACCTTTATGGTTAATGAAGGTCAACACATATGCCTTCATTAACCGTGGAATTGCACAGATTGAAATTCCAAAAATACGTTTGCTTAATAAAGACACACCAGTTTCGAAAAGTCTCATGTTTTTTTGATAAAACGTTGGGGGGGGGGAGGTTTGCGCTGGGATGAGGTAGTTTTTCGGCTGTGTGGAGGTAGGTGTAGTTGGCAAAACTTCAATGGAAGCATCTTTTTTCACGACACACGAGTGATCAACAGCTGGCTGTTACTACTGGCCAAAATGACAAGTCAACAGAAAGTAGCAGGATGATGATGGTTTGGTGTTCGTTTGTTTTTTCCAGACAATGATCAGCTGTTCTCCACCAGAGCTCTCACAGCATGGCACAGTTCATACAGATTTTTGTCATTCAAACATGTTGACAGCTCTTCTATAAAATCACTGACTAGAATTTCCCCAAAATGTAACCGCTCCCAAGTATAAAAGGCTTGTTGCTAAAATGCATGTATACGACGCCTTTTCCTCTGATCACTGATAGATGATGAGAGCCGTGACTGAATTAGGAATATAATCTCATTGCCATGATTTTTAATGGGTTACTACATGAACAAAGTTATTCACCTGTGGAAACGCTGCAATCGGGAAATTGTGTTTTTTTCAACATTGGCAGAATACATTCAAAGATTTGAGCCCATTTGTATTAGAAATGCACCTTGATTTCTGAAGAGTGGGTAGGAGAAAATAGCCTTTGTTTTATGTCTTGGGTAGACCTTATGGAAACAGGAAGTCACGGATTACTGATTAGCTCTTACCAGACAATCTGATCAACTTAAAAAAAAAAATTATGCAGAAATTCAGGGTTTGAATTCAACGATTAACTTTATGTATTTTGTAGAATTATTCGGGGTTATTTCTTTGTGAGATGAATAAATGCACTAGAGTTAAAAGTTAGATAATAAAAACGTATCAATACCAGATTCATGCAGTTTCAATATCAATACCCAATTATCCTTCTAGGGTCATGGAAGGCCAGTGTCTTTTTCCAGCATTGATTGGACAATGCTAGGGTCCATCCTATAGAGATTGACTAACCTAACCGGTTTATTTTCCTGGAGAACCATGGGGTGAACAGGCAGACCCCAGCGTTGGTTTGACCCCAATGACCTCCTTCCTGTAAGCTAAGAATGCTTCCAACTGCATTATTTTTTCAACCTCCCGCAGTTTTAGCACGACACTCAGGAAGAAGCTCAGCAAATGTCATGGTCGGACATTGGGGAATTGTCCCGTCAGACTGTCAGTTCCCAAAACCACAACACACACACACAAAAAAAAAAAAACAACTCATCAAAGCATTTCGACCCCGCTGGACTGAGCACAAAGTGAAAAAATACAAATCTCCTCATCTCTTAAGACCGCAGAAGGGTTAAAGATGAATTAAGTAGTCTGGTGTTTTACAAATACTTGATTATCATACTCAAAAATGAAAAACACAAAACTGCCATTTTTATTGTTTTGTTTTTTAACAACAATCAACTGCCAACAAGACAGACACTTTAATACTTTGTTGTTCTTTCAGCACACACCACTCATCATTTTCTTTGGTGTTCCAATCCAGTCTGGCGTAGTTTCAAATACGATCGTCGCAATTCAGTAATTCCACATAATGCACACTGTTCCTAAATTACATATTCAGTCCAAAAAACGTCTCCCCATCACTTGTGCAAACAAGATTTTTTGTCCACCCCCCCCTACTAAAACAAAGTGGCATGGTAAGACAGCTGCTCTGTTCGCACAGAAGAAACAGCAAATCTCCATCAGGCTGGCAAAGCGGCTCATAAAAGCACAGAGGGCTGGTGCTTCCAGCCCTTTTCTCGACCGACGGGGGTTTTTAAGCTCTGCCCCTACCGAGCACAAAAGTGGGACAATGCAGGGGAGGCCGGGCAGAGGACACAGCAACCTGAAGTGGGTCATTAAAATGCATGAAAGTGTAGCTCGGGACTCAAAATAAGAAACAAAACCACCAGATCAGTCGGGTTTGAATAAGATGTCATTTTTATTGCACATTCCTGTTTGGTCTTGCAACGACCTTTCACCTTTTGAACTTTTTAAGACCTCGGTCTCTGACCAAACGCTTTCAAGCTAGGAGTGGGACACACACACAAAAAAAAAAAGAAAAAGAAAAAAGAAAAAAGTTGCTCGCAAGTAAGCGGATCACGGGTCAGATTCCCTTGAGAAGTCACTGATCCTAGATCTGTTGCTCAGGGTCGCCTGCGTCCAGGCTGTGTTGACTGCATTACACTCCAGCCAAATCAGTGTGTCCATTAGGACCAACGGGGAAGGGGCAGTGGTGACCAACGGGGGGGGAACAGGAAGGAGCGAGTGAATGTGTTGCCCTCCCTTAATCTTTTTTCACCCCCAACGAAAACACACCTTCCCCCTATCGCACAAATACATAAGCTATCTTTTTTTTTCTTTTATTGTTTGTTTACTTTTTTTTTTTTTTTCTCATTTTCCGGTGACATTTCCTGCAACATGCTTCAAAATCATCGTTTTGGCAAACCACAAATAAATTAAAACACAAACATTCAACACAATGCGACTTTTTTTTTTTTTTCATTCAGGACATTTAGAAAGAAATAGAAAGTCCATACAGTACAGGACTCAAAACAAAAAAAGAACAAAAATATTAATATAAATTAAAATAAAGAAAAGAGAAGCATTTGCATTTTAGTTTTCTCTGTTTTTCTTGAAAAACGATATACAGTAGCTAGCTACCAACCACGTAACATGCAGATATATTACAAATAGTCAGTTAACCCAGTTAGTTTCTGCAAACTACCAGTCTAAACTATGTCACAAAAAAGGTTTCTCTTGGAACCAGCAAACACTCAGATTTTGAGATATTTTGTAGTAACAATTATTCAGATTACAGTTTTGTCTGAAAAGACGAGCCAAACTCGTAAAAAGAAAAAAACACTAGCACGCTTTAGAGCATGATCACATACCAGATGGTGTGTCTCGGTTGACGTTTTTTTTTTGCTCACGGATGTTTGCTATCGGCCGCGAACCACGATTCAGCTCGTCAGAACTTATCATTTAGCTACATCTTGCCACGAACAGGCCGATCCCTCGCTTCGAAAGCGAAACGGGAGAGGAAAGCGACGATATGTCAGTGCCCAGCGCGAGGCTTGACGTCCTGCTCTCGCTGCTCTTTTCTAATGACGGTCTGCGGAAATGTCAGACCAATTAGCGGCCTTTCCTCTGACATTTACCTGGAACGTAGCAAAACAAACCGGACCGGACGGAGGGACGGACGCTCTGCCCAGAAGGCCCATGACTGATACTGTGGGTGTGCGCTTGGTTTCCGGCGCCTAGAAACTCCTTTCAAAAGAATGGACCTCAAGAACTCAACGGGTGGAGCAAATAATACCCGTCGCTCAGCCGCTTTGCAAAGCCACCTGACATTTTCCCAAAAGCAGCCGGCAGTGATCAAAGAGCGCTCAGTTCCCCTTATCATCTTCTTCTTCTTGTTCTTCTTCTTCTTCCCTTCCCCGTCCTCCTTTTCTCCCTGCCGCAACAATCAGGAGTTCTCTGATGCATTCGTTCACTTAAAGCGCCGGTCCACTCTCCGCAGCTCCCGTTTCGAAGCGTCGGTGCCACGTCAACGTTACGGTGAGGTCAAACGCCTTGTGTGGAGCTAAAAGGTTTTTCCTTTCTTTTTTTTCCCTGCTAACATTTTTCTTCTTTACGTGAAGGGTCGACAGACACTGTCTACGGTTAAAACTCCACTCATGTTTAACGTAATGACACGGACAGTGGGTCAAGACGGCTAGTGGTTTAGCTAAAGAAATTAGCGCTCCCTTCAAGTCGTAGCGTCACTCGACAGTTAGCCACGTGTTTCACCGTTTAAAGGGTTGTCTCTTCGTAAACACACACACACACACAGACACACTGAGGCCCGGCCTTCAGCTGTACCATCTGGTATCTAAATCATGGGAATTATATCCTCCTTCCACTCCTACAGACAAGCTAACATGAATGCAGAGAGAGAGAGAGAAAGAAAGAAGGTGACTGTCATTCTGTTTATCATACAAGGTCTTTGCATAAAGCAACGTGTGACTTTTTAAAAAATCCATCTACATAACACAGCTCTACGTTTAGCCACAAGAGAAGGAAATAGAGAGAAAGAGAAACAAAGCAAGTTAAAGAAGAAAGAGTAAGAGCACAGCTCCATGTAAATTACAATCGTTATGTTGCATTGAACTGTGAGCAACGGCACAGTCGAAAGCAAGAGGGGGAAAAAACTAAACGAATGAGGGAACAAGTGGGTATGAATGCCAGTGCACTGCCCGTCTATTAAACATTAACAGCTTAATTTGTATGCAAATGACCCGAGAGCTACACTAATGGTTGGCTGTGGCCGGTTCAGTGCTAAAGAGAGGACTGGTGAGAAAGATGAGTCTCCTTTATTCAGTAGTCTTTCACATGGGTGGAAAAAAAAGTTAGCATATCCGATTTGTCCGGCTGCACCTACATAAGTGTGTGCTGGGGGGAAAAAAAGAAAGAAAAGAAATAAATAAATCCCATGGAAGTAGCGCACATTCCCAGCTGATTTCTTTTAAAGTGAAACATTCATACACGAACACGCTCCTTGCTCTTCTGCCT
Organism: Gambusia affinis; assembly: GCF_019740435.1. NCBI lineage: Eukaryota > Metazoa > Chordata > Actinopteri > Cyprinodontiformes > Poeciliidae > Gambusia > Gambusia affinis. The sequence goes on from NC_057881.1 coordinate 20,723,282, forward strand.
CTTTCTGAGCTAGCAGAAAGATTCCCTGGACAAGACTGTGAAGAAAAAAACAACAAAAAAATGCTTCTGCAGTAGTGTGGTGACAGTAATAATGAAAAAACATTACCAAAAAAAAAACGTTGCGTGAAACAGCCAAAAGTGAAGATGAGTCATTTTTGAGTTAGCATGGTGTGTTTTGCGTGTCGAGGCTAGCTTGTTTTTTTTTTTTTTTCTTCTTCTTCTTCTAATCTCCGGCTAGCACGGGCGGGTGGAGGGATGGCGGCCAGACACTCAGCCGTCGGAAATGGGTGGGGACACCCAGCCGTACTTCTCGTGGGTCTTCACCAGGGACTTGAATGTGGCCTCGGCCTCTTTACGACTAAAAGCTTTCTTGGACTTTCCTGATTTCCTGCAAATACGGCCCTGCAAGACACAGAAAGAGGGAAAGAGGTTAGTAAAGTGTGGCGTAACAACGTTAGCACACTATGCAGACGCTAATTACGGTATGTAGGATATTAGTATCACAGTCTAGACACATACACACTTTATATTTCCTGAACTTGAACTTCCTCTAGTTGTATTCAGTGGTAAGGACGGATGAAATGGCTACTTATACCATGTCTCATACACCTCTGATGTCAAAAAATACCTTTGGGAATCAAATTTAAGAATGTTCCACCCACGAGTTCAGAAACTGAAAGTATTTCCTCATTCTTCAGGTAAGTGGCCTGTCTTTTTTTGTTTTGTTTTACATTCTGTGTTTTTCAGAGACAGTACTACGCATTCACTCATGTAATAGTGCATGTATGCCAGTCAGCCATCTTGTATTAGGAGATCAGAGTTGGTGTGCAACTGTTGACTTAATTGGCAATTAAAATGATAACTTCTGGGTACTTTTCAGCAAAATTTTTACAACTGTATTTTGGAAGTTTCTGACTAAAAGGACATTTTTAGTCAATCAACCAGTACTAGTGGAGACTAATTAATATTTTTGGTTTGTTTAGCTTTTTTTTTTATTCATACAACATCAAACAAGAAACCACAATTTACTCCGTTTCAGCTGATAAAAAAAAAAAAAAAATGAACGAGGACAGGTTTTGTCCCGAGACCTGCTGCTGCTCCAAGGCCAACAGAATCAATGCTGTTTTAGATCTAAAGTTGCTGCCTGGAGATTTTAACGCCGTGCTTAATAATTATTGTCATTATTGATTACCAGGCCAAACATTTTAATTTAAAATAGATTAGCCGATCTCCTTTAGCATGTCGGAAACCGTTAAAATAATCATGATCTATCAGGGAGGTTTTCATTCATTCTGCAGTGGTTCAAAGAACAACAGTAGGCTGGTTATATTGACACAGAAACAAGAGGCAACAAGTTAATTGCACACAGGAAACTTGATCACTCACGTTTTAAAAGAAAAATAAATGAATTTCATCAGAATTTGCTCCCAAGTAAACTTTCTATAAAATCTATTGTTTTTTCTTGAAATAATTATAAAGAGGCGAATTTTACACCCCTATCAAACCAGTTCATAAACATTGATAAACTGGTATTTCTTGGTGGTTACCATATTTTCTGGACTATAAGCCGCTACTTGTTTCCTACCCGGTGCGGCTTTTCTGTGGATTTTTCTTCATCCACCAGGGGGCTCTTTAGCAGGAAGTGAGTCATTGGAAGTCACAATTGGAATTCAAAGAAGAAAGTGCTAATTTTCATTTAGAACAAACACATGGTAGCACTACGCCCAACGGAGAAATGTCTTCAAACTCACATGATGCAGCTTTTAAGTTGAGGGCTATCGATCTGGCAGTACAGGAAGGAAATAGAGCCGCTGCCCGTAAGCCCGGCGTGAACGAAACCAGGGTTCGGCATTGCAGACGGAGGGCTGCTCCTTAATAAATCTAGCAGATTTACTAGAACGCTGCCCTCTGCTGTAGAAAACCAAGAACGGCGGAGATACCAGCAGCTTATAGCCCGGTGTGGCTTATATTTGTAGGTTTCCAGTTTTAAAAAAAAATAAAAAGTTTGTAGGTGCGGCTTATAGTATGGTGCGCTCTATAGTCTGGAAATTACGGTATGTATTTTCCTCAATAACAGAGAAATTGGTAAAATTTCACACTTTATTTAACTCTATTCTAAAGAAATGGTATTGATACGAATTGATTGGTACGAAACATCTGATAACAGACGTTTCTCCTTTAGGCAGCAGGAAGGATGCTACCAAAAGGAAGCCATGAAAAGATTAAAATGGCTAAACTACAAAAATGGGGGCAGGACGAAATGATCCGTATGCTTCTCATCCCATCTAAAAATAGATTTCAGGCATCAGTGCTTCTTTCCAATCACTGCTAAGTAACGCCACTTTATGGAAACAGACAATTTAAAGGGAAGCAGAAACTCAGCTTTAAATGGATCAAAAGAAATAATTTGTTCGAACTTCAAAGAGCACCTCGTGTCAAAACGTTGGCATTTGATATCTTGTACACCGTCAGTCGAAAAGAAATATGGCTCCTTTGTTTAGTGACGTTGTCATACTCCTGCTGGCAACACAGGACAGATTTACAAAGATTTAAAAAAAAAAGTAAAAATCCAGGCCACACAACGCACAATGATGAAGTTGATGGCAAATGCTCTGCCGCAGGGAGAGAGATGTTGACAGAATGAGTAGCCTGGACGCAGGGCTGACCGGCACCAGATCAATGTTTAAAAGGCAGAGAACGAGCTTTTAAGACGTCAGCTTCAATCAGAAGCCAAAACCAGAAAGCAGCCGCTGCAATAAATGATGGAAAAGCCGTACACGTGTGCGCAAAGTAAGTCTTCCCCTGCTCAGTGCAAAAAAGCGTTGCAGCTTCTGACTGATGCATTTTCACCCACCAAACTGTAGCCTGGGACCAAGAATATACGTGAGGGAAACATAAATTCAGCAGAATGAGGAGAGCTGCTGCTTCTACTGCTGTCGGCGGTGTTAAAGTCTTCCCTGAAGAAGCCTGCGTAGGCGGGCCAACAGAAAAGGAGACGACTGTCTCCGTGCTGCTAGGAGACATCTATGGCCATGACAACAACGCTCTGATTCATACCAGCACCCACAGTTTTGCATGTATTAAAAAAAATCACCTGTGCGCTTTTGAGTTTCTTTACGCTCAGCAGCATTTACAAAAATAAAAAATACAAATAATACTGTGTTACAGTAAGTCTTTCTTCTATTGGATTTGTTTGTAGGAGTACAGGAACGCTGCATCATTTCTCTTCGCCAGGCATGTTTTTTTTTTTTGGCAGAGGAAAGTGGCATCGAGTCTTTGCGCCGAAACCAATACTAATGAAATTTCCTCAGAGGTTAGGTCCTCTGCATGCTGCAGTGCGGCGCAGAGCAGCAGCAACCCCGTATCATCACACATCACCGCGCACTCCTGCGCTGCCATGTACAGGAGTCAGGGAAGGAGGCGTCACTCTAAAGCCGCACCAAAAGGTCATAAACTACTATTGAGGCGTTTTATTCTTCTATTAGTTGTTAAAAGAAACACTTCTCTGGAATTAGCTTTGCTGGATTTGGGCTCAATTGTGTGAAAAGACAGATTTTGTTTGAATATTTATCTCTGAACATCTCTGAACCAGAGCTAAAGCTGCCAACAGATAGAGAGAGCATGTGCAGATCCTTTGTGCAGGACTCTGATGACCCATTTTTTAATTCGCAGTAGGGAAAACAGTTCAAATGACGTAATCCGGTTTCCAAATAATTTTTGTGTTTGAATTTGAGCTGCAATTCCACAGTAAATAAAAAGTGTCAAAGATAACCTGAGAATATGTTTAGGTCAAATCAAAACTGGTAACTTCTGTCCAGATCTTAGATTCTGAAGCCTGGACCCTAAACCTTGACACTCGCTCTTGACCTTGAATACAAACCACATTCATGAGTTGCTAAAGTGCATCTTCATGTTCTTTTAAATGTTAGAAAAACATTAGTTGAGGTGATACCTTCTAAGTGTTTTAAAGCATTAAAAAAAAGGAAAGCTCTGCTTCAAGAACAAACAGAATAGCAAACAGGTCAGTAAGTAAGGGCAGTAGTCGCACCTTTTATTTTGAAATATAAGCGGTATTTACGCATAAAACTTTTATTTCACACCTGTTATGATACATTGTTTAAAGTGAAAGATGCACTTTAAATTATGTGTTAGTTGCTGTTGTGAATTCAAAGGATCTTATTTGCAAAGGTTTTCCTTCACACACACATCATGCATTCCTGAACTATGTTGGGTTTCACACTGGGGTTGGGTATTAGATCTAGTGAAACTTATGTGAGCAACATTTAGCTAAATTTGACAATTGTAATTTGCCTGAAAAATCCGATATTTACTCCACATGCTCTGGGCCAGGTGGTGTTGTAGTGGGAAAAAAATGCACCACCCACTGATCATTTAGGAGCATATTGCTTCGTGCAGATGTTGTTCATAAAACTGACTATTATGTTGGAGAGATTCTACAATAATACCCTAAAAACAGTCCTAAACATTGTACTTAACCTCTTCCCTAAATGTTACAAAATTAATGTTAAAGTAGTACATTCTATGCCCTTAAACGTTTACACATTTTAAAATTTGTACAAACCGTTTCTCTTGCTGCTGCAACTGTTCACATTTTCAGGCCAATTTCCAAAACACAAAAATAATAAGTTCTAAGAGATTGGAACTTATAGTCCTGGAAATCAGATGCATAATTTGTGGTTGTGTGGAAATTAAATAAATGAAGAACCTGTAAAGTGAGAAGTATGAGATTATTGAGAGAACGTATCTAATATCCATGTTCTCTAGGCTTCCTATGGCCTTGTATAACTCTACAAAGCAGTTGAATAAAGTTGCAGATAATTAAAAAAATTAAATAAGTTTTCAATGCTTTCTTTCAAAGAACTGCCATTCTTTTGGCAGTCTTGTATGTTCTTTTGGTGTCTTTGTTTAACTAACAGGAGTTATGCTGTAATTTACGGTCTAGCTAGCTAGCTAACCAACCTTTTTGTAATTTCTTAGATATCTATCCAGAAAGACATCTAGCTAGCTAGTTAGAAAGCTATCTATCTATCTATCTATCTATCTATCTATCTATCTATCTATCTATCTATCTATCTATTATGTGAACCCTAACTGGAGAGTGAATGTCTGTTAATTAAAATTTGATTTTAGGACTTTATTACCATGATGCAGTGAGACACCTCATGGAATATTCTATTGCCATCTGATGGAATACCAGTGTGCCCTAATATGTCCCTGCTTGTCTATTTTGGGCCAAAAGCTATGCAGCGGATAAAAGGGGATGAGGTGCTAACAGAATGATCTGGAGATTAGGGCTGCAGTTTCCATTCTTGTAGCAACGGTGGCCTCGTTTCACCGCAGGGCTTAGAGACTCTCACATACATCCCGGCCAACCCATCTCAGCAGCGCCGAGCGTGGCCTATTAATTCTCCGGTTAGATAGTCCATCAGGGCGATTCAGATCATTTTAATGTGGAGTTTTGAATCATTAAATGAAACCAGGTGAATGCACAGATCGGTGAGTAATGTCACTGCGGACAGTAAGACAATGTCTGAAGCCTATTAGCGCCGCTATGACAAACAGTAGGATTTATTTATATTTTTTACGTCATTTGTTTTGAAAAAATAAATGCATGACTCACTGGGTGACTCATTCAGACAGACATTATATGGTAGTGGTGCTTGTGTACTTGCTTTGTGGTCCTACTTCTCATAAAGCCACATTAAATGGCATCGTTGTTTTTTCTCAAAAGGCCCATCTGATTATGTAAAACCTGAACATGGGGCCACCTGTCTTTAAAACCTGCTTAGAGGCTGAAAATGTTGATTTTAAATGTTCAATGCAAACGAATCGTGAACCTCAAAATGACAGCCCGTTGCCTCCTATTACAATTATTCTGATATCTTACTATTAAAGAATTAGAACACCAGTGAACCTGATAAAGGGTTCGATTTGATAGGCTTTGATTTGTCCAATTTACAAAAAAGCCAAGCATCTGTTTCTGCATCCTAAACAAAATCCACCACAATTAGCCAGAGTTTGAAAGAGATGGTAGGTGGAATACAAGGTGTGTGTGTGTGTGTGTGTGATTCAGCGAACGCCCCAGGCGGACGCTGTGCCATGCCAGTGTTTATCCTTCTCAGCTAAGCGTTCGCTCATTGAGAGGGACACACTCTAGTGTAGAGTGGCTGTTGGGTAATCGTGTGAATGGAGATCAGTCAATGGGCTGGGCAGAGCAGGGATGGCCCCAGTGCATGTTGGGAGGTAGCTCTTGGGGTCGGGTTGCATAATGTGGACATGTGCTCCCGGGGTCGGGATACACAGCTAGAGGATCGATGCCATCACGAGTTCAGTAACCCTATGGTACTGTTGGATGCTCATTCAGTGGTAAACAGCCGTTTTCTTTGAAATAAAATACATAGCATGAAAAGCGAAACAGTTGAAAAGGGAATCAAAAACACAGTGTCTGAAGAGTGTCATTTTTTCAGCTTCTATTTCCACATTTTCAAATAGACATTCTTCTTGCAAAAACAGTTCTAACTCAAGGTGTCTTCCAGATTTTACAAGCAATGCCTGTAGATGTTGTCAGAAGGTAAACACTTTTGATATTAACTCTGCCACTCAGAATAATTGTTTAAAACATCGCTCTGATACCCTGAATATCCATGGACATCTTTCAAAGCAATGTTGGTAAAAACTGGACTTTTTAAGTCATTTTAAAAGTCAGACTTGGTTGTTCAGTCTGATCGAAGCATCTGCCACATCCAAACTGAATTTAAATGCAGACGTCATATTCACATTTCGCTTTTGAGACAACTTTAAATGATGTAGATGGAAGGCAATGTCATCTTTTCTGCAACATGTCAACACAATTTGATTTGGAGATGAAAGGTCCTCTATAAAAACCAGAGTTTTATTGAAAGACACTAGTAGCTCCCTGAAAAGGCACGTTTAATTATCTCTGTCGTATCCAGTTTAGTCAAAAGACAGTAGAAGTAAAAATGGCAGAACATGCACTAAATTTAGCCTGATCAGATACTGTAGTCACTCTATCACCTCTTGAGGATTATTGCCACCACTATCCATTTATCCGGAAGTTACATTTTTAGTATTTTGTAATGTGTTTAGTGCAGTATACTTAAAAAATAAAACCAGCTACATTCAACCCATTGTCTACACCCCCTGGTCCTTGAAGGGCTTCAGGGTGTGGGACCCAGAGTTCAACCTGGACAGGTCGCCAGTCCATAACATGTTCACAAACACACTTATAGATAATTTAGAGTGACCAATTGAACAGTCATAGTTTTGGGCTGTGGGATAATGCCAGAACAACCAGAGAGAACATATTTGTACAAGAGAAGAACAAGCAAACTTTATGCAGAAGGACCCTGGGTTGGAACTCAACCCAGAACCTTCTTGCTGCAAGGCAACATTGCCTCAACTATGTTAAACTCTAAAAGTCAAGACTGAATCTGCAAAACTTTGTCCCCATGACAAGATGCAACTCTTAAATTATTGCCATAAAAATCTAGAGGCTGTAGTTTTAAACAGTGGGATCTGACATACAAGTACACCAAAATAAACTATGGGATGTTATATTCACCACACTAAAGTGTCACTGCTACGTAATTTATGCAACGGTCACTTCTTAAAGTGTTATACTTTATCTCATGCTAAACCATGCAAACACCTAGACTGTACCAATGAAGATTTATGAAGCCCATTCTGAATTGTTTGACCAATAATTATTTGGGCACTTGAGGTCACGCGCACTGTTTAAGGAGCCTTGAGCTTCCATCATACAACAATATGATGGACACAGAACGAGGAATGTTAGCCCCTTCCTACCAATACAAACACAATATCCAAAATGGCAGCACATTCAAATTGAAATGTACTTAAATATGCCAACATATGCGGCAGTCAAAAAAAAAACCTACTGTAGCGGAGGATCTATGTTTATGCTTGAGGCTGGTGGAACGTTTACACTCGCCACTGTGTGTCGGTCAGGACAAACTGAGGAGGGGGTTTCCCACTTGAGAATCTCTCTTTAATTCGTGGTTACAGCAGTAGTACAGATATGCAGCAAAAGGTAGGCTTGGAGTTGAGGATGTGTGATTGTGGAAGTGAGGTGATGTGGTAGTAAGTCAAGAACGCACATCGACCTCAACCGAAACCGTAAGCAGCAGCTGCGTGTCTCCACTCTCAGAGCTATAATGCCTCTGCAGCAGCTGAACGTGCTATAACGAACTCGCCACCGGGTGGCGCACCTCCCTCCCAGTCCAAAGTAATCAACACCCGAGCCTTTGTAACAGCCGCCCCCAAATGTATGAAGTACATTTGTTACAAAACAAAGGCGACGAACTAAGTCTTCAATGATGGATCCTGACCGCCGGCTTCTTCGGGTGCCGCAGGAAGAACAACCATCCTCGCTACTGGTCGAGTGTAGATTCGGTCCTTCACTTTAACATCCGCCGATCTGATGCAGCCATCAGCGCTGGGATGTACCTTAGTCACCCGTCCGATGGACCACAAGGCCCTGGGAAGCTGGGGGTCCATGAGCATGACCACGGCATCCTCGTTGAGGTCAGCTTGAGTGGTCTGCCACTTCTGCCTAACTTGCAAATTGGGAAGGTATTCCCTGATGAATCTGGACCAGAACTGGTCTGCCAGCACCTGGGAGTGCCGCCAGCGACGCCTGCTGGGAAGTTCAGTTGCCGGGTACACAACCTGAGGCAGCGACCCATCCGGCCGCCCCATCAACAGATGATTTGGCGTCACAGGGTCGGGGTCGGCGATACTGGAGGAAACATAGCCCAATGGCTTCGAGTTCAGAATGCCCTCCACTTCTATAAGAACTGTCCTCAGCACTTCCTCAGGTAGCGGTTGAGCCCCAACAGTGGCAGACAAAGCCCTTTTCACGGAGCGTATTTCTCTCTCCCACACTCCACAGAAATGAGGAGCCCCAGGGGGATTAAATTTGAAAGTTATCCTTTGCTTGGCCAGGGATTTCTGCAGGTCTGGAGACATCTTTGCCATGGCCTGTTGTAGCTCTCGTTCCGCTCCACGGAAGTTAGTTCCTTGATCTGAGAGAATTTCTGTCGGTGTACCCCGACGAGCTATAAATCTCCTTAAGGCCATAAGAAAAGAGTCAACATCAAGGTGGGTGAGTACATCAAGATGGACTGCCCTGGTAGTCAAACACTTGAAGATAATACCCCATCGTTTCTCATGGCGCCTTCCGATTCTGACCTGAAATGGTCCGAAACAGTCTGTGCCTGTGGAGTAGAATGCAGGTTTGAAGAGGCGCAAACGCGCAACGGGCAGGTCGGCCATCTGAGGAACTGTAGGCTTGGCCTTCCATCGTCTGCAGTCAGAGCATCTGGACTGATGACGTCGAACCGCTTCTCTTCCTCGTAATATCCAGAAGTTCCGACGAATGTCAGCGAACAATCGTTCGGGACCAGGGTGGCACAAACGTCGATCATAGTCCTGTATTAGCAGTCTGGTGAACGGGTGGTTCGGATCTAGAACAATGGGATGGACCGCTCCCAGCTCAAGATCCGTCGCGTACCTCAATCGGCCACCTACACGGATTTCTCCTGCTTCATCCAACTGGGGTGCCAAGGCACGCAACCTGCTGTTCTTGCTTGCCTAATCTAAGAAGTCTAATCTCTTCAGGAAAGCTGTCGTGCTGGATCTTATTGATAATGTGTCTTTCCGCCTTGCGATAAATTTCCGCACCCAGATTTCCATCTATCCCCTCTGCATCCTGCAGCGTCTGTGCTGTGGACTCGAGCAACTCCTGCCAGTCCTTGTAGATTTCAGATTCCAAAGTTGGACAGGCAGACGTTGAAGTCACACCACAGAAGGCTGACTTCCGAAGTTCTGTGGGTTCCTCTTCGAGTGAGGTTGCTGGTGACGTGGGCCAGTAGTCTGGAGTCTGAAGTAAAAAGGGGGGTCCTCTGGTCCATCTGTTCAGCTCAGACAGCTCCTGCAAGCTCTTACCCCGGGTAATGTCATCAGCTGGATTGCTGGCTGAATCTACATATCGCCAGGACTGTGAGTCTGTTAAATCTTGAATCTCCGTCACTCGGGTGCCCACGAATACTTTGTAGCGACATGAATCCGAAAGTATCCATTGTAACACTGTGGTGGAATCTGTCCACAAGGTGGTAGAGTCAATCTTCAGGGTGAGCTCTGCACTTAGCAGCTTGGCTAGCTGGGCTCCTGTTAAGGCTGCAGAGAGCTCCAACCGAGGGATGGATAATTGTCGCCTGGGGGCTACCCGTGAGCGAGCGAGGAGGAAGGCTAGGTGTATTTGTCCCTGACTGTCCTCAGACCTGAGGTATGCCACGGACCCATAGGCCTGTTCTGAAGCATCGCAGAAGATATGCACTTGTCTGTTGATGATTGAAGCATAATCAGCTGCGTGCGTGTAATGTCTGGGTAAGGTGACTTGGGGCAGTAGTTGGAGTTCACCTTCCCACTGCGCCCATAGTCGCTGTACATCCGGGGGAAGCAATGGGTCATCCCAATCCCGCCGCTTCTCCCACAGCTGACGAACCAACACCTTGGCCCGGGTCGTGTAGGGTAGGATGTAACCCAAGGGATCATACTGGGATGCAAGAACCTTGTAAATGTTCCTCATGGTCAAGGTTCCATAATTGAGAGGCCTGTGCTTGTAGCCAATGAGATCTTGATGAGGGTTCCAGCTAAGCCCAAGTGTGCTCTCAGATGGATCGTGCTTGCCTTCAGTCAGCCAGAGCTCCGTAGCCTGGGAACGGGCCTCACTGGGTAGGTGACTGATCACCTCCATCGCATTACTTGACCACTGTCGAAGGTCAAATCCTGCGGAAAGAAGCAATGCTCTTAGTTTGTCCACCAAGGCCTTCGCTGTATCCACAGATGGTAAGCTTTGTAGCCAGTTGTCGACGTAAAAACACCGCTCCACTGAAAACCGCACATCCTCTCCATCCTGACTATGGTCAGTGACGTGACGCTGGACGGCATAAGTCGCACAACAGGGGCTACAAGTGGTGCCAAAGGGAAGCACCTGCCATTCATAAATGTCTGGTGGTCGGTCTTTGACCTGATCCCGCCACACAAACCTCAAGAGGGGTCTATCTTCTGGGAGGAGGCGAACTTGGTGAAACATCCCTTTTATGTCGCTGCTGATGGCGACAGAATGTTCCCGGAACCGCAGTAACACTCCTATAAGTGATGCACTGAGGGTAGGTCCAGGTAGTAGGAAGTCATTCAAATTAAGGCCCTGGTACTGGTGAGAGCAGTTGAACACCAGCCTGTTCTTGTTATTATGGTTCACCATATGATGAGGAATGAACCACGACTCCCCCTTTGCTGCAGTGTTTTGAGGGGCCAACTTCACCACACTACCGGCCTGGACCAGCTTCCGAATCTCCTCCTGGTATGTGTTAGCCATCGCTGGGTTCTTACTCAATCTTCTCTCATTGCTCCGCAAGTTGAACATCACTGATTCAGGAGAGGTTTTGAGGACAGGCATGCTTTTCTTCCGTAGCAGTGGTGTAGCGTAACGGAGGATCCCATCTACGCACACTCGTTTGGTCCTCTTCTTCAATAGTTCTATAGCCTCTTGGTCCAGCTTGGAACGAGTCACTGACTTCTCATTCTGGTAAGGAAGAACGTCAGTCTGCCAGAGTTTCTCCACACTCCTCAACAGCTCTGTATTAGCTGGGGAAGCTGATGTAAACAAACACTGGGAGTGCTGGAGACCACTGTCCTCTGTCCTCATTGGTCCCTGGAGAGCCCATCCGAGCCTCGTTCTGACTGCAGCTGGTGCTCCTGCTGGACCCAACCGAACTGGTTCAATGGGAGTAATGAGGTGAGGGTTGTCAGTCCCAATGAGGATCAGAGGCTGCGCATTCTTAAAGGGATGTAGAGGCAGATCAGACAGATACTTGAACTGTTTCTTGAGTCTGTCGATCGGGTACGACTGTTCTGCCAGGACCAGGCGGTCGGCCGTAAAGGCTCCATTCACCGCGAAGCGGCGGCATTTGCTGAAGGAAGGAGATATCTGGAAGGAAACGGAAGCACCTCTCATAGTCTGAATATCCTGCCTTATGGTTCTCAGATTCAGAGTCTCTGGGGTGCCTTGCAAACCAAGCTTGTGCGCAGCAGGAGCCAGGAGCATGGTGCGTTCAGAACCATCATCGAGTAGGGCATAGGTTTCGAGGCTTCGTTTCCCGTGGTGCAAGGTGACCTGGACCACCTTCAGTAAAACTCTGCCGTACGCCAGCGGTCGGCCTAAGTACAGCTGGTCAGTAGTGGTGCTGACGAGGCAACTCTCCTCTCTAGTGGTGTCCTTAGTGTCTCTGGTGTTTACATCATGGAGCACCTGAAGATGCTTCCCCTGACACAGGTTACAGGGTTTCCGAAGATCACACTGAGCTGCATGATGAGATCTCGCACAGCGCCAGCATCTGTTGTGGTCCTTTATCCACTGTGATAGTTGGTCCTTGGACAACTTCTGAATGTCCGAACATTGGCTGAGATAATGCTGATTACTTTCACAGTATGGGCAATAACGATTCGATTTGATGCCCTTATTCCCCAAAGTCCTAGAAACGGAACCGTCCTTGGTTCCATGCAGCACCGTCGTTACCCTCTTCTTCTGATGTCCTGCTTTGTCTTTATTTCCTGCTCCGGAATCATAATTCTCTGAATTATGACACCAGGTCTCGTACTGGAGCCATTCAGCGAAATCCACTAACGTGTAGACTGCGTTGGGATGGCGGAACATGGCTCGGCGGAAGTCTGCACGCTGCTCTGCGGGTAGTTTACTCAGCAAGCGGGCTACATGAGATCCGCATCTCAGCTCGGCATCACCCTCCGGACCCAAAGTTCTGAGTAACCCTACCAGAGACTGAACTTCGAGAGCGAACCTCTCAAACGCCACCGAGTCCCCTCGGCGGACGTCAGGAGCATCCATTACACCGGCAATCCTGTTCAATGCCATCTGGTGCGGCTGGCCGAATTTCTCACTTAGAGCCCTCATAGTGTCTGAGTACGGGGTGGCTGAGTTCAAATAAGAGTCTGCTATGAGTTTAGCTTCCTCGAGTTTGAGGTGATCCACCAGAATCTGGTACTTGAACAGCTCTGTCCCATCTGGTGGTAACAGATTAATCAACGCTATCTTCAACCGAGCAAAGTCTCTGGGATCTCGTCTAGTGAAGTAGGGAATGCTTGGCTTAGGACCTCGATAGGTTTGTTCAGTGAGAACTGGTAACATCGAAGGAGGATACAAACTTGGTGCTTGAGCCGGGCCTCCTGGCCTCAGTGATCCCCGACGATCTGTCGGCCTCTTTTCTGGTGTGGGGACAGGTCTCATGAACCGTGGCTTTCTGCCCTGTGGTGTCATGGTCCGATTCTTTATGAGTTGTAGATCACTCATCAGCTTTCCCAACATGATCGAAACAGGCTGGGTTGATGGAGAAGCGTCCTCCTCCTCCTCTGTCTCGGGCCACGGCGGAGGTTCAGGCCATTCCCCCTCCTCCTCCTCATCGTTACTCCACCATGTCGAAGGAGGCGGCGGGCCGTACGTCGGTGGTGGGATCTCGGACCGCTGCTGTGAAGTAGCCGTACTCTGTGGCGTATATCCCATCCTTCTCTTCATTTCTTCCTTTAAATCTTTGAGTTCGGCTAACTCAGAGCGTATTTCTTCTTTAGACCGCTCATATTCGACTTCTTTCATCTTTAACTGCTCCAGCTCCGAGCGGTATGGTGCGAAGCTCTGCTGCTGCCGCCTGTGATGAGGAGATGCAGTAGAATAATAATCTCTGTTATCCTCTTCTGCCGAGCTCTCCCGCCGCTGTGGTTCAGTAAGCGTCTGTTCTGGGGAACCAACCCACTCATCTACCGTAATTTCCCACTGCTTACTGGGCCATCCGGCTGAGATAGATGGGGGGGCGAGGGGCGTCATCTTGGCAGCTCCCTCCTCTGACGGTGAATACGAGCCATCCTCACATCTCGGTTCAGCTCGTACACCTCGATAATCAAACAGAGGCTGAAACCGGTGTTCCTGGTGGTCAGTTTCATAATCCTGTAAATACGAAGGTGGGCGGGTTTGCCGCTTCGGTCTCATCGTTGCTTCACGGCTGAACTGCATGCTGAAACAGTGGTAAGTGTCCCACTCCGGCTCGAAGGACCATGAATTGTAGCGGAGGATCTATGTTTATGCTTGAGGCTGGTGGAACGTTTACACTCGCCACTGTGTGTCGGTCAGGACAAACTGAGGAGGGGGTTTCCCACTTGAGAATCTCTCTTTAATTCGTGGTTACAGCAGTAGTACAGATATGCAGCAAAAGGTAGGCTTGGAGTTGAGGATGTGTGATTGTGGAAGTGAGGTGATGTGGTAGTAAGTCAAGAACGCACATCGACCTCAACCGAAACCGTAAGCAGCAGCTGCGTGTCTCCACTCTCAGAGCTATAATGCCTCTGCAGCAGCTGAACGTGCTATAACGAACTCGCCACCGGGTGGCGCACCTCCCTCCCAGTCCAAAGTAATCAACACCCGAGCCTTTGTAACACCTACTGTGACAGACGAATTAATTCAATTTCCATTGAAAACGTTCATCCAAGCACCAAGCCGTTTTTACGCCTGTCTGACATTTCTTGAGTCAGTGGTTTGGAGTTTAAATGTGCTACATAAAAACTGTATTAGGATCTGTCTGCAGTAAAGAGTGACAAGAGAGGGGAGCCGGTTGCACCGTATCAAATTAACTATTGTGCAACTTCGTACACAGGTGTATCGTTAAACATTTGTGCACTCACAACAACGCAGCAGCACAGATCGGATTACCAAATTGGATTGTGTTACGAAGACACCTCGGCTGTGTTTGTGCTCCCCAGACTGGAGGTTTCTACCTTCTGCACTCCAAAGGCGGCCGTTGGGGGCTTTGTTTACCCAGACACAGGGAACATAATTGGGTTCCTAACCGGAAGTTAGATACACGTCCACAGACATCAACACGTGGAACCGTGCATGCGTCTGCTTGCAAAGGGACTATGTTGACTCTTGACTCGGCGCTGTGTCACCACATGTATCCTCTCGCACTAAAAATAGGCAGGAACTTTCTAAATGGGCAGCATCACTATTGTCACATGGAACCTGTGGCCAAGGGCAGATAAATATATCCTGTGTATCCAGGTATATATATATCGAGCTGCGTGTGCTCGGTCAGACATGATGCATGGGAGGTGAAAGCATCGCCCGGGTAATCAGGACGCAGCACATCCCAAGTGCTGATGTAGACACGTCAACAAAGAGATAAAGCAATGCACACACACACAGGAATAATTCATCAATATTGTTTCCATTAGCAAAGCAGAGAAGAAGAAAGACGCTGTACCATAATTAGTGAATGCTCCAGAGCTGCTTGCTCATCTCCACAACCAGCAAGTCAAGATCAACACACAAAAACACTCGTGCACACATCTTTCTCTGTCTCTCTGAAGTGGGCACAGCTTCTGCATGACCTCTCTTGAACACACGTGCTTTATGACCACAGATGACTCTGAAATAATGCTGCGTTATGTCACCAAAGCTCTGTGGGATGGTGGGGGCAGAGGATGGGAGAGTCTCTATGACACTTTCTGTAAGATCTAACACCAAAGCACTCAGAGCAAAGCAAGGGAGAAAACCCCCCCCCAAAAGAGCGGTATCAGCATGAAATTATGGCAGACATGTCCGTTTTAAAACGTAGCTTTTGAGCGCAAAAGTCCTTGCTGACGTTTTCACCGGAACTGCGGAGCTGCTGCTGTGCACTGCTGCCAGCGCTCAGGGCATATGAAAAACAGATTTGGCAAGATTACATAATCCAGTCAGCCTAACTCACAGAGGACAACCGTAGGCTACATAGCTGCTGTCTGTACGCCTCCATCTGTCTCTCCGTCCATCGTCACGTGTTGAATAAAACGTTTTATTTTAGCCCAATGCTAAGTGCGAATGCTTATGAGAAGCGCGGTGGAAAACCACAGGCGGATGTTTCTGTGTCATGGCGGCGGGTCTTTGTAGTCAAAACCTGCTGATTTATGGAGGTGATGAGAGGAGAACCAGCATGGATGTACTGCATGAAATGGCTGCCATAAAGTCACAGAAATTTACTATGTGCTACAGTTATGACTTTACTTGGAGGAGAAACAAGACCTGAGTAGTGTGTAGCTACCTAGGGTTAATAAACTGAGCTACGAGAGATATACAAAGTGTCTTAGAAGCAAACCTGTTTGATTTATTTTACAGTGTAATGGTAAAATCGTACTTATGATGATATTCTGAGTTTTTAAGACAAATTTGTCTCAGAGGAAAGCTGTCAGAAATAAGGTTGACTCCTCATTTTAAGCTGGTTGCTTATTTTTGAGTTATAGATTGATAAATAAATACCTAGGTGAATAAATCATTCAGTTTAGTTCCCATATCTACACTGATGTTTTCTGAACGTTCAGAAAACCCTGAATGTGGAGAACAGGGGAGATAATAACAATATTTCTAGACTTATGTAAAAATGTTTTATATATATATATATTATTCTTGAAAACCCGCTACGTCAAAATATCATACGGCCCAACATATATTCTGTCTCCTAAAAAAAATCTTTGAAAAAAACTTTGGTGCAAAAAAAAAATAAAAAAAGGTTTGTTTAGGTCACAAATTGATCTAAATGGCTAAGTAAGCATTTGCTAAAAAGCTACAACAGAACTTTCTGTGATCATGTAATGTCATCACATGGTAAAGGCCAGGTAGGGAGTTTGTCAGTTACTACCCAACATGCTGATTTTTCATTTTGAAAGCTTTTGCATTAAGGTCATTTCAGAGCCACTGTCAGTGGAAATGGTTTTTATTAATTGTAACTTATTAAATCATGTACTCTCTAACCTTAAATATATGTCAATAAACTATATTATACTTATAAACTATCTGGCAGGAGGGCTTAGGGTGGCCATTGACCCCCACATTGCCCTGCCTCCATGGCTCCTGCTTGGTTATATTGTGTCTGAAAATAGTTTGATGCCTAATTTATATAAGAATTCCAACCTGAACTTGTCAAACGTAAATCTTCAAGCTCCAATAAAGCAACATCTCTCAAATCAAACCAATAAAATCTCCTGATTTTAGATTTTGGGTTTTGTTGTACCTCTGCAAGATTGCTAATGGCCCCTTTGTGGCCAACCCTTAAACAAATCTAACTGGCAGTGGCTTTGTATTTTTTGGTGATACCAATAGGAAACGACCAGATGAGAGGCAATGTAACGGTAAATAAAGGGTCAGTCTCTGAATGATACACAAAACAACATAAAAGCAAATAAACTTATCAAAATGCACACTCACCCACCTTAAAATCATATTAAAACATAATGCACACCACACTACCTGGTTGACAAATAAATCCCTGGGGTTTGCTCTTGCCCTCTTTAGTCTTAGTTTTCGCCTGAATTCCTGACCGAACTGCCCCCATCCTGCCCTAGAGGTGATTAATGTGTCGGATGGGCCGCCGAACGCTCTGAGCACCGAGCCCGCTCACCTGTCCTTTTACAAGGCTGGCAGCGAACTGCCTCATCACCGCCTCCACCGTGTAGGCGCTGGACCACCCGCGCGGGGTCAGCAGCTCCATGCAGATGGCCCCGCCGTCCAGCACGTAGCCGTTCTCCAGGCGCGGCGTGAGGACCCGCATGAACGGTGGCGAGAAGGGGAAGTTGTCGGGGAAGGTGACGTTGAGCAGGATGAACTCGGTGCTGGTCTCCTTCATGTCCTGCCACAGCGCCGAGTCCTTGTCCACCTGGTGCAGCTTGACGTTCCAGTCGAACAGGTTGTCCTCCACCAGCTCCACCGTGATGAAGTTGTCCCCTAACCTCCGGATCTCCTGCAGCTCCTTCATCAGCCGTCGCGTCCGCACCTGGGTGCAGTGCTGCCGGTGAGGCGCCAGCGGCGGCACGGAGGAGGCGCTGGAGGATTTGCTCCCGCCGCTGCCACCTCCTCCTCCGCCGCCACCCCCTCCTCCTCCTGATCCTCCTCCTCCTCCTCCACCCACCGTCTGCTGCTTCTCCTTCGCATCCTTGCCCTGCTTGTCTTTGCCGGTCGGCTTGTCCTTGCCGTGCTGGTCCAGCTTCCTCGCCTTGATCTCCGGGGTGCTCAGCAGGTTGGTCTCGTTGGCGGTCTGACAGTGTTTGTTGGCGTTGTTCTTCTGGTTCCCCTTAGACCCTTTCAGCGAGCCCTGGTGGTGCTTCGGATCCTCCGTGTCTCGGTCGTGCAGACGGATCAGACCGATCTTCCGCAGTAGGGTGGCCATCGTTTGGATAGACTTCTACCTCTCCGCTGATCCGCCCCCTGTTCCAGGGGCGAGACTCGCTCCTTTTTGAGTCAGGCACAACCTTTATGGATCAGACACCTCTTGTGTTTTTTTTCTTCCCCTCTCTCTTTTCTTCCGCAGTCCACCCCCCTCTTTCTCTCTCCGTTAGCTGTAGCCTCTGGATGAGCGCACAACCGGAGAGCCTGGGCCGTTTGCGTCTCAGCGCATCGTCTCGACGCGGTTCATCTGTAGGCAGAAAAGCACCATCAAGACAATTAAATCCACTAAATCCACCAAGCAGAACATCCGATCTAACCCGCCTTCCTCCTTCACATACACCGATCGGACATTATGACTGCAGTTGTGTCACGATAGGACGATGCGTTCCGCAGAAGCAATTAGGTGATAATCCATTTCTGCAGGACGGTGTACGCTTCATCATCAGCGCGTACAAAAGGGGGAAAAAAATCAAAGGAAGATGATGTCATGGTTACAGGAAGGCAAAGGAACATAATTAACGAATGTCTACTAAAAAAAATGCCAATAGTCATTTTAAATCGATCATGGTTAAACAAAATGAATAAATAAATAAATAAATAAAAATCAACGCCTGTACCTTTGACAAATCCACATCAGGCCTATCATCTAATCAGTTCAATTGCCTATAATCAAGTTGTCCGCTCTTCTTTTCCGTGTCGCTCCGCCTCAGTCACAACCAGCACTTTAAAAGCAGCAGTCCGGCAGATGGAGAGGGAGTCTGAGGTTACCGAGGTCCGCTGAAATCCGGAGAATGCGTGGCGTCCCCCGCGCGTCCCGAACAGCCCGGACAGCGATCCCGCGGTCCTGCGTGAGTGTGTAGGTCTGTCGTCTCTTTCTCTTCCTCTCTCTCTCTCTCTCTCTCTTATTCTCTCTGCGTGTATATATATCTATATGATGAAGGGAGGAATAAAAGGTCTCCACCATCCAGTGGACCTGCCGTCGGAGAGAACTGCAGTGATGAAGAAGAGAAGGAGGTAAAAAGAGAGAGGAAGAGGAGGAGGAGGAAGTTCGATGTGTGTGTGCAGCTGCAGCAGCTCCTGCTTTAATGCAGCCGTGTATGAAACACACACACACACAGTAAATCCTTCTCTTCTCCTTAGCAGCGTCTGTGCTCACCGGTGGGAGTACTGCTTTTCAAAATAAAAGCCTTTGGGCTCCTTTAGAGCCTGGAAAAGGCTGGAAGTAAATTTAAGGGTTTCCAGGCAGGGTTGTCCACAAGTATTTTTGGGGCAGTGAGCAGATTTTAATTTGCGGCCCAACATGTTAACAGCAGATGACCTTTTGGTGTGACAAGTTACTGTTGATTAGAACCTTACAGGAGTAGCTAACAAGCAAAGATGCTCAATTAATTAGACAAACGCTTAATTTACAGTAAACAAGTTAGCAGGTTTAATGTATTTTTTTGAAATTTGGAACAGATGTGTAGAATGTGGAAAATGCGCAAACTAAGCTACAAAATAAAAAATTATGTTCTTGGGAGCCCCCTGGTGGTGTTGGGGGACGTGCTAAGCAGCTGCTTACATCGCACATGCCTCAGGCTGGCTCTGTTTGTGAGTCTAGATGAGTGTGGGGAAAAAAATAGAGAAGTACATTTCCACACTTTCCGAAATTAACTATAAATTAACATTTTGTTAATTCAATCACATTCAATAAATTTGGACATTTGTTCAAATGAGGTTCGTTGGTCTGATTAAAAGTACCTTTTTTTAATTGCTTTGATGTAATTTTCAAATTTTAAATGTCATGGTTTCATTACCTGTAAATGGAAAATGACTGTAATCAACAGGAGTAAAGGCTTCAAACATCCATGTATGTTTAATGTGAAATAAATGGGTTTTCAGTAATATTCTGATTTATTGAATGGGTTTCTAATTTGTCACTGGACTAAAAGCACTCATGGAGTTTGGATATTTAAGGCTCTCAAATATCTAAATCTAGCAGCACGATCTTTCCTTAGTTCAGTGGTTCCCAAAGTGTGGGGCGCGCCCCCTTGGGGTGGCGCAGTGCCATTGCAGGGGGTGCGCGGGAAGCGGTATGGATGGATTAAAAAAAAAGAAACAGTTACACAAAAGTGTTTCACTGTAAAGATGGTTTGTAGTTTGTTTTGTTGCAACCTGAAGTGTGAAATAAACTTTAGTGGAGTTTGAAAACAAAATATGTGTATATGTTTATGTCTGGTTGTGTGCCCAGTTGAGTTGTTCCTTTCTTTTTTGGCACACCTCTAATTACTGTAATTAGAGGTGTGCCAATCGATCGGCCACCGGTCATAATCGGCCGATTTCCGTGAAAAAGTGTATGATCGCCGATCATTGTCTCTTGTTGCCGATCACCAAAACGATCACCTGTATCTCACTTCGTCAAATTACCTCGGGGGTGAAGCACGTCAAACTGCATCAACAGAACGAATCTAATATGACATTTTAAAAAACAAGCACTTGACGGAGTTTTGCTACATCGAGGCTCAACGCAAGGAAAAAATGACCCCCGGAGCAATCAGACAGCAGGTAAAGCAGCGCACAACTACCAACACTCACCCGGATTAGCATCACGGTCACACAGCTAAACAAATAGCGCGAAAAATAATTCGTGTCTTTGAGCTAGCGATGAAAGACATTGGTTGTGCTCTCGCAGAACCAACAATAGCCAGTAGTAAAAGCGGCTACTGGTAGTAATATTTCACAGATGGAGCGCCGTTTCTGCTCCACCCTGAACGTCTGCTTAATGCAGAATAACAACAACAAAGATTTCACATATTAAAACTTTTGCTATGTCCAAACATGAGAGATAATTTATGAAAAAAATAATAATAATTGACTTCCTCTCCCTCCTCCTGTGTTCTGCAGAATTTCTCCGCTCAGTAAGAAACAACCAATCAGAACCAGCATTACTCAGCTAGCCGTGCTTTTAGAAATTTTGATTCAGTAATTTAGGACTGTTTCTTTTGTTGCAACCTGCATTTGCCTTTGAATGAATGTTTCCCTCTTTTACTAGACATTATTTGATATAGGCCGTGTTGTGAGACTTATTTGACTCCTGTGGTACAAAGAACCTTACTGTTAAATGTTGTTTAACTGGTTGCAGGTTTTTCAGTTGTTCTTTTGACTGAGTAGCTGCTGCATTGTGCCTGCGAGTATGTTACATGTTTACATTAATTAGGTGAATTTATTACCGGATCATTTTTTAAATTTTTGCCAGATCACATTGTATCATTTATAACTAACATGGAAAAAGAAACAGTCAACCCAAGCAATCAGCAAAGATCGGTGATCGGCAGAGATCGGCCTCATGGGTGATCGGTATCGGAATCGGCAGCAAAAAACCTGATCGGAGCATCCCCAATTGTAATCCATAGGGGGGCCCAGAAAATCTTTGGGAACCATTGCCTTAGTTTGATTTCAAAGGACAGCTGGTGTCCTGTTCAGCTAGGCTTATCTGGGGTGTTTCTTTGAAACCGTGTTTTTGCCATGAAGGGAACTATCAAAGCAAAACCAAGCAATGTCAGCTTCACAAACTTTCACTTTGAGTCTTTTGGTTTTGTTCCCAGCTCAGTGGGTCCCAGTGCACTTCAGAATGGAAAATAACAATGCACCAAGGGCTCAGAGTTGCTCTGGAGCTTGGCAAAGAGCAGGAAGGACTCTGGAGCCAGTTTCACCAAACTATTTGAATAAGAGCAAACAAGTACTTCCTATTTAGTTTTAACCTGCTCATGTTTGTCTCATCTACTCAAGCATGAAGTGTGTTCAAAGTCCATCAAAAATAAATAAATAAAGTCAAAATATTTTATTGGATATTCATTAAGGGAAATATGATCCTGTCTTCTAACAACAATCATAATTGCTTATGATTATTAATTTTATGAAGGATTCTTCATTAAATGAAAAAATATATATGGACAATCCTGAATATCCTCTTTGTGAGACTGTTATATAACATGAGTGTCTTCAGTCAGAGGCTTCTTCAGATGCCCTGTAATACTGACTGCTACAGGCAATCATTCCAGCCCACAACTGTCAGCAACTCTTTAGTAGCCTATGAGTTACAACGATATTTAATTTCCCTCTGGGCTTAATCATATTAATTAATTATTCATTTAATTAGTAATATTAAATGTGTTTAATAAAATGTCAATTCTGAATTTGGTTGAAATACCACAAAATATTTCATAAACCCTGTGAACGTCATTTCTTTTTTAAATTTAGCGCTGTAATATTAACTGAGGTGCTATTTTTAAAAGCATAATCATTTCAAATGCGTTAAATCTAAACTGCACCCGTCTCATTAACAAAGGCGGCCCTTTTCTTAGGCGGCGCGACACTTTGCGACACAATACGACAACCCTTTACCATTTGTTTCCGAGGTAACACGATTGCATAGACAGCCGGCTCTCAACAGCGACTGGCTGGCTGCAGACCGTAAAGCGCAGCGGCGTTCTGCTTGTCCTAGCTTAGGTGGCTAAACAGTAAACACCGTTAATTTAGTGGCGGCGTTTCTGACACGTCGCTGTTAGAGCCGGTTTATTTGTTAAGAGCATCAAAATGGCTGAAAAGTTCGACAACCTCGAGGAGCACCTGGAGAAATTCATCGAGAACATTCGGCAGCTGGGAATCATCGTCAGCGACTTCCAGCCGAGCAGCCAGGCGGTCCTGAACCAGAAACTGTGAGTTAGCTTATTGCTAGCTTCATTTAAAGACAATTGCGGTAAAAAGCTTCATGTTGAGCCGCTCCATTCACCTCTCCCTCCAGGAACTTTATGATATCCGGACTACAAGACATCGATAAGTGCCAAAAGCAGCTTCATGACATCAACGTCCCTCTGGAAGTGTTCGAGTGAGTCATGCTGCTTGTTCTGTTGCACATAGTTACAATTCAGCTTCCTTTTTATACAAATAAGGGGGGGGGAACCAAAATCCTTTCTTACTGCGACGCAGTTAGCACCTGTGGCGCTGTGTAAAACAACGCCGAACTCCATAACAAAATTAGCCAATTTAAGATCACAATCACTTTCTGGTGTTTCTGTAGATCCAAATGGAACATAAATTTACTATTCACCTCTCATACCAGTAAATAAACATTCGGCCTTCGGATGTACGCAAAACCTCTTCTAAATTCATTAAGTTTGTGCTTTATCTGTATCACTTCTTACCATGATCTCATGTTAAACCCTGTGTTTCCAAAGGTACATCGACCAAGGCCGAAACCCACAGCTGTACACCAAGGAATGTCTGGAGAGAGCCTTGGCAAGGAATGAGCAGGTCAAAGGGAAGATAGACACCATGACGGTAAGAGATTATAGCGAGGACACAGACATTAGAGTGGAAAAAACCTGCAAAGGTCTGGGAATTGATATCAATGTTTTCCAGAACTGGATAAGTATTGAAAAAAGCAGGGCATGGAAAGTATTTGTAATGAATTTAATCTCTAACAGTAACATCATTCACCTGTTTACACATCTGTTCATCCTACAGAGATGTTTTTGTTCTTTTGAGTCAAACTATTAAAATAATGGTTAGGAAATTGACTAAATGAATGGAAAAATCTGTAAATGGTTATCAACCATTTACTCACATGTTACTGTCCCTATTTATTTCAAGTTTTATTTTATAACTTATTTATTTCTGAGCATTCTGGGTAGTTTTTAAATTGCTAAAATAAGAACTTGAGTAAATTTTACAAATAAGAATTGGGCACAAAAGTAAAAAAAAAAAAAGAAAAAACTTCCAAAAGTTTTTTAAAAACCTATTCTTTGCCACAGGATTAAATCACACATTCAAACTTGATCCTATTCATACTGGACATTTGGTTAACTGTCATCATACCTTCAACTTAGCTGTTTTGTAGCCATCGACGGATCCAAATACTGAAATAATTGAGTCTTTACTTGACTTTTCTTGGCAAAAATGTAGAGTTTTTAGAGGGTGGTTAGGTTCAAAATATATTAGCTTGTGCCAGTTCCTCACCACAACTTCTAACATTATTCTTGTCATTGTAGCCAATGAAAGCAGGCTGCTGGCATTGCCTTCCCAAAGTAATTAGTTATCCGATTCTGGCTCCAAATGGTCACAAAAACAATGTAATCGTCAAGACAAAGCTTGTTTTCTACATTCTTTTTGGCACATTCCACTTTGTCAGTACGTTGTAATTTCTCCTGACGGTGGACCTCGCATACATTATGCTTTCTGCCCAAATTAAAATGGCAGCAAGAGGAGAGGAGGGCTGAACAGACTGTCGATCAAAACCACAAAGATGGAAAAAGTTCAAAAAGTGAAATGACCGTAACCCATGGCAACGGCAACAGAAAAAGAGCGTAGGAATCAAAATGAAATTAATTTCTGTTGTTAGAACTCAAAAACTCGGATTTTTTACAAAATCTATAAAATCCTAAACCGAATCTGACATTTCTGATTATGCTGAGAGAATATCAACTTCTCACCTGAACCGTCGCCGTCTTCATTCTAAAATCACCAGGATTTCTAGATCACCATTATTTTATCTTCTATTGTTTTTTTTCCTTTGCGCTGTAGAAATTCAAGAGCCTCTTGATTTCCGAGCTCAGCAAAGTTTTTCCTGAGGAAATGGCCAAATATAAGGACATACGGGAAGAAGACGGGCCTTCCTAGTGTCTGCAGCTCACGACTCTCTCCCCGACCTTCACCCTGTGACCCCTCCTGTATGGAAGGTCTGAATGAACGCTTATCATTTCTGCTAAATGTTGTGCGGCTGCTGACGTTGATGAAGGTCGTAGGTCAGAGCAGAACCCGACCCCGCCAGCCATTACCTTCTTGTACATTGAAACTTATTTAAAACCATTCTTGTTGGAGAAACGTCACTTTTTTTAACGCCTTGGATGTGTTGTGAGAGTTTGAACTAATTTTCTTAAGTTTTACAGAGAGAAAGGTTTCGCAGCTCATTTCTAAGTATTAGGGAAGAAACTCCATCGGGTTCACAAACTGTATATTTATACCTGTATTTTTTTATAACGCTTCTTTATCATTGTGCAAACTCATGAGATTTTGTATCAAGCTCAGGATACTAAAGGCCATGGTGATTGAATGGAAATGTTTTTTTGACAATAACTTTGTGCCTCAGCGTACAATTTTTGTCATGTGTTTATATTGTAATGTTTAATAAATCCAATTTTTTTGTATGTTGAAATAGTAGCATTTGTAAAGTGTAAGAGGAAATAAACTCTTTGAAGATAAATTGGATCTTTTTTTTAACAGAAACATGTTAATTGGCTTTACTACATAGTCTGCAGCTTTGTAATGAGCTTTAAATGATGTGAACCTCGTCTTTAATCAATAGTAAAAAAGAAAATGTAGATAACGTAACTATGAATGGAAATTTTTGCAGCAATAGAAATAACATTTGTGTTTGTGTATGATTATACATATTTTTGCTGAAAATGATCATACTTTGAGAATATTGGCCCATGTCTACATGAAAGTGTAAGTTTTTTTTTTACATTTCCAATTGAAGAAAAAACATTTAAAATATATAATTTAAAAAGACAGGACTTCTAGCTGCGCAGATCATTTGAGAAATATCCAAGATGTTATTTAACAGTTTAAAAAAAGAGGCACTGTATCCTACAAAGATCTGCCTTTGACGTGGTGGGGATCGTTCAGCTCAGGTTGCACCTTGTGTGAAACTATATCCGACCAGTAAAAGTCTGCAGCGCTGAAACACAGAGAGACAGACGCACAGAGATAGACGAGGCTGCGTCATCCTGTTGGTAACAGCGGAGTGTGCCTCCACCTTAAGGGATTAACCACAGCGTCTGCTTCACCTGACCCCTGAGGCCTGATACTCTGAGACAGGAGGAGGAAAATGAGCCCTGTTATTGCCTGGTGACATACAAAACCCTTTTTCACATTCCAACCACAAACCTCCTTGTATTCTGTTGGGATTTAGATTTAAAGACCAACACAAAGTTGTTCCGGAGGAGAAAATATTGACATTTCTCAAAATTTTTTCGAAACAAAAACTGTGACATTTATATATGAATAACGTGTCCTTTCCCCCAATACATTTTATTGAATTTTCTCTTTTGGGACACAACAAACATATAAACAACAAACTTAACATTGTAAACATGTACTTATACACACTTGCATTCACTCAAGCACTCACCATTCAAGCCTGCATTTGTTCTAAAAACATACAAAACTCTTTAGATTAAGACAGAAAAATAACAAGACAATATGAAAATAGAAACTGTAGTCAAGACATGCATTTAAGACACTCCGCCTTCAGTCCCTATGATCCTCATATATGGTTCCCAGAGGTTAATAACACAACCTTTACTTGGAGACTAGAGTTGACTAGTGTAGACAACTCCCTTTGTAGGTCACCTCATAATCTGCCTGATCTGATGGGTTGAGCAATGAGAGGATTAATGAAAGAAGCAGCTAAGAAGCCTATGTTCACTCTGGGTGAGCTGCAAAGATTCACAGCACAGGTGGGAGGATCTATCAATAGCATCCACTAACTACACAAGGAAAAGTGGTTGAAAGAAAGCCATAAGACATGCAGTTCACCAAAAGCCTTGAAAGACACTCTAATTGGTCTTTCTGTCTCTACCCAAAGCTCGCGACCACACCGCAGTAGGAATGTAGATCAACCTGTAAATCAAGAGCTTCAGCTTTTGGCTCAGCTGTCTCTTCATTATCACAGACTGTTACAGCATCCTCATCATTGCAGATGCAGCACCAAACCGCCTATTCATCTCCTGCACTACTTTTCCCTCATTCGTGAACAAGACTCTGAGATACTTCAACTCCTCCACTTAAGGAAGGACCTCTTCCCCAACCCAGAGAAGCCACTCTACCCTTTTGCTTTCATGATGTCAGATTTGGATGCACCAATTCTTATCCTGGTTGCTTCAAACTTTGCTGCAAACCACTCCAGGTGAAAGATCTCAACTTGATAAAGCGTGAAGGAACCTCTACAAAGAGCGGAAACATGATGTTCAGGCCACCAAAATGGACTTCCTCAACACTTTGGCTGCACCTAGAAGTTATGTCCATAAAAGTTAAAAATAGAATAGGCAACAAAGGGCAACTTTGACATCCAGTTGTCACCGAAAACAAGCATTACTGCCAGCAATATGGACTAAGCTTTGACACAGATCATACAGGGACCTGGTACCATCGTAGTCCCAGAGTACCACCTGGAGGATTCCTCTAGGGCAGGGGTCTCAAAGTCAATTTCCCCGGGGGCCGATGGAGGTAGAGTCTGGGTGAGGCTGGGCCGCATCGGGTTTTCCACAAGAAAAGCTCTTACAAAAACATTCCAATGTTATCAAATGTCTTTATTTTTATTTTTTAAACACAAAATAAGATGAAAAAATAAATAAATTAACAATTCATAAGAAAAAAAAATTAATCAGTAATAAATAAATAAAATAATAATAATAATAATAATAATAATAATAATAACACAGCAGCTATAGAAGACTAGATAAATGTAATTATTATAATTCAGATTCAAAGTGTAAGTTTTTTTTTACATTTCCAATTGAAGAAAAAACATTTAAAATATATAATTTAAAAAGACAGGACTTCTGGCTGCGCAGATCATTTGAGAAATATCCAAGATGTTATTTAACAGTTTAAAAAAAGAGGCACTGTATCCTACAAAGATCTGCCTTTGACGTGGGGATCGTTCAGCTCAGGTTGCACCTTGTGTGAAACTATATCCGACCAGTAAAAGTCTGCAGCGCTGAAACACAGAGAGACAGACGCACAGAGATAGACGAGGCTGCGTCATCCTGTTGGTAACAGCGGAGTGTGCCTCCACCTTAAGGGATTAACCACAGCGTCTGCTTCACCTGACCCCTGAGGCCTGATACTCTGAGACAGGAGGAGGAAAATGAGCCCTGTTATTGCCTGGTGACATACAAAACCCTTTTTCACATTCCAACCACAAACCTCCTTGTATTCTGTTGGGATTTAGATTTAAAGACCAACACAAAGTTGTTCCGGAGGAGAAAATATTGACATTTCTCAAAATTTTTTCGAAACAAAAACTGTGACATTTATATATGAATAACGTATCCTTCCCCCCCCATTTAATACATTTTATTGAATTTTCTCTTTGGGACACAACAAACATATAAACAACAAACTTAACATTGTAAACATGTACTTATACACACTTGCATTCACTCAAGCACTCACCATTCAAGCCTGCATTTGTTCTAAAAACATACAAAACTCTTTAGATTAAGACAGAAAAATAACAAGACAATATGAAAATAGAAACTGTAGTCAAGACATCCATTTAAGACACTCCGCCTTCAGTCCCTATGATCCTCATATATGGTTCCCAGAGGTTAATAACACAACCTTTACTTGGAGACTAGAGTTGACTAGTGTAGACAACTCCCTTTGTAGGTCACCTCATAATCTGCCTGATCTGATGGGTTGAGCAATGAGAGGATTAATGAAAGAAGCAGCTAAGAAGCCTATGTTCACTCTGGGTGAGCTGCAAAGATTCACAGCACAGGTGGGAGGATCTATCAATAGCATCCACTAACTACACAAGGAAAAGTGGTTGAAAGAAAGCCATAAGACATGCAGTTCACCAAAAGCCTTGAAAGACACTCTAATTGGTCTTTCTGTCTCTACCCAAAGCTCGCGACCACACCGCAGTAGGAATGTAGATCAACCTGTAAATCAAGAGCTTCAGCTTTTGGCTCAGCTGTCTCTTCATTATCACATACTGTTACAGCATCCTCATCATTGCAGATGCAGCACCAAACCACCTATTCATCTCCTGCACTACTTTTCCCTCATTCGTGAACAAGACTCTGAGATACTTCAACTCCTCCACTTAAGGAAGGACCTCTTCCCCAACCCAGAGAAGCCACTCTACCCTTTTGCTTTTCATGATGTCAGATTTGGATGCACCAATTCTTATCCTGGTTGCTTCAAACTTTGCTGCAAACCACTAAAGATCTCAACTTGATAAAGCGTGAAGGAACCTCTACAAAGAGCGGAAACATGATGTTCAGGCCACCAAAATGGACTTCCTCAACACTTTGGCTGCACCTAGAAGTTATGTCCATAAAAGTTAAAAATAGAATAGGCAACAAAGGGCAACTTTGACATCCAGTTGTCACCGAAAACAAGCATTACTGCCAGCAATATGGACTAAGCTTTGACACAGATCATACAGGGACCTGGTACCATCGTAGTCCCAGAGTACCACCTGGAGGATTCCTCTAGGGACACGGTCGAACACCTTCTCCAAGTTTATAAATCTCATGTAGACTGGTAGCTGGTCCAGTGTTCCATGACCAGGACGAAAACCAGGATAGAAATCATGTATCATTTTAACTCTTCTTCATAGTAATCCGCTATATGTTAATCTAACTTGAAAAGTAAACTTCCTACAATCACCTCACGTACTCAGTCCTCTGTGGTGATGTAAACAGTTCCAGTTTTCAGCCAAAGCATGTTGCGCATCATTGATCGTCCTGCATTTCTCAGCTATTCATTTCTCTCTTATTTTTGCCTCATCCTTTGGCCTTCCTTTCAGATTGTGGATGAAAGCATCCCAACTAGAGCGGCAGCAGTCAAGGGCGCCCTTTTCACTCCAATAATAAGCCAATTCGTATAGATCGCAAACATTTGAAATTAAATAACTTTTCTTTTTCTTTAAACCCATTTGGTGTTTGTTCCGGAGAACCACCGACTTTTCTTTCACAGGGTGACTCTGCGTGGGCGTCCATTACGTCGTGATGCTTCGCCAAGCAGTGAGGAGCAAAAGGAAGAGGCAGTGAGTATTGTACTGTAATGACGCCTTTGTATGCAGCGCCGAGGTGCGCTGGATGACTCACTTGAAGAATCTTTCACCTCATCTTCTTTGCACTCTCACAAACACACCTCTTCATCCCAAAGACTGCTTTTCCCCGTGCTTCAAGGATGTGAATGGGGTTAATTGAAATGAGTCGCACGAGAGAGGGTCCTTGTCCCCCTACCGTTAGCCCTGAGTCATAAACCACACCGACAGAAGTAAAAACTGGCAGAACCTGCAAAGTCTCATTTCTCTCTGCAAGAGGAGCCCATTCTTCTCCAATTTCATGATGTAAGGAGGGCGCTGAGCAAAGAGCTTTCCAGAAACAAAGGCAGGTATCACCCTGGAAGGGAGCGCTTGGTGGGGTGTCGGGTGGCGTGATGCTCTGCAGGCTCTAAATACTTAATTTACTTCCCTGAAAACACGGAAAAAGGTCAAGGAGAGAAATGTGACAATAAGATACAGCTGATGAAACAGCCAGAGAGAGAAGAGGTATATGTTGCTTCCATTTCTTGCTTTGGCTTTGCTGTGTTTCCATACAAAATAACTCGCATCCCTCTACATTTTTTGTGTTTTGTTGCATTAAGCCACAAACTTCAATGTACTTTGTGGAGGTTTAGCATTGTAGAATTTACAGACTTTAATGTGATTTTATGCCTATATATGTACATAACTCTGCACTACTTTTTATTTGCTTATTCCTAATGAAACTGGCTGAGTTTGCCATTCCAACAAGTTAAGATGAAACAGACATATCAATATTTTAGTAAGGCAATATTGCCTTCATTTTCTATTTAATATAATCTTAAAAGGTGGATTTGATAAACCTGAGAGAAGCTGGCTTCAGAATGAAAACACCAACATCATGAGACACGTCATTCCTAATTTATTTAACTGTACTGTTAAGTAAAGATAACTTGTTTATTCCATCAACTGAGTTGTCTTTTTGGATGCCTTAACTTATATGACAACTTACTAATCTTTGCACTTATGTGAAATGTGAGTATTTCAATGGATTTGAAATGGGGTGTGGCCAAATGGCTCTACATCGCCTCCTAGAGGTAACCAATATTAAACTGTAATGTAGAAAAGGTGGTACACAGGTCTCTACAAGACAAGGGGGGCTAAAATGATTGATGGTCAGTTCTAAAACCAACAGGAAGTGGGTCATTTTGGATCAAAGGGTAATTTCTAACATTTCCATCACAGTTGGGTCGGGAAGCTGTACCCCATCACACATTTGCAGACATCCATCTGTCTTTTTGTTTTTTGGCCAACTCAACCTACTGACTGTCCCCAACTACTTAAGATTGATGCCAACGTTTCCTGACTGGGAATCGGGGATAAAATCAGGCAAAAAGTCATCCAGTGTGTCACCATATTTATCTGTCCAGACCACACAGTTCCAGTTAAAGTCCAGATATTACATTTACATCAGTGATGGTAGGACAGACAAGACTTTTCTTGGCTCGCTTCCCAAAAAGAGACTCCAGGCATGACAATCACATGTGATGGTTTGCTGACTGGAAGAATCCACATTTTGAACCCACATTAAATAAGCTGTGGAGATGTTTGACCTCACTGTGAGAGGTGGCCAGTTAAATATGAATTCCCCATCTAGTCCCAAAGCAGAAACGGGCGTCTCTGTTATGCCTTATCTAAATCCGAAAGTAATAGGAAGTTATGACTTACTGGTTAAAATTTCCCAGAAACTCTGATAATTTTTTTTAAAGGTAGAAATATATTACTGCACCAGTTAGCTATTTTAAATGATTTCTGTGAGTGGGATTATTCCACGGCAACAGAAGATGAATACATTTAAAGACTTTTACCAGAGGTAAATATCTGTTTCCAAAAGTTCACAAAGCTGTTCTAAAAAATATTTTTCACACAAAAACGAACGACGCAGCCGTGACGGGAGGACTCTAAGGCTTTTCGTGAAGCAAACGGTACTATTTAATTCTTCCACGCGCTCTCTGTTCTGGACTGGTGCGGCAGTGGAAATGTAAAAAAAATCCCATGGCGTCCTTGGGTTGGTGCAGGAAACACAAAGGCAGGGGGTGCTGCTGCCTTTGATGCTATTAGCATAATGTCTTTCTAATGCTAATGTGAAGTGCCTCCGACTGACCGCGGCGGCTCGCGCGGCCCACAGCCGTGATGGGGCTGACATGGCGGCTGCTGCTTCCTCCGCTCTCCTCTCCGCGCCATTGTGTCTGCTGCCTGTTCTCCTTCGGCTCGGTGACAGTCATTCACCTTCTCAATGAGGGTCAGGAGACAGACCCTCTATTCCTTCTGTCGCGGGGTCGCCATGGAAACACCACTCCCATTGGCGTCACCCACACTGCATCAATAGCTTTTTGCTGTGTGCGTGTGTGTGTGTGTTAAGAGTGCTGTGTGGCTAATGCTATAAGTGTGTGCTGTGATAATGAGCCCAGCTGAAAAGTATTAAAAGTCTGCCGTGGCTCCTTTCACATACAAGAAATGCGCAACACGTCACGGCCGCGGCAGCTGTCTTACATAATGATCTGTGGACGGCGGACACGTCACGATTTGATGGAATTAGCAAAAGTCAGTGAATCCTTAAAGGGATAGTTCAGGATTTTTGAAATTAGGTTCTGATGAACATTTTTAAATGGTAATATCTACCTTCATTTCAGCTCACCTTCTTGTTGGACATCGGATTGGAAACTTGGAAAACTCGGCATCAGCATAAAATGTTACACCTTTCGTTCTGAAGGCTGGAGCTAACAAGTGTATTTGAAAGGAGATTAAAACCACAGTGGAAAATGCAAAAGAGTTAAATAAGAGCGCTATTTCATTAGCCTTTACCTATTAATTCAACAGCTTTGCATTGATGGTGTAAAGAATTATTTACAGAGAAATCATTGAATACTTACAGAAGAAATTGAGGAAGGGGGCTGTGTACCATATAATCATGTAACAGGCTGAAAATGGAACATGTGAAGCATTTCACATCAGAGAGAACAGTAGGATGAAATGTAAAGTGAAAAAATACAAATATAGCAGCTGTTTATGTGCAGCCAGTGGTTACTCTCAAGGGAAATGCATTATTTGATTCCAGTATGTGTTTCACAGAAGAAGATTATTGGTGGTGCACAGCCACCAGAACCACCAAAAGAACAACCAAAGGACAACATGAGAATGGATCAGGTTCCTTATAGTGGTGGGACTTAATTAAAAATTAGTATAAAGTTAATTGCATATTAATTGAAGACTATATAGCCAAAAAAAACCACCCCAAAACATTTTCTATTAAATTTTATTCTGTTATTTAGGTTATTCAACCATCAGAGGTCACATATTCATGTTAAATTACTGCTTAGGAAATGTGGACTGTGGATGCTGACGACTCTAATATCTATATTAGGTTTGAATCTTTTAAAAGAACCTTACTTTAATGAGGCTCAAGCAAAACAACAACAAAACCCCCCACATATATTATAAAGCATCCTGATATCCCATCTTCCTCATTTGACATCTCCCTGTAATTGGATGATAAAGACATTAAATGAAAACCATAAATTAGCTCAATCACGCCTGCTGTACGACAGGCTAACAGCGGCGGCTGAATCGCTGCCCTCTCAACAAGAGGCACAGATGGCACTTAATGGATGGAAAATAGTATTTGCATCTGTGCTTTGTGACCCCCACTGCTGGTATGTGTGCTTTGCTCTTTTCCTCTCGCTTTCTCTTTCGCCGTTTTTCGCTCACATCCCGGCCTGTGTGTGTGTGTGTGTGTGTGTGTTTGCTCACAGGCAGCGAGACTAGAGGGGGGATGAAGGCGGCAGGAGAAGAAGAGAGGAGAGCAACGATGACAGAGGGTTTAATTATCTGAGACAGGCTCGCTCTTTTAGCTTTGGTCGTTAAATGTTAACAGTAAAAATGACAATGAGGACGATATATCTCAGTGTGGGTGTGTGTGTCCTAAAGGGAGGTGCAACAAAGAGAAGGCCACAGCAGCGAGTCTGAAAAGCACGAGCAGAGGAAGTCACTGTGTTCACTTGTTGGCAGCGTCTCGTTTTATAAAATCTGTTCAGCATCAGATTCATAACTATGATGAAGTGTAAATATAAATGTAAGCAGTTCCTCCTAGACGCAGCGCCGGCGATTGGGGCGTCTAATAAGTTCCTGGGTGCACAATGCATGGGAAGTCGACCAGCAGAGATTCCCATGTTTTTCCAGCCAGAGGCTGTTTGTTGCCTGAGGCTGGGATAATTTTTTTTTTTTTATCTCTATTTGTACAAAACACACAAAACTTAAAAGCTATTATAAAACAGAGACTGGCCTTTAAAAAAAAAAACAATTAAGAAATTGGGGCCAATTTATTGGTTTGTTGTTGAAAAATGACTTTAACATTAGGTCAGTTTCACTTTATCAAGGGAAACTTGATAAAGTTTCACTTGCTAACTTTATCAACACAAGATAAAGTCAACAGAAACTCTTGTGTTTTTTTCTTTTTGCACATGCAGTATCACTCAAATGTTTTGATGGAATGCTGTACGCCATACAATTCAAACAACAAATATTTTATTTTTGTTGTCCCAGTGTGCCTTTTTTTAAATAATTTTTTACGACCAAAAGCATCACAGAGATCTTTTTCTGCCCTCCCCCAGCAGAATTTCCCCAGCGACCGCCGAGTGTATTGATGACATTAAACGTCCAGTCAACGGTTCCCACGTTAGTCAGGTGGCAGCTTCTAACAGCTCACAATAAAGGTATTGATTAATTGCCACACACACCGTACCCATGGTGTTTTAACTCTGGTGTAAAAGTGAGAATTAATGATTGCTGGAGAAATGTTGAAATGAGTCATTAGTGCTTGTGCCTTAAAGTCCATGCCATGCCATGTTTTTCTTTTTGGCTTGTAATCATATCAATTCCCAAAAAACCGAAGGTTGACTGACAAATGCAGGCATTAATATTTAACAATATGACCACCCGATAGTAAAGTCTACAGATGACATGTGGACATAAGATGAGGATTTTTATGGCAATTTGTCCAATAAGGCTGTCTGAGAGCAGTGGCATTGAAACCTAGCAAACCGGTTCTCTTCCCAGGAATTTAAAAGCGGTATGTGGGAAACGTGCCTATGCAGTAACTCACCACATCCACAGTCTCTTGTAACAAAAAATTTACATTTCAAAAGACTAATTCTGTTTGCATTCAGGTAGACTTTACAATTCTGATCAAGGATTTCTACTATACTGTGCAGTGGCAGCTTTTTATAGGGTGAAAATGCTGCCAGATTTCTACTTAATTTTTTTCAAAAGTGAAAAATGGGCTATGACACCGGCGACTAATCACTCTGACATTTCTGTTGGATTTCACACTTATAGCAGCCAAACATGAACAACAACTTTACTTTGTAAAAGTTGGACGTTTGCAAAAAATAAACATTGGAATTTAACCAACCAAATCAGGAGATTGAAGCATTTTTAAAACATGA
Organism: Gambusia affinis; assembly: GCF_019740435.1. Classification (NCBI taxonomy): domain Eukaryota; kingdom Metazoa; phylum Chordata; class Actinopteri; order Cyprinodontiformes; family Poeciliidae; genus Gambusia; species Gambusia affinis. Next base: position 20,758,911 of record NC_057881.1, read on the forward strand.
ACAGTCGCTATTCTTCTTTTTATATCTGGGTTAGAGAAAATGTTCAGAAGGAATATAGCATGATAACACCACCGAGGGATTTACATACCGTCACACCTTAAACTCAGAATATATTTTTCTTTAAAAAAGGATTCAAGTAGATTTTTATGATTCACATAAAAGTCAGTTATACGAAGTAAATTGGCACTTATGCCAATTTAGGCATGAATTCATGAATGCCTAAATAAATTAACAACGGTAAAGATTGAGGAGATGTTTCAAATTTTAAAGGGGAAGTGATGAGAAACATTTTGACATGAGCTTGTGTGTGAGTTTGAGAGACATGGTCCCAAATGGTGGAATGAAATGTTAATTTGCTTGTTGACTATTTTCTCCCATAGTCAGCTGCTACTCATAAGCCCTGTTGTCCTCAGGGTGCCTCTTTTATCCCAGAGGACACACACACACACACACACACACACACACACACACACACACACACAGTAGCCTCCATAAAACCCACTACCACGCCCCGGCTTTGTTTTGCCATTTGGCATCAACTTCTGTCCCCTGATGTGAACCCTTCGGAGGTCACGGCATAAATGCCAATCAGGCCTCAACACAAAACAGCTAATGCAAGGTGACCCGGCCACATTCACATCCCACAAAATACCGACCCCAAACATCTGACCATGTACCGGACATACAGATCAAAAAGTTACTACTAGTGATTAAACTACTGAGTGGATTGGGTAAAAAAAACAAAAAGATTAAACTTTTTGGTCTGTGCCTTTATGCTAATTTTAGCATTTTATTTATAAAATATAGCTATCCAGAATAAACATGTGAAGAGGGTGCATTCATAAGTGGCAATAAGAACGTCAAACTTAAAGAAGCTTTTTTTTTTTTACATGATGAACCTGAAGTGAGCGTAGCTCTATTCTGGGTCAAGAACCTCAGCTTGCTAGCAAGTTTGAATTTAGCGCCTTTGCTAGCTAAAGCTGGGAACGAGCTTGAAATGAAATGAAATTTATTCGAACATGATACAAATATAAAAATAAAATAGTGCACAGTAACAAGAAGTGCATAAGAAAGAAGAGAAAATACAGATTTTTTGTTTCAGTTAACATATCATGCTCAAAATGGGGTAGGAAGAAGTGAGAACTTATAAACTCCTACCCCTAAACACTTGAGACTTTAGAGTCCTACTGTCATTAAAAAAATCAAAATCAAAGTGGCAGTCAGAAGTAACAGTTACTAATATTTACCTATACATTTTCCCATTTTATGCTGGTTTATCTTTCTAAACCCTTACACCAAGTTGTTATCTTCAATACACACCTTATTGCTTTCTGTCCCCATGTGTGTATCTATTGAAAATTACCTCTTTGTACTTTCTTTTGAATTGAGTTAAACTATTGCTTTGTTTTAAATCTTCATGTAACTTATTCCATAACTTTACACCTTTAATTGAAATACAGAAGCTTTTTCTTGTTGTTCTAAAATTGCGGATCTTGAAGTTTGAGTGACCCCTTAAGTTATACCCCCCTTCTCTTTCAGAAAACGTGCTCTGTATGTGCTCAGGTAACAACTTTTTAGATACCTTGAACATAAATTGAGCCATTTTAAATTCTACAAGCTCGTCAAATTTGAGAATTCTGGATATTATGAAGAGCTTAAATTCTTACGCCAACATTAAAACATCAAAACGGAGCCAATTATCTGAAAGTTCTTGGTGAAGTTTATTATAAATACAACTCATAAACAAAAGACACTTCACACAGTGAAGCCTTATTAAGAAGCCTTAAGGAGACAAATTAAATTTGAATAAAACGGTTTAAGTAGCATTTAGTAACACAATATGTTAATGTAATGTTAGAATCTCAACATTACTGAATGTAACGCGTACAAACTAATTCTTGAGTAAATTATTTTTACAGTTTTAATGGGTAATATTATTTATACATTCTCTTAAAAAATATTTTTATTGTAGCCCACAGGGTTATAAAGTTCAGAGTAGCTTGCTAGCAAGTCTGGTTTTACCATTATCGCTCATGCTAAACTAGCTATAACTAACTTAAGCTTTTTTCAACTCGGTAATATTCACAGGTACAAGTATTACGATAGAAGAAAACTTTTTCAAACCTAGTACATTTATTTATCCTACTATAATCAGTATTTATGTTCTGCATTGCACACAATAAACCAACCTTTTCTCTTATTCAAAAGGTTTGAGCAGAATTTGCTACCAAAATAAAGTAGCTAATGTAACAATTACATCTCACTATGCTTGATCAACAATTAGATAATGAAAATATTTAAAATCTATCAAAAATATTTTTTGTAGTGCACAGAAATTTTCTGGGGAAGCAGTTATGATAATAATCTGATAATGCATTAAGGCAAGATTTAACATCTGTGATTGTCAACATTCCTGTCCTCTGCATATTTTTCACAAGTCATTGCTATGTTCATAAAAGTTGGAATAAAGTCATAAACTAAATCTGCAATTATTAACAGAAACTTATAATCACAGGGAGATATTTGAAAAAAAAAAAACGAAAAAAAAACCCCCTGCAAATTGGGTGCTAACTTTTTAAGGCTTTACTGTGAGGACCAAGGTTACAGTGGGTTAGCGTGTGTGCGTTGCGCTTATAAGAGGATGCTTACAGTCTAATGAGAGAACGTGTGTGTGTGTGTGTGTGTGTGCGTGTGTGTTTACTGCGTCTGGTCACTGACTGTGCAATGGTAGGCAATGCTGTGTTCGATTTGTGCTGAAGTCCCCATAGCTGCAGCTGTGGTATTACGCAGCAACAACAAAGGTTCATTAATCAACGTCTGGGGCGCTAGCTAACACGCCTGCTCTGCAGAGCTGTTTTGCATGTATGCATTTTTTTTTATAGACAAATGTGTGTGTCTGTGTGGTGTTACTGTGTGTTTATTTCCGTTCACATTTGCAGTCTTGACAACCGTGTCAAAGAAAGTCTTAGGCCGCTTTTTGTGAGGCTTGAAATTAGCAAAAAATGAAACTTTTCTACGTTGCCAGTCGTGTATAACTGAACAGATGAAAACCAACAGGAAGTCGGCGCCTTCAAATTGTTCCCAAGGAGGAACCAGACTTATGCAGCTGCACAGTTCTCTCCCGGATATCCTGGCAGGTTTCTTTTTCACTTTCCCATTGAGTCAAACAAGAAAGCAGTGTGTTCCAGGTGTGACTCCAATTCACCCAAATGTGTCAGTTAACCTATCAGAGGTTTCCAAAAGCCATGACATCATCATCTGGGCTTTCCCCTCACTGCTTAAAGAGACAGTCAATCATCCTGTATGTACATTTCTGGTTTTGTAGACTTTCATAAATAAATCTCTGACCGATTATTTCTCTCATTATTGTGGAAATGACAAAATATGAATAGTTTTGGTCATCATAGCTGACTTAAAATGAGAAGTTTGCGCTGAGATTAAAAAAAGAAACCCTCATATATCTTTTTATTCGGTGTATATAAACTTCTGGTTTCAGTTGTATTCGCGATATATCGCCTATGCTTTTAAATAATGCTAAAAAATATTTAAGTATTTCTAAAAAGCTGCTAAGAACAAATGTAAATGAAGTGGCAACAATATAATTACGGAAGAAGATTAGGGCCACCGAAAAAAAATAAATAAATAAATTCTGACCTTAAAGTCAGAATTCTTTTTGTTTTTGTTGGCCCTAATCCTCTTCCGTAATATAATACATGATGTGAATTTGATGAATTTTGCTAGCTACATTTTGTTAGCATTTTGACAAACTGCTAGCTTTTTATCAGTGAGTATAGCGTAACTCAATCTCTGGACACCCATCAGTCGGCGATTAAAAAAGTCTCAGGTTCTGTTTCACACCGACAGTTTTCTGCTCTATTAAGACTCAAACTACGGTGACTTTGCGCCCTGCGTTGTTCAGTCTCTCCACCTTGCAGAGCTTAAGCCTGATGGCTCCACAAACGAATACATAACGTCCTCTGGGTCCCAGGCTGGACAACCAGTTCTGTTGCATCTGAAGGCGTAACACAAACCTTAAGTTAATCTGCTATTAAGATTTGTTGTTGCCCCCCTACACATTTTGTTATTCTCTCTCTATCGCGCTGGTTTCGACTTTGAATAGCCACCGAATTCAATTAGACATGAGAGAAAAAGCCACACGGACCGGGAGGCATGAATTTTTTAGGATCATTTCATGTAAGTTTTACTACCCCCCACCCTCCTCCAAAGACTTTTTCACTCTCCTTTATGAATAAGTCACACTTGTGCAGGTTTGCGGATTCAAAAATGGTTAAAGGGACATAATTTTTTTTCTTGATTCCTGAATGTAGGACTGTGAAAGTGTCTCCTCAAGTTCTGGGGGGGAAGAGAAAAACGATGACTCTGAATTAGGGAAAGCAGGAGAGAGAAGTGGAAGCACCTGCTCCGAAAAAAAAAAGAAAATCATTTTAAATATGGCTGAAAGTGTGCCTCTTCGGCCTGCGGGGTAACAGCCACGCGGTAAGAATGCGCACGCACACACAGTCATACGCACAAAAGCGCGCGCAAGCATCTGCGGTCATACCTTTTTTTTTAACAGCTTTCGGCACTTCGAGTGATGAAATTACAGCGGAGGGAAATTTGTAATTGTCTTGTACACCTCGCTCCGATCCCCGGAGTGTTTCAGCGGGTGGAGGTGGAGGTGGGTGGGCGCGTGTCGGGGACGTTATTTTTAAACGGGCAGTTGCGGGTCGGCTAAATTTAGATTGGCAGCCAACTGCTGACTTTTCCTACAGCATCAGCGCTTTGTTTGCTCACCGCAGACACGCCGAGGTAAAATTAGAAGGCCCGGAAGCGAGGTCCAGGTAGGCTTACACAAAACACAGCGGGTTACACACAAAAACTACACGTGTAGTGACGTCATCGAGAGTAATTCGGAGTTCGAGCAGCGGAAGATGAGCTGCAAGGTTGCTAATTTTACAGATGTTCGTAGTGACTCCGGCACTTTTCGGAGAAAAAAACGAGAGAAACAACTTTATTTTAATTTTTTTAGTTGTGAGAAAAACATTTTTGGACTGACCTTGAGTCTCGCTTTTTAAATGAGACCCCCTGACATTTGGGGCTAGGATGACTTAAGTCAAAGATATTACCGTTAACATTATGTTTTATTTTATTATCATATGTGCTAAATGTTTCATTCAGAAACAGAAGGTTGCTAACTCGATAACTCATATTACTCGTTTTCTGTCGAACCTGAAACGTCTGACTGAATCCCTCAATTTGATTTATGATAAAAGACAGCAACCCGTTTCTTTCTTTTCACAAAATATGCATTTCTGAAACATCTGGTTGTCAATTTAGTCACTGATTCAAAGTTTTTTTGTTTATGTTTTTTCTTCTTCGTGCATTCATTTATTTTCTGCTATTGCTCTGATTTCCATAAAATATGCATCTCTATTTACCTTGCTTAAAATGGATCCTTCAATTGTATCACAATGTGTCATTTACGCTTTAATATCTTGTCTTTTATTTTTATGTGTTGTTCTTTAATGCAAAACCTGTTTGCTTCATACATTTTTCTCCTAAATATAAAAGAGCACATCAAAAGGGAAGCGGTGGAGGAGTTTAAAGCAGGTTTAGGTCATGAAATAATTCAGTTTGAGTGAAAAAATAAATAAATAAAAAGAAAGAACATATTTGACCTCTAAATGGATTTGGATTAAAATGGTACAGAAAGTGTAAATACTCAATTATTTTTGTTTTCATGTGTGTTAAAAATGTCAAACTACTAAACTACTACGCAGCTAATTTGTCATTAGCTGGGTTGCAACTGCGCAATATGACATTTCTAAAATATATTTCCTTAATAGAAACACACCAGTTAAAAAAACTTGTTTTTTGATCAACACATTTGGGGCTTGGATGATTTCTTTCATTTAATTTTTTTTTTTTGCTAAGCTTGTGCAAACGTGTAAAACCGAAACCAGGAAGTGACGACTTACTGATAGCAAACACGCTGTAACAGTTTCTACTACAAAGAATTGCAAATAAATTTACATGAAAATGAATGTACGTGACCAAATCAGGCACAGAAATCATGTAATCATGTAAACTGCCTCTGAAAAAATTTTTAATGAACATAAAAGCATAAAAAACACCCAGTTGTCCAGTGCAGAACAGGCTTCCTGCATGCGCTCTGGCTAACCAACGTCGCATCGACGATAAACACCTACATAATGTGCATGTTGTGACTTGTGTTTGGATCCATGGATGCCTATAATAACGCTCCAGATATCCTCGACTTAAACTGCATTAATATTCATCTGTGAATGTGTAAAGACTCGAGACTAATCCTCCCCTCAAAGACCTGGCAGCTTTGCATTTCATTTTTCAGCTTTTCCCTTCCTCTTAACCTACTTTACACCCCCTCAGCCTCCTCCCATTCCTCTGCACAATAAAATTCACCAGGCGGTGTCATGGTTGGGATGTCTCTGGCTTTTCTTTTCTGTGCTCATATAAGCTCATTTAAGGCAATTAATCCCCCTGAGTTTGTAGGCTTTAATGCTGCCGATAAACTACAAAGCAGTCAGGACCTTGCGTTTACCCAAAGTCATTTTCTGGAGCTGTTCCCTTTGTTTTCCATCTATTATACCCATTATAGTTGGTAATCTGTCTTTTTTTTTTTTTTAAAGTGGGTACGTGTTAATACTGTCTTTTTTAAAATTTATTTTGTACATGCAAAATCTTTGGGCAAATGTGTCGTTTACAGAGTTTTAATGGTTGAAAAACGTGTTCAAAGCTGGAGTTGTTTGATCAAAAGCGATTCCTTCATCTGAGATCGTGATCTGAGCCGAAGGAAGACGTCAAAATCCCGAGCATCTGAAGCGTCAAAACGCAGATGTATGATGAAAAATGATTATTACACATAATTAAATTAGACTTGAGTAAGTTTTTCACATTAGATACAAGGAAAGAGCTACAGCACTTCATATTTTATGTTACTGTCTTATTCCAAATGACATTGAATTAATTGATTTCCTCAAAATCCTACATGTAAATATACCATTATGACAATGTGGGCAGTTTTTTTCTCTTTTTGACGTGTTATGGAAATCTATTGACTGGGAAACCAAAAAAATTAAATAAATTAAAAAAAAAATCACATTTGCATCTATTAAGCAATACATTTTTGATCCATCTTCAGTAAAAAAATAGTAAATGTTACTTATCGAGCTCCTTTCATAGGTCAGAAAATCACACACAGAAGAAATAAACATTTTTTAAAAATGGGCTAGGTTAGGTTGCACTGGTTGCCACGGAGATTAAAAGATTTCTCAAACATGCATGGCAGAATCAAGGTAACACTCACGCCATTTTTTTGGTGAGATAATAACATGACGACATGATGTAAAAGCTCAAAAAATGTTGGTTTAAATAAAAGATACTGCCACTTCAATAAATTTACGACATTCTCAAAAAAAAAAAAAAAAAAAATCCCAGTGGTCTCAGTAGAAAATTTGTGTGTAGAATTTTGAGGAAATAGATTAATTTCATACAATGTGGAAAAAGTGAATCACTGTGAATACTTTCCAGATGCGCCGTATTTACTTAGTTAAACACTATCGCAGTTTTTATATTTTTATGTATAAAAATAAAGAAAACCCTGATGTTTCTTTACTAATATATTGTGTTTTCCTACTGAAACAAATAAACCCCGTGGAGTAGAGAGTAAGGACTCTTAAAACTGTGGCTCTTTGGTAGAGTAGTCTTGCAATCGGAAGGTAGTAGGTTTGACTCAAGCTTCCTCCTGCCACGTGTCGATGTGCCTCTGGGCAAGGCACTTAACCCCAAATTGCCTACCGATCTGCGTATTGGTGTATAAATGTGTGTGTGAATGTGACTCTAGTGTAAAGCGCTTTGAGTGGTCAAAATGGCTGGAAAAGCTCTATATAAGTTCAGTCCATTTACCATTTAAAAGTTGGTTGTTTTTTTTATTTGCCAGATCCTATAAGTGGGCGTGTCTTTCTTCGTGGAAGCCTCTCCAAGGTTCCCATGTCTGCATTTAGACAGCTGGATCAGTGAGGCTTGCTGACTGCATGCAGGTGACGTAACATGGATGTAGATGGATTAGATGGTGACGTCATGCATTCGTGGGCTCAGAAAAGCCGTTGATGTTGGAGCTTCCTGGAATAATAAAGCTGAGTTTCTCCTGCTGGATGGTGGCGTGTTCTGGGATTTTGCGTGTTGCTATTCGGAGAAAATGGCTCTAATCTGCTTTGTCCTATCTGGGCGGTGTAACAGGTAGCGCATAAAAAAAAAAAAAGATAGGTATGTGTGGCCCAGGTGAGCTCAGTGCAACAGGTCTTTACTTCGATATCTTCCTTTGTCCTTTCAAACTGTTGTTTTCCACAGCAGAAGAAACCAACAATTCACTTTTAAAAGGTAGAAACCTCCAGAAGAATCGGACCCGCCTCGACAGGAAACACAACTCCCAGAATCACCGGGTCAGGTGAAACTTTATAGGGGAGAGGAAAGAAAATGAAGAGAAGATAACAGCTGCTTTTCCATTGACTATAAAATTGCACAAATTAGAACTACAAAAATAAATTTTCTTAATGGAAACGTGCTAACTTTGAAAAAAAAAACAAAACAAAAAAACCCCTAATATTTTTGTGTTAGAATGGGGTAGTTTTTTGGCTGTATTGAAATTTGTGTATTTTGAAAAGATGCAACGGAAACACTTATCGCATCATGAGTCGTGATCAATGATTGGATATTACCACTGATGAAAACCACGAAGAAGAGAATGACAGGAAGTGGTAAGATGTGTTTTTTTTAATGTGAGCAAATGGACTCACGTGTGATTTTAATCACGAGTCTTATTTTTAAAAAAGTGCTTATTTAAAGAAAACACAACTGCAATTTTTTTTTTTTACATTAGTGGAATATCGACAACGTTTGAAATGTAGCTACTGATGCTTTTCCATTTGCTTTAGCCATATGTCAAGCTCTCAACTGTCTCAACTATTTCGTATTTAGTTGTCGCTGAGGATCCAACAGCAAGCAGGAGGTAGGCAGGTGATTCAAATGAACAACACAAGAACGCAGGACTGAAAAAGAGGAGATTACAGGAGGAGTGAGCACTCATGATGGGTTGACAACTGAAGAAACTAGAAACCAGAGAATAAGACCAGAGGATTGAACAATGAGGAGAAACGATTACTGGGGTGGAAAACCAGGTTCTGATCCACTGAATGAATTACAGTTTATGATGAATTGATGTTTTTTTATCATTAGCTTCGCTTTTTCATTCCTATGCAATTCCGCTCGATTCTCATCTCCCTTCAATATTCCGTCATGACTTTCTCTCATTCAAGTGGATTTTATACGGTAGAATTTCAGATGGGCCAATCAGAGAACAGAAGGCTAAGTTGTGAACATTAATGTTGATTTTCTGCACTGTTTTATTATAGTATACCCGTAGTCAATAGCAGCGAAGGAAGTGAATGTACACGTTAGCCACGCTAGCTGCCTCTTTCGGCTCCGCAACTCACTCTTTGCAGTGGAGAATGGTTATTTACAGCTCACCCAACTTCCTGTAAACTTTCTTGGCGCATTATATGTATGTCATGGACAGATGTTAGCAATTGGGTCAAATTTAAAACTTCAACAGAGTCCTGAGACTCTGAGCATTTCTCTGCTAGCTCCAGATTCCAAGAAGCAATCGTTTCTCAATAGCTGAGAGTCCAGACACTCTGTGCGAAGTAAAACATAGAACAGTTTTCACAAGGGTAGGAACTCCTTAAACCCAGAAAACTCTTAGTAGGCATGATAAGACATTAAAATAATAAAAAATAAAAATAAAAAATCCGACGTGCCTTCTAACCAAATCCAAATGATGACACTTACTGCCTAACCCTGCGATTTATCCTAAACCACTGTTCTATCGCGCTTGACTCTGAACAAACTCCTAAACATAAATTGTTGTATATTGATTGAAGTGACGAGTTTTCTCCATCTGTTCCTGTACTCACAAAGTTCTCCCCTCATCCAAGGAAACACAGATCATTAAAATAAATTTCTGCTAATAAGTGTGTAAACAGGGTATCACAGGAAGCGCTGGGACGGTGTGTATGGGCGGTGACCAGCTTGTTTGTGCGATCCTGCTATATGTGCTAATTAATCCACGTTAGCAAGTCACTTTCCGTCCCTCCGCGTGGGCACACGCACTGTTTCCCGTCATTTCTTAGTTAACGATTTCGTCTGCTTGCGTGTCCGAGAGCCGAAAAGTCAAAAGTGTGTGTGTGTGTGTGTGTGTGACACGTGATGCATTCAGAGTTCATAATGTGAGTGTGTTCTGGCCCCGTGTTCTGTTTAAATGTCATTACATGAGGTGGGGCTGACTCTTCCCTCACAAACATGCACACAACTCTGCTGTCCAGCTCTTTAAGCTTATATAAGCGCCTATGCGCTACAATCAACAGACGCAGGAATAGACCTTGTAAGTGGCTTAAACTGAGTCATGGAAACAAACACAAAGACTTCTAGATCAATGAATGAGTCTTGTTTTGTTTTTTCCATTTGCTTTGGAACCTGAGGGAGAGTGTTGGGCTAATCATCCGACTTCCTTTAAACAGCAGCAGAAAAACCTTCTGAACAGAGTTTAATTCGATTAGTCTTACATAATAGCGAGCAACAATTCAATCAGATAAATAATTTCTTAATTTAGCTAGCAGGGAAAAGCTAGTGACCTGTCTCGGTCCTGCCAAGGGCAGCTCTTATGTAAGGGGTTTTTGCACAGTCTGATGAGTCGGTAGTAATTCCCTCGTTCCCTATTTGGCAGGTGGCTGAGGATGACACAGCACAAAACTGCTGCGTCGCGTCGGTCCGGAGCTATTTTGAGACGCCACTTGTACTCGGCTGCTCGAGTGCTGTTTGTATGTGATTCACGTTGCCCACTCCTGGGCTGCCTTCTCCTTTCGAAAAGTATTTTAATGTGGACGCCTTGGCGGACCCAAGAGACTAACAGGTTGCAAATTGAACTGGAGTTTAATAAATGACGAAATGTTGTCTAAGCTATATTTGGAATGTAGGAGATAGGGTGAGCAGAAAGACAAAACAGTTCTATTAATCATGCTGTGTTGTTCTTTTTGCAGTCTGGGGGGATTATAAACTGGAATGAAAGTGTTGTGCAGACATGATGAACACCAACGCAGCTTTAGCAAACCGGACTGGGGGATCAGTTCCTGTGTATACTGGTCCTTTGTTCACTAATTATAATAGGATGGAGCAGAACATGAACTAAGAGTTATAAGCGTTTTGTGCTTTTCATTATAATTTAGTTGATTTACTTATAATTTAGTCTAATTAAGTTAGTTTTAACTTGTTCTTGGTAGTTTGTATTAGTTAAATTTAGCTTGGTTTTAGTTTTTTTTATACATTGGTTATTTTTTAGGTGCAGAATTAAAAAAGGTCAAAGTATTGGATTGTGATTACAATGGATATTCAACAGAATATATCATTTTCAGAAAGTGTTTTCAATTATTGTTGAACAACCAACTTTTGCAGCCATTTTGCGCCCTAGCATAAGTGCCACCAGGAGAAGTAGGGAGCGCCTTTACTGACGGAATTTTTTTAAATTTTGCATCAGTTTGAAAGGCTAATAAATATATTCATAAACACAAAAATATCCCTTCATTTTTCTGTTTTTGTGGGTTTTATAAACACACAACAGAGTTCCTTCCAGTTAGTTATAGTTTTCCCTCATTAATTACCGTTTTTATCTATTTCAGTTCACAAAAAAAAAAAAAAATTATAATAAGATGACAATACTGGAATCACTTTTGTTATTTTATTAGTTTGAGTTAAATATAATAACCTTGAGTGGGATTTCGTTAAAGACTCTCACTGTGATTTGCTCTAATCAAAGGCGTAGAAATTGATTTTAAAGTATTTTATAGGTTTTAATAGGTTTTCTTTCAGGACTGCCCTACATTTAACTCCCTGTTTGTAGCTTGTACTCGTAGTTTGTGGTGCCGGAAAATTGATCCTTTTGCAAGGCACTGAAGTTACAAGGTCAATTAAAACAATGATCATCAAGAAGCACTACGTACATTTTCTCATAGAAGCAATGTTTCAATGTACAGAGGGACGGGCCGACGACTTGTCAGGGTAAATCGTGTCTCCCGCTCCCCAGGGTGCGGTCGAGACCAAATTGACGACACAACAGCCGAGAAGCAGGGTCGTGATAATGATATGATAATTAGGAATAAAACACGGTTGAAACCAAACGTGGGCCTGGATGCATAATCACCAAGGAGTCTGGGGCCCGTTTCATCCGATGTATGCTAATTCAAGGCATGTGAAGGCATGGTAATGTGATATCATTTTGTATTCAGGAGAGTAATTCCTCGGTTTCCACATGAAGCCCCGCCCCCTACGTGCCCCAGCATTTGAACCTTTTTCTGCATACCTCAGCACTGCCAAGATGTCAGGAACATTAGTTCATTCAGGGCTGCATATGAAAGTGAAAACAACACCCTCTCATCTTCAAAAACAAAGAGTGTACTGAATAATGATTTAGGTGGAATTTTCTTTTAAAGAGAAATTTTTTACTCTGCTACTAATTAGCTACAAGGTTGACCATCAGTAGCTGCAGTGCAGAACAGTTAATATCTTGCTGTTGAGACATTGTTCTTCTGATAAATGTTAATCTAAATGAAAGCTTAATTTCAACCTCATTGAATATATAAATTCTTCAGCCAATGTTTTAATCTTTTTTATACTGTTTTACCTTTAAAAGGGGCAGTATTATGTACTTTCTGGCATAGAGTACAATTTTGTAGCACAATTAAGTAACTATGTTAACTTCAGTTGTTAAAAAAATGCTACATGAAATTTGACTTAAGAGAAATGTGATTTTGTAATTTAACACCTTGAAATTGAAATCCGTCTCTTTAAGAAACTCCAGCTCTTTCTGAAACTCTGCCTTCAGGAAGTCTTCACAATATCGCTCCTATATTAACCCTTTAACAACGTTTTTAACCCAGCCGATAGAGAGTGCTAATAGCTGCTGGCTAGTCTCGAGGAGTTTCGTGGCAGAGTTCAAGAGGAAGCAGCTTCATGGAAGAGCTATGTCTTGAAGGCGGAGCTAGGTCCAACCAATCTGAATGGTTGCCATGGAGATCAAATGATTTATCAAACATGCATGAAAGAATCACAGCTACCCTACAGGTCTGTTTTTGATGAAGGAACAACATTACAACAGTATAGGCATATATGAAAAAGTTCATGGGATGTGAGTACCTTTTCAAGGCAATGTATTACATTCATGCACACATCTTTACTCAATGTATGCTAATATATTTTCACAGAAATGATGACGGTCATTTTCAACCAATTCAACCAGCCTTTTCGTTTAAAGGAGTGAAAATAAACCCATGCTAGGTAAGTACGTCAAACTTTAAAGGGACAATAAATGTCTAAATCTAAGCTAATTTTCATCTTCAGGTTACAAAAATAGATATACAAGACAACAATGTTGCTGAGGAGTAATGTATAAATGATTTCCACAGAGCCATTTGTTCTAATGAAACGTCTCCTTAGCGTTGTGAATTAATGCAGCTCTGACGCACAAGTTCAGAAATGAGCTGTCGGGGCGACGTGTTGCATGTTTCGTCGACTCATACAATCCACCGAGCTCGTCAAAAGTAGGCCGTGGCACGGTCGCCTGCCGCTCTGCGCAGTGTAATATAAGTGAACAAAGAGTGTCTGAAAGCACGCCCAAGGAGAAGAAAAGAATGGTTTAATAAAAGCACAGACGGGGAGGAAATGAGAGGAAGGTGGGAGCAGCCTTCCTAGGAGACTGTGATTAACATTTGATTGGCTGTCACAGTTAACTCCAGCCGTGCTCTCGGTGTCCTTGGAGGAAATGCAACGGCTGATTGTTTAGGAAAGAAAGCAACGAGCTAGAAAAATCTAAAGCTACGCAAGAGTGTCGTAGAGCAGGGCGTGAGAGAGGGGGATGGGAGGACGTGAGGAGAGAGCGAGAAGGAGAGTGTTAATTAGCAGGGGGAAAAAAAATCAGCTCAAGTCTTTCGTCTGAGTGTCGGCCATATGGATTCTGCTCCACTCAGCCATTTCTGACCCGCAACGACAACAATAATTAACAGCACACTGTATACAAGAACTGATGGTTTACAGTACTATCATGTTTGTAATTTAGAAGTCAGTTTCATTAATGGAAATTATAGGCCCCGCCCATATAATTTTATATGGAGACGAAAAACAAAAACGTGAGCATTCAAGTTCGAACAATTAAAGACAAAAAATTAAAATTGTTGCTAGCAATTAAGAAAAAGCAGTGTTGGCGTTCATCATCCTCAGTCATGAGACGAAATGTTGGCAACTTATTCTTCTTTTTGTCATTCAGACATTGGAACGATTATGGAATGCCTACGGTGTCACATACGCATGAACATTACACATATTTTACACCTTCGCACACTTTTAACGTGCACATTAGACATTGTTTGTCCATTAGTTACGCATGGCAATTTGATGCCTATTCGACGTGCAAACATCACGTACATTAGGCGTTGTTTGCGTATAAAGTCGTGTCAAAGTGAACGTGGGAGCAGCTACATGTACATGTGACGTTTCTGGGAAAATTGTAGTCTATGATTTTACAGAAGAGCTGAAACACTCAACTTCCGATGAACTGTGCGATGCTGTCAGAGCTCTGGTGGATACGGCTGGAAAAACCACGTCATCCCAGCACAAAAAAACGATTTATTGAAAAACGTATTTTAAAAAATCTGACGGGTTTACATTAAGCAAATTTCGTAATTCCCATTTGTGCAATTTTATGGCCAATGGAGACGCAGTTACTGTCTCAAAAAGGAGACAGTAACGGCTCCGAGCCACACACTGAAACACGAAACCGGCATTTTGAAATTTCCCCTCTCTGGAACCTGTTTTCAAAGGTTCTGGTCTCCCAAAACGTCACATCCGTGTGCACATCTCAGCCTAACCGTTAAAAAAAACAAAAACGTACTCTACTCTTTGTGTGGGCGGGACTTTAATGCAGTGAGCTACTGGTCATCTTGCAGTCAACCAAAGGCAAATAGAGCAATAGTATAAGTGGATGAATTCCTTTACCAACCACTCTAACCACACCTTGTCGGTTGTCTCTGTGTTTTAGTGGGAAAGACCAAGATTTGGAGTCAAACCTCTGTTGTTACTTGCCAAGTCAAGAAGTTACAGCCCCAGGTTGACTTTTCATTCCACTTCACAATAATTCTCTACTTTGCGGTTCTATATCATATAAAATCCCTCCAGGAATCCATTAAACTGTGCTGTAATTGTGAGAAAATTCAAGGGGTATAAATTTCTCAGTGCTTCTCAGAGCATTAAAATGTCTTTGCTGCTCATGCCCAGGCTATTTTTTAAATAAATTTTAATTCACCATGTAAGTGTAGTACTTAAAAAAAGCAAAAGAAAAAAGAAAGGAAAGTCAACACTACAACTAGAAAACCAGGTCTAAGGATTTTACACAGCACAAGTCAGTGAAAAGTTTTCATTACAATAATAGCAAAGGAAAGGGAAGTACCTCTGTTATGCTAGCTTGACTATGACAACTTTAACATGTAGATATGCTGTGGAATTCATTGTGTTTCGGATCAGTTGAAAAAGCACTAATTCTGACAGATAGTCAGTAGAGCAGATGTTTAAATTAGCTAGTTTACCACCGCAGACTGTCACTTATTAATAATCGCAAAATAAACCTCAAGCCTGAACACGTAAAACTGTAACGGACTGAATGTTCTTTTTCTTGTGTGGGAAATGTTTGCGTGTTTTTTGATGTTGAATCTTGATATGGTAGTGGTACTGTTATCAGTTATCAGTCAGTAGCTGACAAAGAGAGCAAGAAAAGAGAAGAATATGAGTGGTTTTGAGTTGTTCCTCAACAGCTTCTCTGTGTTATTTTCCCTTTGCTGCTAAATTAAAAACACCTACATGTCCAGATTAAATTTTTAGATTATTTTTTCCCTCTACCAGGGGGTCTTTTGTGGGCTGTTGTGTCCCTTATTCGAAAGTAGGCTGACAGGAAGGGGGGAAGACATGCGGCAAACGTCGGCCGGGTCCGGGAATCGAACCTGCGACCGCCGCGTTGAGGACTGAAGGCCTCCAAATGTGGGTTGCTCTATCCCCTACGCCACCACACCATAGTCCAGATTTCATTTTGTTTGACTGTGGCAGTGGATGGTCAGTCTTTTTGCCCTTCAGGTATTTATAGGTATTTTGTTTCAAGTCCATCAAATTGTTTCATCTGGACAGTCTGCCTGTTTTTAAAAATAAAGCTAAAAGCTAATTTCAAAGAAAGATGCTTATTTTCCTGTGAGCTTGTGCACATTGGCATCGAGATTAAGACAACTGTCCAGTACCGTCCGTCCAGGTTTTTTCCAGCCTGGTCCTGAAATGTTTGTTCGCGCCTCTGCTCATGTCTGTAGAAAGTCCTGGAAGCAGTTTTTTCTTAACACTACTGTGACAACTAAGTAACGGCTCATCAAAAGTTGTGGAACAAGAAGTACGTAATGAAAGATACATCATTCATTCGACATCAGGTTAATATTTCATGACCAGCGAGGAGAAAACGATGCCCCGAGATTCTCCCTCAGTCTGAACCAGGGCTCAGTGGAAATCAGCAAAGTCTGAGGCAGCAGATCACATCTGTGCGTGTTCTCCGTCTTCCAGACAGCTGTTCCTGGGGAATCTCCTCGGCAGCCCCCGAACTCTTAATAGATGTACTGGATTCACACTACGTTGGCATTTTATGATGTTGTGGCCGTTTTGATGTCTGAGCTTCTGTCGCCCGCGGTAACGGTGCACCAGAAAGCAGAAGGATCGTTGGAGAAAGATGCACTGCAGCATCTTGCCGTAGCAGCACGATTCACAGTTTCTGTTTGCCCACTCAAAGACCGTCCAAGTCCGACAGAACAAGCTGTGCTCCCTTTCATTAGGCCGCTAATGCCGCCGCAATATTCTGATGGAATCAATTAAACGCCAAGAGAGCCAAATTGTGTTTCTGTTCCAGAACCGTTTTGGGGTTTCGGACAGACCGAACACGACATTGCAGCTCTTCTTGACATTCTTTGAGGGAGTGATGTATTTAAATGTTAACAAAAATTGTGTTTTCACTTCCTCGATAAAACTGACATCACTCAGAAGACCTGAAAAGAAACTGAAAATGGTTCAGCATAAAATGCATTCTTTTTCTGCAGAGAACCAGTATTTTATTTTCTTGGGTTAGAAAATAAATTGCTTGGACTGAACTGAAGACGATAAAAGATTAATTTATCTCTTAAGGCTGAAGTTGTCTGCCATTTCTCCAGCTTGGTTCTGTTTCTCTGTGTGTGTGTGTGTGGGTGTGTGTGTGTGTGTGTGTCTGCGTATACTTGCTGTCCTGGGAACCGTCTGCTGAAAAGTACAGTATTTGCATCATATAAAATAAGCAGGGGAAGCCAATCTTGAAAAGGGATTATTATTACAAATATACATAAATAATAAAAAAAAATTAAAATATATATTTTCTTTGCAAAGGTATCAACGATTGATATAGCGCTATCAATTGTTTGATAGAGCTATAACTCAACACTGCATGTTAGCTAGCTAGCTAGTGCACTGTTACAACTTGAACTGTCTGCTAGCTAACTAGATAGCTAGATTTTTTCAGATAGATAGATAGATAGTCTCACTAACCTTTAAATGAATTTATTGGAGCTCATAAAACCATTTTTTTGCCAAAGTTTTTTTTCTTTTAGATTTTCTCACATTAAAAGAAAACCTGTTCAGAGGCTAAGAGGCTTTTTTCACTTTCTATGGATATGGAGAGTAGAAAGCCAGTCTAAGTAAATCTTTCTGAAGTAATAAAAACATATGAAAGAAAGCAATCGGCGTGAGAGGCTGATGGTAAGAAAAGAAAATTCACGTATTAGATGGATCTGTCTGGCTCAACGGTTGTTATTCTCTACTTTCTTGACCAATAGGTCTGCGTTTGATGAACGGGCCATCGGCGCGTTCCGCTGATGCCGTCCACAGGCCACACTCTCCTGGGTGGGTGGGTCTTATCGCAACAAAAGGATGTAGAGCACAATCGATCGTCCTTCCTGTCGTTCTGAGTCACACCTGCTAAGACATCATAAAGAGTGTGTGCTGTGTGTTTACACAACCTTAAATAAGCATCGATTTCTTGAATTTTGTGCTGCGACTAGCAGCTTTCACTAGAGGACGACCGACTGATAAAAAAAAGGGAGAGACCATTGTGGCAGCAAAATAAAGGTTGCTAAGCGACACGTTATCTGTGAAAATCTGAGCTATGTGTTTCTTTAAAAAAAAAAAACAACCACAAAAAAATGGGACAAATGTGCCATTGTATTCATGGTGTGCCTTTTAAAAACAGTGCTACATTATTAGGATATTACATGTTATTATAAGTAGCTTGTAAAAACTTTAATCAGTATAGATTTTCTGAATGTCACCTCTTGTATAAAAATGCTGATGTTTGGACATGCCATGAATTAATTGTCATAATATCTCAGGGCTGGGTGATATGTCTGAAAAACATATCATGATATAGGCGTTTTATAATCACTCAATCTGCGACCGACTGGTGACCTGTCCAGGGTGACCCCGCCTCTCGCCCGGAACGTTAGCTGGGGATAGGAACCAGCAACCCTCCTGACCCCATTAGGGACAAAGGGTGTATAGAAAATGGATGGATGGATGGATGGATAATCACTCAATATTAATCATTATTGATTAGAGTTTTGTTATAAATATCTGAAAACTTCCAACCTGGTGACGTGACCTCTCCTGTTTTGTCCACAGTTTTCACTAAATACCGTCGTTTTGTATTTTTAAGCAGTTTTGACGCTTGGTGGCGAAATCTTAAACGACTCCTTCACCAGTTACTCAACAAGTTGTTGAGAGGTAACCAAACAGTGAGCGAGTAGGTTGATGCCACCAACCTTGCTTAGCTAGCCGTGACAAGTGAAGCTGCTAGCTAAACAGCTGTGCTTAGCTAATGGCTAATTGAGTCACTAGCTAAATAACCTTGCGGCCGACTAAGCAAGGTTGTTTAACTAGCTGCTTCACTGCTAGCTAGTTGAGATTTGCCAGCTAGCATTCTGGGTAAGGCTGTGGGAATCTATTGAAAGTGATCACATGTCTATCGCAATAGTTACTTATAATCACAGATAATAATCTGGATGTACAATACAATAGTGTTGTTGTTCTCGCTTGACAAAGGTAAATAGTCAAAAGTAGATCTTAGCTAGAGGTAATAGATGAACCACATCAGAAAATAGATAAAAATAGATGACAGTTGAATTTACCAGTTTTCCTAAAATTGTTCAGCTTTATTGTAACCATCATTGGACTCTCAGGTTTCACCTTCCCCCTTCTTATCTGGGAAACCTCCATCCCTATGGGGGTGCATGAACATTAACCCAGCATGAGAGGAACTCTCTTCTCATCTCAGCCCACATCCTCCCCATGCAGCGGGCGCCATATGCTACAAACACTCTCAGACCCCCAGACCCAAAGACACCAACATGCACAGACTGCAGACTATGCCTTCAGTTGTTAGCTGTTGTTTTTTCGTTTTTCATTCTTCTCTGCATCAAGAAGGGTTTTCTCTTGGTGTTGCTATGACGATACATTGCAGCAACCGGGGAGCACAGAGATGAGTAATGAGGTGTCACGACAGCACCATGGGTTACTAGTGACCCCTCACCCCGGAGGGTGCTGAGAACACAGGTAGTGAGGAAAGCAAGGGTGCAACACTAATCTTCCCTTAAAAGCTAATCTCACGCCTGGCTGTTTACAGCCCTCTAACTGTATCTGGGAATAAAAACAGGAGTTAGCGGCGCCGGATAGCGGCCAGGAACAGAGACAAGAACAGGATGGAACACAAGTGATCATACACAGTCGATTGCTTGCATTAATAAAATAGCTTAAAGACATTTTTAGTGTCGTAAAATGGAAAAACAAAACTGGTTGTTACATTTTGATGGGCTCATTAGGAAGTACGGACGGGTAGGAAATGCCTTGCAATAGCATTTCTCTGTCTCTGGGCACTATACATTTTAACGTGGTTGGATGGGGGACCCAACGGCGTCCCTCAGGGCCCTTTTTAGACGTGTCCCTTCAACCAGCACACCAGCTCTGCAGCAGCTCGTTAGTGGCGCTTTGGTTTAAATCCAGAGGTTGAGTGGAATTATTCGACCGAACTGCAAAATTAACAAAATCTTGCCAAGCATTTTGTGGTCTAGTTTCAAATATTTTAGTACACTGGAAATAAGACAAAACTAACTTAAAAGTAACATTTCAGCAAGATATACAAGCTTGTTTTAAGTCAATAATTCTTCAGTATACATAATTTAAAAAGGACTAGTTCCACTAGCAGACTGTTTTGAAAATGCGTCATAAGTTTAATGGTTTTACGAGACGAGAGCACATTGTCAAAGCTTCACTTTGACCATCCAACCACCCATCCAAATTTTGATATCAGATAAATATCATGCAGTAAAAAAAGTAGCTTTCAAGTGAAAACATCCTCTAAGGAAGGAAAAAAACTATCCAACAAACCACCGCGATGCTATAGGAGGAAGGTTTTTCTTCCTACTTCAGTCATTCATTACCAGTGATCGACCACAATTGCTTCATGCTGGCCTGATCCAAAGCAGAACAACAAGCCCACCTTTGATGAAAGTATGAAAGTTTCACAAATTGAAATCACGAAAACAAATCTGCTCAATGGGAGCATTCCAATTTTGTAAAAACTCTGTAAAGCGTTTTTTGGGCTAGGATTAGGTGGTGGTTCAGTCGTATCGAAAGGAGTATATTCCAATGGAAACACTTTTATTCGCATCACTCAAGTCATGTGATCAACAACGGGGTGTTACTACTGGCGAAAAGGACAACAGGAAGTGGTAGGAAAATAATGGTGCCGCATGTTTTTTTAATGATTTATCGCGTGAACAAACTTACTGTATTTCTTATTTAATGGAAACACCCCAATTGTGAAATGATTTTTCGACATTTGCGAAATATTAAAAATGTTTTGCTCACATTTGTAAAGTAAACTCGGCCACTGCCAGTCATCACAAACACCTGGTTGGCACAAGCACCTTTTAGGTTTCCTGGGCAATTACTTTCTGTTTGTTGCTGAAAACACAACAATTGTTCATTCATGTGCTGAATTTTGCATGAACTCATACAGTAGTATCTCTTACTAATATTGAAACTTATTTGAAGATCTGGTACCTTTAAGTGTGGAAAAACAGGCAAAAAGACCAAATCTGTACAGGGATCAAAACCCATTGAATAAATAACTATTTAATCTGTTTCATGTGTCTTCCTGGGATTCTTTTCAGCACTTTTTCCATGCTAAATTGTCTCACCTTTGATCTCTTTTCATATCCTGTCCTCACTGTTCCCCCTTCCCTTTGTGGCTGTGCATCCTGGTGAATCATCCGCCTAAGATGAAGCTTGCTTTCTTTCTCTCCATCTCTCAGTGCATTATTGATCTGAGCAACGCGAGCAGCCACAAGAGCTCTGCGTTTGCGTAAGAGTGTGAACTGAATCAACCTCCATTCCATCCAGATTTAATTTCTCTCAGAGAGGGATCGTAAATTTAACCAGGAGTGACTGAGGGAAGCAGGTGTAAAAAGGCTCTCCTTCTTTGTGTCAAGTGCAACGACGACACGTCACGTTTTATGCCGGCGAAGTGTGAGAGTGGCTCTTCACTCCAGCGCAGTTTGATACGGTCACGGCTGTATTAAGGCTGCAACGGAAGATGGCTTTTTAAGCAGTTTTGTAAAAGCAGGTGCAGCACAGCCAGTAACTCCACCACGAATCGCACAATTTTCTGGCCCGAATAAGGCAACTTTAAAAACAGATTTCTTCTCCTTTTTGCTTTCCTGTCACTCATAAATGTTTAAGGTCATCAACTTCAAAATACAAAATTTTGTTATCAAGTGAAAGTACCTTAACCATCCTATGTAAAAAAAAATAAAATAAAAAAAAGGTAATGACCTAGCTTGAAACGTAGCTGCAACGTTGCTTTTAAAGGGGCAGCATTAACTATGTTAACTTTCCAGTAACTATGTTAACTTTAGTTGTAAAAATGCTACACGAGTCAAATATGACTTGTGTATATTTGAGAAATTTAACTTCATAATTTAGTGCCTGGAAATTGGGCCTCTGTCTCTTTAAAAACTCCTGCTCTTTCTGAAACTCCGCCCCCAGGAAGTCACCACAACTCCCAGGAGGAGCTTTGCCCTGGAAGGCGGGGCTAGGTCCAACTAGGCGTTTTGCACAGACGAAAGGTTGCCATGGGAGATCAAAGGGTTTCTCAAAGATGAAAGAATCAAAGCAAAACTTCAGGTTTGTTTTTGATGAAAGAATAATATAACATAATGTAATGCTCAAAAAAGAGGTAATTGTTTTGTACTGCTTCTCTTTTAAGTTGGTTGAAACCAAAATCACAGTAGTCTATGAGTTTTAGTCTAAAAAAAGAAAAGAAACAACCTGAAGGCTTATACTTGCCCACACTATCTAGTACTTAAAAATCAATATTAAGAAATTATTTACTTAAAACAAACTCCTGAATCTGGCTGAAAAGTTACTTGTAAGATAATTTTGTCTAATTTCAAGCTTACTAAGATATTCGCACCAGAAACTAGTCCAAAAAGACATTTTTCCTTGACATCGAGAACTTTTGCTGTCTTATTTGAACATCATCCATCCAGTTAATTGGAAGATACTCCTTACTGCTCAGCTATCACAACATGTTGCCAAAAGTTAAGGAGGATTGCAAGTTTAAATCAGGGAGTTCGCTCAAGAACATAAACAGTATTTCATCAGCCGCAATGATGAAATACTGTTTCTGATGCTGTAATGGTTGTAAATCTAGAAATCTTACTCACTATAAGCAGTTTTTGCATTTAGCACCCTTTTCTTTTCTCAGGTTATTTGTCATCAACACTTCTGAATCTCTAAAGCCTAGAGTGGTGTGACAAGATCAAGACAGTATCAGAAAAGTTCCAATTAGAAATAAATTTTTTGATACAAGCAATGTGAAAATTGAGGTACGACCTTAAAATACTCCTGGATCTGTACAAGCCCCCCCTTCTCCGCCCCCCGCCCCTTCCTCTATTTTCCATTAATTACAAAACATGGAAATACTCTTGAACTAATCACCAGTTATTTTCTAATTGAGCGACTAACATGTATAAGTGCACTGGTTTGTGCACCTGCACACATCTATCTAGATGGCAATTACTGTTTCAGAGAATCCCTAATTGATCCAAACTGGTCATTGCGTAAGCTTTGGCGCTTGCAGAGCGAACCCACTGCCACTTCAAATTGCTTTAATAAAGAAAGACTTGTCCCAGAGCAGTAGGAGGCAGTGGGCTTCTGAGACGATGCAGATGCCGGCCTATGATTAATCACCACAAATCAAAAAGACCCCAGTCACACATACGAGCTCCACAAATCATAAGCAGGCTAATAGCAGAGCATCTTGATTGGTATTTTGGTTTACGGCTCGTCATTTTGTGAGCCAGGTTTCACTGAAATGCTTTCGCTTCGGAGCAGTCCGGTGAGCTGTGCTATTGTGTCCCATTACGGTTAAACGCTGGCAGCAGGCTATAAACACGTCAAATAAAGTCGAATTTATCTGTAGGAAAGATATAACTATTGTTTTGTTTTACAAGAACATTAGGAGATTCCACTGAACCTCTGGAGGACAACTGATCGCATCGCTAAAAGGTTTGGGTAATAATTCAAAGTGTCTGTAAAAACGCTCTGTTAAGTCTCACTCTGCCTGGTTCGGTTTTAGCCAAATTGGGTACAAGCCTGGATACATGGTTGTGCCGTTTGTAAAGCCACACAGTAAAAAAAATAAATTAACAGCAATAATTTGGTTTATTTGATCTATGATAGAGAGAAAAAAATGTTGGTGTTCATTTTTCAAATTCATATTTTCAACATATTATTGCTACATTTATAAATGTCAGAGTTCCAAGCAAAAATATTTTTGGTTGGAAATATTGGCTACTTCTTGTAGCAAGAAGCTGCATCCGCTGTGAAGCTAGCTACTGATCTTATTAATGACAAGTCGAAGCCGGTAACTGAGAGACCCAAGAATACTCACTTATGTTAGCTTGATGAGCTACTGGACTGCCTCCTCCCTCTGCTGGCCGTTAGCACATACAGGCTAGGGTTAGCACTGGATAGGCTAACAGCTAGCATAAGCATCTTGCTGAGAAGTTACTTGTAGGTTAGCTTTGTGCTATTTAAAGTGTGCTAAGAATTTCACACTAGAAACTAAACAGAAAATACATTGTAAGATTTTGTGTTTTGTAGTGTTGGACTTCAACGTCCACAAAACAAAAGAGAGAGATTGTGTCTTTCCTTGTGTCTTCAGCTCCACTGGGCTGAAAATAATTTTAAAAAAAGACACAATTTGGAATCACTGTTGTTTGAAAGTGTGCTGCGTTCGTGAACGGGCTGCAAACGATGAGGGAAGTGAGCACTTTTCCTCTACTGGCTGTTCAGTCAAAGAAGAGAAAAAGGCAACAGTCCCAGTGTAACCTTTATTTGCCCCAACATTAGGAGTGTGGATTACAGATGGAGGCATTTGGCACGCTTCATGAGCACACAAATTACACACACACACACCCACCCACCCACACACACACACTGAAGGATTTCTCTCAGGAGGGAAGCTGTTGGTCACAGGCATCCAGCTGAGGAAGTCCCCCTATCACCATATGTCAGCTCCATCCCTGTAAGTCAACCGATCTTTTCTGTTCCTTACCAATCACCTTCGGTTTGTCAAGCTGTTTCGCAGGTACTTCTCTTCAGTTGTGGAGGAACCGTGCCCTGTCGCTGCCGTGGTAACACCATCTCTGTGCAATCAGACACTCTACGGAGGCAAGACTACTAATGTGTGTGCAGAAGTAACTGGAGAAGCCAACGTTCTACAACACTTACTCCAGGAGCAACAGCAGAGCTTTGTCTCAAATGCCAATTTATTAGGTGGGAGAAAAACAGATCTGTTGTCTGATCCAGGTTTTCCAAATGTAAACCTTCGACTACTGCTACTCCTTATCGGGCTCCTGTTTCTATGGAAAATGACACATTTGACCACTTAGATCCAGTAAATCCCTTTTGCTGTAAACATTTTTTGGACATGTCCAAGAGATTCTCTGATGTGGGTGTTGCAACTTATCTCCAGGACACTCTGCAACTTTAAAAATCCTACAAGACTTGACTCCTCTCCAGCGGGCAGAAGTGGCTTACTTTGGGCTTTAGTCTCTCGCGCGACACGTTGCCTGGTCTGTCAAGGTTCTCATTTTCACTGAAGCTTTCATTATATTTTGGACATTATTTTATTTCGAAGATGATCAACTTCTGCTTCTGTTCTACTTCTTCCCAGCAAAGACGCGAGGAGGCTCTCCCAGGGTTTCCCTAACAGTGTATTTGCTTTGCTTGTTCTGGAAGGGAAAGCTGCAGCACATGGCGGACAAGATGGACTCAGTCAAAAATCAGGAAATGTTTGTTGAAACTGCATCTGTGAGGAAGATGAAGTTACCAGCGTGGATTTCAAAGGAAGTTCTTGAAGACTCTGGAGGAGCTGCGTACTCTAGCGCTGCTCTCCTAACAACACAATTGAGCTCTACCTGTCTGAACCACATTTGTGTCAGATTATTTTAAAATAGTGCTAAAGATGGCTAAGTTGGCACTTGGTGCTTAATTTAGTCGAGGGAAAGAAAAAACCAAACTTGGTGTTGAGCTACTTAATGTTTCTTATTCATTGGAGGTGGGAGCTAGCGTGTATGTTTTGGTAATAATGGAGGCTGGGACGGACTAGAAAAGGCTTACAGGGGCAGTAAGCCTTTTTTTTTGTTTTTTTTTTTGTTTTAAGAGTCACATTCTCATAATCAGTTGAGTTGTAAGGATACTTTGGGATTTTCATCAATATTATGAAGTCGGAGGCATGTTTTCCTTTTTTTTGTGGGGTATGGACAACACAGAGGTACTGGCCAAGGGACATATTGAACTTACAGTCCATCCATTCATTTTCTGTTCACCCTTGTTATTGGGGTCAGGAGGGTTGCTGGTTCCTCTCCAGCTGCATCCCGGACGAGAGGCGGGTTCACCCTGGACAGGTCGCCAGTCTGTCGCAGGGCAACACAGAGACATACAAGACAAACAACCATTCACACACACACTCACACCTAGGGAGAATTCAGAGAGACCAATTAACCTGACAGTCATGTTTTTGGACTGTGGGAGGAAGCCGGAGAACCCGGAGAGAACCCACCATGCACAGAAAGACCCCGGACCGGGAATCGAACCCAGGACCTGGTTGCTGCAAGGCAACAGCTCTATCAACTGCACCACTGTGCAGCCCTAAACTATTAATGTACTGTATTTAGCATTAGCGTTTAGTGAGTAATTTCCAGCCCACAACCTTTTAAATCCAGCTCTGAGTATCATTCAATAGAGGTGGAATTACAACAAACTGCCTAAAATTAAAGGTTTTTGTTGTTATTGAAGCCAGAAACAACAGCAGCACAAAAAAGGAATCCATCTGAAGAAAAGCTAGCAATTTGCTCACTTTAAAAGCAGCAACTCATTCTCGAGCCTGCAGATCTCTGAGCTCAGGACGAAGACCACAACAGCTGCATTTAACGGCGCCGGCGTCATCCTCCTCAAGGTGTCCCAGCTGCGGGCTGACGTCATCGGGAGCACGTTCCGCACTCTGGACGGTGAAGTGCGGCGCTGACGTGAAGACGTCTAGAAGAAGTGTCCAGAGTGCCGCCGGAGAGCCGGTGATTCCTTTTTTTGCATCTCTCTCCTGTCCAATTTGTGTCCAATAATCTGCTCCGGCATCGCTATGGAAACTGAGAGGCCGCAATCAAGCGAGCGGCCATAAAAGCATCGCCTAAGCAAAAATAAAAGGATAATAATAATGGAAGGTAAAAGGAGGGTTAACACTGTTAACTCTGGAGGGAATATGAGGGGAACGAAATACAAGTGATTATTGTTTTTTCCTTCTTTTTCTTTGGCATTGTTCGAAATGAAAGATTGGAACAATTAAGTATTGAGTTTAAGTGCAATTTAGGATCCTCGACAATTTGAGAGTTATTATTTCTGAGACAATAAATGTGAAGCAATCAGTCATCCCTAATAAGGCTTTGATTGGGAGCACTTCAGAGAATAAAGGCGAAATCATCTTAAACGTCCTTTCATTGGCCGGGATTATTTCAGCCGGCCTGGTGTTGCTTTGTGTCGGGCTTTTACAGTCTCCTCAGAGCTAACACGCCTTTCAAACGCCTTCTCACGCCTCCTAAAAACAACTATTCCTACTGTGCCATAATGAGACCTGAGGAGGAATGCGTTTTCAATCCAACCCCTCTCTTCTCCCCCGAATGTCAGTTTCTGAGCTTTTTGTGCATGTTTTATTTTATTTCATTTACTCTTTATGCACTGAGAAAGAGCAACGGCCACACCCAAACTGGCAACGAAAGGCTCCAGCATCCCGGGATGCCAGATCGCCATAACTTCACCCTTTCAGACGAACGGGCAGGGCGATCAAATCCGGAGCGACACCTCCCTCACCACGGTGAGCAGATCGGTGGCGCAGTGGGGCAGACTGATGTCCAATGCGCCCCAGAGGGGTGTGTGTGTGTGTGTGTGTGGGTGGGTGTGTGTGTGTGTGTGTGTGTGTGTGTGTGTGTGGAGCAGAGACAGACTGGCAGCTTTCTGCACCCAGCTGAGAAGCAAGGAAGAAGAAAGAGACTGGGGGTGAGTAGATGGAGGGAACGGGGTGATAAAGGTGGAGAGAAGCCAAAGGCAATATATTATGAAAGAATGATGACAGAAGATGGAAGAGAAAAGAGAAGAGGGGGAAGAATCGGGCGGGATGAATAAAAAGGTGATGTTCCACCTTAGAAGGTCCATTTTTCCACGTTTATCCGGGAACAGAACCAACATTTTGGTCACTTCAATTTGGCTTCAAAGTGTTTTGGCCTCTTCCAGCTCCTGTGACTCTCCATCAGTCTCAAATTAAACAGAACTTTTTTGCTCCGTCCTCATTGTGGAATGCAGTGTCTTCCATTTTGTCTTTTGTTTATAACCTACTGAAAACATGAATTTATAAACATGCAGTATCTGAATCTAAAGGATAATTAAGTCCAATTTTTGTAGGAAAACTGTGAGAGAATCATTATTTACACAATTGCTAAAATGGTTTTGCATTGAAAGGAATGTAACTTTGTAATTTAATGCAATAAAATTGTGACTGTCTCAAAAAAAAACTGGAGTTTCTGAAGGTGGAGTTTCAGAAAGTCATCACAACATGGCTGGTGGAAACCCTTTAGCAGCGTTTTTGCCAGGTTTTGATAGAGCAGTAGCTCCAATAATGAGCTCAGCTGATGAACAGTTCCACCAGGTGGTTGCTAATTGCTCCTGGCTAGTCTGAAGGAGCTGAGTGGGGGAGTCGCGGTGGAGGACTTTGTCCTCAAAGGCGGAGCTAGGTCCAACTAGCCGTTTTGCACAGCTGAGTGGTTGCCATGGAGATTAAAGGATTTCTCAGACATGCATGAACGAATCAAGGCGACACTTCAGGCATGTATTTGATGAGCTAATAACTTTATAACGTGATGTAAATATCCAAAAAGTCAATTTTACATGATGCAGTCCCTTTAGAGAATTCTTTACTTTAAACAAGTTCCTGTATTTTGCTGAAACGTCTCTTATAAGCGTGTCTTATTTCGAGTACTAAGATATTTGCACTTGAAACTAGACAAGGTTTTGTGTTTTGAATGATTCTGTTAGATCTGCTGTGTGTAACGTTCCGGCTTACAACAGAATTTTTACACAGACAAGATTACTCACCAAACGATGCACTTCAGCTCTCTTTGATATCTTGTCACTTTGGTCACTCTGTCCTTTAATCTTTATTGTGTTTAATATTTTTTTTTGCGGCCTCCTGTTGTTATGACACACAGGCAGTCGGTGGGCCAGATGGATCAGCATCTCTCATCTCTATTTGGTGTGTTTTTCTCTCCTCTGTTACCCTCACATGTGGGTGGAGGAGATTGTGTGCACTTTCATATCCACGGGCGGACATGTGAGTAATCCCAGCATGCAAACATGCATGTGTGTGTATGTGTGTGTGTGGATGCTGATGCGCTAATATGACCATTTTTAGGAGGAGCGTGAGTCATTAATCTGAATTATGCGAGGAAAATGATGCTGGCGGCTTTTGCTCGGGGCCGGTCCGATGAGACGCCTGCGGAGAAAATGACCAGAAGAAGAATCAACTTTTAGCAAATGCACATGAACAAATCATATACTTTACTCATCTTAATGTGGCATTGGATAATTATTACGCGTAGATACATGTCTAATCTTTAACAAAACACAACATCCTAGAATTTACATTGAATCATTTTTTTTTAAAACTGCACGTAGAGATGCTGACTGGTTCAAACAACATGCTCTGTTATAAATGACTTCCCCTGTAAGCGATATTAGTTAACGTCACAACACGTCTGCAGAATGATTGATTTTCTTCACAGACGGTTAATATTTGGTCCCCTCCCACTTGTACGGCTGAATGAGTCGTCGTTGAAGCAGCTCCTTTGTTGGATCAGCAAGAGAGATGTAGAACATCAATAAAAGGATGTCAGTGACATGAACACACCGACGGGTCAGGACGGCGCTGAACACGGATTTCTGTTGCTTCAGCTTGTTGAATCAAACAATTGTTAAAGGGGCAGCATCCAGGAAAATCAACTTTTTTTTATCTTTACGTCATTATTCTCTCGTCAAAAACACACCTGGAGCGTTGCCTTGATTCTTTCACAAATGTCTGAGAAATCCTTTAATCTCCCGTGGCAACCAGCCGGCAGTGCAAAATGCGTGGGTGGACATAGCTCCGCCTTCAAGGACGAAGCTCCTCCTCAGAGCTACACAAAACAGCCCTCCCTCACTCAGCTCCTTCAGACTAGCCAGCAGCAATTAGCAAACCCCTGGTGAAGCGGGGCATCTGCTGAGCTCATCAGACGAGCTTCTTCTAAGTGGACAGCTGGTGAAAACGTTGTTAAAGGGTTAGTAGAGGAGCCGCGTTGTGATGACTTTCTGAAGGCGGAGTTTCAGAAAGAGCAGGAGTTTCTTAAAGAGACAGAGGCATGAAATTACAAAGTCAAATGTCTTTTAAGTCGCATAGACTTAAAATTGTTTTTAAAACAACTGAATGTAACATAATTAGTTTATAAAATGGCACTGCGTCGCTGGAAAAGAAATAATGTTTAAAATGTTTTGAAATAATTTCAATGTGCTTGTTGATGAAAATGTTGGCGCACACAATAGGGAAGCTTTGCTTGCAGCAATTTCTGTTGAAACCAGAAGTTTATTTAAAAACAAAAGCATAAATCTGATTCTTTCTCTCATTGTTCTGGCTCTTAAGAAATAGAAATAGTTTTGGTGATTCTATCCGACCTAAAACAAGAGAAGTTTGGTCTGATTTAACCGTAAGGCAGAGAGGAAATAAAAGGTGTACGTGTCTTTTTATTCAGTGTATGGAAGCTTCTGGTTTCAACCGTAGGTGTGAAGTGTGCCTCCAAAAATGTGTCACCGTTATTCATGTTGGAGAGACGTGTGAGTGAGTAAAAAAGATTAAAATGATTCATCCGTTTTCTGCTTCCCTCCCGTCTCTTCTCTTTTTGAACATTCAAGATCCAAACATCCTGAGATCCTCCGTGTTCATCAGAGGTTCTTTTCTCTCTCTTTTTTTTTAATCTGTCTTCCTTTTTCTCACTCACACATGCAAAGACACAAGTTCAAACATGTCCAAATATCCACCCAAACTCTAAAGGTGCATCAGTCACACAACTTCCTGTCAGAAAGCAAACAGCTCCATACATAATTCATAGAGAACAGACTCTACATTATTCATGTTTTGATGTATGGTTATGTAAGCCTCTGAGTTATCCTCCTCAACACACACACACACACACACACACACCCACGCACACAAGGCTATCTGTGTGTGTGTGTTTTCTTTATTTCTACTTATCTGCATTTGTCAGACCGTGCGTCCCGGTACATCGTTCATTTCATGTCTTCTGGTTTTAAAAAAACAGATTAAAGTGCTAGCTAGCAGCTTGTTGTGGTTACAGCTGGTTGCTAAGCAGGACATCACGAGTCATTTCAAAGGAATCCCCCCAAAAAACAAAAGCAGCGTTTCAGGGTAAAGAGCTGCGGTAGCCGCTAGCTCCCTTCTGCGACGGAGGATTAGGGCGATGCTAAGAAAGTAAAAACAATAAAGTTACGAGGATAAAGTTGTATAAGAATAAAGTCAAAATAATAAGAGAGTAAAGTTGTAGTATTGGTATTATTTTGACTTTATTTTCATTTTTTAGCTAACAGGTTCATTATTTAGATGCATATCTTAGTTTCCATCAATCATCAATCCTCCTTTATTCTCATATATTGTTTTTTTAAAAATGTTTTTATTCATTGTTGCTGTCTGGTCAAACCTCTCTAGTTCAAGCTAAAGGACTTTGTGTTTGTTCATGTCCAAAATGACAAATGTAAATATATATATTTATATATATCTGTTCTGTTTAGAGTTAGTTTTAGTAAAATCCTCTAACAAACTCACGTCTTCAGTGTTTCGTCAAATTTCAAACTAGTCTGCAGAGTTGCTTCCCTCAGATTATTATTATTATTATCATTATTATTATGGCTGTAGATTATTCCAGCACTGCATTGACTGAGGAGAACCTGCCGTAAGTATCGACTTATAATATGTGTGTTTCTCGATTGGTATCATAAGAAACAAATAAAACATTTCCTTCTGCTTGCAGCCTGCAGACGGCCATGTTTATCTCCCTTTACCTCCCCGGCCACAAACACACGTGCGTTTGCCCGTCTGCGGCTTCATTAAACAGGAAGCCGGCTTCATTATTAATTTCCTGTCTTAATGTCAGCAAGATGGATGACAGCGATTAGGTGTTACAGAGACAAACACAACACAACAGATCAAGGTTGTTGTTTTTTTTTTTTCTTCTCTCTGCAGCGTTGCCTCGAATTGATTCATCACTGCCTGGGACTCTGGATGTCTGCAGCTGATAAAAAGGTCATTTTCCGTACAGATGGCATCGGTGAGCAGAAAGATGACGAGAACCAACAGGGCTATGAAATCGCACACCCGGTGAAATATGTGCAAGGTCATGATCTGGCAAAAACGACGGCTGAATCACTGCAGTTGCACAACATGCCACAAACAGTGATGCATGAATAATTTGGCAACTCACGAGTTTGTGAAGATTTAAACGTCAACGTGTGTTTAACAAAACTCGTAAAATCAAGTGAGTTATTTGAGTATAATTTTCTGAAGTCTGTGTTATTCCCTTTTTTATGGTGCAGGATCAAGTCACTCTTCAGTCACGTATTTTGTGGAAAGTCATCCCAACTTTTCCACGTATCTGACCAATCACCTCGACGTTTTCTCTATTTCCTCCTTTTCTGACTCGGCTGAATTTCGACCAATCCCCTTGGTTCCTTTCTAACTTAACTTCCTGTTTCACAACGTGTCTTGAAACACATTTTATTGCCAACAAAAAAAGGTTCTAGCAAGAACAGAATAAATTGCAGCTGACAGTTTGGTGCATCCAGCTATTTTCAAAGTCATGGTAATCCTGTGAGTCTTGAGATAGTTGCTGTTAAGAGTGTCTAAAAAGATTGTGTGAGAGGAAAGAGAGGCAAACTAATATTAATTCCAGACAAACATTGTCTGAGTTTAATATAAAATGCTGTTTCCATATGATAGATTGGCTTAGGAAGGTGAATTAGTTGTTCAACTTGGCTATATGTGCAAAATGATTTTGAATTTGACAACACTTCCTCCAAAAGGTAGGAAACGGACTACAGCGCACGGCATTCTGGGTAAATGTAACCCAAACCAACGCGCGATTCTCATCGCTAGCGCGAGAATTTGATAGGGGCCTTCTACCAAAGACAAAAGAGAAATTTCACAACCACTAAAATCCCACCGTACTCCATCTTTGTTTACTTTTTGTGACGAAGGAAGTTTCGCTGAGTGTCTTTTTTTTTTTTAGAGGGCTGCATGTCTTCTTCTTCTTGGTTTGTTTTCATGACGGTATGCGGACCAACTGCAGTGGCGCATTACTGCCACCTACTGACCTGGAGTGTGGAGAGAAGATAAACTGGGAAAAAGAGAAAGAAACAAATACAGTTAAATCAATTTAATAATTCAACCTCTTTCTCACAAACTAAATCATTTCTATTTAGTTTGTATTTTTCAGAAATAGTTGCTATTCCTGAAAATTACAAAAAAGAATAATTAATTAAATCTTTTACTTTATTGACATCACAACCAACACTGTTATCAATTGTAAATTGAATATCTGTTTTGTCTGTTTTATTTTGGAACTGCCTTCTTTCTGATTCATCAGCTGAACATTCGATAAATAACACGCTGAACCGTTTCAGGTCAATTAAAATTCTCACAAAGCCCCGCTGCATGTTTACAACTTACTTTCAGAGACACATGGAGGCCTGTGTGCCCTATCCTGATATGTCTAAATATCTATTCTACTTTTCTTGTATCTTCTAAGTTTTGCTGAACGTGGTTCTAGGTATAGCGCCCCCACAGGCGAGGAGGGGAACGGATTTTACAAAGGGTTTGGTTGGTTTGACAGTGCAGTTTGAAAGTGTAGCAAATGTTTTCATTTTTGTCCCCAATCAAGCCGAGTCTATCGGACTGACAGGTGAGATCTTACAGAACATATTGCTGCTATCCCTGCGCTACATTTGTGAAAGAAGAAGAAGAAGAAGAAGAAGAGGGGGGTTCATGATCCGTCTCCTGACTTCCTGACGTCAAATCAATACTCAGTGAACCAGAGCAAAGCCCTCCTATCATTCTGAACCTCCTTTTTCTTTCCTTACACCTGACTTGGTATTATAATCAGTCTTGCTTCTTAATCTCCTCTCTTTGTCCTCGTTTGCTTTGACCTTCCGTACAGCGTTTTGTTTCTGTGAATGGGCCGATATCCGTCATTTTCTGGCAGTTTCTGAAGAGACACACTCATGTTAGTAATCGGACACCAGGTCTGATTCTGGTTTTTGTTTTTTGTTTTTTAAATGCAAATCTTCATCGTAATAAGTAGATTTGCAACCACTGGTTTCTGTATATATCTATTTATATATTAAAAAATGATTTTTCAAAATCACTTTTAATTACAAGTAAATTCACTTTAAAAAAATAGTAGTAGTAGTAATAGTAGTCCTATTTATTTCAAAGCATTTGTCCTTCATTTCCTAACTGGCATGAAGCTTGATTTATTTTTTATTTAATTGATATATATATATATTTTTTGCCTTTAGTGTGATTTTAATCCGTGGTTAAATTGACCAAATTCCCTGATCTGATATGAGCTTCAGCTCCGTAGCTCCACCTCAGTGTGTTGGTGCCTGATGAGGCTCGAAAGGTGAGAAAAAAATAATAATAATAGAGGAACATATTATTCAGCACATCAAGTTCTTTCATGTTCTTTCTCTGTGTTTCGGACAAAAGTTGCTAAATTCAATGTTCTATTTGCTCTGGCTGTCAAAGTTTCTCTGCATCTCAAAAGATTTTACTATCGTTAAAGAAGAGAAAAAAGAAACATATATTTTCAGAAAGTGAAACTCACACAATATATTCATCACACATAGATGGAAATGTTTCAAGCCTTTATGTGTTGTAATTTTGATGACAGTTCTCCTACAGATAGTAAAACCCCCAAAATAGAAATCAATAAATGTGTTTTTTTTGGTGTTTTTTTTACATATAATTGATTAAAAATGTTTAGCCATAAATTCCTTAGACTATACAACTTGACAGACTGCGCACTGCCAGCAGCAGTGAGAGTGCCGTATTCAAGCTCATCAATGGAAAGTCGAGTGGAAGGAAAAAGTGTGATTTAAAAAAAATGCTAGAACAAAAGGAATACTGCGGCCTAGAAAGGCTGTAAGGAAGCTAAACTAGGTGTGGATTGAGTTTGGAGAAGTATTGTTTCATTTATTAAGAAAAATTTCCTATAAAGATAAGAATTTTGATCTAACGTTGTCTTGATGAATTTTTTTTTCTTTTTTTTTTTTTTTACTATTTTCATACCAATGCTGCAGCATGCCGGCGCGGTCACACCGTTATCTACAAAGAAATAAATTGTTTTCATCGTTCTTGATTGGCCAACAAACCTTTACACTGTAGATGGAAACAAGACCACTTTACAAAGGCGACATACAAGAATTGTTAACCACAGAAAAACTAGGAGTTTACCAGCGGAAGCAAATCTCTTTACTCCACCTGACTCAAATAAACGTCTTCTACGTGAATCCTGCGGTGGTTTACGACTGTGACAGTATGCTAACACCAGTTGAACTCCAGTATGCTTGTTGGTTGGTTTTACTTCTCTGTTGCTGAATGCAACTGGTCTGTATTCACGCCAGCTCTGTAATCCATCATGGCGTGCGGTTTCAGAATCATGAACGTTGCATTAGAGCCTCAGACCCTGGCAGTGGCATGTTATTGCATGAGCCAGCAGATGCACCATCAGATTCAATTACACCCTAACCCTGCTGAAACATCCTGCTTTACCCTGACAGAAATGACATGAGACAAAATCAAAGGCCTTTTTTTTTGTCCAAGAAAATCTCTCCAATGGCTTCGGTCGTCCCAAACTGTCAAAAGCTTCTGCTGTCTGCCAGTCAAGGGGCAGATTACTGCCGTAATGGACTGGCGAAAATGCATTACGAATCCCAGTAGTAACAGATCATTCAATTTCTAGTGACAACGCTTTTCGGGAAAACACGATTATTTCAAATACGTAAGAGGCCCCCCACAAAACTTGCTTAATAATCAGAAGCTCAGAAATTGTACCTGAGAGGGCAGATCTGATTTACGTCCCATCAAGAAAACAGAAATCGATGGGAGCTCCCCATGGGGGGAACCCGCAGCACTTTGTACTTGTTTAGAACCCCCAGGGACGTCAGAGGGGATTCAGAGGTACGAGTGGCTGTAACATCCAAATTACATGTTGTTGGCAATAAGTTTCCTTTATTTTATATGTACATGCATTAGAAACTTTATTGACAATGAAACTGGGTAACTAATTAATCACATTTTAGACTTTTTATATCTTTAATCTGTTGTTTAGGTTATCAGATTGGTGTATTTCAGAAATCATTGATTATTCATGTGACTTCTTCCAAAAGAATACTGTTTTAAAACGTGGACTCAGACGTTAGCTCTGCTGCTACTACATGTTAGCACTGAGATGCAATTTTAGATCGGCTAACTATATATATTTTTTTAACCACTTCAACACAACAATCAGTCTTTTCTAGCGCCCCATCAGATCGTTTTCTGAATCAACCCTCAGTGGGAGAAGAGAAGAGGCTTTGTTTTCTATCGCCGTTGCTTCAGGATGTCCCTGGTGCGTCAGATTTTCGGGCGTACCAGAAACGCGCAAATACAAAGGGTCCGGTTAAAATGTTTTTTTAGCAAGCTAAAATCGATATAATAAATTTATAAAAATTAATGAAAGTACACTGAAATGTATACTTTCAGACCTCAGTTATATAATTTTTCTAATTTATATATATATATATATATATATATATATATATATATATATATATATATATATATATATATATATATATATATATATATATATATATATATATATATATATATCTGGAAAAAATGAAGAGACCACTTAAAATAATCAGTTTCTCTGATTTTATTGTTTATAGGTATTTGTGTAAAATGAACATTGTTCTTTTATTCCATGAACTGCAGACGACATGTAGCAAAGATTTTGTATTTATTTGCAGAAAATGGAAATAGTCAAAATAACGACAAAGATGCAAAGCTTTCAGACCTCAAATACTGCAATGAAAACAAGTTGATTTTCATTTAGAAACAACAACACTAATGTTTAACTCAGAAATCAATATTTGGTGGAATAACCAGGAGGTTTTCAATGGGGTTCAGTGCAGTGGGCTAATATTTTTTTCCAGAGCTGTATATATATATATATATATATATATATATATATATATATATATATATATATATATATATATATGTATATATACTAAGTAATAAACTAGACCATACGTTACTAAATTTTGATGTTCCCTCTACACTGATGAAGATTTTGGGTCAGCGTACGAACAAAGAAACAAGTCAGTCACACCATAAATCTTACACAATTCATTTCATTATACACACCACCTGTGTAGTTACAGTGCATCATAAGTGAAACACATTTCTCGTAGATTTCAAATGACCTCACAAAACATTTTTCCTTTTCTTTTTGGTTTTTGATAGACCAACAGACGTGATGAGATCCAACAGCTTTAGTGGCAGGTGGAGAGAAACCCGGCTCTGCTGGAGCACGGTCGGAGAGACGAACTCAGTGGCAGCAGAGGACCAGGGGTCAACATGAAAGTGTCAACACAAACCCCCCCACACGTTGTCTGAGGATTCCTGGGCAGGAGGGGTGTGTGTAGATCTGTCATAGGTTGGAAAAAGCAAAGGACTTTGAAGATAGCATAAAATGTTTAGTGGCTTCCTCCTACAGTCCAAATACATAACCAGCTGTGTTTCCATTGGCCATAAAATTGTGCAATTATATGGCACAATTACATAATTGTGCCATATATTTATTTGCTTAAAGGAAGTTGCTTTTACCAAAAAAAAAACATGATTGATTTGTGGAAAGCAATAAAAGGGCAAAACATCAAAGGGGGTAAATACTTTCTGTTGCTATGCTTTAAATTCAGCTAAACAACAAGACATAGCAGGGACTCTGAATTTGTCTAAAAATGTTAGACTGCCACTTCCCCAGATCAAAGTCTTGAAACTAATAAATGAATATGGTGAAATGCACATTTTCCCACATTATACAGTACAGACCAAAAGTTTGGACTCACTTTCTAATTGAACTCAATTAGAAAGCGTGTCCAAACTTTTGGTCTGTACTGTATATGTTATGGTTCAACTGAATCAACATATAAATCTTGTTTTTGAGTCACTGATGCTAAAGATAGCATTTAATTCACAAACAGGCGTTTGGCTGAGGTGCTAGCTTAGCTTTCCCAATCGTCTCGGTCTTCAGCTCACATTTCACTTGACCACGACTCATTATCTCGTTTATACACGCCCATGCCCGCCTCCTGCTTCCATTTTGGTGAATAATGGATGAGACGCCTGCTTGTCTTAGCCTCTGACAGATGCTCTCCTCTTGTCACTCATCCAGGACGCCCCGCACCCCTCCTCTTGGTCCGCCGTTCTCCGGCACACTCACATCCTGTTCAGAGGTTGCACAAGGGCATGTTGGGAACGGTATGGCTGCTTGGGCAAAACACAAATGCTGCGCCGATCAGGCCAAAAGAATTGTCATGGGAACTCTCAAGCGCGTCGAAGGGTCCAGAGTAAAGCGCTCTTAAGAGGGTGTTGTTAACTCACAGCTGAGTCTATTTCCAACCCGTTTCTCCTTCAATGTCTGCGCCGGTGGATGGAAGCTCTGGAAATCACCTTGATGGCCTTAAGAAGTAAGAAACATGTTGGCTGTGAATCCAGCCGTGCAATTCCCCTCCCTCCCGGCTCTCACAGGCTCTTCCTATCACCACCATTGATCTAGCGAGTCGTCGTAGGGGATGTCTGTCTCGAGTTCGTCTGGGAAGAGAAACCAAAGGAGGAGCAGAACGGGGCTGGGAGGGGCAGCCCAGGAAACAGGAGCGAGGAGACGGCGGTGAAGAGGAGATGAAAGGTCCTCAGTGGTAGAAAAGCAGACTCAAAGAGAAAGAGAGTGAAGGCGGGAGAACACCTTCCACACAACACTGGGAATTAGAACTTCTTCTGCTGTTTATAGTTCAAACCCAAATGTTTTCCCTACAGCTAATTCCAAAGAAAGATTTTCCTTTTTGCCTGGTTTGAGAAGTCTACATTTGTTCAGACAGCAGGGCCAGAGATTGGCATGAACAACATGAAAGGAGGGACCAACCTCACCTTGTATCAATGATTCCAGTAGATGGTGGTTTAATGATGCAGGACGCATTTGTTAGAGCACACTGGGTTCTTCAGTACAGATGGTTTATCATTCAGAAGCCACAATCATATCCTTTCCTTTACGACCACAGGGAACCCATCGACATTATACCAATGTCACAAAACTCAAACCATCTCTGAGTTCACCTCACTCCAACATCTCTTGATCTCAGTCCTATAGAGCACTTTTGGGATATGGTGAAAAGAGCAATTTCTTTCTTTAGCTGAGTTTCCAATGACCATAAAATTGTACAAATTCAAATTACAAAAATACATTCGCTCAATTTCAAAAATCTCACCTTTTTTTGATAAAATGTTTTTTGTTTTTGTGCTAGGATAAGGTTTTGGCTGTATCAAAATAGATGCAATGGAAACATTTTTTTCCATATCACACGAGTCACGTGATCAACAGTCGAATGTTACTACTGGCGGAAACAATGAAGAAGGTGACGACAGGAAGTAGTGGGACAGTGCAGCTGGCTCCACCGAGCTCTAGCAGCATCGCACAGTTCATAAAAAGTTCAAACGTGTTGAATTTATAGCTGTTCTGTAAAATGTCCGACTACAATTTCCCCAAAACGCATCTATATCTTTAGTATGCCTTTTTACCAAGTATAAGGGGCTTGTCACTCCGAGACCATTTTGGATCTAAAGCAGCAGCTCTGAAGGCAAAACGGAGTTCAACCTGGTACTAAGAAGACGTGCCTAGTACAGTAACCAATAAGTATAGTTAGCTAAACATGCAGAAGAAGCACCTATATATAGCTTAACTCCCTGATGAGATAAATCTTTGCTCCAGTCCTCTGCTGGATGTTGCAGAATGAGACCATAAGCTCACTGTGCACAGCTCTCCTTCCACCGTTCCTCCATTCTTTAGAAACCTCCCAACTGTGGCCCTACAAAAGGAAACTAAGGCAATTTTCACAGCTAGGAATGACGTCTGGGGAGATAATTACAGGAGTGCTTGTGATATTCATGTTACTTTGAACCATGCAAGCTGCTTTAAAATACCTAATCAATTACATCAATTAAATGCAGCCGCTCTGGCACAGTGTGGTGTCCATCAGTGTTAGCGCTACTTCTTTCTGCTGATTTTAGGCATCCTTTTATCTGTTCGCAATGGGACAGAACGGGGTCACCAAGGTTCATTTGATCAGCGCTATGTAACCCACATTTG
Organism: Gambusia affinis; assembly: GCF_019740435.1. Lineage (NCBI taxonomy): Eukaryota > Metazoa > Chordata > Actinopteri > Cyprinodontiformes > Poeciliidae > Gambusia > Gambusia affinis. The sequence goes on from NC_057881.1 coordinate 20,799,275, forward strand.
TGATCTAAATAGATACAGAGGTTACGACCAAACCCAAAGTTTCTCTTCAAGTATTCCTGAATGATACCAACAAAAACAGGTCAACTGTTTTTCTGGACCATTGTCCCGCAACATTTAGTTAAATTCTTTTTAAACGTAAAAAAAAGAAAGAAAAAAAAGAAGAAGTGGTTATTCATAGATCTGACAACATGTTACAATAACATGGGAAGCTGTTTGTAAAGTTACAGAGTCAAAAATTAACAGCCATAATTTGGGTTATTTAGCTAGTCATAAGAGAAAGAAAATGGAGCTTATTTGTTCAAAGTCATATTTTCACCATGTTACTCATTCAGCTATAAATGTCAGAGTTTAGAACTAAATATCTCAGATAAGTAAAGCTAAATATTTAGCTTCAAACTAAATGTTTAGCTCGACAGCTAAACATTACACTCCAAACTAAGCATTTAGCTTGCTAGCAAAAATATCCAGCTCCAAATAAAATATTCAGCTGGTATGTTAAAAATGTAGCTTCAAACTAAATATTTAGCTAGCTTTCTATTCATCTAGGAATCTAAATTTATATTTAGCTAGCAAGCTAAATATTTAGCTTCAACCAAGTACTTAGCTTGCTAGCTAGCGCCAAACTAAATATTTATATTCAAATTAAATATTTAGTTTGAACCAAATTATTTAACTTTCTAACTAAATAGTTAGCTTGGAGCTAAATATTTCATTTGCTAAACTAAATATTTGGCTCGAAGCTGTTACATTTATAAGTGAATGAGTAACATGGTGAAAATGTGACTTTGAAAACTTAACCTTCATATATATTTTTTTTTGCTGTATAAGTCAAGTCGTTGATGGTAATTTTTGACTGTGTAGCGTTTCCAATGGTAGGCCGTAAAGTGCCGTTTCAGCTGTATTGATTGCGGCAGTGCACATGTGTGGTACAGATGGCACGTGAGCCCTGCAATACTCAAGGAGCATCTACAAAGGAAAACTGTGTTAGTTGCCTGACAGTTATATCAATGTTTTCTTTACTAAAGCTGACTTCTGTACAATGGTTCCATTAGTCTGTTGAATGTTTGGTTAAGGATTTCTTTTTGTAATTTTCATGACTAGCCTGTTCAAACCTTGTCTCTTATCTTGTTTGTCATTGGTCGTTCATAAAGAACAAGCAAACATTAGATCTATGCAGAAACAATTTTTTTGTCATTCTGATTCAGAATATTTTTGTTTGGGGTATTCAGTGTAGAATCAAATCTGCAAAAGCAAACCAAAAAAAAAACTAATTACAGTGATTTCCCCCAAACTCAAGTTACTTGCAGAAATATGAGTCCTAGTGACCGGCACCTTCAAAATGAGTCTTTGCTCCAGCTTAGCAGCAAATTTGACAGGATATGTGCTCACACCGTACCTCCGGCTGTACAGAAAGAGTTGATTTTCACAGTTCTTTCTGAGTTGCTTCCAAGAAGCAGAACAGCTGCTTGTGCCTGAAAATGTTCCAGGCCAAGACTTGTGTGAGAAAGTTTTCTTTGCCTAATCAATCTGGAGTACTGTGTAGTCAAAATGCCACGATCTTAAACACTTCAAAGCTATCTTTAGTAAAACAGTTGAATTTGTGATAAACAAGTTATTGTTCAATGTTTCTGTCCTTTGGACTGAAAAAAACCCAAACATTCTCCTCTACAGCGACAGTGTCCACATCCACCTGGGGAATATCCAGATGTTCTCTGGCCAGAGGGAACATTTAATCCGTCTAATGAGTTCTGGTCCTTCTTTGAGGTTCTTCGGCCCGTCGGATGTCCGAATCACCTCAACTGACATCGGGTCAATCACAAATAACAAAAATATCAATACCATGTGGTAGTCAGCATCGGATCGGCATTAATGTGGTAAGATCGGTGCTTAATGTTTCAGATTCCCTCTCTAAATTTCAACTAAACTCTACATCAAAAAATATTTTGTTTTGATTTGCTTTCGTATTCCGTTTGTCATGTTAATGTGTTATTAAAGTATTTTGTAGACGCCTATAAACTTTGTACAAATTCTGTCTTTGGTTTTAACAAAATAATTCTACGAAAAAATTACAAATACTCAAATGTCAGAAGTTTGATGACACGTCAAACTGGAATGAAAAGCATCAGTGTAGGTATTGATATTGATATTGGCGATACAGGCCCTGTGTTTACTTGGTTTCACATCAATACCAATACATGACTCATGGCATTACGTTAGCGACATTCCCTGTCCTGATGCAGCAGAACGGCGTGAATTCCACATCATTGATCCCAACATACAGACACCATTCAGAACCAACACACATTAGACTGGACAGACCTGACAAATCACTAAATCTCCTTCTTTTCCTCACATTAAGACCTGAGAACAGAGTTTCCAACAAGCCGGCATACATGGTCATGAAAGCAAATGGCATGTGACCACAGTTCAAAGATTAAATTGACTGTACCGCTTCCCCCAGATTGACACTTCTAGATGTGCTGAACTTCCCCAATCAGAGATGTCACAGCGGGTGTTCTGCCCTTGACAGCTGATGGAAAGCTCCCGCATGTAAAGCTGATTGGGAGGTCGCAAAAAGCGCAACATGTTTTCTAATCCACAAAAACCCCAGTGGAAGTTTTATTTGTTTTTCCTTTCTCCATCTGAATACTGAATGTTGGTCTGAGGAAACGGACGGTTTACTCGTTTTTGTTTGAAGTCGTTTTCCGGTGACGTGCGGGGTTGGAACGAGGCAAAGCGTGACCACGTCGAGTGCGATTTTCAGCCGGCTGACTCGCGGACACCGCGTCGATATCGGCACGGCGATCAATCGGATGGGTGTGAAGAATTACAGCGACGCGTTATGATTGGAACCAAAAGAAAAAGAAGGTGATTTGTCACTTCTTTATGCAGAAACCTGTATGCTCACCTGCACAAAGGTGACGACTGTGTAGGACATTGTTTGCACGGCAGAAACGACATCACTCCTGAAGCCCTCGAGGTCACAATTCGAGTTGGAGGGGGGAGGAAACGCGGACGAAGGGATTTGCAGTATTTACAGGCATGCGAGATGAGACGGGGGAGAAAGAGAGGGTGAGTGCGTGTTCGGAGAGTAAAGCATGAAAATAGATAAGATGCGGGAGGCGGGGAGGTGGTGCGTGGCGTGAGAGAGGAGGGGAGACAGGCCGATGCCCTGTTGCATTTTTATTAGGTCTGGGTTTGAGGCACCATGGGAACGTAGATGGAGTTCGGCATGCAAGGACGACGTGTCACCTTATCATGCCGTCTTGTCCTTGTCTGCTCTCCCCGTCTCTCTTTATTCCACCTTTGTTTTCGTCTTTAAATCTTTAACGCCTTCTTGTATGTTTTCTGTTTCTTTTCTGCCATTTCAGCCAACTTGGAATCGCTCCAATACTTACAAACGAGTCTCACAGACATTTATTTTCCTCTGGTTACACAAAGCATTTTATGGAGCACTCGGGTGAGATATTTGTGATCGTCGCAGACGTTAACAAAACAAAAATGCCTGAATGTTTTTCTGCTTGAAAGCAATCAGCACTGTGAGTTCTCAGTCTGAATTCCTCTTAATCAATACCTCTGTCGTGTTCATCCAAACCCTTCTACAAAAGAAAGAAAGAGAAAAAAATCTCGAGTTCTTCTGAGGCCTTGACAACAGCATAAGAGTCTGGATGGAGCTTTGTCGCCCCCTGGTGATCACACTAAGCAGCTCAGTTTGAGAAATCCGTTCTTGCTGGAGCTTTCTGCTCGGTTTTATCAATCCGTATCGAAAAGGATTAGATTTGGGCCACTGAAAGAGAATTAACACTTTTTTCCCCCCAGAACTCTGATTTTCGATCTCATAACATAAAGTCAGAATTCTGAGGGGAAAAATAATTCCGAGACAAAAGTAAGTATTTAGAAAAAAAAAAAAAAAAAAAAAAAGAAGTAAGAATTCAGAAAAAAAATAATTTTGACATTAAAGTTTGAATTCTGAGATTAGAGACAAAATTTAAAAAAAACAGAATTTTGGAAAAAAAAGAGATTAAAGTAAAGATTCTGTCAAAAATTGGAATTCTGAAAAAGAAAATAATTTTGAAATTAGTGTTATTTCTGAGATTAAAAGTCAAAATTCTGAGAAAAGTCAGAATTAAAAAATATATATATATTGAGATAAAAATTTGAATTCTGAGATTAAAGTCGCAATTCCGAGAAAGAAAATGTAGATTAAAATCAAAATGATGCAAAAAAAAAAAAAAAGTCAGAATTCACAGAAAAAATAATTTTGAGATTTAGGTCAGAATTCAGTGAAGAAAGTCAGAATTCTGAAAAAAACAAAAGGATTTCTGAGAAAAAATACTTTTGAGATTAAAGTTTGAATTCTGAAATGAAAGTCAATATTATGCAATAAACCAGAATTCAGAAAAAGAGGAATTGTGAGATTAAAGTCAAAATTCTGAGGAAAAGAAGCAGTAATTTTTTTTTTTCCTTTCAGTGTTCCTAATCCTCTTCCTCAGATTTCACCCAAGTGCCTTTTCATTTCTTCTTTATGCGATCGTAACAGATGAAGCACAACACTGAATCCTCTTATCGCGGGTCTGCCTACTTGTGCCGGACTTCATCTCCATGCTCATTTGGCTGGAGCAAGCCGCACCGTGGCACCCCGGGGTCACAGAGCCGCGCTATCGGTGGAGCTCCCTTAAAGTCTCCTCTGTCTCCAGCTTTGAAGTCCGTAGCCATATTCAGCCGACCAGGACGGCAGAGAATGTGAATTATAATGAAGACTGAAGGCAGGGATTGGTTTGGGAATTGAGTGGGAGGCCTCAATGACTGTTATGCAGGACACTTAAAAATATCAGCACCACCACAGCACTAACTGTGTCTTCAACACAGGCAGGATACGAGAGGCACACAGCCACTGTTCCTAACAGAAGAAGCTGCATTAGCATTAGCATTAGCATTAGCACTGTACTGTGCTTGAACTTGTCGCATCACAACCACAAAGCCTTAGTGTGTTTTACTGGGATTTTATAAGACAGACCAGCACAAAGTATGACATAAATGTGAACTGGAAGAAGAAAACAAAATTCAAACTAAAATCTTAAAACTGTGGGGGACTGAGGATTAACAAAAAAAAAGAAAGAATAATAATAATAAAAGTACAATTATTAATAAGTGATTGTCTGAAAACAATGGTGGCTGATTAGCTAATTTAAACACCTGCTACTGATGACCTGTCTGAGTACTTGTGTGGGTCGCCTATTTTTTTTAAATTAACTGGAACACCAAATTCTGCAGCTGTGTTGAGGTTGTCAAAGTCAAGTTAGCATAAATGACCTACATCCCTCATCCTCGCTACTTTTTTACTTTAAAACTTCTCATTGACTTGTGGAATGTGACACCCTTGAACCTTTTAACCAGTTGTTAGTGTTGACAATAAGTAGCAAAGCACTGTGTACATTTTTCTTTTAACATTTATGTTTAAGACTTAGCGCGTTAAGTTGACAACTTGCAAGCTAAAACCAATGGTAGCCAACGTCAGCGAGCAGCTTTTTTTTGCCCTCCATCAGGGAGCTGTTGGTGCTAAGAGTTTTCACTTTAGCTAACTATGCAAAATCTAAAAGCTGTGTGAGTAAACTAAGAACACATCTAATATCTCCATCTTTTAAATAAAGTTCATTATAATACTAATCTACAGCTCTACTTTGCATGGATTAAAACAAGTAAGGAGCAGTTTTACAATCAGGAGTTGTACAGTACTTTGTGTGCGCAGCAGATTTAATGAGATATAAAGAACAAACAAACAAAAAAAAAAACAATAGCATAGCATTGGAACTAACATTATGCAATATGAGGCAGCTATGTTGGAGCAGCAAACAGATTGTCAAATATATCACAACGTCTAAGTTCAAAATAACTCTTCATAAGAGAAATATCTTGAACGTAATGAAGTGTTCAGTTTGAGATGTTCAAAAAAATGTTTAGCACTTTAATATACTTGTAATTCAGATTTCTTTTCTTTAATTTTGAGAGGTTTTCAAGTTACATTTCAGCTCACTGAAGCACCTTAAACTCATTTTTTTTTAAATCAGGCAAAGTTACCTGTATTGTAATTCTGCTTCAAATAAAGAACCTTATGATTAATTGTCAATCATCTACAAGTAAACATTGTCTTTATTGACAGTTATTTATAAAAAAAACAGTGCGATGATGAGATTGAAAATTTGGTTGCACCTAACTTTTGTGCTTCTAGCTAGGTCTTCATAGCCATTTTATGTGTAAGTTTTATACATTTCATTTATCTTCCTGTAAAAAAACTTGCTGTTGTTTTGAATGTGCTTCATAAATAAAATCCGAGACCAATTAAATAATAGTGATACAACCAACTTCCTTGTGTTTCAGAAACTTGCAATATTTACTAAAGGTGTCTTTGAGATTTAAACCTGCTCAGCATGTTAAAAATCCGAGGTTTAACTAGACGTTATCGCCGCCATCTGCTGTCTGAGATGAATTTTACGTCTTATTGTAGGTTCTGCATTCCGACCAGCAGGTGGAAGCAAATACTAACATCTGACAACATCCGAGTCTCACGCAGGTTCCTCGTTTCTTCTCTCCTGTTACCACCGGCCGTTACAAAGTCATTAAATCTCAAGCACCCTTCAAAAACTATTATCTACAGATCAATATCTCTCCCTCTCTGTGAGTGGTGAGAACGAGGGCAGGAGAGCCACAGGAGGTTGAGTGGCGGTAATGGGCTGTAATGAGGGATAAACGTTGACACGGCTGCACGCGCGCAAGTTGAGCGCAGATCTACGGTGGCCGGAGATAATTTGGCAGCGCGGAATGAGATTATCACCGGTGAGGTGATTAATGAGCTAGCATCTCAGCTCTCGGTTAGCTAGCAGTCGCCACCGGGCTGTTGGTTGGCACCTGCCGGAGCACCATGCAGGTAACATCACATTAGACTCACCACCTGGTGCGGCAGTCAGCTCACCATGGCAACACATGTTAGCGGGTATGAAACAGCCGCGTGTATTCACGTATTTTTGTTTCTGGCGGGATTTTTTTGTGACACGTTTGTGGCACTTATATTAGAAGTGAATCAAGCGACCCGTTGTAATACACTAGGGGTTCATTTTAAAGCATTTATATGGTAAGAAGCGACCCTCTTGAAGGCTAAATAATACAATGTTCAAATGTGACCTACACTTTTGAAAATCCCAGAAAACAAACAAAAAATTTGCAAAGCATATTTAAACTGCTACAACTAAATTTATTACGAAAGAATTTTGTACATCTGTCTGGGAATATAATAAAAATAGAGAAGAAAATGTTCTAAAAGATATCAAACTATTCTTTATCTGTCATATATTATAGCTGCTTAAAATATTTGAAAGAGTAGGGCTAAAGTAAGCAGGAAATATTTTATGAATGTTTGTCGGTTTATTCACTTGATTTAACAAATGTCATCATTAATTCACAAACATATCCTCTTACAAGATGGAGCAGGAAGAGGAAAAAAAAACCCAGCATAAACCTGCCCCTGTTTAAATTAAATTCATTTGTGGAGGAATGCACTGCAAAAACACAAAATCTCATCAGGTTTCTAGTGCGAATACCTTAGTACACTTGAAATATGATGAAATTTACTTACACGTAACTTGTCAGCAAGTAAATATGAGCTTGTTCAATAATTCCTTAATGTCAATGAAAGGGTCACAGCTCCACTGGTAGATTATTTCAATTATAACACAGGAAACATGTTGTTATAAGTGAAATAACCTGCCAATAGAACTAGTAGTTTTTCATAAATATTAAGCAATTACTGACTTAAAACAAGCTCCTATTTACTGTTAGTTTTCTCTTACTTCAACTGTACTAAGACGTTAACACTAGAAACTAGACCAAAATTACTTGATAAGACTTTGTGTTTTTTTGCACAGTGTGTCTGAATGTCATTTTCTATGTAACGTGCGACAGTATTTGATTCTTACAGGTCAAGAACGAGGCCAGGACTAAACATTTTCCAAATGTCGAACATGGCCACCAGTTTTACACCCGTTTGGCGCTTGGACTGAGCTGTTCCGCCATCTCCGCGCGCGCAGACACCTACATCAGATAACGCTCTCCAAAAGTCTCCGTGGCGAGCCGTTTGAAGCGGCTCCACCACCGCCACCACTGCTCCACCTCCCCCAGCTGTCGCCTCTTGTTCCCCGAGAGCGGTGCGGTGTGTGCCGGGTGACGGGGTCAGGGTGAAGGGGTCCCCTCCATCTCCATATAGGCTGTAGGCTACAGCTGCTCCTATGAGATTGGTACCTCAAACGCCGAGGCTGCGCCTCAGAAGTCTCCCCGCGTGTGTGTTTGTGTGTGAGATAAGGGGATAGAGACATCTTCATGGTGTAGGAGTGGAAGGATTATCCCCATCGCTGCTGTATTAAATACAAAGATGGAGGGCGGAGGAGGAGGTGGAGGAGGGTGGATAGTGGGCGAGTTCAGCAGGTGCTGCAGTGCCCACCCCTTGCTACGACCTTTAACCTCCACAACAGCAGACCTGGCTTCAAACCTGACGTTTACAGCTGCAGTACACACACACACACACTCTGTGCTGCATAGGTAGACAGGCGGTCTTAAAATTATACACCCACTGAAAAATATGATAAAAATCAATTACTTAAAAAAAAAAAGAGTCATAAATCTTGAGCAACTTAACTGAAAAAAAAGACAAAACCACCTTATACAGCGTTCCGTCTGAAGTCCAGCAGTACCGTAAGCCACATCTGGATGAGATGCTGTTGTGCCTTTGTGTTACCCTTACTAGTCTGTTCAATGCTGGAATTCTTTCTGCTACAATATAATGTTTTTGTACGGCTTTTCCATGCGTGCTAATGTCTCGTTAGTGACAAATCTGAAGTTTTAAGTATTTTTCTTTAGGGTGCAAATGCAACACAAACTTATGTGCAAAATGCAAAAGCAAAACAAATCAAAGATGGGCTTTCCATCCCTTCTAAAACAAACAGAAACTTCACGTAGGAAGGAAAGAAAGAATATTTGTGGTAATGTACATGCATCGTCAATGTGCACTTTAGAATTCAAACTATTGGCGTATTTTGTTCCAGTCTTTGTTCCACCTGTTGGCAAATGAAATATTTTCCTGGAAAATATTGGCATGGTTTTGTCTTCTTACTCAACATGCTGCACAAAACAATTACTTGTTGCCCAGCTACTGTCATATTATGTAAATGAGACAAATGATTTTACTTTGAATTCTTTTTAGACTTGTTTTACTTTGTTCATTAACTAATATTTGAGAGTGTAGCACATTTTGAAACAATGCAACATGCATTATCTGTATCTGACACATCCATATTTAAACACGCTTAAAAATTAATAGCTACGGTATTAATACAAAAAAAATTATGATTATTGTCAATGTCCATGTAATATGGGACGTCACACCTTTTGCAACCCTAACCCTTAACAGATGACGTTTAATATAATTTATCTCCTTTTGTCTGAGTTTCATTTGGGCCAATATGTTGTTAAATGTCGTTTTTGGGGATTTACAACCAGAATATTTTAGTTCGCAATCAAGTTTGCCATTATGTTTTAAAATTAAAACCCACCAAACGAACCTTTCAATGTGGAAAAACAACACTGAAAATATGCATGAACTATTGATAATGCGTTAGCCTATAATCAGCTAAAATAAGTATTTAGACACACAGAGGACTATAATTAGTACCAAATGCACGATGCTGAACGTTCAGCTCTGCTCTGACTGCTGACTCTGTCGCCACAGTTTCCAAGCGGCGCTGGCCTGCAGCAGAGACTAAGTGATCCCAGCTACAGAGCGTCGAGTAAACGCCTGAGTGTGTGCATTCGGTTCCCCCCCAGATCCTCTCCACACACACACATCTATCATGCACATGGCTAATATTTACCCCAACCTCATCACTATTCGTCCCTTGATGCGTCAGCGACGCCGGGACCGATTGCTTCCCATCCCTAAACAAACATGTGGCGCAGAACAGGGGAAAGACGTACGGCAGGAACACGAAATGCTCTCACGTTGTTTTTCCCAGAAATCAGAAACACATGAGGGCGGCCGAGGCGGCCCGCCAGAGAGGAAAATCTGCTGATGTCGCCGTCTTCCCAAAAACATTTTGATTTCCGTCTAAATCAAAATGTTGACAACGTAATGACACAGCACGCCGAGGGATTGTTGTTGTTGTTGTTGCAGCACAAATATGTGCTGCTGCGTGTTGTTTACAGAGAGCCAGTTGGATGTTTGATCTGTTTCTGGTGGAGGTCAGACTCTAAAAAACAACAAAAAAACCCCAACAAATTCACAGTTCATTTTACGAAGGCGTGGATTTACGGGCCGTTTATGGGGTTGGATTTCATCTGTCCTCCTACGGCTCTTCCTGGACAGATTGCCATTTAAAATGGTTGAATAATTGAGGAGTAACATTTGCGCCAGCCATCCCGGAGTGCATGTGGTGTGTGTGGGTGTGGGTGTGTGTGTTAGAGAGAGCAGCTTCTTTGAACCGGGTCACACTCACCTGCTGAAGTGGCAGAGAAGCCATTATTAGCTCCATCATTAGCATATCACTTAAAGCAGAAGTGCCACTTTTGCATAGACAGTTGATTTAACAAAAACTATGCGCTTTAATAGCTCATTACTGCACAGAATGGACTTGATATCCCTTTTGTAACTACAATCATTAAAACTCGTCATTATTAACATGAAATTGATGGGAAAACACGGCCATTATCTGCTGCTTTGTGCTCAACACCGACAACAGTTTGGGTTTGCTAAGCTGTTTGCTCTCCTCGTTTCCCAGAACCTGTAATCTATAATTTGACATGTCGTTTTCTTTTTCCTGTGCCATCGCAATATCACCTACTGTCCACGACTTGTTCATTACTGCTATCGTTGTAGATTTGTAATGTTTAGGCTAGTAGCTAATTTCTGCTAGCCATTTCCCGTCTTATGAAGCGTGTTATATTCCCCTCTTTTCTTTACGTTAAATTAGACATCATTGGTTCATTCCTTCCAGTGGTGAGCACACTTCTGCTAATCCGCTAACAGCGAAGATACTTTTTTGTTTAGCACTTTAGCATTCTTGCTAACTTTGTAGCCGTTTCAGCACATTCAGCCTCCCCTAAACTATTTTTTCTGTTTAAATTCTAAAGCCCTAATTTACTTTGTAGACATTCAGCATCTGTGTGGAAGTTTTGGTTATCACCCGTTCATTAGTCTTCAAGGTGCTGGATGTTTCTATTGATGCTCTTATTTTGAAGAGGGTGAAGACGTTTACGTAGCAGTTCTGTTTCCTCTCCTCACAGTATTTGTTTTCTCAAAAAACTTCATTGAGCAATTGGTAAGCATTCAACAAACGAACGAATGAGTTATACAGAAAAAGCTTACATGTAAAACCAACTAGGGGTGTCAAACAAATACAATAAAAAATTCAGTTAAACATATTTGAATTATTTTGAGAGTTTTTCTCTTTCTCGTGACACATGGTGGGTATCAACATAGTTCAGCACTCTAGCATTAGCTTCTTCAGTAACACATTGCTATGATGCTTTGGTGCTGATGAAACTAATGGTTCTTAGAGTTAGCAGCTGACCTTTTAGTTATTGGTGCTCACCACTGGTGGTTTCAATTAATGAAGAAGAAAACACAGTTTTACTGGCAACCTTATCTTTCAAGGCACAACTGGACCTCATTATCAATATCCAAAATTTAAATATACTCACCAAAATGAATGATTCCTCCAGCGTTCTCACTTAAATTAGGCAGAATATATCATTGATGGTGAGATTTATTTTTCTGTCCTGCTGTGGAAAATTCCTGATTTGAATCCCACAATCCTTTCTGTTCATTAATCCTGCAAGTGTGGGCCTCCATTTTGTATTTTCTTGCAATAGTTCATAACCCTGACCTTTGAACTTCAACGTCTTAGAGGGTAACCTAAGCCAACCCGAAGATTAATCCTCAAAATGGCCGCCTGAGTGAGCTGTTTATCCAGGGACCTTTTATTAAGAAAAGGTCCCTAACCTGAATAAATACTGTTTCTCTGGCAAACACATGCCGACCCAATTAATCAAAGCCTCGTGTGCATGTGTGTGTGAGTGTGTCAGATTTCAGGCAGCACACCTCATGAGTGTGTTTTCACACCGTGCCGTGTTTCTTTAACCTCTTCTGGACTCCTCCAGGCCTCACCAGGAAAGGAATCACAACAGACTTGGGTTACACATGTCCTACAGAGTGTAAGTGTGTGCGTGTGTGCTTTTGCGTGCCTGTGGGCGTGTGTTTGTGCGTGCCCTGCTGGGTTTCTTAATTTTAACAAGGATTAGCTCTATATTTTCCTTTCATCAGTTCTCTGATGGATCCCCAAATATGTCCGAAATCAAATCGGGACAAGCAGCGCCCTGTGCGGATGTTTGCCCGGCAAAGCCCGCCTTCTGCCCGACTCGGTTTGAGGTTGTCGAGACCTCGCTCGACAAGGGACAGCACCCGCGCCCGTGAGTCGTTACAATAATCCGCCTCTGTCCTAAAATTGGGAGCGGTGTGAGTAGGTCTTCAAAAAGTTTTGGCTAAGGCGGACGCAGGGGTCTACCTCCCTTTCCCACCCGACACAGACAAGGGCCCACAGAAGACAGGGGACCACCGTGGCTGGAAGTCAAAAAGCAAGAAGATGAAAAAACACGTGGGGGCCACCGCCGCCGCGGCGCAAGTCTGCTCACAGACAGGAGGGAAAATGTAATCATTCTTCTTGAAATGTACAGCAGAGGCAGAATGCGAACAGACAGCATGCGTAATGGCATTTCCATACCGTGCCACACAAAATGTATACTGACAATATGCAGGCAGACACACACACACCCACACACACACACACACAAAGATGCAGGGCGCTATAAACAGCTCTTTATACTCTCCCATTCAAATCAATTTGTTTACGCTGGGCTGCCAAAGGGACCAAATCTAACTGTTTCCCCTTGAATACATTAGACTGTAAGTGAGGTTAGAAAGTGATAATGACTTCCCCTGCTGCTCTCCCTCTCTTCTCCTCGCCCTCTCTTTACCCCTCTCCACCTCCCCACCCTCTTTCCTCCTCTCTTCTCTCCATCTTGACTCGTCTGCATCTGTGTCTCAGATGGGGGAAGACTTTGACTCGCGCTCGTTTGATTGAAGCCGGATGGACTCCGTCTTTCTCCCCCCGCTCCACTGTCTCTCTTTGGTCCCAGGCGCAAAACTGCAAAGTCAAAGAACTGCTGCTCCACATCCATCTCTCCGAAGGAAAAAAAAACGGGAAAAAAAAAGAGGTTCTTTATGCTTTAGGCCAGGATGGTGGAGCGGCACATTATCAGGCACTGAAAGGCTGAGGACTGGCAACCCCGAACAATTTTATTATTAATACTTGTAAGCAAGTCAACAGCAGCAGTAAAAATTGTATCTGTAAGCCGACTTGGATCACTTTGGTCAAACGCTACGTTTACATTTTACATTGTCTTGCTGAAATGTGCAAGGATTTCCTTGAAGCAATGCATATTCCATACAGACATGAGATATGGACTTAAAGTTTTATTATAATATTTTGTGGTACTATTGTGATAATTATAAGAATGATTTATTACTTCTTTATTAGGCATCTGTATGACTGTGGCTGTATGACACAGCAGTCATAACCCCACAAATACTGATCTTAAAAAAACATTCCTATTTGTGATACATTTACCAGAAGTAAGATTTATATCACTAAACTGCTCACAGTAATTGCATTTTGTTATATTTTACTGGTTTATTGAACTCATTGAACAAAGTGTAGAAAATGCTAAAGCTAACAATCACGACATCACGGACAGTTTGGGAGAATTTTAAACATCCTTAACTGGAAATTATTTTGATTTATCATTATAAGATACTTATCACAATAAATGACAAGATATGTACCCATCCTTATTATTCCAGATATCATTTAACTATAGCAGTACAACAGATGCTGTTTCAACTCCCAACAGGTTGGAACCCCATTTTGTCCTCAGAACTGTGTAACTTCTTCATGTGATAGATTCAACAAACTGTTGGAGACAATCCTTAAATATTTAATCCATAATCACAAAACAGCAGTCGCCTTCATCGACAATACTCAATGTTGTGGTGCAGCAATTGTCCCAAAGTGTCATAAGGAAATATCTCTTACACCAACAGCACAAGTCTAAAGTAATAATACAAAGCAGGATGGATCCACGGTCTCATTTTGAATATCATCACCTTCCTAAAATAATGGCGCATGTCTTTTTTTTTTTTTTACCAGAAGATCGATTGGGCAAAAAGAATTGAATGAAATTTTGGTGAAAAATGGCTTAAGCCAGTGTTTTAGGAAGTTCAAATTCTGAAACTGCTTAGTGTTAAACACACCTGCGCTATAATAAATGTTTTTCTAGGCTATAGCTGTCTTTCTATTACCTCTAACGTCAGCAATGCATTTACATTAACACATTGTTCATTTTTACACCAATCCACTTTTTTCACTTCTGTTACGATACAGATATCTGAGATTTAGTATCAGCTGATACTGATACAAAAAACAGCGCTGAATTGACCTATTATGTTTCTTTCTCAAAATATAGACATAACTGTCCTGAATTACAAATTTATTTGATAACTCTGCAAATGTACAGCACTCATATTTACACCAGTAGCTTCACGACCGAAGTTAAACCTGTAAACACACGTTTAACTAGCATAACGGCCAATGTAAAATAAATATTAAAGAAACTGAAACTGACAAAAACAATAGCTTGACTACTTTGGTAGATTAAATTACTTCAGTAGTAAAACAGACAATCAAAACGGTTATCTTCTGGACGCAAGAAATCTTCCCAACACTTTGATATGACTACCAACAGGAGCTTAACAAATGGTAGATAACAACATGTTTTACTCCAAGACTGCGGTGAAGGCATCGCTTTCAGTTCTCAGAATGAAAAGTAAAGAATAAAACAGTGTGGGTTGTAGGAAGAGTAGCAAGGCTCTGCTCCCGAGAGAGAGAAGCATCAGATTTTGGCTAGAGAGGACTCTCACGGTGAATTCAGCCGCGTTCTCTGAGGAAAAATATTTAAATATTTGAATGGATGTAAATTCAGCTGGATGTCACCCAATGTAAATAAATAAATAAGTGGAAGGGGCGGAAACAAAGCAATATCAAAATAAACAGGGAGGACTTATTTTACGAGTGTTAGCAGATGTACAGCGGTGGCATGTGTGACCAAAGCTCTGTCAAGCCTGTGGGTATCAACACAATAGGGACAGGCTGTCATCCCCCGTGGCTATTAATATTATATTACTGTCACTTCAGACCAATCTCTCAGTTAAACAGCACTGTGTGGGTGTGTGTGTGTGTAGGAACGGCGGCGTGCATGCAAAATCAGATATAGTCACATTTGCAGCAAAAGCTCTTTTATTCTTTGATTCATTATGCAGGGTGGTAGGAGCCGGATCTCCATGACTGAGTGCTGAATAATGTAAAGCAGCGTTAGCGTGACAGCGTGTTTGGAGGTGACTATCTGAGGTGGAGATCAGGTAGGACACGATGGCCATGATGACATGTATGGACTGGTGAGGTCATGTCTGGTTCTCAGGGAAGCACCAGCAGAGTATCGTCTGACAAACATGTGGGTCTGGTTTAATGCTGGATTACCGCCTGTCGAAGGCTTTTGACACAATGTTCCTTGGCTTCTTCTGGTCTGCAGAGAACAGCCGGGGAAGGTTTGTGTTTTGGCTCTGCTCCTCGTCTGATTTACTGGCCGGATTTCACAGCTTATGGAGGAATCGATATCTGTTGTGGCTACTTTTATTGGCCAATGTTCCTAGCTGTTTTTGCCCCTGATAGTCCGGTAGACTGGGTTCAATTGGAGACCGAAGTTGCAACGTTTGCTACCTTTTCAGCTGGTGGGATAGCTTTCACCTTGCATTGTATCTGTGTGTTTAAACCCTTCGAAAATACTGTCCAGCACCAATAGGATTGTATAATTATATCGATTATTTGTCCCCTCAGAAGGTATCGATTTTTCATCCGCGAGTATCGATATGCTAAACCACAGGGGTCCATAGGCTTATACCGTCTTTTTAACATGTCTGGTTTGTGACGGCGTAACAGCAAGACTTCACCTCCCCCAGCCTCTCTTTCAACTTGTGATTATAGTGCACGTTATAAACTACACACTAGTTTTTAAATTGTGTTAATAGGCCAAGTAAAACCAGAGTTATGCTAAAATAAGTAAACCATATTTATCTGAGTGTCAGAGAAATGTCAAAAACCGGCTTTTCCGGTTGCGTGAAAAGAAATGAGCTTCCAAACGTAAAAAACGAAACGCAACATTGGATTCCTTTGTTTTTGGAAATCTCAAATCTTCAACAAATAACGATGGGACTATATTTTGTTGCTAAGAAACAAAGTAAAGTTGCGCAAATTACGGTGAAAGAGAAGCGGAACAGAGTAGCGGCAAAAGCAGTGAGATCGCAAAATTGATGCAAAGTTTGGATATTGACGCGACTAGAGTGGCATCCACTTCATAATTTATAAAATCATCTTTATACAAAGAATGACCTGAAGAATGAACACGCAGCATGCAGTGGCGCTCTGTTTTGAGCTGGAAAACTGAAGAGGGGAAACCCGCAGCCGGAGTCTGGACGCAGCGAGGATTGCCATGACGATGGCTGATCGATCATTCTTACGCAGTAAAAACTTCTGGGTTGAAAATAACCCAATTCATAACCCAGTGCTGGCTCACATATGGACCAACACTGGGGTGTTTTAACCCAACTGGGTTGGGTTGATGGTTTGACCCAACACATTGTGTTATGGCAACTAACCAAAGGTTGGGTTAAATTGACCCAAAATTTGGTTGAAAATCATGACCCAATACAAGGGTTATTATACCACTATATTTGGGTAAAAAAAAAGATTAATTTATTTTGAATTTCACTATATAAAAACAGGATTAAAAATCTGAATTTAACGCTTTTTTTATTTCCATGTGATACATATATAGAGTCAGCAGAAATCATTTACAAAAGTTACAAAACATAAGTAAGTTGTTTCAAAAGTATATAATTAAATCACTTCAACTCATTATTAAGCTACAACTCCAGAAGTATCTGTTACTACACCTTTATATCTCCTGTAAAAAGTTTGTTTTAAAGCAAACTACAAGTAAAAATTTCAGCCATTAAACAAGGAGTATTTTATTGACACTTTTGCATTTTTGCCTGTCTCCCTGCATGAGGACATACGGGTTCTATGTTGTCGCATTTTGTAGATGCGCCACCAGGTTTGTCCCAAGCTGATGGAGAGAGAAGACAGAAAAAAACGGCCATTTGTGATGCACTTATTTAAACAGTAAACAATTTGAGCATGATTCAGAGATGAAGGTTGACTTACAGGCTGGATATCAATGAAACCTTCAGAACTTCCAGGTTGATGGGTCTGAAACTCTTCTCCCAAATGTGTTAGGTGGAGCAGGGAGGAGTACCAGCAGCAGCTCCAGGGCTACATCACCTTATCTGTCAAACATAAGCTTGTGTTAAAATGTTACAATGTAATAAAAACAGTTTACAAAACATTTCTTAAGCTTCAATACCTTCAGGGAGAAAATTAATGTTGTGGAGAAGATGGCCACTCCTTCCTCTTCTTGGCCATACAGAAGGTCTTTGTTGAGAACAAGGAGTTTGGGCTTTGCTTAATTCTCCTGAAGATCCTGGATGTAAAATTACAAAATCTATCAGAAAAGACAAAACCACAAATCAAACTTTAAGAATGACTGAATTCAACATTATAGCTGTCTCCGCTGCAAATAACTTGTAATTAACAAGCAATTTAAAAAGTTCAGAGTAATTTTTAAGATCCTAGAAATAAATATAGCACTCGATAAAATAAAATGACACATATAATTTAATTTACAAGTAAAACTTAACACTAACTTAGTGCTGAATAACTTTCAGCACCAACTTTAAATAAAAGTATTTGTAATTAATAGTAACAATAATAATAAAATTAGCAAACATTAACATTAGATAGTGTCTGACTGAATAATTTTTGCTTTTAAGTGGTTGCTGATAATCAGCGGGAGTTGGAAAGCAACGTGTTGGCTTAATGAGCCGCTCCACCCAGTCAACTGACAGAGGGGGAAATGAAACAGCGGCTGCAGTGGCAGCAGATAAGTCCAATCACGTGTGTAAACCGTCAACTATCTTTTCTTTTAAAACTAAATCGATTTTTAAAACTCTGACTATGTAAAGTCACTAACAAATATGATTGAGGTTATATTAAACAATTGAATTTAATTTACTTGACAAAGGCTCCGATTTTGTTTGTTTGTTTTTTTTAACGTAATGCAACCTGTATCTGATCTTTTCATGACAAGTTGAACAGCACAGGTTGGATTCTTTTCGACCCATATCCAATACGTATCTGTTTCAAATGCGACCTATCGTTGAGGTCACATTCATCCGAACTGAACATCACTGATACTGGACAAATCTCACTATTCTGCACCCTGATACGCGCAAGCGGGACGTATAACAACCACGATGGACTATAATGAGGATTAAGTTAATATGCTGCTCCGGTCGGACAACAACTTCAAATATGTAAGCTATGCTCCACCGTTAGCCTCCATGTTTACTTCCGCAAAGACTGAGCGCTTCTTTTTTTTTTACGGCGGTTGGCGGAACGCTGACGCTATTGCGCCCTCTACTGCGCATGCGGGACACTTTCAGGTCCTTTGCCCGTTCAGCCTGCAGAACACATACAGGACGCTTGTGTGTGGCAGTGTGAACGGCCCCGGCTAAAAAATCCGATTTGACAAAAGATCGGAATTGGGTCATTTTAGTCTACAGTGTGAACGCAGCCAAATTGTGCCCTACTCCTTCCCCTTCATCTTCTTTTTTATTTTTCCAACAGCCGTGTTGTAGCAACACCAAAGCTCTTTGTCAGAGCAACCTACCATAATAAACATTTTAAATAACCATAAAAATAAATATCAAACATGTTTACACATGAGTTTCACCAATGTAAACAAAATAAAATTTTAGCAGTTGTGGGATTTCACTTTTATCTCTAGTAAAAGACCATAAGCCATTTCTCCTGCTGGAGTTAGACTCACGTGTGTTTGGGTTGTATTTACCCAGAATGCCTTGTGCCATAGTCCACGTCCTGCTTTTGCAGCGGTTTCCGGTTTGCTTGGTGTTCACGTATGCATTGGAACTGAGCCAAAGTTCACATCAACCGAACCGAGGCCTAGTTTTTTTAGACGGACCAGAGTTTACCTTTTGGTCTGTGTCAAAGTTTGATTGCATGTTCACACCTTACCAAGTGAACCAGACTGTCTAGGGAAACATACCAGAGTTTTACTAAAGTGAACTAAACAGGGCTGGTGTGAATACACTCTACATATTCTAAATAAAATCTTAGCTACTTAAGCTGACTGTTCAGGTTCAGAGTTGTTGCTTTTAGAAAAATATGGCCGTGTTCCTTAAGGTCTCTGTGTATTTAGTTTTATTAGTTTTGCATGTTTCTTGTGAAGAGCTCAGATAGGACGGTGTTTACAGCAGTGTGTACGGGCGGATCAGTTGCTCGGCTGTCTGGCTCTGGTCTGCTCTCTCGTTCTCATAAACTTGCTTTTTCAGGCTGAATACAGAAGTGATTCCATGGAAATAACACAGGACAGCTGCTTTACCTTCTTCTTTAGGCTGAAAAAGCTGATCCAGAGAGAAGTCAAGGCTGCGAACTTTGCTGTGTGGCATTAGCTTTAACTGGTAGCAACAAATATTTACAAGCCACCGTCTTCTTAATTCATTATCTCTTGGCAGTCCATGAAAACTTAAAAGCCCATTAAGTTTGGAAGACAACAATGTTCATGGTATTGCTGTATTTGCGTTTGAAATACGACTTTATCTTTTATAGTCATCGTCGTAACTCAAAGGGGAAACAAGAAAGCTGCATTTCACTCATGCAGATGTGACGTCAGCGCTGAACGTGCAAAGAGCCCGTTAAGACGCCACAGATTTAGAATATCCACTTAAAACCTTCCATGCTTGTTTTTTGGATAATGAAATGAATTGCAGAAAAACAAACTAGACTTAATGTTTGTAGCAGGGACTTGTTTTCATTTATTCTGATTTTATGTTACTGGTCTTCTGGAGTATCCAGCTTAACATTTCTTTCCTATATTCTGCTTTCTGAAATGTATCATCTTTCATTTTCTCCTGAATAGGAATCAGTCAATTCTAAACCCTCAACAAATAAACTTCCGCCTATGCACGGCGCTGATTATAATTATTATTATTAAATGTAAAAAAGGTGCTTTTTTGACAGCTTGACTTTGCATTTATACAACAATCTGAAACACAACCTTTTTTTCAGTCTCTCAGCAACCTGCATAACCAAACCTGGAAAGTACATGCTATTCTCTGTACTGAGTCACCCTGGTCGAGCGCACGCACCATGTGTAGAGGCTGGAGTCCTGGGGGTTGATTCCCGGACTCGGGTCATGTGTGCTTTGTCTTCCCCTTATGTCTCCTCCCTATGTCCTGTCCATCTACTCAATAAAGGCCACTAGTGCCAAAAATACTTAAAATTTATTTCTCTCTGGTTAGTCCTGATGCAACTTTTCAATTGGATTTGGATCTGAACTGTGCCTTAATCTAAACCATTCCATGGTAGCTCTGGTTGGACGAATGTATTTATATTCACCTATCAGTGCCAAGCTTTCATGGTGCTGTTAAAGTAAATTAATCCCCAAACCTTGATGCTGCCACCAGCAGGTTTTACAATGGGACAGTGTATTCATGTCAAAAAAGTTCAGGTGTGGTTTGGATTTGATCAGAACTCAGATATTTTCTACGCGTCTTGTGGTAAACTGCAAACAGGACGTCTGGACTTCTGACTTTCCTCTGCTTGTCGCTCCATAAAGGCCAGAGCCATGAAGTTTACTGTCCTGTTCATCTCACCTGAGATGTTTCTTAGCCACTTCTCTGTCTAATGTTCTTCCTCCCCATGGTACTGCCAATGTCTTGGCATGCTAGCGTTTCGATCAAGCCACGATTCAATTTTATTCAGCAGTATCAGGTTAAAAAAGAGCTTAATCCAAATGTACTCCACAATTCCCAAATGTATTTTTCAGAACAAAGTGTACAACTTAGCCCTCTTCACAATTAACCACAACTTTGTGTTAATGTGTCACATAAAATCCCCAATACAAACACTCAAGTTTATGGTTTAACATGATAAAAAAAGTGAAACGATTTCATAGCTCCGGAATACTTTTGCAAGGTACTGCACATATTGATTTATTTTTCTCAAATTTATTCTGTTACGGCTTCATCCTCTCCCAAACCCCCCACCCCCCTCAAAAAAACACGGTAATAGGAGGTGCAACAGCGACTCAGCATTGCAACATTGTTTGCATCTTTGCAAGTGATAAAGGTTTTGATTGTTTGTTGTAAGGCTTCAGAGACCAGCAGAGGGCTGTCTTAAAAAAAAAAAAAGAATTAGCCAAAGATTCTCCAAAGAATGGCACGGTAGGAGCACACGCAACTTTTAGAGAAAACTTGCAATGCAGATGAGCCCGAAAGGAGTGACACTCGCACGCGCGCGCACGCAGCACCTGAGCGACGCCTAGCTTCGTGTGGAATCTGGTCGGAAAAAGTGGGAGCGACGGCAGAGCATGTGGAAAGGGAAGAGGAGGCAGCAGCCTGCCAGAGTGTTGTTATTCAGGTCCACACGCCTCGGCATCTGTGTCAGCTAATGAGAGAAACTCTGCGCTGTTTCATCTGGTCTCCCTGGACCGGGAATTAGCATCTCCAAAGACAGACGCGGCGAGAGAGGGACGGATGGATGGAGGGAGGAAGACGGAGAGGGAGAGTCATGGAAAAATTGGAGGCAGGGAGCAAAAAAAAAAAAAAAAAGAAATAGAGAGTGATGGGCAGAAAAAGGTGGGAAGAGATGGAGGGAATAACTTCCCAGACTGGGGAGGGAAGGAATTTAAACACAAACTCCCTGTTTCCCACTGCCCCACACACACACACACACACACACACATGCTGGAGCATATTGACAAGGGCGAGTTAAGTGAGGTGACTGAGTGTGAGACAGCTCTTAATAGGTCCCTGATGGACCCCCGAGATGAGAGGCAGCCACACAACACAGAGCCCAAGAGGCAGCGGAAGGGGTCGGGGGTTGCAGGTCAGAGGTCAGTCAATCATTACCTCCTCCCCAATCCGCCCTACCGCCATCGCCTCCACCAGTTCCTCCGCCGCTCCGCTGAAGAGTGCCTAATGATTATTAACACGTTAAAACACTTAAGGAGCACTGGGAGCGAACGCACCCCTGAGAGACATGGAGATGAGAGCTGGGAGGAGGAGGAGAGGGGCTGGGGGGTAATGATGTGCCTGCGCATGATTTGCCGGATAGCAACCGCTAATCACTTTGTCCCCGTGGTGACACCATTGGGACGGATTCTCGTACAGACACTTTTCGCTAATCCAGACCATACTTTCAGAGAGGAACACTGATATCAACCTAATAAATATTTCTCTTTTGAATTTCTTTTTTTTTTCTCTTTTCAAAGACATGATGCATATTTTAATAGCAGCTCATTAGTATTAAATGCATGCGTGCGTGCGCGTGGCCTAATTGGGGTGTGTTTGTCCCTATGTAGGTTGTGGTTTTTATTTCGAACTTGCGTTTGTTTTAGTATGTGAGTTTTGCAACAGCTGCTAAGCATGTGAACAGGCGTGTTTTGGTGTGTGTGTGTGTGTGTGTGTCTGACGTGACGGAGAGGCCCCTCTCATCTGTGCTTAGCCCAGTAAATAGTGAGTGATTGAAGGGTTTGATGTGAAGTGATTCAGCTGGGAGCTCGTCTGTCTGCGCTGAGCCCAGCAGCTCATAATCTCGTGTAGTGAGGCTCTTCCCCACCAAAAATAAAACCAGTAGAAGGACCTGGGTTTTTTTTTTTTCCTTCTTCTTCTTCTTTTTTCCCGCCACTGATGATGAACCCACACCAAAGAAAACCCACCCACAATAGTTATCCCCAAAGGATTGGCATCCTTCAGCAAAGCAAAGCTGGCTAATGAGACGAGAGTGAAGAAGAAAGTGAAACCTAAACGGAGAAAAACGGTGCGAAGTGAACTGTCAGCTTGGCAGAGTATTTCACATATCAAAAATACTTGTTCAAATCATTTCCATTAACAACAACAACAAAACACAATTATTCCTACTGTTGCCAAGATACCATATTTGTTCTATGTTGATTTACACTGTATATCCCTCTGAATAATTGTAATTGTTAGTCTTGGCTACTACAGTTGGAGAAATGTTGTTTATGACGTCTATGGGTGAGCAGATCTAGCATGGCTAGCACAACCAGATAATAAATTAGCCTGAAGTATTGCGGTATTGACTCTTTGCAAGTAATCGTTAATCATTCAAGGCACCGTGATGGACGTCTGGAAGTGAGGGAGTATTGAACAGAGCGACTGAAGTTGTTTTCCCAAGTTAGTTGTTTTTGTCAGTTTATTCATGGATTGTACTTGATCTAATTTGTCTGTCACGGTAGCACACCTGGTTGGGGCTCCTAGACGGCAGGATTTACAGAAGCTTGAAGCAGCTAGCTGAGAAACTGACCTATACCCGCCTGACGTGTTGATCAAATTACCGACTTTGCCTGAATTCAGAACACACAATTTATATCATTATGCCATAAACACAGTAGCATTAAAACGTACAAAAGACGAGAAGCTAACCAGTTTTTTCCATCTATGCTAGGCTACATGACAGTGTGACATTGTCTCCATGGTTACTGATAATTAGACGGGTAACTTCTCCATAATGCAATCTTTGATATCTTTCTATCAAATATTATGTAACGTGCATATATAAAGTATATGCACGCTAATCTTCTTACCTTGTAAAAATTGTTCGCTGTAAATCTGTGACTACACAGATTTACAGCTGACAGTCTTTATGACTGACTGACAGCCTCATTAAAAATGATAAAATAAAATGACAAGTGTGGTTTCTATCCTTGTCTCTTTCAGCAGCTGACCGCACAGCACCCTACAGCCATTTTTAAAGTGAAATGCACTAATAAAAGCAATATTAGCTTACAGATGTCTGTTTTTTGACAGCTTTAAAAGAGCTCCAAGGTTGTTTTGATGTCCGTTGTGCCTTAGTGGGCTGAATAACGTGATGTCACATGCAACGGGTCAGTAGCTACTAATGGAGTACTAATCTCTAATCTGGTCTTCTACAGTCAGAAAAAATGCTATTTATGGCATCTATGGGCAACAAGAGCTGGCAAAGCAAGACACTGTATTTCTGTTGGTTTTACTACCAATGGAGTATTGCTAGTCAAGTGAAAGACAGTGAAGAGTATTTCTACGCTGCACTGTTTGCACAGATAACAGTGCTGCTGTGCAACAGCGTGAGAGCAATCAGCTATTTAACATATGTGTTGACTTGTTAACTTGTGAATATATTTGGTCAACATGGACCGAACGGCTTCGTCCACTTCCTCCATTGCCATTGCTAAACCTACGGGTAATTCTGAAACAGCGCAGAAAATTGACGTTATCGTTCACAACTTCTCCTTCTGTTTGTTGATTGACCCAGTAGAAAGTCTCAGGGAGGAATCCACATCAATTGGAAAAAGTACTGATGGAGCAGTGAAGGGAGATGAGAATCAAGGAGAATTGTGGTCAGGCTTGGTCTAAAAGGCCAAAACACAAGACTGAGATGGAGGGTTACCTTCCAGCAAGACAATAACCTTAAACATACAGCTAGATATACAATGAAATGCATTGATGAAAGGGTATTGTTTTGTTATGGCCTACTCAAAGTCTGCACATAAACCCAACTGAGGATCTGTGGCAAAAGATTAAATCGCTAGACTTATAGCTGTAACTGCAGGTGAATAATTACAACGCACGCCACACCGTAAAACACACCAAACTTTTTGGTTGTAGCCCAAAAAAACTGATAAACTCAAAGCTTAATAATAATGCTTTTCCAAGCCATCGTACCCATATACATTCCTCATGAACTTACCATGTCACATGAAGTCAGATCGTGATCATTTTAGTCTCCATAAACCTCCATAATCTACCCTACAGGTTGAGAATAAAACTGAAAAATGAGCTCCTTGACTCACAGGTCAGCTCTCCGTCTGTCATAAATAGCAACATGAACCTTTCAGAACTGACACAAAGCATTTCATCTGTTCCATCAGGGATCGTGTGCGTGTGTGTGTGTGTGTGTGTCTCAGGGGTGTATTGTGTCAGAGGGGGGTCAGCTGAGCGGCTGCTGGGAGGAGGATCTGCCAGTAAAGTGGTCAAGCAGCCCCAGATGGGTTTCTAATAGTCCTAATCCAACAGGTCAATGTGCCGGGCTCTGCCTCTGTAAACCTGCCTTTCCTCTCCTTCTGGCTCCTCTCGCTCTCTTTGAACCCCACTCTGCTTACCTAACCGCCCCTCCACACCCCACGGCCTCCAGCTCCTGTCTGTCCACAGAGGCAGCTAGAAGCTAATGAGGCTTGGCTGGCGTTTATCCAGCCGTCTATCCCCCTGTGTGCTCTGCGTGTGTGTGTGTGTGTGTGTGTGTGTGTGTGTGTGTGTGTGTGTGTACACACTTGAGGAGGAATTCTAAGTATCTCCCCGCTAAATATACTTATCTAAATCAAAATAAGTGTATTATGATGAGCCATTGACCATGCAATTGCACAAATTGGAATTAATTTACGCGATCAACAACCGGATGTTACTACTGGCAGAAAAGACGAAGAAGACGGCAGGAAGTGGTTGAAAGATGATGGCATGGATAGGCCACCATAGGAAATTTAGCTGGATGATAAACTGTCCCAGTAATTATGCCAATAAATTATATTATTACTGCTTTGAGACCACTTTAAAGTAATATATTGATAACGGCATAATAATGCAGGTTCACCCCCTTAAACAACAATATACATTAATTTTGTGAAGATCATTCAACACTGGAACAGGAAGATATGAAATATCCAAAATAAAACACGACAAAAACAATAATACAGAGAGAACTAAAAACCATAATAAAATTGATTATGATGTCTAAAAAAATATGAATCATAAGAATTTAAATTGTTGAGCTCATTTCAATTAATCATGCAATTAATTGGTTGTTTATTGACATATCAGCTGAACCAACCTATTCACGTGTCATTTTAATTGAGTTTCTGATATAATAGAAACTCTGCAATAGCAAAATTGTGTTTTCATAACTTTAGCTCCATTACAAATGTGCCCAAATCTTTCTCTATATTCTGCTAATGTTGAGACACCACAATACTGCAATTGTGGTGTTTCCATTAAATAAGAAATTAGATTAAAATCACACATCAATAAGCTTGTCCACACCGATGATCCGTTAAAATTATTGCAGAAACAGATGTAAGCGCTTACATGATGTATTTATAATTCAGCCATGACGCTAGAGCTCATCATCTGTTAGCCATCAGGGGAGACATCAGCGTCTTACTCAGGCGTTTGAGCGACAAGCCCCGCCTACTCATGAATAGCTACATATGCAATGTTTTGGTGAAAATATAGTTGGAGATTTTACAGAGGAGCGATGGATTTCACATGTTTGGAGAACACCCAACTTTTTATGAACTGTGTGATGCTGTGAAATCTCTGGCGGAGCCGGTTGCTCATCATCCATAAAAAAAAAAAAACTAAAAAAAACCTAAACATTCTCCTACCACTTCCTGTCGCCTTCTTCATGGTTTTTGCCAGTAGTAACATCCGGCTGTTGATCATGTGACTCGTGATGTGAAAAAAATTTTTTTACATTGCAGTTTTGCAACATACCACTATCTTAATACAGCCACAAAAAAAATTTAACATGGCAATTTTATTTTTATTTTATTTTTTTACAAAAATGATGTTAACGCTAAGCAAATTTCTTTTCATAATTTCAATCTAGATGATGGAAATGCGGAATGGCGACACAGCTCAGAACACGTTTGTAATGGAATCGCAGCTGTTTTGAGAATCTTATATTTGAGTAGTTTGAGCACTTTTAAAAACAGAAGAGCTGGGCGCTGGAAAGAAAAGTAAAGGATGTTGGGAATGGGAATTCCTCCTCAGACGTTGACGGGCGGAAGGCAGGCAGGTTTTCCGCCCCATTAAAAGGTTCCCAGCGCGGGGTGGAGGGAGATGCGCTCCACCTCCAATAAGACAGTCGCCCTTATCTCTCCACGGAACAAACAGATGGGAAATCATTCCTGCTTCCCTGGTGCCCGTGATACACCTGCCTGCTTTGCGTACAGAGGAACTCTCCCTGAGAACAAACAAACCAAACGGCCTCCTGACGCACGCTTTGATGCTAAAAAAAAATCCCCTGCTTTCAGCTATGAGGACATTCCCAATACCTCATTAACTTCCATTGCCGGAATTTGCAGACAAATCCGACTAATGAGACGATTTTCTATTTATTTTTTTTACAGAGAGAAGATTTCAAAAGCCGCTTCGGTCTGACAGTCCACTTCCTGCGCTTCACATTTGATAGGATTTTACAGAAAGGGGCAGAGCGTATGAAAGGAGACGCTGCGGAATCACGAGTGAGGAAAGAGACGATGAAAAAAAAATTGCCCCCCCCAACCCCCCCAAAATAACGCCTGTCACACACCACTGCTGTCGCCGTCATTAGTGCGAAGTGACAGTTTGCAGTGGCCCCTTCACACGGCACAGAGAGTGTGTCTGTGTGTGTCAGGGAGGCGAGACAGCAGGATGTAATGTATTATATCAACAACAGGTTCACTTCGCCACTCACAGCCAGCGAGCCGGTGTTAATTTTGCGAGATTATTATTATTCAGCTGAGCCGAGCTGAAGGTGTGATGACCCGAACAGGTGACGGGACTAATTAACCACCGTTTGACCCCGCCTGCCTCAGACAGCTGCTCTGTCTGCTGCGTGAGTGTGTGTGTGTGTGTGTGTGTGTGTGTGTGTGTGCACTAACTGTGAGCTTAAGGAGGCATTTCTTATTCCTCCGCCAGTGAGGGCGAAGTAATTGTGCACTCACCTGTCCATCAAGAGATTCAGGCATCATATTTCAGTCGTTATCCCACACATGACTTCATTTGCATAGAAACACATTAAGTGATCTGGCAGCTGTTTGCAAATAAATAATAGCTTCTTCTTTTTTTTTTTTTTTTTAAAGTTCTTGGTTTAAAATGCTGAGCTAAATTAGGTATTTAGAGCCGCCACTGGAATGTGAATTTATCAGTGTAAAATGTGGTTGGGATGATTGCAACGGTGATATTTGGCAGATACTGCACTGCAAATTTCCTTTGGTGGATATCATTAATTATTAGTGCATTAGTCTCCTTTTACGTGGATAGGGATGGTGTGCCAGTTACAATGTCAATGTCTGAGATGCTTCTTTGTTTCTATTTATTTATTATAAATTCTTATTTTTAATAACGTTCTTTGTGTTTTGGTTATGCAGCATAATTATGTTCTAGTTTTGTATGTAATTAGACCTTTTAGGCTTAGTCTTCCATCAACATGTCAAAAAATTACAAAGTACAAATTATGCAAATTAGGCACGTAATACAAACTCCATGTTGAGCCCAATGCCCCAAAAATTAATGGCTGTAGGACCTCAGTAAAATCATATAATTTCATACTATGCTATGCAGATACTTTATCTGTGCTGACGAAGTTTAACTCGTGTCTGCATGCCAAATGCTTGAAGTGGCTAACATAGTTTGATTATAAAGCTATGTGATGCTGCATGTATGCAATCGATCTGATACAAAATAAATACTGAGCCAGTGTCACCGATACCAATACAATATCAATACCAATCTTCATTGTCTAAGGTTTATTTATAACATGATAATGTCATAAACAGAAACAATAGAAAACAGCACAAATTTGTAAATAAATATGTCATGAGGGGGTGTGGTGGTGGCGGTGAGGTAAAACGCAGCAGACCCAGATATGCGGTGATGAGAAGTTTTAATTATAATAAATATGCAGAAAACAGTCCACAGACCTGGCAGCACTGTTGAGCGGAAGGCTAATGCTCACTTCAGGTAGCAACAGGAAAGTACGAGGACTCGACAATACCGGACGTACATAGACGTTAGCAGACGTACACAGACTGACGACCCGACCAAGACAGACACACACAGGTGACACTAAATACACAAGAGGAAATCAGGGAACGAGATACACCTGGGGACTAATCACGGGGAGACAGGACAACACGGAGACTCAGACACACAAGAAAACTAGAAATAAATACACAGAAAAACACAGAACACGACAAAATAAAGTGCAAAAATTATCATCTGAGAGCAAAGCAAAGCACATCTTTTGGATGGTGCAGTTGAGGGACTACAATTGGGAATCTGAAACGAGAATATCGATCTCCCCATGCCAGAATCGATCAAACACTGATATCGATTCGGTTTTCAATAATGTTCTCTAGAAACTTGCGAGGCCTTCACAGAACAGCTGGATTTATACACAAAGGAAGACTTATTTACTGATTTGAGATGACCGGTTGCAATTGATGTCATTTAGGGGTGTAAGAGAAAGGGGACTGAATGCAAATGCTAACTTTTTAGATTTTTGTTTTGAATAACGTATAGTGGGTTCCATTAACTGCTTTGTGTTGGCCGCTCACAAACCATTCCAATAAAATACTTAAAAGTTTGCCATAACTTGACAGAATTAAAAAATGTCCTGGGGTGGAAAAACTTCAGTTTAACTTATGAGTTTTTTTCTTTACATCATTATTACCTTTTCTCTTAGCAAACCAAAATATTGAAATAGAAAAACTGAAAAGCCTTCTAAAGAAATCAGTATAATCAATAGTCTTACAAATTGAATTTACTCTATGAATGCTCACTAGCAGCTATTTATTAAAAGCATACACAGTAATAATCTGAAATTGTACTTTCCAATAACAGTTTATATTAAATATGCTTATGTTTTGTTGTGGTAGTTTCTCTGTTTTGTTTTTCTCTCTTTCTGCAGGTTTAGAGGCAGACTTCCCGGATGTTGACTTGTGTTCTCTCTCCTTCCCTTTTAGACTCGTTCCCCACCTTTCTTCCTTTTTCTCTTCTTTCTTTTTCATCTCTGTGTCTGTTGCATTTCAAATAAACCCAAAGAAATGCCTAATAAAGTTTCACATACCAAGTGGAGCATCGTGGCGAAAGCCCAAAATGCTCCGCTTATAAAAGTAAATCTGCTGGGCCTCACCTCCAGTGTCACACTGCAGATTGTTATAAAAATAACAATTTGAAACTGATTCTATCTGCACAAAATTTGTTGATTTGCAAAATATACAAAGAGGTAAGATATAGTGGAAAAAATCAAAAAGTAGAAAAAAAACAAAAAAAAAAAAACAGCCACCTGGTTTAGCCTGGTTTGTTTTCATTCTCAAAGTTCCCTGATCACGTTGCCATCAATAGAAAGAAAAACAATGAAATAAAAGACATTTCCCCACCACTCTAGCAGCTCCAAACTGCTGCTGGTCAGAAAATCCTGAGGCTCGACAACAGTTCCTCTCCTACAGTCTGACTAGCAGATCCTGAGTGGTTTTATTCAACAATTTGAAAAAATAAAAATTAAAAAAATGCCTGCCTTAAACTCACTGGGACACCAGGAAGGCGGGCACAGATTCACACACTCTGCAGGCAGTTATGGCAAAGCGTTATGTTGGAGGGAGATGAAAGCAGGTTCCCTGTGAATGGAGAGCTGAGAGGGAATTTAACCATGAAGAGAGGGAAACGTACGGCCTAAAATCAGAGTTTATCAGAGATCTCCAGCGCCTATCAAGTCACACAGAGGGATTTACTGGGGAAATGCAACGGCAGTCACTTTTCATGAGGTCTAAAAGTCTGATTCAAATTGATATTGAATAGTTACGGAAATCTACTCCCAGACCTAAAACTCAAATATTCAACCTTTAGTTGTTTATTAAATTTACATTCGTGGATGAAGTTATGATCACCTGATAGCATAATTTCACACAGAAAAAAAAAATCCTTTCTTTTCTTTTTTCCTTTAATACTATTATTCTGTGCCCATTTATCCTGTTGGATATCCAATTTATGAAATTCTGCCATTTCATAAATTGGAGAACCATTTATGAAATTATTCTTTTAGCAAAAATCACAGATGCCACAGTTTTTCTTACTTTTAACAATTTTTGATTTCATTATTGAGTTAAGTACCCACAGGAGAAATATCTGGGCGTATTGGAACTCCATATTTTTTCTACTTTCTTTTGTTTTCCTGGGGTATAAATATGTTGTGACACAGAGGTTAATTTCTCTGATTCCACTGCACATCTGCTTATTTCTGAAGCATACCACATTTATCCAGCTTTAAGTACATAACTTTATACACATTTGAAACTGAAGTTCATTACTGAATCTCTGGTGAAGCAAGACTGCCACAGGTTTTATGGATGTGCTTAAAAATTCCACTAAATGTTTGTTACAGCTCAAAGACACAACATACTGGTCATATACTGTACTGTTATGAATTTTAAGGAAGTTGCTACAAATATTGTAGCAACAATGTAATTTATTCTCACTATAAGCCATGCAGAGGCTCTGTCTGCACCGATGAAGATAACATAATTTTTTATGTCTTTGGTGTGCTGAATAGGTAGTGTATGCCGGGGCTGCACAGCATATTGTAACTATAATGGCAATGCAAAATCAGAGTGGACTGTTTGGTATGTAATCATTATTGTTGGATATAGTTAAAGTGTTATGAACATGAATTTTACAGTCTAATGCGATATTTAACTAGTTGGACACAAAATTTTAGCGGTTGCAGAGTGTGGAAACCACAGCTGAGAAATGGGTACGGTATATAAATCTCAACTGATATTGTCATCCCAATTTTTACCAATATTTCTGCCATAAAACCATGTTCTAACGCTGCCCAGCCCTAGCCTATGAGGAGATCAGTGGGGTGGAATCCACAGTGTTTGGCTGCGCTGTGACCAGGTGTGTTACCTTTCTGTGTCGTGAGCGTCTCAGTAAAGATTCTTGCGTCAGATTTCCTCTCCTACTGGAAAAAGGATACAGCAGTAAACTATGGATTTGTCAAAATGCTATGACTTGTCGAGGGTGTAACGCGCATCTGGCCCAATGACCGCTGGAGATCGGCACCAGTCCCCCTAGTTATGATCCGCGGATAAGTGGGTATAAACAATGGATGGAATATACTAATGCAGCCAAAGCTCAGTTCATTTTAAAGGTTTTTCTGCACTTTTTTCCATCTGGTCAATAATTTTCTTTACTGGCCCAAAAGGTAATGGACTCATTCATTGGGTTTTCCTGTCTAGTTTCAGTCCAAACTTTAAACATGTACCTGTAAGGGAAGCCAAAGCCTCTCTTTCACACACACACACACACACACACACACACACACACACACACACACACACACACACACACACACACACACACACACAGAAAGGCTAAGGAATTTGTACAGCCCCCTTTATGCAGCACACGCTTTAATCTTTAATGACATAGTGTTGATGGAGTACTCTTGACCTCCACATTGTGCACACACACACACACCCACACACTCCTAGAGCAGCTCCTTTCCGTCCATTGCGTCCCTTAGCTTCTCGGCGTTCCGACAGATTGGTGACTTCCCCAGTCCCGCTTCCTGACAATAGGCAGGTCCAACCCGGAGCCCAGCGAAAGCCGGCCGGGTCATTGTGCCGCCTGAAAGCCCGGTTATTCATTGCCCGGCGAGTTAAAGGGCTGACCTCGGCGTAACACTGACGGAGCGGGGCTGACAACACTGGGTCCCTTTGTCTCTGCCCCTGCCTCGCCTCTGATCAGCCCCGTAATGAAGTGAGAGCTCTGTCGAAAATTTACCACCTCTCGCCCCTCTTCTCCCTTTCATCCTTCTCTTGGCCTTGTCATCCATTTTAGTGTTTTCTCTCTCTCTTTTTTTTTCTTCTCTTCTTCTCCAACGTAACGGACATCATTTTAAAGCGCCCTCTCCCCCTTCTCCTCGGACACCTTTTACAACGAGAAAGAGCCGGCAGTACGAGACGGGTCGTTACTTTCCTCTCAATGGATCCCCCACCGTTTCTCCCAACTTCCCGCCTTTTTTTTTTTTTTTTTCCTCCTCGACTTTCTAAGTTATCGGCGCTCCTCGGAGGTCCACCTAAAGACACAAAAAGTCAGGCATCCTGAACGAATCACCTCCTGCTGCTGCCATAATGGGGCGCTAAATGCTTTAACATTTAATCATTAGGTTTTACTTAAAAGTGTTTAAAAGCTATGACGTTATATACAAAAAAAAAAAAAAAAGATTTGAGCAATGTTGAAATATCGACCTTTTTTTTCTCGCTACTATTATTATTTTTCACTTTTCAATCTGAACTAGGTGGTGGATTTCTATGAAGCACAGATGGACTTGGTGTAATAAATCCTTTCCTTGAAATGCCTGCGCTCGTGTGTGTGTGTGTGTGTGTGTGTGTGTGTGATATCCCTGGGTAAATTGTTTCCTCTAGGCTTTGAGAGGTGGGCATTCAACAGCCTGCCAAAAGAGCTATAGGCGATAATTAAATGATTCCACGCTTGAAAGGAGAAAGAAACACAGAGAGAGAAAGAGAGAAGGGGAGGGAGGGTGAGAGAGGGGGGATAGCGAGGGAGAGATGGTGAGGCAGAAAAGCATGCGGGAGGAGAGTGTGTGGAACAGAGAGGCGTAGATTCAGAGAGCGGTCTCTGCCTCGGCGTGGGACGCTATCG
Source organism: Gambusia affinis (assembly GCF_019740435.1). NCBI lineage: Eukaryota > Metazoa > Chordata > Actinopteri > Cyprinodontiformes > Poeciliidae > Gambusia > Gambusia affinis. Next base: position 20,833,110 of record NC_057881.1, read on the forward strand.
GCCTCTGTTGTGCTCACACACACCGCGGATCCAAACGCAGGCCTGCCGCCGCGGCGCAGATAAAGAAACATCATTAGTCAGCGACGCCTGAAGAGTCCCCGACTTTCAGCCGCCAAACAAATAACGTCCGACTCCGGCTTCTGGTTGTTGTTTTTTTCTTACTTTTATTTTTGATCGCGTTTTAAAGGTTCAGCGCCGCAGTAACCGAGGTTCTGTCTGGCTGAAAGGCAGCTTTGCTCTTCTGCATTTGGCATCTGCTTTTACTTCAGCTATTTCTTTTTCTCTTTTTTTGGTGTATATAAGCTATATCAGTGATTCTGAGACAATGTCGTGTTTTTCTGGTATGAAAAATAAGAGCATTTCACTTTTTTTTTCCACACATGTGAAGTAATGTGTACTGTACAACTCAAGTTCTCAGAAAGGCTCACATCACGTCCTGGTCCAGAGAAATTCAAGATCGTATCAGGAGTAAATTCACTGACATCTAAAGGAAGATATAAACCATCTTCCAAAAGCTTGGAAGATGGTTTATGGTGGGATTCTAATGAACCGAAGAAGTTTGTTTCCAATATAAATGTGCATACAATTTGGTCAATATTCTGCTAAGGTAAAAAAGAAAAAAGAAAAACATAATTTTGTAATTGCAGTTTCCATTAAATAAGAAATTCAATTAAAATCCCATTTGAGTAAGTCTGCTCATGCGATAATAAGTCATAAAAAGCACGCCATGCCATCATCCTCCCACCACTTCCTGTCATCATCTCAGTCTTTTCTGCCAGTAGAAACATCCCATTGTTGATCACGTGATTCGTGTGAAGCAAAAAATGCATTTCCTTTACAGTTTTGCTAAATCCATTAATTCGATATGGAAGAAAAACCCACCTATCCCATTCTGGCGCATGAACGCAATCGAAAAACGCGAGTTCTTTTTTTCAGACTTGGGGCGTCTCTATTGCGCTAATTTATTTTTGTAATTTGAGCAATTTTAAGGTCAATGGAAATGCAGCTGGATCCAATCTTCACAAATGAAGAAGAGATGGAACAGCGCAGATTCCTCATAAGAGCGGGAATGTTCTGCAAAATCACTGCAAGAGTTTATATCTGCGACTCGTCCAGAAATTCATAAGACACATAAAGCATTGCTGGTCTCACGTGCCTCAGCTAAGGTCAAAGTTCATTATTTAAAACTAAGGAAGGGCAAAAACAGCCTCCGTAGGTTGATTAATCGCCAAAAGCTGTACTTGTCCATACAGAACACAAAGGGCCACTTGCAAAAACAAGCAAAAAGAGGAGAAAACCCTTCACTGTGCATATAGTGTGAAAGCAGCAGCATTTCCTATAAAGAACCCACCAGACTGAGAGCCTGACAGGAGGTGGCAGAGTGACGGTCTGGAGCTGCTTTATGGATCCCGTATTGCTGGAACTGATGGAATCATGATGAAGCAGGACGTTGATTCAAATTACACAAGCCAGTCTGCCTTCAAATGACTCGGCTGTGGGCGTTTTTAATGACATCAATTCTGTTCAAATATCCCCGACTCCATCACCGTAACACCAACAGGTTTGTTTACGTTCCCCAATTCATATCTACTCAACAGGATTTCTGCTGAACATCAAATGAAAGTGGTAGACCGTATGGCTGCTTAAATATGCTGAATTATTTTGGTTTTGGAAAGGCAGCTTGATGACGGCAGGACATCAATATACCACAGAGTTATCAGTTTAATTTTAGTGGTTTGTTTCATCAGTGTGTGTTGGACAAAAGTCCTCACAGCTAAAGGCTGCAGCTGGATCAACAAAACAGAAGAGGTGTTTTTGTTATTTCCTCTAAACCCTGAGCGAGTTTGGTTTAAAAAGCAGCAACACAGAACTATCTCCCACTAAACGGTACTTTTCAGTCCTAGTCCGTGTTAATATGCTTTTGAATACTGGAAAGTGCACCACCGGTAGTGGCATATTGATAAATCACAAAAGCTCAAGTTTTGGTTAATTACATAAGTCGCCTTTTGCCATTTTCGGTCGGCAAACACACAAAAACATCCTCTTCCAGCCACGAAGACCTTCAGACTTTTGCGGCGCAAGATGCAACATTTGATGTGCGAGGTGCAATATTGCGACCGGAGTGGAGCAACATTCTCCACTTCTCTCTCATTTCACCGCCGCCTCCCAGAGAGAGAAATCCATTTCTTTAGTATATATGTTCATTTACATCCATCCAACTGCCAGTCACAGGCAGATGCGTGCCGAGCGGGTCTGTGCCGCATGTGCCAATTTTTCCAGAGTCGGAGCATTCAGTTCCCATCACTTGACACTTTCGGTTGCTCAGGTTTCCAGAAGAAAAAAGAGAGAAGAAGAAAAAAAGAGACTCCTTTCTCTCTCTCTCTCTCTGTCTGTCTCTGCCTCGTCTCTCTGGTTCATTCTGACAGTAGGTGTTGCATACTAATGCGGCGAGTGTCTCAGGGGGCCGAGATGAGGAAGTCCTCTCCCATTACTCGGTGCCCACCAGCTGGGCAGGGGCAAGGGCTACAGCAGTCAGACAGATGGTACTGTCACCCCCTGCTCGCTTTTTCTTTCTCTCTCACTCCCTCAAACACACACACACACACGCACGCACACACACACACACACACAGAGAAAGAAAACGGTGCAGCAGCGAGGAGGAAGTCATTAGGCGAGAGAACCACAAGCTTCCTTATTGAACGGAGGAAGATTTGAAGGGAGAAAAGGTTTTATCCTAAACTCACTTCTGCTGAGGCAATCTGTCACAGTTGAAGTAATTGCCCCAGTATGAAGTGATCCGTCAGCGGCCGTTGCATTGCAAACACACACTTTCTTCCTTCCTTTCTTTCTGTCTCTCTCTCTCTCGCGCGCGCACACACACACACACACACAGGGAAGCAGACTGTCACAAAGCTGTGACCCTCCTTAACGCCCCAACAGAGACGCAGGCAGCTGTGACATCTTGAATAAACCGCTCTTCACATGGAAGGGGAAACATGGAAGGAGATCCACGCCGAGTCTGTCTGTGGCAGGCGAGAGAAGTGAGAGTGTCTGACTCAGTTTTATCGGTGCGGGTGGAGAAAGAGAGAGAGAGAGAGAGAGAGTCTGGGCCTCATTAGATCAACGACCTCCGCTATTACACCACGGCTTATTTGACTCTGTGCCTCGTGTTGAGTGAGAAAACAAAGGGAGGCTTACTCTTTAAGTGTTACTGTCAGACTAATATTTGTCCCAGCGGTGAAAGACGGCTTTCTCTCCGTTGACCTGAAAATGATTTTCAAGATGCTAAAAAGTTTTGGGGGTTTTTTCATCAGCAATGCTCGAGGTTGTCTGGTACTTTGCTAAACAACCAACAACTGAACCGAATCACAGCAAAGTCACTTGCGCAGTGAAACATGTTTGCCCCAGTTTTCTTCTGTTTCTGCCAGTTATTACATAAATCATTCTGATAGTAGAGCAAAATCGCAAAACGTAAAGATGGGCAAATCAGTGCAAAAATATAGATAATGTTGAGACCAAGTTGTATGGGATCGATAGAGGTGAGGCAAGATCGATACTTTAGTTTTAGACTCCATCTCAACTCAAGATTTTGATTTGATTTGCTTGTTTTTGCACTTTGTTTAGTAAAAATAATCGGCACAAATCAAGTTAGTATGTTATTAAAGTATTTTGTATGTAAGCTTTGTGAAAGTCCTAATTTTGAACAAAATAATTCAAAGTAAAAGAAGCACAAAAAGGTCAGAAGTTTGATAAACATCAAACTTAAATATAAAGTATTGGTATCAGTATTGGTATCAGTATTGGTATCGAATTACTTGGTATTGGATACCAATTACTGCAGTATTGCACACCTCTAACGAAAAGTAGTTTTCAAAATGGAAACTGTGTCATTTCTTAAAGCTGGAATGTGTCACGTTTACAAAAGTATGTTTTCAGCAACCATCATCAAGCCATGACAGTTTGCTATGAGATGTATAATCTGTGAAAAGATTGATTTCCTCCATTCCCTCCCTGCACCACTCCCAGTCAAAAACAACCAACCAGAGGTAGGAGGAGGGTCTTAGAGCTGTTAATCATCCTCTTGCATTCACTGCTAATTATGCTAATGGAGGAGACACAACTTGGCGTTATAGAAAACCTGCTTATACACGGTAATCTGTGGCGATGCTAACTAGCCTTAGCATTCATGACAGCCTGTGTTGTGGTAGCGAAGCAGAGAGCAAGAGGGAGGATTTGAGCAGGGCATGAAAATGATTGGCAGCGATAAAACCCTCCTCCGGGCTCTGATTGGTTGTTTCTGACTGAGCTGTGTATTTGTTCAGATGACAGCAGGATCAAGGAGGAAGGCAGAGGAGCTCCATTTTTTTTTTACAGATTATCTGTTGTATATTGTCACAACATAGTTAGAATTTTTACCAAATATATATAAAAAAAAAGAATTTTTTAATAAAAGTTACATACTGTTTCCTTAAGAGGGGAATGTTATCCATTCACCGTTCCTTATGGCTATCTAAGTATTGCCCCCTACACCTGGTAACTGATTGTGCCACTCTTGACGAGAACAACTCCCACTAAACCTTTGCAATAACTTGAATCTTTTTCATCACTCTTGAAGAATTTTGGCCCATTGGTCATTGCAAAATTGTTTTAATGCAACCACACTGCAGGATACTACAAGACACCGATCAGGTTTAGGTAGAGAGTTTGATTTGACATCTCCAGAAGCTTCAATATTTTGTTGCTGTTTTTAGCCAGAGGGGAACTTGCTGTTGTGTTTTAAGTCTTTGTGCTCGTTAGTATGCATTCTGGGCAAACATATTTATTTTGGCAGTAGAAGTAAGTAGCCTTATATTTAGCCCACTTAAAACTCTAAATTTTTTCTTTGTTGCTCAAAATGATGCCCTATTTTGTGTTGGTCTGTCACGTAGGATACCAATCAAAGAAGAGGTTTGTGGTTGCAATAGCCACTAAACTTCAAGTAAATCACCGTTAATTTGGATTTGTCTTAGTCATGCACTGTTGTCATTCAGATCAGAAACTTGATCTGAACAACCACAAAACATTTCCTTCCAACAAGAACAAAGAGCGTCACACTGCTCTTTTCACATAGTAAGCAGCTTTAAATTCTACTTTAATTTTTTTAAAATTACTAGTTGAATTTTAATAATTGCCTGCAGATGCACAGCTGGCTTTTTTTTTTTTTTTTTTTTTTTTTTTTTAAACCATACACCGCCTGCAAGAACCAGCACCTAAAAACAAAATCACAGAATCACCACCACATGCAAACACATAAAAACGCGCCACCTCCGGCACGCACTCACACACTCACGCATGCGCGCTCACGCAAACAGACGGTCAAATAGACACACAGTCTGTCATATTTGCAGCTGGTAAACAAGCACCAAGAGGCTGTTAAGGCCAGGCAAGCTGAGTAAACCAGAGACAACAGTGGGCTTAATGAACCAGGCTGCCTCCCAGCACAGCAGCTCATCATCACTTGGACTTAAACAAACCACTCAGCTGCTAATTGGCTGAACTGCATGGAGCCGCTGTGAGGAATGCTTGCTCCCCACCTCCACTGTTGCTTCTCAGAGGCTTGACAGACAGCGGCAGCGCACACTCTCGGCTCCCGAGTCTTTGCACGGATACGTGACAGTCTTGGCCTCGTTGCTCGCTCGCAGTGGTTTTTTCCAATTTTTTATTTATTTATTTATTTTATTGTGGTTTGTTTATTTCACCGGCTTTGGCTGATTTGGGCTTTAAATTTCACTAAAATTCTCGCAGGCCATCAGTCAAAGGATTGTGGTAACTGTGGTAGTTTCTGTGAAAACTTTTGCTATGTGAGGCTGTGGGTGGATGACTTTATTTTTTTACAGGTTTATTCAGTTGATGCTAACGACACTTAGCAACCTCAGCATACAAATCAAGAAAAATATTTTATTAGTTATAAAAGAACTTAGCTTTTTTTCTTCCAGAAGTTTTGAAACTTTTGGTATTTTTATACAAATTGCTTCACATCTGAATACAACACTATTTTTATTCAAATATGTTTTACTTTTTGTGGGGGTTTTTTTGGTGGGGGGAGTGTTTTGGAAAATCTCAAGCCTATATTAGCTATGTTAGTTTGGATGGAGTAGAAGCAAAAACATTTTCTAGACTTTTAAGCATTCAGTTCTTCACTAGAGACAGTAAACAGTTAACACAAACATAAAATTACATTTGAGTGGTAAAAAAAGAGAGAGTGCACTTGACGGTGGAAATGTAGGTAATAATTTCGTGCTATGATCCACAGCAAAGCGAAAAACCGAAACCACTTTCTCGCTCTGTATCGGCCAAGCTACACGCAGACTCGTTGCCATAGCAACCGATAACAACGCGATTTCGTGTCTTTGGATTTAACACCAAAAAAAAAACATTCAAGAATTTTGCACACAGAACAGAACATTCAGTTTGTTGCAGTAGTATGTTTTAGGCTTAATGTTTTACTAATAAATGATTGATGTGGTAGATTAGATACTACTTAACTGAATTCTTTAGGCATAAAAACTGTAGCCCACAAAACGCAAATTTTATTAAAAAAAAAAAACTAAACAAAAACATATTATAGCGTCTTACCTTTACTTATAAATGAAATCCATGCACCGTCAATTCTGCACAAAAATATCCGTTCATCCAAAGCCAAGTCTGTCCTCGACATATCTTTTTTCTTGTATACTACTCCGTTTGAGAATCATCAAATTGTCTTGAAGCAAACCTTTCAGCTCCGGTGTTGGTCTTCCTTTAGTTATTATCTCCTGCTTCAATTGAAAATTCACTTTAGAAAACTGTTCAAGTGCTGAAATGTAGTCTTCCATGTTGACTTCGGAAGACAGGAGAAAACAAATATATCGCTGTACTTTACTTATTTACCGTATGACTAGCTTGCTGTCACTCTGCAGTTATGGAGTCACAAAACCGATGTCTGGGATCATGAGCGCCCCCTGCCATGAGGTAGGAGAACTGCCTGCCTCACCTCGAATCTGTTCTCTACTGTTTCTGATCGCTCCTCAGCACACAAAACACGTTACACACACAGTTGGTGACAAAAAAAACACTGTACATTATATTATATAAGCAAAATTATGGAAAATCAGTTACTACATTAAATGTTTTTTAATCATTTTATTGGCGACGTACAGACAGGAGGAACAGGCTCTCATAGAAGGACAGTTAGAAAGAGGTTGATCAATCTCAGGTGAAGCTCAGCTCGCTGCTGCCTCATTGGCTTTGCTTCCAAGCATTTGAATGAGAAAAGGCGAAAATTCAGCGATTTTGAAGAAAAAAAAAATACTCAAAATTGGTTAAGCTAAATGAAACATAAATACTTCATAGTACAAACCACAGGGAGAAAATACAATATAAATTATTTTGTCATTTTATATTATTTTTATTTTACCATTATATATTATTTTTCCATAATGACAGGTGAGGCTGTGCCTCCCCTGACTGCACGTCACTGATGTACACTACTAGATTTATGTTATATTTACTTATTTTTAAAGCTCGTGTTTTATTTTAACAAAGTAAAGAATGCCCGTTATTTCATGCTAACCTGAAAAATCTGCAGAAATAGTACTGACTGATACAAATCAATGACATCACCAGATTAAGAGATTTATGACCCTGAATTGTTGTTATTTCTCTCTTCTCTTTTCCACAAGTTATCTGGGATCTTTACAGAAGATTTTTTTTTTTACCACTATGCAAATTTAGTTGCAAAATAGATCACATTTTCAGATATGAACAGTGATTTCAATCTGGATAGACTCACACAGAGAAAGAGAAGCAGTTAGAAGATTTAATGATACAGAAACTTTGGCGCTCGAACCCGGCGGAAGACTTGTGAGCTGAGGATCACCAGGCAGGTGATCGGTCCAGGTTTAGCTCAGGGTAGTCTTCCCCCCGGTCCGAATACTGGTGGTGGAACGGAGCCTTGAATGAAGGAGCAGAGAGGGAGCTAGGAAGATGTCCCTGGGATGATGGTGGAGATGGGGAGGAGGTGGGTCGAAGCACGGCTGACGAGCAAGAAGATCCGGGGAAGCTTGTCCTTTGAAGGGATCCGTGAACGACGATTGGCTGAAGCGGTGCGGCGCACCTGTCCTGATTGGCTGCGGCGGGAGCGTGGTGAGTGTCTGATGTGTGACGGCTGTGTTTTGTCTCCCAGCTTGAATTTTCGCCTAGGCTTCATTTCAATCTGGATAGACTCACACAGAGAAAGAGAAGCAGTTAGAAGATTTAATGATACAGAAACTTTGGCGCTCGAACCCGGCGGAAGACTTGTGAGCTGAGGATCACCAGGCAGGTGATCGGTCCAGGTTTAGCTCAGGGTAGTCTTCCCCCCAAAAGAGGGTGCCGGGTTGAGGCCTAGCTGGCCTGCAGTCTGCAAGACTTGTTAGGCGCAGCTACGTTGGCGGGGGCCTGCAGTCACATGACTTGTTAGGCACGAGCCGCGTTGGCAGGGGCCTGCAGTCTGATAGACTTGTTAGGCGCGAGCTGCGTTGGCGGGGGCCTGCAGTCTGATAGACTTGTTAGGCGCGAACCGCTTGATGCTCTGTGGAGGATGGAATGGCTGCTGTCGAGCCGAGGGCAGAGGACCGCTGGTCCGGCCGGATCTCCTAGGCAGAATGGGACTGTTAGGGATGGCGATGCTCCACCACCAGATATGATGAGATGCTTACCTGCAGTTATGGAACGTTGAGCTTCGAGTAGGATTGAGAGATCGGTTCTGATGTAAGATGAGAAGGCTGAGGATGCCAAGCGTCCGAGCTGAAGGAGAGAAGCTACAGGGACGCCTTGAACGGCGGTAGACGTAGCGGTGCTTATTCTAAAAGAATGGCCTGAAAAGTGACTAGGTGGAAAACCGCAAGCTGCTTACGTCAGTCTGAGGTGGTGAGTGAACCAGTTAGCAGTCATGGCGAAGCATTCTGGTGTGAGAAACAGAGATTTGGATTCGTGGCAGAGTTGATGTCTTTACATGTGAATTTGAGCATGGTGTGAAAAGAGCAGAACGGAACGTTCATGCGTGCGATAGCGATAGTACATGAACCTTCGTTTTGGTGTGTTTGATGTGAAGGATTGTAGTGGTCCGAGAAGAATTTTAGATCAGATATAGATAGATCTCATGACAAACTGAATACTTTTGATGCAGACGTGAACTCACTCAGCCCAAGAAATCCATGGAAGGCTAGGAGGAAGCGCATGGAGGAGAGCTTAGGTGTAGGAGGAGAAAGCTCTGGAACAGAGCGCAGTGATGAGACTCTTAGGTAATAGGAGTGTGATCAGTCTCTGCTATCGGGAATAGAGGTGCTGTGCTTAGCAATCCCTTTGAGAAGGAGCTTCGCAGCAGAGTTCGAGAAGAGGCTAGGTGATTAACTAGGTTTCTGTAGCTTCACGTGAAAACTGATGCCCGCGAACGGACTGCGGATGTAGGACAGTACGAATCGACGGTGGTCGAAACAGTAGGTGATGAAAGCGAGAACTGTGGATATACTACCAGGGTAAAGGGGAGAATTGATAGCAGAGCAGAACTTGGTGAAGGTTTGCCAGGTGAGAGTATGTGGAGAGTGTAGATGGGGCGAAGACCAACTTTATGTAGTGGCGTGATGAACGCGAGAGGGAGTGGAGAGAGCCATTCATTAAGCATCAGATCTTCGAAGGCTTGCGTTAGCTCGGGTTGAGCGTCGGCAGCAAGGCATGGACAGCGAAACCTGAAACTTAGAACGGGACGGAGAGTCGGCGATAGCATTGTAATAACTGGAAACGTGCTGAGCTGAGATGATGATATGTTGTTGACAGCTTGCCATGTGCAGCGGCGAATGAAAGGCATAATGGAGCTAACGGATGGGCAGCCTTTATTAATGCTTGGACCATGGTAATATTATCGCAGCGCGCTAATAAACGCATTCTGCTCCAAGGATGGCCCCAGAGGCGGCAAGCTACGGCAAAGGGAAATATTTCATAAAATGTAGAGGATTCGGACTGAGGAAAATAGGAAGGCCACTTTCCGGCAACCATTTAGCTTTTAAAGCCCCCAAAACCAGAGGACGGGCAGCGTCCGTGGAGAACTGAAGCGAGTCGGTCGAGAGAATGACGCGTGGCGGGGTTGCGGTCTGTGAGACTTGGGCGTGAGCCGCATTGGCGGGGGCCTGCAGTCTGACAGACTTGTTAGGCGCGAGCCGCGTGGACAGGGACCTGCAGTCTGTGAGGCTTGGGCGTGAGCCGCGTTGGCGGGGGCCTGCAGTCTGATAGACTTGTTAGGCGCGAGCCGCGTGGACAGGGACCTGCAGTCTGTGAGGCTTGGGCGTGAGCAGCATTGGCGGGGCCTGCGGTGTGATAGACTTGTTAGGCGTGAGTCAATGGACAGGGACCTGCAGTCTGTGAGGCTTTGGCGTGAGCAGCGTTGGCGGGGGCCTGCTGTGTGATAGACTTGTTAGGGCGTGAGTCACAGGACAGGGACCTGCAGTCTGTGAGACTTGGGCGTGAGCTGTGTTGGCGGGGCCTGCAGTCTGATAGACTTGTTAGGCGCGAGTCAAGGTGGACAGGGACCTACAGTCTGTGAGGCTTAGGCGTGAGCAGCGCATGGGGCCTGCGGTGTGATAGACTTGTTAGGCGCGAGCCGCGTGGACAGGGACCTACAGTCTGTGAGGCTTGGGCGTGAGCAGCGTTGGCGGGGGCCTGCGGTGTGATAGACTTGTTAGGCGTGAGCCGCGTGGACAGGGACCTGCAGTCTGTGAGACTTGGGCGTGAGCTGTGTTGGCGGGGGCCTGCAGTCTGATAGACTTGTTAGGCGCGAGCCGCGTGGACAGGGACCTGCAGTCTGTGAGGCTTGGGCGTGAGCAGCGTTGGCGGGGGCCTGCAGTGTGATAGACTTGTTAGGCGTGAGCCGCGTGGACAGGGACCTGCAGTCTGTGAGACTTGGGCGTGAGCTGTGTTGGCGGGGGCCTGCAGTCTGATAGACTTGTTAGGCGCGAGCCGCGTGGACAGGGACCTGCAGACTGTGCGACTTGATGGCCGTAAGCTGTGTTGTCTCCCCACGGAACAGCCCTGCGCCTGATTACTCTTCTGTGAGGAACACATCCTACCTTCACACATACAACGTGACAACGAGAGCCCTTAAAGTGTCTCCACCGCTGCAGGTTTGAAGAGGAAAGCCTGGGTTACGTTTGCAACCGACAGGGAGGGACAAGCGATAACAGTTTTAGGTAAACGGCCACATGCCAGGGAAGTTAGATCTTTGTAAGCTTTATCGCAGGTGACGTGTGTTGCCACAAGGTTAATTTCGCTGATTTCACTCGTGTGTTTGAGGAGGAAAACAAAAACTCCCACAGCGCTCCGATGTAAAGATGTAAAACAAAAAGATTTATTCCACAGTTACTTGTGTTATCCTTTACATGAGCAGTCAAATCTTAAATAACCTCCACAGAACGAACTACGGTTAAAAAACTGTGCGGCTCTGTCGATTCTCACTGCAGCGACCTCGCCTTTTTCCCCCTCTATAACACCAGGCTCCTCACCTCTTTTGCATAAATTTCAAAGTGGCCAATGAAGTTATAAGGCATACAAACTTAAAATAAAACACTTAAAACATTATGAATTAAGCTACATACAATATAATAATACTTCCTAAACCTCAACAAATTCTTTTATTAAATCACTGATTAAACGAATACGTTTTTTTTTTTTTTTTTTGTTTTTTTTTGGTAACTGAATATTTTCTACATAAACTTGGCCTCCACACGACGGTTAGACTTGGTGATAAGCCATCAGGCTATCAAGGACGACGCTTGTTTATGCGAGTGCGCTTTGTGGTTCATTGCGAATAGCTCCAGCAGAGATTACGTAGCAATTGTGACAAACGTGAGAGATCGTGCATTTATCAAAACGCTGGCTAGTCGTATCCTGACGCGTGTGTTGGACTGCGACTGTGCAGATGGCACGGACCTCTTAGAGCGCATGCCTGCTTATTCGCTGCGTGAGTGCCTCCTTGAGAGGAGTCGGAACCAATGAATGAGGAGGAAAGGAAGCCGTCGGTGCGGGTGGTATTGCCACAAGTGAATGACTTGAAAGAGAACGCTCGTGCAGTTCGGATTGCTGTGCAGGTGAAACTGACTGTTAGAGGGTTGAGGTTGACGCAGGCGACTGGGACTACGTGGCTGAAGGTCCTTTGACCCTGATCAAAAGAAGTGTGGAACTAGGCGAGAGCGGCAGGTCCAACGTTTTTTTTTTTTTTTTTCTCTCCCCTAATAAAAGATGAATTTGAAAATAAAAGATTGCACCAAACTCGTTTGTTTTTGTTTGTTTTCGGTGCGTTTTATGTGTAGCTTTAAAAGAATCCTCTCCATTAGTGAAAAGAGCTTAAAGAAATATAGTGCTGTGATTAGGAGACCAGCGGCAGCTGGGCTGGAGGGCAGAATGTGCTGAGATACAGACTGGGACTTCTGACAGAATTTGGAGCGAGCTAAGCAACGGAGGAAAGAGAGGGCTACGGCGGCCTGAGCGGGGAAATAACGGAATGAGGTTGACAAAAGCGTCCGCCATTAAATGGCGGGGCCGAGGGAACCTCGGCTCTTCTAACTAATTGAGCTAGTCGAGACCTTGGAGATGCCAACTGACCAGCAATAGGAGGCGAAATAAACTTGAATTAAAGGTACTGGTGCGCTGACGGTGACATGATGCGTATGAAAATGAGCGAATCAGGAGTGGGTACGTCTTACCTAGACAACGCCCGATGGGCGTAACGAAGTTCCCGGTTGATGAGGCTGAAGGGTCAGCTGCGAGCTGAGATACGCGGAGGTGAGCGTAGCGGTCTGATTTCGGTTTTCTCCTGGAGGTGGACTGGTAGAGAAGATGGGCAACGGATCGAGTCCATGATGGGACGAGGAGGAAGAGCCGACGTGCGTCAATGGAGCCACGGCGGATCGTGGAGACAACCAGCGCTTGGCTGCAGGTTGACAGCGCCAGTGAGCCGTAGCAACTGACGATGGTGAGCCGGAACGGGGAACCAGGCGGATGCCAGAGGACGCCTGCGTCATCAATGAGGGGAAGACATCAATGGAGGCCGAATGCAGGCTTGATAGGGTGGTTAGATCGGTGAGGAATGACTGGGAGTCGACAGGAGCGCAGCCGGCAGGTGAGGGACACTCCCTGTATCTGGTTCTGAAAGAGGGCGAAGATGATCGGAAGGTGCTTCTGCGAGCTGAATTAGGGACTGAAGGACCGGGAATGCTGGCGGACGGGAGGCAGCTGACTAGCTGACTGAATGTGGGAGAGGTTGAAAAGCGCATACGTAGAGTCGAAGCACGGCTGACGAGCAAGAAGATCCGGGGAAGCTTGTCCTTTGAAGGGATCCGTGAACGACGATTGGCTGAAGCGGTGCGGCGCACCTGTCCTGATTGGCTGCGGCGGGAGCGTGGTGAGTGTCTGATGTGTGACGGCTGTGTTTTGTCTCCCAGCTTGAATTTTCGCCTAGGCTTCATTTCCCATTCAGTGAGCACATTTTTAAGGTTCTTGACCTGAAAGTCAGACCTACCTCATGGTGGGGTGGAGATGCATTCAATGAGCGTAGGGTTTTATAAGGAAGTTGACAGAGCTTATGAGCAGGATGCTCACCCAGCAGCATATCTGTGCAGTTATTGCAGGTCATTTTATATGTTTGCCTAAGTGTGAGGAGTTTATCCTGGAAGAGTGGAGATATTGGTGTGGAGGATATGAATATTGTGAAAATGGTGTGTGTGGGCTTTAATAATTAAGACAGATTATCTTTTCGGCTGAATTTTTATAATTTTTTTTTTTTTTTTGCTTGTTAAAAATTTCTGCAAAATAATGTTCTTTCAGTTTTTAACAAAAACTGTAAACACAGTGTCTTGAATTCATATCATTCATGAACTCCTATATATTTTGGGAATAATTTCATTATTTAACTCCGTCTATCTTGCCATCAATACATATTTTTTTGGTCTCATTAAACGTCTGCATTTATCTCCAGACGATTACTCTTACGAGGAGCTTCTGGAGGAAATTGGCTGCACCGGATTTCATTTTGGGCATTGGCATAAAGAGAAACAAATAAACATTGAATTCTTCTGTGAGTTAATGTTATTGAAAAAGCTGTTTCAACTGTTAAATAGCTAAACAATGACCGTCCACTTTGTCGTCTTTCAATCCAGTTTCCATGCTCAACGCATCAAAGCTGACAGAAATCACATGAGGGGTTCCCCAGGGATCCATCCTGGGGCCCCTCTTGTTTAAAATCTACAGGCTCCTGCTAGTCCAGATAATAAGGAATAAGATTAATGATCATACATGACTATAAGTTTATCTTTCATCAAATTGATAACTGCATCAACCTCTTCGCAGGTAAAGTCTGACAGCTGCAGCTGCTCACTAAAACTAGAACAATAGAGCACATCACTGAGTTCCTTTACATCAAGCCATTAGTTTAGAGTTTCCTTCGATTGATTACAACGGGAGCATCATAAAGTGTCGTCAGTCTTTCAACCCGTCATTGTTTTCGCTCTCTTTGTCCCGTCAATGTAATGTTTCTTTTGCTTTTTGTTGATATAGCTTCCTTCTAATCATGTAAAACACTTTGAATTGCCTTGTTGCGAAAAATGTGCTAAACAAATAATCTTGTCTTGTTTTTCTTTTTGCCTTATAGTAAAAGCAAGTGTGTCTTCCTACAGCTTTTATGCTTCATCTTACTTTACTTTAAGCATCTCAGTGATTCTGGAAAAAAAAAAAAAGCTAACTAGCACTTTTGCCATCAGCATTCACTCAGAAAGTGTTGCTGGAAAGATCACAATGCCTAGACATACCTCTCAGTGTACGTGACCGTGAGCAGTTTGAATCTTGTGGATTTTTTAACAGTTTTGATCAGGATAGGGAAATGTTTCAATCTGTACATGATCCCTGGGATTATGTTTATGATACACAGAGTTAGCATAGTTTCTGGAGGCTTGAGAGAGAGAGAGGGAGATGGATGGATGGATGGATGGATGGATGGATGGATGGATGGATGGATGGATGGATGGATGGATGGGTGGGTGGGTGGATGGATGGATGGATGGATGGATGGATGGATGGAGGGATGGATGGATGGATGGATGGATGGATGGATGGGTGGGTGGGTGGATGGATGGATGGATGGATGGATGGGTGGGTGGGTGGGTGGATAGCTAGCTTTTGGATATTCCCTCCTGGACATTTTGTCAGACAGAAAGAATCTTACAATAAAATATAGAAAACGTTACTAAATATTTTAAAATAAATAACATTTTTTAAAAATCATTTATAGTTTTTTTCAGTTCTTTAATTTTCACAACAAAAAAATAACCAAGGTCAAGAAACGTACACATTTTTGCCATTCCCTCCAGAAGTTCAGCTATTGCCGATAACACACACTCAAATACACAAGACATGCTAAAGTCGGAGATTCTTTGGGGTAGACATTAAAGAGGCTTCTGCCACAGCAAGATGAAAGACAATCCCAGACCTTCATCATCAACCTCTTCACCTGCAGTTCTGGAGGTGGGGGTTAAGTCCGGTTACAGACACGGGGACCCAATTGATCTGACCTCTGACCTCTCGCTCTGATGGTAAGGGTGGCTCTGGGTCAGACCTGTAAGGGATACCCTCTTCATCCTCCCAGCTCAGAGATGGGGGCCCATCGCCCAGCCGAGATCCAGCGGTCCCCAGGGTCCGCCTACCACAAGCGTCACATTCACGTGTTCGATAACTGCAACTTTTCCCAAGGGCGGCTTGCTCTCCCTCTCAGTTAGGAATCTTTTTTTAAGACTACAAAGCAAATTCTGTATGGAGAAACGACGGATAAATGTACTCACCATTTAGTAGGTGCTCTGAGCCCCTTGCTGACTCCCCCGGATTTGATGATCCAGTGTTTTCCCCGGTGAAGACTGAGCTGATCCCTCTCTCTCATTCAAGGACTTGTTAGGGATTTTTAATGGAGAGGGCTGCGTAATGCCACTTTCTTTGAGGTATCCATTGAAGTCAGCACCATTGCATTAAGCTCACTGGTCTTCCTAAGGGCACCTTTTCATCACAAGCCACACACACACACACTCTTATCCCTCACACTCCCCTCTTTCAAGTTGAAGTATTGTCTTTAACAGCATTATAACGGTATCATTCCGCTCCCACCGTGAGCAACAAAGACACGAAACGCCAAATCCTAGAACACAGCAATCTTTGTGTGTGTGTGTGTGTGTGTGTGTGTGTGCTCTTTAAAGCAATGCTAATGGGGACTAAGAAGCATTAAAGTGACCCCTACTGTAACAAAAGAGTTAATAATCCGTTTAGAAAACAATCAGATCCCCTGGCCATGAGAATAGACCCCCGCTAAGTCTTTCTGTGGCAAAAAGGAGGAGTGAATCCACCATTTTTTTCCCTCTCTCTGTCTCTCTCTCTCTCTCTAATCACCAATCTTGTTCAACATTGCTTGTTTTTTATTGCGCTCTCAATTGTTGGGGACGATGGAGCGCTTTTTAACGGCAGCTCTCGTCCAAAGTTGGCGGATAAAACGGAGAGCGTGGAACGGTGTTGGCGTTTCGGAGAGGGACGCAGCTCGCCGGAGGTCGTGGGTTTGTTATCCGCCCTCATTCACTGTAAATGAGCCCCACCGGACTTCCAAAGGAGCTGCTAACAAACAAACGCCGGCTCGCCCGTTAATTGCTAATGACGGCCTCTTTGTCCCATTTCCTCCCCCCACCCCTGGGTCAAAATGTTCAACCAGAAGAATCCGTCCGCCAGCAAAGTGGCTTTTCAGGTCGCTGTGATGTAACAGGTGATTTGAGGTCATTGAGAAATGTTAGCTAGCCACAGGATCTGCATTTCTATTGGGCGTATGATTGTAGAATTAGTCATTTCGACAATAAATTTGCTTAATAGAAACACGGCGATAGAAAAAAAAAAACAAACCCTCTTTTGTTGTCGATACGTTTTGTCTGTATTAAAATTGATAAATCTTGCAAAACCGCAATGGAAACACTTTTTGTTATATTGCTCAACTGACATAATCAACAAGTGGCCATCGCCACTGGCACAAAAAACAAAGAAGACGACAGGAAGTAGTTGGAGGATCATGGCGCGGAATATTTTTTAGTGACTTATCGCGTGAACGAACTTATTCATGCATGATTTTAAGTGCATTTCTTATTTAATGGAAACAGCACAACGATGAAATTGTGGGGTTTTCTTCTACAAAATTAGCAAAATATTCACAAAGTTTTGCTCACATTTATAACAGGAACGCAGCGACAGCAAAAGAGTAAGAAGGATCTCCGCTGATGCGTTACTTGAGGCTGACAGGCTTATCTGGCATGTGATCCATCTGTTTTAACATCAGGTCAGAGCTGAATCTATCACTGCTTATCTCTGCTGTCAAGTAGGTGAGGACTGGTAAAAACCCCTCCTGCAGGTCGTACTCGTTTCCTGCTAGCTTCACTCTGCTGCATCCTGGAAACCGATTACAAGAATGTAGTTTGGCAGAGGGGTGGGGGTTGTTTATTTTTAAAACAACATACACTGATGAATGCTAATGTCTAAAAAAGTCATTTGAAGTTGTCAGCTCAAGAAGAATTGCAATGATATTCCATATTTTTGTTCATGATGTAATATTTGGTGACTCGGTTCGACTGGAGACTAAATTTGCAACACTTATTTCATTTTCAGATGCTGGGGTTGTCTTTTAAACTGCACTGTGTCAAACGATCCAAAAACTTTGAAAACACACTTTTCAGACAGGTATACATATGCTTTTAAATTAGAAAGAAAATCTCCTTCCACTTCTCAATAGCTCAGTACTTTGAATTAGTCTATGAAATTGAGTCCAAATAAAATACATTTAGCTGTGTAATTGTAGAGTGGGAAAACGTTAACACTTTTGTAAGATAAAGTACTGTTATCTTTTCCAGCATCTTACTGTAAAAATCTTTCAAGTGTGGACACAAGTGTATAAATTACAATGCTCACCCTCTTAAACCAATTATTGCCATAAACTGCTTCCCATTTTGCTGAACTTTCTGTCGCATCATATGTATTCACCTTTGGTCATCCTATTTATAAAACTTTAAATTATCAATATGTAGCAAAATCAGACGCCAAAACCTAACTTACTTTGCTGTTTGCGAGCCTGACACTAGCTGCCAACGAGAAGGAGATATGGTCGTCTTAATGGTTAGCATTAGCTTATGAATTTAGAACTAGTTTCTGCTAGTTATTTTATCTGGTTAGTGGTTTTAGTGTTAACTTTTTTATATGTCGAGTGTTAGCTTCAGCTAATTTTTGTAAGTGCTTAGCAGTTTAGCTTTGGCTTCAACTAATTTTATGATGTGTTTAACGTTAGCTTCAGCTAAAAAGAATTTGTGTTGAGCATTAGCTTCAGCTTGTTTTTTATGTACTTAGCAGCTAAGCTTTAACTTTAGCTATTTTTTATGTGTTAAGTGTTAGCTTGAGCTAATTTTTATGTCCTTAGCAGTTTAGCTTTCACTTCAGCTAATTTTATGTGTTTAGCATCAGCCTCAGCTAAATTTATTATGCGCTGAGCATTAGCTTCAGCTCATTTTCTCATTTAATGTCAGCTTCCTGTGGGGGTTTTTTAAGGCGTAGCGGTTTGGTGTTAGCTTGAGCTCATTTTTTGTGTTTAGCAGTTTAGAATTAGGACATTTTGATTTGACACAAAGTATTCCTCTATGATAAACGTGGACAAATTTCGTGCAGAAAAATCACTTGATGACCATGGCAAGTGATGCTCATCTTGAATTTTTCAGAGGCTAACACCCCCCCCCCATTCAAAAAAACAAATCAATTCCCTGGAAACTTCTGCACCATGCAAGGTTCTTGTATCACTATGTGAAAGATTTTGCTCAAATAATAGAGCCAACCTAACTGTAGCTAAATAAAGTTAGCACACACTGTAAAACTCTGCTATACCAGCCAGAGAGAGAGAGAAAACGTGTCAGTTTCATGATATTTTGTGGTGCGGGGTGTCTTCATTTACCTCAGTGCAAATTGCCCAGGAGGAACTGGATTGTGGGACTTTATTTGAAGGGCTTTTCTACGGTAAGTTATTCCTTTGTCTGGGCCGAGCTAATAGCAGGGAATTGGATTCAAATAGAGTCAAGCTGCCTCCAGAGATCCCCCAATCCACCGTCACTGTTTAAAAAAAAACAAAAAAAAAAAAAAAAAACAGGTCTGAGGCCAGTCTAAATATTTGGTAGTCTTAGCAGGTTCATGTTAAAAGACACACACACACACACACACACACACACACACGCACACACGCAAACACACGCGGTGAATGCACAAACAGGCCGAGGCTGTGAAGTTGAATGGCATAGCTCAAAGCTTTCCTCCCCCTACCTCTTTCTCTCTCTCTTTCTCTCTCTCTAAGCCGCCAAACCATTCTCCCCCTTTCTCCAGCTCAGAGGAATTCATTAACTGCCTCTCCACAGAGACACTATGGAAATCAGGCAGCTACAAAGGCGGGGAGGGGAGCGAGGAGGGAGGGGCGGCGGTGGTGGTGAATGGGGGGGGAGCTATATTATCCTATTAGATGGTGGATATGTCTCGTTTCCCTCCCCTGTCATGAGAAAAACATTAATTTTAAGTGAGCGGGGAGGCAGAGAGAGAGAGAGAGAGGGGATGGGTGAGGAAGAGGAGGGGAGGGTAACGGTGAGGGTCTTTAACATTGCTCTTTTATCGAGCTGAAATGGAGAGTCCCCTGGCTCCATTTACCTTGGCAATGAGGATCGAGCCGCCCTCCATGAATGCCATTTAAAATGCCATGGAGATTAAGCATCCTCTTTCCCTCTCTCTCTCTCTGTGTTTCTCTCAAACACACACACACACACACACACACACACACACACACACACACATATATATATATATATATATATATATATGTATATATAGCGGTGGTGGCAGTGCTCATCATTGTGTGTGTTTAGGGAAAAAAAAAAACAGCTTTGAGATTCATGAGTAAAGCCCCTCTAGGTGCCAGCGTCGAAGAGGGAGAGGAAACGGGAGGAAGAAGACACAGAAGAGCGGACCGTCACTTAGCCAGAGTGGGTTTTAAGCACTGTAATTAAATCATTAAACACACAAACACACACACACACACCCCTCATCCCTCTCTCTCTCTCTCTCTTTCTCTCCCTCGCTCCTTCTCAGCTCAGCCAAGCTCATCAGAGGCTCAGAGTGTGAAATGATGAATCTGTATTTATGGGGATGGAGTAATTACACAGCTAACCTCTGAGGGAGCCCAGGAGGGCCACGGGGCCTCTGAGCAGGGTGCAGGGTGCTCGACCTCATTAGCACCGCCCGAGTGTGAGTGTGACGGAGTGTGTGGGCACGAGGAGAGTGTGTGTGTGTGTGTGTTTTAACGGATCAAACAGATCCTGTTGTGATAGCTGAGTCGCCTCAATGAGGAAACAACCTGTCTTTTTCCCCCCCCTGATTCTCCAAACGTCACTTTTTACTTTATGTATTTATTTATTTTTTTATCCGGACCATCAGATTGTTCCTGCTCTTAGCAGAGCCGGCCTGAGGCATAAGCATGCTTTGCGAGAACTTACGGCACAATGCTAAAACGGAATATTTTTGTTTTAAGTGATTTAGAAAACTTTAACTGTTTAACAAAGTTCCAGATCTAATCAAAAATCGGCTACGTTCAGAAACACGTTGGTGATTTTTGTTGCTCGTGTTGAAAAACGTTTCAAACAACCATGAGGTGCTTCAAACACTGCTTTTGTTGTTTATTAGCCACATACATACAATAAACCAGGGGTGGGCAATCCTGGTCCTCGAGGTCCGGTGTCCTGCAACTCTTAGATGTCTCCCTGGTCCAACACACCTGAATTCTACAGCTGAATCACCTCCTGAGAACAGTCAGGTTCTCCAGAGTCCTGCTAATGACCTCATTATTTGACTCAGGTGTGTTGAAGTAGAGATGCATTAAAAAGTTGCAGGAGACCGGCCCTCGAGGCCTGGAGTTGGAGTTACCCTGCAATAAACAGTTCAATAAAAAAAAAAAAAAGTAACATTTCAGGATTCAGGCAGTAAACAAGAGACATTTTAATGCTAATTAATTTTTTGTGTTGTTATTTTCGAGGCTGAGAAAGAAGATCAACAAGATTTAGTCATTTTTCATGTGGACAAAAAAAACAACTTTAACACATTCAACCCAATTTAATCCAAAAAATGAATAGAATGGAGTAAACACGGGCTGGCTACCAATGTCGAGCCATTACAGGCTTTTAAAAAGTTGTTTCTGCACTACTAAACCGGCTGAAACAAGATTACTACATTTACCTTGTTTACACCAAACACACCTTTCTGTTTGGAACTATTTCTACACAGTCACGATGTGGATACTGTCAGACTTGGAGGCTAAGGAGAAAGTCTTTTAATGGAAAAATTAACAAAAAGAAACTTGAAATGTACGACAGAGGAAAACACTGGGAAAGGAGAAACATGAAAGACGGACGGTGAAACTGGCGGCGAACAAACCAGAAAGCTTCAGTACACTGAGGGAGGGGAGAGAGAGGCATAGCAACCAGAGGGGCTAATCAGAGGCAAGTGGAGGCAGCGGGGGAAGAGAGCAGGAGGAGGGAAATCAGGAGATGTGGAGCAGCTGGGAAGGGAAGCACACTGTTAAATTGAGAAAGGAAGAAATATTGAAAATTGGCTAAAATAGTGAGATCTAAGCAAATGAATAATAAAATAACGATCAAAACAGAAACACAAATGAAGCTTCTAACACTGAAGGATCGCAACAAAAACCGAAATAGCTCCACTATCATGTTTTATAAAACTACAGATGCAAAACTGGTGACTTTTCAGTAACTCCAGGTTAGCTAGCATTACCAGGTGACATCTGTCTTACTCTACACAGTAAGCAGTTTATAATAACTTCTTAAACTTAGAGATGCAATAAATAATCAGCAAATGAACAAAATACTTGGATATTTAACCAGTCCGAAACTTAAAAATCCGTTATTTTCACGACCAGTGAATGCAACATGCTAATCAGTAAGCCATCAACTCTTCAGTGCAGCTGTTGTTAACAAGTGAAGACAACTCAAAGTTACCTTAGTGATATTGAAAACAGCTACATTAAAGGAGGTTGGTTCAAAACCATAATACTAATAATAATAATAATAATAATAATAATAATAATAATAATAATAATAATAATAATAATAATAATAATAATAAATAATAATAATAAAAAATATGTTCAATGGATCTTATAATTGTACATTATCACCTTCCTAAAATGATGACCTAAGTCATTTTTTACCAAAACATTTTTTTGAAAAGTATTTTTTTTAAATAAAAGAAACAAAAACCCCTTCTTAAAAGATGAATTAGGGAAGAAAAAAAGTGACTTAGGCCATTATTTTAGAAAGGTGTCAACATGCAACAATCAATATGTCAGACCAAATATGATATTATGCCTTCATGGGTTAGCTGGAAATGGGCCCCCAAATAAATGTCTGCTCAGGGCCTCATACAGCCTTTGACCGGCCCTGTTTATCATTTTTCTCTCCACAGTCCTCCCTGTCTCTCTACCATCTGGTATCCTCTTCCATCTCTGACATTACCTTCAGCATTCTTTATCTTTCCCCTGAAAACACGATGCTCCACTGACTCCTGACTATAATCACGGGACTTCCCTTGGGGACCTGACCGAGGACTGATGCCAGCGGGCCGATCTACGTGGCAATAATGTCCCCGAAAACCCTTCAAAAATATCTTCCAAAATGATATTTTTTAAAAACTTTACAAAAAAGAAAAGATAATTACGAATATTAATAATAATAATGATCCATCCAGGCATATATATATATATATATATATATATATATATATATATATATATATATATATATATATATATATATATATATATATATATACGCACACACATATCACACATGCGCTCTGCTGAAATTAAATCACACACTTCGACGCATACTCGCCAACACACTCACACATACGCGCGACCTGGGCTAACCAATGCACTAATCGCCTGCCCCGGGCATAGGAGGAGCTTGGTGCTTAAGTAGGCTGCCAATCAGTCCGTCAGCTCCACATCCACAAAGCTCCCGCGGCCAGACGCTCGCATCACTCCGCTCTCGAGGTGCCAAACTGCGGCTCTGACATTAGCTACTCCGTGGCGGCGGAGAGGAGGAGAGAGAGGAGACGCTTGGCAGTTTCTGAAATAAAGGGGGCATCTTTAGGTTTAGACAGCAACCCCCCACCCTCCCTCCTCCTCCTCCCCTCTTTTTTTTCCATCTGAGGATTCCTACTTTCTTTTTTTCTTTTCTTTTTTCTTGCTGTATTCCTCTTTTGACTTTTGTGGAGCTCTGTACCGCACGGACTTTTTTCCCCCCTCTTCCCCGGACATGTCTTTCCCACAGCTGGGGTTCCCCCAGTTCCTCAGTGCCTCACATGAGGTGTACGGGAGCGAGCGGCCGGCCTCGGCCACCCGGGACGGAAGCACGGAGGGCGCGGTGAGCTCCTCCGCTACGGCCGCGGCTGTCGGCTCTATGCTGGGGATGTACGGAAGCCCGTGGGCGGCTCCGAACTACAGTGCCTTTCTGCCGTACAGCGGAGCGGCGGACCTCGCCCTCATATCCCAGATGGTAAGAGCTGCTACTTTAGGCGCTCAGGTGTTATAAGACAGCTCCATGCGCAGACCGTGTTCCCCCCCCTTTCTGCGCATTTAAACGTGTAGAAGGTAAACTTTTCACTGAAAAAAACTGCCGTTTCTGCAAAACTCCGGTATTGTAAGTTAAGTTTAATTTCTTCTTAGCTCCCGTTATTTGTTTGTATGCGGAGTAATTTTAAAATCAGATTTTTTTTAACTAATACGTGTCAATTTTGATAGACTTTTTTTTCAAAATATTGGAAATTTGTCTGACAGTGTTGTACGTTCAAAAAAAATTAATTCTACAAAAAATATTTTTATTTTGTCACTTCAAAAACATACCTGCGCATATTAAAAAAGAAAAAAAATCTACAGTCTATATAATAGTACTAGTTGTTTGGAGTAAAACTATATTATTTTGTTTTTAATTTGAAAGGAAGTAAAATTATATCCGAAACAACAACAATTATTTCTGGAGTTAATTTTGGTAAGGCAGTATTTAATACACTGGTTAAAATAACTGTTGCAATTTATCCAGTAAACTTAACCAACATTTTGCTAACATAATTTCTGCAGTTTAACAAAAAATAAAAGAGGGTAAATTCAGTAAACTATTATAAATAAGTATATGAGTTACACTCTAAAAAAATGTGTTGAGGTCATTTCTGCTCATCCAGTTTGCTCAACATTTCCTCTAATGTTGTAAAGAAACTTTAAATCTATTCTAACCAACTTTTCCCCTGATACGTGTCATTTACCGGCAGGACATTCAGTTTGCTCAGAAGTTTGACTTTAGCATTAGCGCTAAACTTTTTTTTTCTTTGCTAAACTTTTAAAGCTCGATACGAAGTAAAATTCTGGTCTTATTTAGTGAGGTAATTTATTCATAATAAAGCTAATATAAACATATCAGCCTCACTCTTCACTTTTGGGTTTAACAAACAATTATAATCGAAATTGTAAACATTGTTTAACATCAAGAACTGGTACACTTTAATAAGATTTAAAGTGGCACTAATATTTAATCCATTCCAAAAACAGAAAGAAAACAAAATCCCGTTTTACAGTGTAGACGTCATTCAACAAGTTGCCTTCCTCTCCCCGGCGCTATTCCCAGAGCTCCCAGTACGAACTGAAGGACGGCCCGGGCTCCCACCCAGCGGCCTCGCTGCCCGTCCACCCCGCTCAGGGCTTCTACCCGTACGGCCAGTACCCTTACGGGGACCCGTCCCGGGCCAAGACGGCCACCAGGGAGACCACCAGCACCCTGAAGGCCTGGCTGCAGGAGCACCAGAAGAACCCGTACCCCACCAAGGGGGAGAAGATCATGCTGGCCATCATCACCAGGATGACGCTCACACAGGTTGGCAGCAGCAGCAGCGACTTCTGATGCACGATCATGTTTTTTGCATTAAGGTGAAACAGGATACGATTTAGCAAAATCCCTTTTTTAAAATAATATATGTGTCATATAAGCTAGTTTTTTATTCATTATTATAGAAATTATGAGATAATTAAAATGACTGCAGTGTTTTAAAAAGAGAGAGAGAAAAAGTTTGGAGTTGATTTCTGCTCTCTAAGCCAGCAGTAAAAAACAAAAAAACAAATAAAATGTAACTCTTAAAGAACAGCGTGCGGGTTCTCATATATTTAAGAAGATTTAAAGATGTTTTCTCTCCTCTCCCAGGTCTCCACGTGGTTCGCGAACGCTCGCAGGCGCCTGAAGAAGGAGAACAAGGTGACCTGGGGCCGCAGCGCCGAGGACCGGGACGGCCGCATCTTCAGCAGCGACAACGAGGACGAGCACGGCAAGACCGGCAGCGACGAGGAGGAGGAAGAAGAGGAGATCGATTTGGAAACTGTCGACATCGAGAGGCCGGAGGAGCAGCGAGCTGGGGAGCCCGGCTCCGGGAAGGGACAGGGGGAAGCGGGCCTCTCCGTCAGGGAGCAGGCCTCCACGGAGAGCGGGAGGACGCAGTCGGCGGAGGCCGGAGACAAGCTCGCGGCGGAGCGTTCGCCGAGCATACCGGAGTGCCAGAGAGCGCCGCAGAGCAAACCGAAAATCTGGTCTTTGGCGGAGACCGCCACGGCCCCCGACAGCGGCTCGCACAAATCTACTCCCCCCGCGGCCTTTGCGCAACAGGCGGCTTTGGCTTCCGCCGGCCACCCGGCCTTGCTGCCGGGTCACGGAATATACACTTGTCAGATCGGCAAGCTGCACAACTGGGCCAACGCGGCTCTGATTAACGCCAACTCTATTCTGAACATGCGGTCGCTGCTGGGCGGCGCGCCGCCCGGACACCTGCCGCTGCACGGAGCGGCGCCAGCGCCCGCCGCCGCGGCGGCCGGGGCCGGGACGTCGGACTCGGAGGATGACAGCGACGTGGAGTCATCGGGAAGCTTCAGCCCAAAAAGAGATGGTAGCCATGTTATTTCCCTTAACCATTATCTGTCCGTGACTTTTTAACAGCACGTGGCCACCTTTCTAAAAATAATTAAGTAACTTCACTTTTCGCAAAAAAAAAAAAAAAACAAACAAAACAAAAAAAACCCCAGAAAATTTAGGCCATTATTTTGTGGCGACATTCAATTTCAATTTTATTTACATAGCGCCACTTCACAGCAAATGTCTCAACTCACGGGACATAAAAGTAATTTAAATTCAATCATGCATACATTCCATTTGATCCCAGTTACAGAACAGTGCAGGAAGCTCCATTAATTATTAACAGCAGTTTAAAAAGTTTCTGTCTATGGAAACCAAGCAGATTGCATGGAGTATTCACTGAACACACCAAAAAAAAAAAAAGAAAAAGAAATCTGAGGCCATCCAGAAACAAGAACATAGACCAAAATTAATTTGTTATGCCATAAAAAAAATATTGCTATAAATATGTCTAAACAGTTAACATTTAAGCAGATATTGGTTCTGGATAAGATCTGATCTGATTTCTTTTTTCTTTTTGCAGACGAGGACAGCGAGCGCAGACCCGATTCCCTGAAGTCTCCCTTTCAGCTCATCACTGACAGGTGATCATTCCCGACGCGTTATGATTGTGATACCATCAGCTCTAATTCTGTGAGGCTGCTGCTAAATGAAGCTCAGAGCAGAGGTAAACAGCGTCACGTGCGAGCGGGCAGCAGGCGCATAAATCATGCGATTTAGCACTTAAACGCCTCACCAGGCAGCAGAGCAAGATATCAGTCCTCCTGCTTCCCCCCCTGCTCCGCTTTATCGCCACCTAATGTCATTTAAATAATGTGCCACTATTTATTCAGACGCCCCACCACAGACCAGCCCCTTCTCCACCCCTCTGCGATTGAGGCTAATGTGTGAGATGGCAACATCAGCAATGAAGTGGAGAGAGACACAAAACCCGTTTATTTAATTTCCATAAGCAGAGGCTGATATTAAAACAACGCGTGCGTGAATGACACTTTTGCTCCTCTTTTTTACTGTCATTATTTTTAATAACTCGTCTGTTTTTGGTTCCCTCTCCTCAGACCTCACCATGGAACGACGCCACAGCGAGTTCTGACGACGACGTTATGAGAAGACGAAGCAAAAAAAAAAAAAAAAAAACTTTCTATAAGAAAAAAAAGGGGGAAGAGAGAGAAAGAAGCAGAAAAGGAATAATTTTATTTAATGGAGAACAGTTAAATGAAGGCTATTTTTCTGAAAGCTTGACCAGTTATAGTGTTAGCGTCCACATGCAAAAGAGATGTCAGAGATTTGCTTGTTTTGTTTTTTTCTCCTTTTATGTGTTTTTTCTATTTGTTCCTTCTGCTCTTCTGTTGTGAATGGAAAAAAAAGAAAACCCTTGGAGATTTGTAAATACACATTATGAATTTGTCTTTAAAGAGTATATTTTTTTGGGACCTAAATAAATGTCAGTATAAGCGTTTATTATTGAAAACCGCTCCACTTTTTTTGTTAGTGTTTTTAGAGGAAATCTGACTAGCATGTGTAAAACTAACACGGTTGCAAAAACTTTCAAACCAAAAATGTATAAAAATTTTATTTTTTCCCCTTAAAACAGAAAAAAAACCCACATTTGTTTGTTCTGGTCTTAAAATAAGATAAGATATTGTTTATCACATTTTCTTCTGTAAATTGACAAAGATACATAAGAAACACCTGTTAGAATCAGTTGCCATGGTAGCATGTAATGCTCTTTTCTGCTGCTGCTTATGGAGTGACATACCTGCAACCATCTGATATTAGCTGGTTAGCTATTGAGGCAGATCCAGGCTGACTAAATGACATGCCAATTGGAACCAGTCAACATTTACATTATGAGGCCCATATGGGCAGAAAATGGTCTGAAAAATGTTGTGTGGGACCCATGCAGTTACCAAGTGTGTTAAAATTTAAAGTCTTTTTCTTATTACACTAATGAGACCCAGATAGGAACTACCGGGTACCCAATGAGGTTTGTTTTGACGTCCATCTTGTGCCCAGTCCACCCATCCAGTCATGAAAAATGCCCATATGGGGCCCATAGACTCATACTGTCAACTCTATTTTTAAACCAGAGGGCGATTAATATGAGACATATTTGGTATAGGAGCGTTCTTTTAGCCAGCTGACAAGATGGGGGCGTTTAGGACGATGTTAGTCTATCCTCCATTCAAAGCTGTTGGGGTTTATCTCTTAAAACATAAACACTTGCAATTTTCAGATAAGAATCCAAAATAAAAAATTGTAGCCTCCCTTTGGCTAATTGACTGCAGTATACTGTAACATTTGAGGCAGGGGTAGCACTGTATGATGGCCAGTAAAACGATACAAGAACAGGTAAATGTGGATTACCTCGAGAGTTCTCGTAGTTTGTTCTCGACTTGGGTTGAGGGCAGAACTCTTGTAATGTGTTGCCTGATTTCGTCAGAGATTTTAAATGTGCAGGAACATCTAGGGAGACCAATGATGATTTCCCAGGTATTCTGCGCTTTACTTTTACTGAAGTACAAAATGTTTTGGCTGCAAAGAACTTTGTTCTTGTTCTCGTCACGTCCAGGCAGTGAACAAACTTCTCTGTTTTTCGGTGAAGTTTGTGCAGGACCGTATTGCATTCTCTCTCACGTTCTCTGGCATCTCGTGACAGAAACGTTAAACCGTAGCAAAGATTTGACTGAAACAGAAATTCAGCGGTTGTGAAGCTAACCTCTTGAACTTTCCAGTATGTCAGCTAGTTTTAAAGCAGAGAGACGGTTGATGCGTCTTTAAACATCAGGCCATGACTGTGTGCATTTTCCATAACTTTAAATATTTCGAAAGAGACAAAAATTTGTCCTTTTTAGTGACGGAGACGTTGAGCAGCCAAGTTTTGGTCAGCAACAGGTGGGGGAGCACACATCACTACGGCATTTCCTCAGACATTTCATCACAAGACCTTGAGGCGCGTCGTTCTTGGTGCAGTTGTTGCGTGTGCGGATGGGAAAACGGCCAATGGCACTAGACCAGAGCAACCACTTTGAGGTCGCAGTCTCGGTACAGTTCCAAACAGTTTGTTTACGGAGTGAATGTGATCCAACAAAGCTACCAGGTTGTGTGACGCAAGCTTGATCCAAACGCCTTCTTGTAGCCAGATTTGTGTTGCATTGTGGGATGCTGTAGAGTAAACATACAAATAGGAAAAGGCTATGAAGCGTTTGTGATGGTACACTGAAGTAGTGACCAGAAACGCACTGAAGATATGATTAAACTCTCCTTTGTTTCCTACAGAATCTACTTCCTGTATCTACACATCTGAGTTGGGTAATAACTACAGTTACATTTACTTGAGTTTCTTTTTTGTGGAAATTTTTTTTTATTTTTAGGTATATTTTGTTCTGGATACTCTACCCACTGTAACTGCACTGATGAAGAACAAACTCGTTTTAACCAAAAGTGTAAATTTTTTGCTAAACATTTCTAAGTTTTATAGTGAATGAAATTGATTTGACCCGATTTTGTCATTCATATGAATTATTTTCATTTTGGCTTTTAAAATAACAAAATTTCCACGTAACTTTACATCTTGATCCCTCTGATGATGTCATTTTAAAATGAAGCGATCGATGTTTTGATCAGTTACTCAGTACTTGAGTAGACTTTTTACTAAATACTGTTTTACTCTTACTTGAGTCATTTCTTGGAAGGCTGCTTCCTACTTTTACTTGAGTAAAACTACGTTGAAGTATTGATACTCTGACTTGAGTAAAATTCCTGGAGGTTTTCTCACTGTGAGTAACTTCACTGGATGAAGAAAAAACTCATTTCAACCAAAACGTCGCCGGACACAGTCACACATCTGAAGTTTTTGTTAAAGTTTCATAGGTTTTCTATTAATTTGGAGAAATGTTCCTTTTGCCTGCTATTGTTACTTTTGCAATTATGCTGTTTATATGAATTACTTTGATTTTGTCCTTTCAAATACTAAAATTTCCACCCAAATTCATATTTTGGTCCATCTGCTGACGTAATCTCTAAATATTAAATGATCAGTTACTCAGTACTTGAGTTGACTTCTTACCAAATATGTTTTTTTTCTCTACTATTTACTTTTACTTGAGTGACAATACGTTGAAGCATCGTTATTCTGGAGTACAATTTCTGGGTAATCCACCCACCTCTTCATCTGACCAATGAACAGACTGAATTATTATTATTGTCTTAAAACTTTGTTGTCACAGGAGATACCTGTTTCGATTTAGGGTCATTTCACATAAACATAACGTTATTACACAAAAGAATCTCCTAAAATGGATCCTATTGACTGTGTCTTCTTCACCATCATCTTCTTCCCTCGGCTCAGCACCTTGGAACTGACTGCAGACTCTGCGGAAATCAGAAATTGAAGATTTCTGGGACCTTGTGAACCTTGCCGCACCGTGCGCTCACAAGGCCGGGCCTCGGTTCTTTAATGTGGGATTATAACCCCCTCGGTGTCTCCGCTGCCGCCTCTGAAATATGGATCAGACGACCGGGAAAAGGCCAGCAGCCGGTATGGGGGCGGCAGCCCCACGAGGGGGAGGGGGCCGGGGTTTGTGTGGCATCCTTGTGATGGTCAAAGGCCCAAAGAGAGGAGGCTCAGAGTGAAAGAGGCTGGACGGTGGGGGGTCTTAGGGCTGTTAATGGTGAGTGTTTCTCAAAGCTGTACCCCCACTCCCTCCACCACCACCACCTCATCCACCCTGTGCTTGGTTTAGAAACATATCAGCGTTTGAGGCTCTTAGGTTCAGCTTTTATTGTGGACAGTCCGCTGTAAACGTAGAAATAGTTTTGGGTTTTTCCATTATGGTTTAGTTTTATTTCATTGTGACTTTTTGTTTATCTAAACCATTTAGCTTTAATTTGTTTTTGCTAGTTTCTATTAGTAAAATATTTAGTTTCAGTTTAGTTTTTATTAGTTGTAGTGGTCTTAGTTCTTTCTTACTTTGGTGCAGAATTGAAAAAGGTGAAAGTATTCAATTATTGTTGAACAAAAACTGGCTCCGGTATCTTATTCCAACTTTTACCGTTGCCGTTTTGATGACTAGCGTAAAAGCTGCAAGGAGGATTATAAAGAGTTGGAATTTGCTGATAGCTGACATGAACTGCTAGTGTGAGGGAAAAAGTTCATTTCACATCAGTTCAAAAGGCTAATAAACAGATTCATGAACACAAAAATATAGGATAGTATATTTATAATTTCAATATGTTTTAGTTAGTTTAAAGAATGAACAATATAGTTCCAGTTAGTTATAGTTTTCCCATTAACAACAGTTTTGAATATTTCAAGTTTTTTTTTTTTCTCAATTTCAGTTTTTTGTGATTTCATTAGTTATAACTAACTATCATAACCTTGTAAGTAACTGATCATGCGTTTAGTCAGGTTTACGTTAAGATGAAGTACAATGTGTGGAAAAAAGACAGAATCAAGAATAAAATAATTTTACCTGTGGATTAACATCTGGTTCAGATGGATTAACATCTGGTTCGGATGGATTAACATCTGGTTCGGATGGATTAACATCTGGTTCAGCTCCCGCTGATGAGTGCCCAGTGGAGGGTTTGTTCTGATGGATCTGGCTAAACTGGGCAAGTTTCAGGAACATGGAAAACATCGAACAGAGACAAAGTACCAGAACTACTAGATTTATGGACCCAGACGGGCGACTCACTGCTGCCACCCGACTCTCAACGTAGAGCAGAACGGAGCCCTGAGGATTCCCGTCTGCCTGAATCCGCAGGTTGGACTCGTAAACGTTATATAAAAAAACATTTCAAACAGCAGGGTAGTAAATTTATCAGAATATCATACTTTTTAAATCTAAAATTTATATCTGAGACGGTCACATTTTAGAAACAACACAAGTGGCGAAGAGAAGTTGTCCATTTGGAAAATTGGAAACATTAAATATAACGTAGAAAGACAAGGTGATGCTGACCTTATCTCTGTTTTTGTAGAATTAGACGAGACAAAACCTCCACAGCTGTTTAGGAAAAGTATTCACAGCCCTTATTTTATATTTTCACATTTTGCCACATTACATCTTAAAACGTATTTTATTGGGACTTTATGTGATGTGTTCTGGTTATATATATTATGTATTTATTTAGCCAAACTCTCTTTGCAGAAATAGCTCCAGCTCGGTTAGATTGGATGGAGTAAAGAGCAATCTCTAGTCTTTTAACAAGTTATTAGTTTCCTTGAGGGTGTTACTTTTACTAGGCCATTTTAGCATATAAAAATGCTCTGATCTGAATTAATTTATTGTGGCTGCATGTTTAGGATTGTCACCCTGCTAAAAGGAAGTGGCATGTGATAATGCATAATTTGGAGTCGATCTAATACCAAGTAAATATAAGGCCAGTATCGCCAATACCAAAACCGATACTGATACTTTTATAATCTTAGCCATTTTGGTAGTTTTTTTCTAATTATTTTGTTCAAATATCAGACAGAATTTGGACGAAGCTTAAATGTGTCAACAAAATACTTTAATAACATGATTTGTGTCCATTTTTCCTAACTAAACAAGGCATATAAAAAAAAGTAAGAGTTGAAGCGCTACAGTGGAAAAATAAAATAAAATGTCAAGATGTAATTTGATACTAAAGTATTGATCTCAGCCCCTTAAAGTTGATACTGTAATAACACGGACTTGGTGTTGATATTTTGTATGGATTCGTCCACCTGAACGGTTTTGTTGCCGTGTCGTTGTGTATTCAGAGCAGTCCATCATCCAGTCAACTCTAACCAGCTGAAGAACAGCATTCCCACAGGGGCATCAGAATGAAAGGGGACTGAATGTTTTATTAGTAAAAAAAAAAAGAGAAATCAATGTTCTTCCCCTTTCACCTTGCAGTTATATACTCCGCTTTATCTGATAAAATCCCAACGAAACACACCGAGGTTGAATACTTATAACTCTATCGTTCAATCTGTCTAGGCAAGGCAAGGCAAGGCAACTTTATTTATATAGCACCTTTCAGCCAAGGACAATTCAAAGTGCTTGTACAAAACAAGTTAAAAACAACAAGAAGATAATAGAAAGAAAGTAAATTAAAGCCCAAGCAGATTAAAAATGTACAAAATAAAATATTACAGTTTGAATATAGTTAAAAACAAACATTTAAGAATAGGCAATGTCAAATAAGAAGGTTTTTAACCCTGTTTTAAATAAACTCAAGGTAGGGGCAGTCTTACAGTGAGCAGGAAGTTTATTCCAGAGTGTTGGAGCATAAAAACTAAAAGCTGCTTCACCATGTTTGGTTCTGACTCTCGGAATAGTTAGAAAGTTTGATTGTGATGATCTTAAAGGTCTGAGTGGTATATATGATTGAAGAAGATCAGAAATGTAGTCTGGGTTTCTATTATGAAGTGCTTTATAAACCATTAAGGAGATTTTAAAGTCTATTCTTTAAGTAATGGGTAGCCAGTGCTTGGATCTTAGAACTGGACTGATATGCTGATCTCTTTTTGTTTTAGTCAGGACTCTTGCAGCGGCATTCTGGAGAAGCTGGAGCTGTCTTATTGCTTTTTTTGATAATCCAGTAAAAATTGCATTGCAGTAATCGAGTCTACTAAAAACAAAGGCGTGAACTAATTTTTCAGAGTCTTGTGGGGACATCTATATTTCCACAGTTCGTGTGAACAACTGTGAATCCGACGAGAAAAAAACGAGGAAGGGAGAGATGATGATGACAGAGTTTTCCTTCATGTGAGAGCAGCAGCGTGGAAGGACGCCAGACACTTGAGCCCATTTTCACTTCCTCTGCCAGCCCTGACAGACTGCCATCAGCGGCGTTGAGGAAATTATTAGGCACTCTGCACACGCTTCCCTTCGTCTGCACTTCGTCCCAGCCTGGCGGCGTGGCCGACGCTCCGCCCGCCCAAACAATATGGTATTCTTTCAGAGTTGGAAACCGCGGCGAGCTTAGCATAATGGAGCTGAAAATGACTTCAAACAGCTTCTTTTTTTAATCAGTTTCACAGAGTGGCCAAAATATGTTTTGCTATTGAAAAAAAAGGAGCAAAAGAGAAAAAAATTCAAACCGCAATTTGCTTTTTTTTTTTGGCTAGTGCTGCTATAAATGTCTTTTTAAGAAATTTGATTTTGCACATTGTGTTGGACCGTTGTTGCCTAAACAGCCGTAAAACTTGATCAAAAGTAGACTGGCATGCAATTTAAAATAGAGGGAAGAAAGATCCTCACAAAGATTTATTTGTTGAGAAAGATTAAGAAAAATGTAGAAATAATAAGCCAGAATAATACCAGGGGCTACGAGAAAAGAAGTTCTATCTCTACAGCTGCCTAAGATGTATTTATTCAGATATTAGTGTGTAGTTTAGAGAAAAATACACAATTACTTCAAACCAAAATTTAGCGAAGTTGCATGTTGTGTAATCATTCCACTTAGCTTAAAGGAAATGCCTAAAATTGTTGTGATATTCTTGCATTTGTTGTGTGGTCATTGGATTCCTAAGTGATTTTGCTCGATTCTCCTCTCCTCTCAGGGATTCCTCTGATTGAGCTTGATTTCTTCGGTTGAGTTTCTACCGGGCCAATCAGCAAACAGACGGAGGAGTCGTGAACGATGAGGCAGATTTTATGCTGTTTTAGAAATGCAGACTGCCTATTGTTGTAGTTTGGCACTGGCGGTGGAGGAAGTGAAGGAAGTCGGAGCAAGAAGAATGTTTAAGACGTTTTATTGCTGGCAACGACGTCGTGGCCCTGCTCCCCATGGGGTTGATTACAATTTCCAGCAGGCTTTATTGAGCTGGCGCATTACATACGTTACAGCCGAAGGTTAGCGATTGAGTAAAATCAGCTCCAATCGTTTAAAACTTCAACAGTCTCCACACCTCCGACAAGCAATTGTTTCGCAATAACTGACTGAGAAATCAATCAGTCCTGACCCACGAAGTTAAACAAGCAGCTGGTTTTTACCAGGTTAGTGAATTTGTGTTGTCAGTCCTATTTTGTACAGGTTAGAAGCACTATGTTGATGACTCAATCATTTTCCTAAGAAACTTAAAATCAGTGTTGATGTTGTTGTTTGAAACACTGCCAGCTTGGTGGTTATCTTAAATCTGTAGACATTTTAGAGGTGTACTCGCTCCTCAAATTTTCAGTGTGAACAATGTCTTCTTTGCTACTTTGGTATTGTGACGCAGCCTCTTTGATGGGCTGTAATCCTTGTTAAAGAGGGAAGATTATGGATTATTTGCCTCTGATTAGCCTATCCCAATGGTCCTTTCATTCAGCAGTCTCGCCCATGATATGAACTCCTCCGGTTTTCACTCCTCCTGTTTCGTCTTGCTGGGACGCTCGAAAACCGAACAAGAATTGCCCTCGATGTGCCACCCCCCCCCGCCCTCACATCCTCACCCTTAAACTATCCTCCTGCGGTCATGCCCACATGTGTAAGGGCCCGCCGTTCCATGAATAGACTTGTTAACAGCCCCTGGAGGATGAGAGAACTCCAAGCCCTGTAGCCTGGCGCCTCGTGTGCGTCCTTTCCCCCCACCCCCACTTTCGCCGTACTCTCCATGGGAGCAAACTCCCCTACCTCCACACAGCACCTCATCCCACAGCGACTAGCTCGCCAGCTCTTCTCTGCTCCATCCGCCACGCAGAGATAATCAGGCTTATGTAAAGACGACGTGCTCTTTTGACAGTCATCAGCTCATCAGTGATCCAATCAAGCCCAATTCTGCCATTGTTGGTCCCCTCAAAGTGGTCCCCCCAAATCCGCTTGCACAGGAGAGATGTCCCGGCACTCTTTATCCTGCCAATCACTCCTGACATTCTTGCCAATGTTGCCATGGCCTGGGGTCGGAGGTCGTGAAAACAGAAAGCGTGAGCTGACTCTGGGAGAATAGGAAAAGGGGAGACGCCCTTCCTCGAAGGCCAATGGCCCAGCCAACTCAGGGGGTAAATGTAGACAAGTTAGGAATCTATAGCCCCGCTGAGAGGTCCAGTGGAACTGAAAGAGATGTGGGTGAGGCTGGTGAAAAAAAACAAAAAAACATAGGACAATGAGACAAGAAGCAAAGGGAGATGAAAGGGGGTAACAAAGGTGTTGGAAAGAATCAGGGAGCGCAGAAGGACAGGTCAGTGTTTCATTGGCTTTAGTGAAACGGACCTCCATTGGTGTGAACAGCCTCCAGAGAAATTTCAATTGGGACAGTTTTTCTATATTTAAACTAAAGGAAATAATGTTGCGTCCCTGCGAGCGTTGGCTGCTGAGCTGTAATTTGAAATGGAAATGCACTTCCATGACGCAACGAAGCATGTGACTGCAGGATAAGCGGGGCGCTGGGGTTAAATCTGTTGTAATGTTGTGAATAGAATAATTTTTTGTACTCCGTGTGTACGTAAGTGAGCAAATGTTTAGCCTGAACAAGATATCATAGGGAATTTATGCTATTCACTGTTCCTCCACAGGGATTAGTGGAATTAGCTATTCGCACAAAGGCAAAGTATCAAAACTCATGGGTAATTCAACAAGCTCCACAATGTAGAGTTTACCAAGCGCCGTTGCTGCTTAGCCTCCGTTTATTGTCTCGTTGCAGCTGCGAGTAGCATACAGACAAATGGCAAACATTGTCACTCCCCTTTAAAGGAGACAAATTTAATATACAGGGAACATACACGCAACAAATGCTATAAAAGAGGGGAGTGATGATTCTTTTCTTTTGTGTCCCCATTCACGACAATAATCTGAGGAAAGAGACAGATTAGGACGGAGGGGTGGGGGTTAGGGGCGGTTTGTGTTTAGGTGTTCGCATCGCTGGCTCCTTTCAGCCATTTTGAAATAGTGTTTATCCACTGGTTTGTTCTAGCACAGCAACGTAGCTTGGTGTGCTGCTGCGAGAGTCCTGAGGGGGACTGTGGACTCGCTGCGTCTTTGTTCAGAATCCATTCAGACGTTCGGGTGTGTTGGTGCTGGGCAGGGAAGCAGCAGAGAATTAATGCATATGTGATCTATGCTCTTTTTGTTGGTTTCGGGGTGTGTAAAATGTCTGGGAGAGCAAGAAAAGGGCTCCACAAATACCTGTGAAGAGAATACCAAACCATAGGTTGAATGGCGACGGAACTAGTAAACTCTTGGTTAAAATGTTCACTTCCTTACATTTTAACTACAGTTACTGATTGTTTGACCACAAAAGAGAAATCAAATCAGTTTATTGATATGGTGCCAATTAATAACTCAAGTTGTCTTAGGACACTTCACAAAACAAGTTATTTTAGACCGAGCATGCTCTACGTTCAAACTTGATCCTAGCTTTGAAACAAAACAGTCAAATTGGTTAAAACAAATTTAAAGAAACCCAACGGATTGCATCAAGTCATTGACTTGCAGGTGTCACTTCTCCTGGAACAATCCATCGCATCACCTGTTGCATGTGGCAACATAGTGGGCAATCGCTTGTGTTGTGTCATTGACTTAACAGTGATCCCTCATACAGATGCATGCATGTGGCGACAGAGGACAGGAAGAAACCTCCAGAACCTGGCAGTGTGTGAATTGGCATTTACTACGATCAACTGGGGGTTTGAGAAGACAGAACATGTACACAATAAACACACAGCAGCATTGAACCAGGAGTACTTTCTGTGTTAAAGAGAAGCAAAAATGTTAGCGGAAGAACTAAGTCCATTAGATAATTCATCTAGCACAGAAACACGGCTGAGCTCAGATTGGCTCTGTGCCCATTTCAGGTCAACAGGGTAAAAGGCAGCAGATACAAAAGCTTAACCAGTAGCTGTATGCAGGAGAGCGACAAGGTTGTACACTGAAAGACATGCCCAAGTGTATCACCAGAAGTAGTTCAGCAGATGACGCTTCCAGGAAGATCCTACTCACAAGGAGGAGGGACAGGGATTTCTTTGTGTCAACAAACAGACGTTACATGTGGGGTACCCCAAGGCTCAATCCTGGGACCCCTCCTATTTTATATCTGCGTCCCTCTCCTAGATCAGATTATAGCAAGAAACATGATTAGTTACCATAACTGACAGATGATACACAACTCTACATTACGATGTCACCAGGTGACTCTGAACAAATCCAAGCACTGAACAAGTCAATGTGTGGATGTGCCAAAACTTTCTCCAGCTGAACTGAAGCAAAACTGAAATTATGTTTGGACCTAAAGGAGACCAATCTAGAATCAGCACAGAGCTTTCAGCTAGAAACTAGCTGTAATACCTAGAAACCTGAACTTTCAGAGACAAATAAAGACAATCACAAAATCTGCCTTTTATCACCTGAAGAACATTTCCGGGATTAGAGGACTAATGTCCCATTGAGATCTAGAGAAACTCATCCGTGTGTTTATTTTTAGTCACACTGAATACTGCAGCAGTGTCTTCACAGGTCTGCCTAAAAAAATAATAATAAAAACAATCAGATAGCTGCAGCTGATCCATGACATTTGACAAAATATATTATGTATTGCATGTTTCACAACTGGTGACTGTATGATGTTTTTATGACGTGAAGCACGTTGAAAAAAACAGTTTAGCTAAATTCAAGATGGTTGTAAGCTAAAAGAAACCATTAAAATCAAAGACAAATAAGACAGGGTTTAGAAACGATTTGCTACACAGAACAATTTGAAAAGTACAGCAAAAAATATAGTTTTGCGTCATGTGATCAGAAAACTGTGATCCCTACTGGGCTTGTGGCAAACTGCAAACATGATTTCTTACAGTTTTCTTTCAACACCAGCTTTCTTCTTCCCACTCCTCGAGGAAAACGGATTTTTGGAGTGCATTGCTAATAAGTAGTCAATTTCTATGGAGGCAGCAGTCTTGAACTATTTAATCATTTTTAACCTCCCGCTGAAATAAACATTTCAACGCCTTTCAGAGAGACGCTTTCTGTTGGTTTGTCTGAGGAGCAGATTGAAGTCGTGGATTGTGCCCCGTGTACAGTAGGAGCGCCGCGCTCTTCCTCCCTGTCTGTCTTTCACTTGGTGGATAATGAGATATGACTCACAGGTCACATATCTTCACAGTGTAATTACACATGAAATGTGTGCGTGTGTGCACGCAAACAGTTTGCGATGCAATGTGAGTCCTCATTCATTTGCCCGAGTCGTTTAGGGTAATAGAGCTTAATGGAGTGTATTAACCCTGTCCAGCTTGCGTTTCCCTCTTCGTGTGTGTGTATTTGAGTGTGTGTGTGTGTTCGCGCATGTTCACGGGGAAAGGGGAAACCTGCCAACTGTTTATCTGCAGGAGACACACACACTCTGGGGGGAGTGGAGATCTGGTTTCCCACTGTCACAGATGCTAACCCGCCTCTCCATTAGCGACGTGATTGGAGTGGACACAGAAAACCAGCAGCCTCGCTCCCAAAGGGGCTATCGGAGGAAATGATTGGCCAGCCTTTCTCAGGGGAACGTCAGCACACTAGAAAGAAGCACTTAACTGACTGATATCACATGCAACTTCTCCGTCAGCTGGGCTGTGTGAGTTCTGGTTCATTTTATAGGTTAAAGCCCCAACCAGTCCTTGAATTTGGAGGAAAGGGAGGATCTTTTTGGCTTTTTATTTTGTGGTATGATTAGCGTAAGCAATTCCTTTAATACCACACAGCTATGAGCTAACCTGAACATTCAGAGTCACGTAAAGACAATTACAAAGCGAGCCTTCTATCACCTGAAGAACATTTCCAGGATTGAAGAACTAATGAATTAGCAAGTTCTAGAGAAACTCATCCATGCATTTTGTGGCCTTGATTACTTCAGTAGTGTCTTCAAAAAGTTTGGTTTAGCACCAAAACATATTAAAGATGTTTACATAATGTAAGGCACTTTGAACAGCCTTGTTGCTGAAAAGCGCTATAGAAATAAACTTGATTTGAGCTCTAGAAAATGAAGTTTGATATAGTAAATAACTTCTCTGTGACTTTTTTCTGTTTATTGCCACAATCGTGAGGCTTTCAGCAACTCATCTTTGTGTCTAAAATGCAGTAAATTAATTTAAAGCCCGGCACTGTTGGTGGCCTTAAATCCTGGGAGGTCCAACCAGAGATGGAACATGAAATCTGCAAACCACACCTAAGTGGAACTATGCATGCAGACACTCAGGGCTACTTTGTTGTCTTTGGTTTGGTCACCACACTGTGCTGATCCCTTAACCCCGGTCAATAACTTCTGCAAGCCGAGCCCTTTGCACCCTGAGGGCAACACCACCACACAGAGACATTCACTTCACTGCATCCCCCATCCACTACACTAAAAGCATTTTTTTTTTAGCTGCAGTAGCGTCAAACCACCAGTGGATGGCACCTGAGGTCTAAGCAGTGATTTGCTGTTAAGAATGAAGCGATGAATCCCTGAGTAAGTGGAGTTCCCTGTAAAGCAGACTCGCAGACACAGCTCTGTGATTAGATGTGCTTTCTAATATACCTTTTTGGTTTTGGGGATTCATTTTTAGTTGATCATCTTGCATTTTAGTTCTGTCTCATTAAGGAATTCAAATAATTATTAGAAACATTCTGCATTTTTTTAAACAATAACCAAACTATTTCAAGGTTTCATAATTTTTTTTTTTTTTTTTTTTGTAGCCTATATATATCTTCGCCCTACAAAAAGTTAAAATGCACATCAGAAAACCGATTTTTCAACTGTTATAATTCTGCGTTACATTTTAAATACAGACAAAATAACATAGTTGAGGTGGGTTAAAATGCTTTTCTGGGACTGGGCAAAAAGAAAAAAAAATTACGTAGGTCAATATTTTAGAAACGTGACAATATTTGTTTACCATAAATGTTGTGTTTCCTCCATAACTTTAATTTTAGTTGGCCAGGAGTTCTCCGGGTTTTTTGCACCCGTGTCCTCCACAGCAGAAATGCCAGACGGTTCTTTCGGGTGTTTCCTAGTCAGAAACTTCATCCATTTCACGCTTGGTTAGCTAAAGGAGCAACGCAGCTTTTTGACTGGTAGCAAATCAGAAAGATAATCATGGCAAATAGCATTTCCTTAACAGATTTTAACTTACATTTTGTAATGATTGAAAAATAGATAAAATTTTATTCTTACAAATTTCAATAAAAGTATGCTTGAAAAAAATATTGGATTCAGTTTTTTCCCCCCTCCATTATTTCTTCTAATCTGAGGGTTAGAGTTAATGCCCCTCTGGCTCCCCCTGGGGGGTCACCGCTTTAAAAAAAACAACAACAAAAAACACTGGTTTTCTTAAATAAATGGATAGTCAGGTGTTGGAATGGCGCAGTCCAGATCTAAATCAAATTGAGAATAAAAATTTGTAAAAGGAAGTTTAAAGATGCTCTACATTCAACCTGAGTTTATTTCGTTAAAAAAAAAAAAACAGTGAAAACTTTGGTCCTTTGAAACGTAGAAAACTAAGGTAGAGAGGTAAAGAATGCAAATGTTCATTTCCGAATTTTAATCTTTGTAGAAAATTTTGGCTTTGATGTATCGTTTTCCTTCCACTTCAAAGATTTATTGTTTTTCGTTAGTCTATCACGCACACAAAAAACACACAGATAACTATGTTGTTAAAACGTTATAATGAAAACAAAAGTTCAGAAGGCATGAATACATCACAAATGACCAAACAATCAGCGTGGATCTCTGAGCAAATGACGGCGAGTTAAAGTGTTTGTTGAAGGCTCTATCTATCGGTCCCCGCGGACCGAGGCTTGCGGAGCTGAATAATGTATGTCCGCTGCCGGAGTAATGAAGTGGAAGCGATGGGGAGGAATACGGCTGGCCTCCCAGGGCTCAACTCCAAACTGTACACACTCTTAAGAGCTGCCTGTAGCCTGAACCCGCCTCAACATCGTTCTGCATCTGCTTCTTTTAACACGCACACACGCAGACACCCGCGCGCGCGCACTGCGCAGCGGCTAAGAGGATTAGCTTGTCTCTGTTCCGGTGTCCTGCATCATTGATGAGGAAGACCAGGGCATTTATAGCCTCTCACTCTGGAGTCGGACGGCTCTACCGCGGCGCTCTTATTAGACGAGAGGGGGGCGGAGGCAGATGCTAGCATAGCTGCTGCTGCTGCTTGGTGGTCAGACAGGTTGCTCGGTGTTGGCAGGCTTGTTTGTGGAGCACGTTGAGGCTTCTTTGCACTTGCTCGCAGGTGTGTGCTTTCGTGGTTAACAAGAGGCCGTGTCTTGTGGTCGAAAGAAAAGAGGCTACTTTCATATCTCATTCAGAAATGGTTATATCTTTCTTAGTATATATATATATATAAATAGAGGATAAGTGTGGTCACCTCATGTTACCCCTCTGCTTCCTGGTGTGCGGAGTCATCCCATAAAACAAACATGCTTTGCTTCAGAGTCAGAAGTTTGTGAAAAGGTTGTAGCCTTTTCATAGAGTGGAAGTAAAAAGGTGCATCGGCAACGGGGATAATCGCAACCTCGAGAGGATTGTCAAGTAAAATCCATTCTAGAATTAGGGGGAGCTTCACAAGGAGCGGGCTGAGGCAGAAGTCAGCACATCAGTTCGCACAAATGAATCCTGAATTGGAACCAACATCAGAAGTTGACATGGGCGAAGAATAAGAACCGGGCTGTTTCTCGGTGGTTCAAAGTCCTCTTTTTCAGATGAAAGTAAAGTTAGGATTTCATTTGGCAATCACGGCCCCAGAGTCTGGAGTAAGAGTGGAGAGAAACACAATCCACATTTCTTAAAGGCTACAATATTTTCTTTAGGAGCACAGATGCCAAAAAAAGAAGCTACTTCAAAAAAGATACTTCTTATTTCTTTCTATAGAACCAAACATGCTTGGTTCTATAGTGTGGACGCTGACAATGGTCTTTTCCAGCGTCCAATCAGATCGTTTCATTAAGTAAAACTGAACCCCCAGTTGGCCAAGAGAAGGAGCTTTGTTTTTTGTTTGCTGATGTCGCTTGTGCATCAGATTTATGGCTGTACTAGAAACACACAAATACATGGGTTCCAATTGGAACCACTGTATGTGAAAACAAACAAACAAAACAAAAAAAAGTGAATAATTGTGTTAAAAAGTTTCATGTTAAAAATTATGCAATAACTGAATCAAAACCAACATGTTAAAGTCCCAGTCCTAGTTGTCACTTATACATAATATTTGATTATCTCAACTGGTTAGAACTAATACAAATTGTCCAGTTTACCATTACGAACAATAATAATAATAATTAAAAAAAAGAACTGCAAGAGGTCGGTTATGACCTGGACAGGGCTGCTGTCCATCCGGGGGAAAACCCAGACATTAAACAACTTCTCATCCACTCACACCCAAGGGCAACTTCACAATCTCAAATTAACTTGAGCGACTGCAGGCTGTGAGAGACACCAATATATTTGATTTCATTCTGGAAACAAACAACAACCAAAAAAACAATGAAAATAACCACTCCACTTTCCCTCTACTTTCATCTGTACCCACCTACCCCCATCCCCCCCTTTTTTTTTTTTAAGGTGAAATAGCTAGAAAACAAGAGAGAGGCTGAAAAAGCATCTACATGTTAAACAGATTAAAATTGCATAGATTTCAAACTTAAGGTAGGAAACGCTCAAACACGAAACACGCCGTGATTGAAGGAACTTGTGATTGGAGTTGTTTGGCTCTTTCCTGCAAACACTTTCCTCAGCGCTCATCCCTCCTCTGCCGCTCACATTAACACGCTTCTATCATTAACCCCCCACCTCCACCCCCACGCCCTCACCCTTCTGTATAATAGCTGGAGCTGCAGGACGGAAGAGCGAAAGAATGAGTTTCCTCCCTTTCCTTTTTTTTTTTTCTGTGGAGCATCTAGAATGAATGATTGATGTGAGGGGAGCGAGATCAGAAAGAAATAATCACGGTCTGACGAACGCAGAGCCTTAAGAAATATATACTAGAGCTGTGGCATAAATTTATAAACAGACCATATTTTAATATACAAGTAGTTTATTGAATATTCAGAAAGAGGGAAATAGCATTACCCGCGCACCTCTTGTGTGCTATGCGTGCATTATAGACCCTCCTTGGGCAGCAACCTGGAAGAAAAAAGATCAACTCCATCTACAGTCTGTTTGCCTCTGTAAACCTCACAAGTTATTTCACCATAAACACCAGCGAGATAAAGATTAAACCCAATCATGTTCATTGTCAGCGGCTAAACAAATTGCCATTTTCTTTGAATGACATATGTTTTTGTGTGGAGACGCGCAACGCCAGCCCAGGGAGATAGCTTCATTTCCGAGCTTTGAGCACAGATGAGGGGGAAGACAGTGAGTCCATGTTCGGTATATGAGCACCTTTCACGGGACAAATGGAATGTCAATCAAGGACCGGTACACAGATGCGCCGTCCCCAGCGGGGGACCAAGATGCTTTCTGTTGATGCAGCTCTGTTGTTCCGCCCTCACTCTGGGTGCTCTGGGTATATTTTTGTCCTTTTACCTCTCCACATCCCCTCGCTCCATTTCAGATTCCCCCGGCTCTTAACGATTTCTTCGGCTCCCCAAGTTTGTCTCTTTTTACGTGCGTCCTTTTCCCTTCATCCACTTTTTAACTTTGGAGCCTTGCACGAAAAGCTCCTTACTCAACTCTCCCAAGACTACTCTTTTTGTTTGTCTCGTTGCTTACCCTGCATCCAGAGTTTTTGTCAGAAACTGCCACTGAAGTCCTACTTTTCTACTTTTTCAGAGGATAAAAAGGGTTGTGTTCACCATTTAAAGTTTGTGTGTAAAGAAATTAGTTTTCATAGATTCCCTGTAACCTCTCAACA
Organism: Gambusia affinis; assembly: GCF_019740435.1. NCBI lineage: Eukaryota > Metazoa > Chordata > Actinopteri > Cyprinodontiformes > Poeciliidae > Gambusia > Gambusia affinis. The sequence continues at coordinate 20,878,042 of NC_057881.1, forward strand.
ATTCCTGTTAGTGTCCCAACAAGTGGAAGTATATGGAAGCCAAGTTTTGACTTGTCTTTCCATCCTAAGTGTCTGTCTTTCTAGAACTTGAGGACATTAGTACATTTGTTGAAAACAGGAAGTTGAGTGTGGGTCAACAGTCATCAGATAAATTATCCTTTCCTGTCTCCTTGTGATATTAGAGGTAAATTTGAATTGAGTGCCATAAACAAAATGCATTTGGCTACCAGAGAAATACATTTTCTTGATCCTTTGGAAGGTAATAAGGAGCTTGATCGTCTTTTCACAACACATCGTAGTGGTGAGTTGAAAGCTCCAAAATCTTCCACCCTTGAGTTCTCTGTTTTCAACCTACCAGTATGATGTGATATGAAAGGACTGATCAAGCTGCTAGAGCTAGTAAATCCTGTGTGTTGTTAGATTTTCAAAAGTCAGTGGCACAAATTCACCTACATCCAATGTGCATGGAATGCAACAAAGATCTTGAGCGTTGAAGATTCACGCAACTCTTGAAAGACTGAGGAACCAGCATTAGTAACAGACCAACATGTTTTGGCTTGCGCCATTCATCAGGGTCATTACAAAACTCCAGAAAGTTTGTGTTTAAGTAAAAAGGAGGCCATCGCGCATTCACCAAAGATTTGTCAAGCATTCACATTCATGGGGACGGTGCTTGTTGAGCCTAAGCCTAAACAGGCTCTGGGCTAAACCACATCAAAGTTAAAGGGGAAGTATCTAGAAGACAAGGTTAAAGTACACATAGATATTACAAGAACTCTATAACAGAATTTTAACTGGTTGGAAAAGATTAAAAAAAAACCCCAAACAAACTGAAAACAGCAGTATTTAGCTTTATTTGTGAAGGTCGTTTTAGAAAAATATACATTAGAACATCTAACCAATCAGAGAAACTCATTAATAGACTGATATTAATTTGTTCAATATTCAGTTAAACTTAGAAAATTGTGGCTAATACATACAGTGTTCTAACATTTTGTTGTGGCTTTAATATGCTTTGTTGAATTTCCTTTCCTACGAAAACCCCAAATTTCTACCACAGAAGGGTCTTCAGCGCTCCATCTAGTTCTCTCCAGAGATAGTCAGCTTTACTGTGTTTCCTTGAAATCTCTAACATTTTCTAAGAAGAATGTTTTATATCATTGGTGCGCAGACATTTGCCTTGGCTTATGATTCTCAGAACTCTGAACAGCAGTTTTTACTCAGGGTTGCTTTGGAGAGTCACCTTTGAGTCCATTATAACCACACTACAGAAATAATCCTACTACCTCCTGTTGCCCAAAAAGCCACACAGGAGTGTTGCATTGGTCCATAATTGGAAGTAAAGAGATAAAAAAAAAAAATAATTCCCACCATAAAATACAACAGAGCTTCAGGAAGCTGCTCCATCTCCAACTGGTTGATTGATTTTATAAAAATCAGGTGTTGAATAAAAAGAATATGTTGATTCAACATGTTGAATCAAGATATTCTGCCACCATTTCATTGAAATGTCACCATTTATGACTCACCATAACTGGTAAACTAGAAATTACCAGCAGAGGCGGGAGTCACTTCTTCTGAGGTTTCTCTGCACAAGAAAGTGATGATTGCTGCCTCCAGGTCGGCGGTCAGTTTCTGTCTCAATGAAGGAATTCAAGAATCTTGGTGCCTTGTAACAGAAATTATGGTAGGATGAAGTAGGAGACGGATAGATGTGGTTCATATCTGCAGTCATGTGGCTTATTTTCAGATATGATCTGGCGAAGAAGGACCTGAGTCAAAATGCTCTTGATTTACAGGTCCATCTAGATTCTAATTGCCTCCTTGAGCCCATCAATGGGGAAGATGGGCTCAAGTATTGAAATAGGCTGAGATGTGTTCCTTCAAAGACCTAAAGTTCCCTTTTAGCCTGTGATTCCCTAAGGACTCTCCAGAATGAGGTAGAGTGTTTCTGCAAAACAATATTTAGGTTTTCACAACAACCGATCTCATAAGTGGAACGGGTTGATTGTTCTTAGCTTTTACCGAGCTAAAGTGGGGTATTGTAACGTTATTCCCTCATCACAGAGCGTCCCTCTTCCACTCAGTTCCTTCAGACTAGCCAGCAGCAATTAGCAAACACCTGATGGAACTGCACATCTGTTGAGCTCTTATGAACTTCTTCACAGTACAAAGCTCCTAAGAATGGCTGTCAACGGCATCATGGACAAACATTGTGATGACGTGCTAAACGCAAAGCGTTAGAGCAGAAGCTTCTTAAAAAGACGCAGATTTCAAGGCGTCAAATTGCAAAGTCAAATTTCTTTTGATCCTCTAATGGTCTTAAGAGACGGGGTCATTTGAACCCCACAAGTTTTTTATTGTGTGTATGGGAGGAGCTGCACTGATCCTGTGTGCGCTTTTGCTAGTTTTTTTTTTCCTCTCTTGGCGAGTGGTTTTGGTAACTGACGGTCTGACAGGACGATCCTCCTCCCCCATTGCTTCCCGGCTGTCTGATCGACATTTGCCTAAACGTTGTACTAGAACTGTGGGAGGGCTAAGATATGTGTGATATTTACAACAGCTGAAGGTAACAGCTACTTGATTGTGCTATAAAATGGCACTATGGGCCTAGAAAATACATAATACTGCCCATTTAGAATATTTCTACATAGTACAACACATATAAACAGACTAGCCACTTGGAATAACAGTTGGCTGCTACATCTACTCTATTTAAATAACTTTACAACTCCCCAAAATTACCTTTTATAGTGTCTAGCAAAAAAAGAAGCTTAATAACTGCTGTTTTGACTTAGTTTCTCACAACTTGCTTTGTTTCCCCTTATTTTATCCACAGGATAGCTCAATTATATATACACGTTTTACAGAATATAAACATTGTTGCATTTTAAATCTACCAATCTGCCCATTTATCTCCTCAATTCTCTAAGACCAAAAAGGCAACAGACTGAAGAAACAGCGTTCCCACTTCCTCTAGCGCATCTTAAGACTTGGTTATTAAAAACATGACAAGCCATTCAGCTGCTAAAGGTGCTTACTCAAGGGAATGCGTGGACTGTTCATTGTTTGATTAATTTGCTCGGGGGAGACCTGAAATTCCCCCCCTCCCTTTCCATTCCCCACTCATGAATATGTGGGTGACAGCGAGATTTCTCCGCGGTGACAAGTTATCTAAACTACAGAGGCAAAAACGATTATGCTAATATCAGGTTGTAGTCATCAATCATCCCCTGTCAATGTGGTGTCAACGCATCACCGTCCCTCTCCTCCGGAACGCTCCTCTGGCCACGCGAGGTTGTAAAATGTTTGTAGCGCGTGTGCAAACATCGCAGCTGTGGGTGTTTGTTTGGAGAATTGATCAACGCGCTCTTTGCGCCCTGGGGGGACTGGATCTGAGAGGATCTGAACTGTCCTCTTGGACGGAGGGGCTGAAAGGAAGCTAGGAGGGAATTAATTGGGCGCGTTTCTTCGTCCTGATGGCCACATCGGGCTGACGTCAGAGGAAGACGCGCCTTAAAATCTAAAGAGCGCATCAGGGGGAGACGCGTGCTTAGATCACACACATACACACACACACACGCACGCAAACCAAAGCTTGATGGTTGTAAGAGAGCGGGGAGGCTGTAGAGAGCTGCGGCAGCGGAGAGAGTAAAGCGGAGAAGTTGCTTCCTGAGGCGCGCAGGGATGACAGTTGCGCGTAAACGTCTGCGCGCCACGACTTGGGTCAGAGCGTTGATGATTTTGTGATCTTAAAAAAAAAAAAAACGGAACGTAAAAGTGTCTCTGAATTAGTGTCCGTGGGAAAACAAGCTGCGGGTGGTACGGATGCCGTTGGACGTGCCCACGCGGTTTTCTTCCAGATTTTGCGTTTTTTTCCTACTTTGAACCATGGCGTATTCGCAGCTGGGATATTCCTACTCCACCACACCACAGGTGAGGACTGCTCGTCAAAAAGTTGTTTGGATTTATTAGCTTTATTACTACGTTGATGGAGAAAAATGAGAAAAGTTCTTTTTGTACGTTCATTTGAGTAAATAATGCTTCGTTTATATTTCAAAGATTAAATAGAGTTGTGCAGTAAATCCCTCTATACTCACTTCACCGGAACTAATTGTTTTGTTTCGCATCTTTATTAGTTTTTAAAATTTCTTTCTATTATCTTACCTTTTCTGTTTATTTTCATGTTTTACTTATATTTGTTTTTTTTTTACTGGCCACTTTTGGTTTGACTTTATATTGGTTTGAAATAACAGTTTTGTGTTTATATCTTAGGCTTCATTGTCATGAATTTTCTGTAATTTGTTTAACTGGATTTACTAGTTTCCACGAGGCACTTTTGAATTTATTTTCTTGAATGATCAAAATGACAAAAGTGCAATATTATTATTTTTGAATAAACTGTTAGATAGCTTCTGAAGGTTTTAATTAATTAATTTATTTAGGTACTTTTTGTTAGAGTTTATGTAGATGTTGAATAATTGTATGTATTTGTTTTATTGTGATTAATGTAAATGTACGTTTTATCTTAATTTAGTTTTCACTGGAATCTTATAGTTTTGACTTCATATTGGTTTGCGTTTGTGATCAATCAACTGTTAAAAAATATTCACAGGACTTAGTGGTTTACTTTTTCCCAGGCAATTTTAGCTTGACATTATGTTGGTCATGTTTTATCTTTTTTTACTGTGGTGATTTATAGCTTTTATATAGCAGCTTAAATGACATGCAGATTTTAGTTTTTCACTTTGCAATTGCTTGTGTTCTTAGTTTGAACCTTGTTACCTGGAAGCTCTCCTTAGAGGTGTTATGTTTAGCATCGGTTAGTTCATTTTGTCGCTTGCTGTTGTTTGGATATGAAAACTGTTAATGTAACTGAAAACAAATTGATTGGTTATTAGTAGTTTATGCCATTGTATTTGAACATTTGAATAAAAATGACTGATGCTGATTTCTCCATAGTTTCTGATGACCTCTGGTTCTCCTGCGTCCCACCCGGTGCTGCGCTCCCCGGGTCACCAGCTTCCTCCTGGAAGCGGCATCGGGGTCTACGGCGGCGCTTACCCAAAGAGCCAGAGCTACTACAACACGTGCGCCAGCGACGCTTCCTCCCTCTATTCCAGGGTGAGTGCCAGGCCTCACTTTTATGCTTTTAGCACTGATACAAATGGAAACCACTTTGCACAGGTCAGGAACGAATGTAGGGAAATTGTATATCTGATATTTAAACTTTAACACTTTTAGGGGCCACTAGATCCCAAAGAAACTGCACCCGTGCATTTGGGGACATCTCAGAGCGCCGCCTATTATCCTTATGAATACACATTTGGTCAATATCCTTATGACAGATATGGGTAAGTTAACTCGTTCTCTCAGCTTTAACCATTTACTTTACCTAGTAAATGGTTAAATGATTTTAACCATTTACTAGGTAAAACACCTGCTGCTTAATATATAATTATAATGCACTATATTATTATCATACGTGAACATTGTAAAACTGTCTGAATGTGTCCATGGACATGAAAACGTTTGATTGATGAATTTCAAGACTATTTTTTTTGTGCTAAATAGAAAGAAAAAAAAACAACAACATTTTTTACAATTTTCTCTCCGTTGCCCACGTCTATTGTCGATGGTTCAGGTATTCCTGTTCGGATAGCTCCTCCCGTCGTAAGAATGCCACCAGGGAGACCACCAGCACCCTGAAGGCCTGGCTGCAGGAGCACCAGAAGAACCCGTACCCCACCAAGGGGGAGAAGATCATGCTGGCCATCATCACCAGGATGACGCTCACACAGGTGGGCTTTTTATTCCCAGGAATGCTCAACACTTAATGGTTATTACCTGAATACTTAAACATGAAACAATTAATCGAATATATATATATATATATAATTATTTTATTTTTTTTTACAAATAATCTGAAGTCAACGTTCCAGTCCAGGTTGGAGTCATTATTAGATGACTCCAACCTGAGTCAAACATCTAAATCTAATGCTATAAAAGAATAAGAAAATGCTCCTTTTTCATGTTTACACAAAGAGTTTCTGTTCTGTGTAGAATCGATAAGTCTGTGTAGTTTTGACTTAAGCTATTAAAAACGCTAAAACACAGTCCAGATTCGCCAAAGAGCAGAATTAGGTTTAGCGCTGATGGTTATTGTCTTTAGTGACTAATGGATATTCTCACAATGCTGATAAAATCATTCTCATTGTGTTTTGTCTCGTCACCGATGACTTTCTGTTCTCAATTATCCAAAATCTTGCCCTCCAAACAATTTAAAAGGTGAATGCCACTTCAGCAAGAAATCTTGAAACGTTGACAATCAACATAATCGGACAGCTATTTGGAAAGGGAGTTGATGTCTTGAAAAATCTAAACTACTTGGAAAACTAACTTGGAAAGAAAAGATTCAATTTAACAGCTTTACTTAACCAGGCAAAGTGGCATACTGATACAATCAGGACTTGGATAGAGAAATACTGCAGTACATTACATCTCATAACACCTATAATGGTAATGCTTCATTCAATTTTTTTCTTAGCGCTCCACAATAAATTGAATGGAAGTTTGTGCAATAGTATGATTCCAAAGACAGCTTGGAAGCAATATTTCATGGGCTACTTCCTATATGTACCATTGATTCAAACCCTGCCAATTGGATGGACTTTCCCAATCCTGTGTACTTACACAAGATTGGGCCAAGACGTTAAAGCTTAAGAAAAAATGGTGTACATTTTTTCCCCAACATAAAAATGCTGGGAAAAGACTATGATAATACAGAAAATTTGGCAATATTCATTGCTGTGTTATGTTTTCTGAATGTCATGCAGATATTTTCTACTTTGGGTGGTCTTTTATTAGAATTTTCCTTCATCTGGAACTCATTTCAAGTGCCTCTCTATGTCCTTCAGGTGTCTACGTGGTTTGCCAATGCACGCAGGAGACTAAAAAAAGAGAACAAGGTGACATGGTCACCAAGAGCCTGTAAAACTTCTGATGAGAGAGGCTGTGATGAGGACAGCAGTGAAGCCGAGAAGCCGCTTAGAAGTAGCACACACCTTCACGGTAAGAAAATCCAGAGCCAGTTCCTCATCTTTTGGATGCAATTGGCAATCAGTCTCCCTGTTGCCTGAACTGATTGTCTTTTGCAGATCAACGATGTGGAGAACTGCAGAGTGACCTTGAAGACTTCGACATGGTGGAGTCAGATGCTTCTGAAAGTGACCCGAAGTCACATGTTCTACCAGAGGGCAAAGAAGCAAACTCAAACGCAGAACACCCACGTGGGCAAAGACTGTCTGCGGATTGCCCTAAACTAACACCAGTCAACCATCAAAGCAGCTCCTTCTACATGAATCCCAACCTTCAAAGTCCAAAGCCCAAAATCTGGTCTATCGCGCACACTGCTGTTCCCCCAGAAGCCGGCTCCCCACCAGACTACCCCCCATGCATGCTATCGTCGACCCGGTCCTCCTCTCCTGTGTACTCAACAAACATGGCGCTCACCAGTGTGGACAGGCAACAAGAGTCTCCAGTGGCCACACTGAGAGAGTGGGTGGACGGAGTGTTCCACGGTCCTCCGTTTCAGCAGCCTAAACCAGCGGAGGCGTGGAAAAGCCTCAACGACAGCGAGACGTCTGTTCAGTCCTTTGAACTCTTGCAGTCTACACCGTGTTTGTAGTCTATGAACATTGTAGCACTGGGACGTATGGACTAAAAACAAAAGTCTACATTTTGCTTTCCATGACGGAACGGAGGGACTGCAGTTCTCCAATACAAGGTTTCTTGCAAAAAAAAAAAACAAACAAACAAAAAAAAACTTTAGAGTCTTAAATGGGATTTGTTTTGCCACCATACTGTAAGTCATAAAGAGCTTAATGGTAAAGAAATTATTTTAGCTCCAAAGGAAAAAGTCAGCAGAATTTTCCTTGTAGCAGTGACACAACCTCCAGCCATCCTTGTGTCTGCTTTATACTGTAAGGCTGGTCTGGTCCTAAAACACTCCTACACTCTCCTCCCAAAAAGAAATTCAAAGTTTTGCTTGATGAAAACTGATGATAAAGTATGAATTACATTTGTAGTTTAGGTATTAAAATGAGTTTCTGTGAAGGCTTCAGCAGTAAAGCTCCCCTATGTGTATTCAAAGGGTTTTTACCTCAAATCTGAGAAAAAGTGAAGAAATCCTCAGACCGGTGAAAGGCTGATAGCTAGTCAGACGGGGGTCTCAGCTCAAGCTGATCTTGTCCATTTAAAACGACTCAGATTTATAAAACGTTATACTAGCATATGTTAGGTATCTACACATTTTCGCTTACTCAGCTTGTTTGTATTTAGCCAAATAGCATCACTGTTAAGCTAAAAGAATGGTGGTTAGGGCTGGTAGCTGTGTTAGCCGGCTTGATCAGTTTGCTCTATGTTCTCCAAGAACAGAGCAAACTTTTGGATTTCCGACCATCAATTGTGCGAGGTGTGTACGATAATGTAACTTTAACAAAGCTAAAGTTACATTGAGAAGCCCTGCTGGTTGTATCGATACATCAGCTGTGATTCAGCAGTCTGCTTTAAATCCACCTGGAGTGGCAGAAATTTTTAGAATGTGTAAATGGCCGTCGGGTTGGTCTGCAGCATCAAAGATGGTACATACCAAATATTGTACAAGCGACTCGCAACTAGGGGAAGGCTAGCAAGCTATTTACACAGACCCCAGTCTTTAGTGATTTAAGAAATTTAAGTCAAACTAACAAACACTAACTTAGCTAACATCAATGCAAGCTAAGCTATCTTAACAACCATTGATTACTTTAAGAATAGGACATTTTTAACAAACATTGCCTGTGTTACTATGCATAAATAAGCTTCTAGAAGCTGCTAGATATCAATCTGCCTGACTGGCTTATCATGAGTCTGGGCAGATAATTTCCAAGCTATAAAAAGCAAAGGAGAATACTATCTGCAATGTTATTGCGTAAATGAAGAGATAACCCCGCAAATCCTAAATTTGCGGGGTTAGAGTGGATTGAGTCTATGGTGGCGGGGCATATCAATACAGCTGGTGGCATTTGTTAGCGTAACTAGCAGATGCCTCTGCTCAATACCATGAGCGCTGTTCAGTTTGGAAAAGTTGGTAATAGTTAAAGCGTAGACACACAATATATCCCAATCGAGGATAACGTTTTAATATTCAATGATTTCAAATTGGTCATATAATCTAAAATGGCTAGCAGTTAGATCTCAATTTCTCTGAGATTTTTTTCACTTATGTCCAGACTTACATGCGACGTCTTTGACCTAAAGCTAAGGGAAATATTATTGCTATTTTAACTTCACAGAACATTTTCTTTTTTTGAGAAAAGCTCCTTTATAGGAAACAGTCAGTGAGGAGCACCTGATCCTATTTTAAAAACATAATAATCCTCGACTCTTTTATAACTCGTAGGCTCTAATGCACTTCAGCGACCAGAGTCAAATCCTGCACAGTTTCCACTCATGAAATGAAAAACACATGACTGTACACTTGCACCACGGCCTGCACATGCACTAAGTCACAAAAATAAAAAGTGTATCCTGTAGCATGGCAATGTTTTTGGTGTGTCCTGGCGTAGTAATGGAATCCCTTTAGATGATATAAAGCCTTCTCTGGAGCTGAGGGATACACCTCTGAAGCTTTGGCTAAGTGTGTATGTGCGCCACAGAGTTTGTTTGTGTGTGTTTGGACGGAGTGAAATGGGGCGGTGTGAGAGTGGGTGCAGGGGGGGGGGGGAGTGGGTGGTATTCAGCCGTGACTAATGGAAACACACAGAGGAGGGTGCTGCTAAATTGTTAAATCGATGCCACTTCCACCTCGGCTCCAGATATAGCTGCAATCAGCGATGCGTCTCTTTTCATTAGGCGCTTTTTGACTTTGTCAACCTTGGACAGCAGGAAGATCCTTCCCACAAATAGAGAAAAAAAAAAATCATAAAAGCATCTGGATAATACGAAGTGTCACACCTTTATCTGAAACATGATATTTTTTCTACCTTTGCAGGAAACAGAAATTGTTCAAATTCAAATAGTTATGTTTAAAGGCCAGAAAGTTTTAGCTTTTTTCTAAAAAAAACAATGAATAAAAACAATTCTCAACCACTGCATAAAGAAACGCAAAGAACTTGTTTTCCCATCTTTCTCCTTTTCCTGCTCCTGTTTTTTTTCTTCTTCTTTTTCTTATTTAGAAGCGGTAATAAAGTATTTATCAGAACAGAGGAGGGATCTGCCTGGGCTTTGTATGGAATTAACCATTTCAGATTAAATAATTCAGGATGAATTCAACCGAGAATTTTATTCTGTTTCTGCTTCATGAATAAGTAAAACTTAAGATGATAAATAATGGCATCTGTCTTCTTATTTCGATAAAACTTTTCTTTCTTCTGCGATCATCCTGACAGGACCTTCGCTTGTGGCTGGCTGCTAATTTATCTTTCATAGTTACGATGAATTTCTTTTTTCACTTTGTCTAAATTTAACAGACCAGGAACAACACAGTTTTGTTCCCGTCTTGGAATCAAGGCAGATTCGAAGCGGCGGTGTCGTTAAGAAACTGGCCTGGAGAGCCGTATAGAAGTTATGAGAAGTAAACTTGTTCTCACCTTTTGCTGTTTGGGTGACGCGCTTTTTTTTTAAAATTTGTCCAGAAAAGATGGAATAAACAACCAGTTTTAGATTTTTAAATGGTAGACAATGAAATAAATCTTGATTAAAAAACTCCCAAAAGTTTCTGATTTTGCCTATCTGACCACACTGGACATCAATAGATTTTAAGCGGTTTGCGATACCATGTAGGATAGCAGTACTATGCAGCAGAACTGCATTCTGGGTACAAAATAATCGTCATTTGCTGAACCGCATCCCGGGTGGAGGGTATTATGAGAGGAAACAGAACTGCAGGGTAAACAGTCTTCACCTACTTCAAAGAATTGGTAATGGTCGATTTACTGCAGAGTGCATCTGGAAAGTTTCCATGGGGGCCACCCACATGCTCAACTCAATCGGTCTTTCCAGCACCATAAGATGAGTCACCAAGACACATTGAAGTAGAGAAATAACTGGTCAACAACAAATTTCTTGCTGTTTTTGCCCCCACAAAGATATTTTTTGACACTGTTGATCATGACAGCTGAACAGAAACAAAACTGAAGTTATAATCTTTGGACCCAAAGAGTAACAATCTAGAGTCAGCAAGCAGCTTCAGCAGAAACTATTTGATCAGTCCCTGAATCCAGATGGACTAACATCTTCAGAGTCACATAAAGACAGCTGCAAAGTTGGCCTTCTACCACCTGAAGAACACTACCAGGATTAGACGACTAATGTCTCAGCAAAATCTAGAGAAACTCACTCATGCATTTGTCTTTAGTTGTATTGATTACCGCAATAGTTTCTTCACAGGTCTGCCCGATCCAAAATGCTGCTGCTCACGTTCTCACTAAAACCAGTAAAACCCCAGTCCTAAAGTCCTTCCACTGGATTCCTCTAGATCAGATAGTTTATAAATCACTGAGCACCACAACACATTAAAGATCTGCTGTTGTATCAACCTTCCTGAACCTCTCAGGCCTTCTGGTTCTGCTCTGCATCCCTAGAACCAGAACCAAACATGGCGAAGCAGCATTCAGCTTCTGTGCACCACAAATCTGGAACAAACTTCCAGAAAACGGCAAAACAGCTGAAACACTGACTTCCTTTAAATCCAAGCTACAAACCCACCTGTTAAGAGTTGCCTTGGATTAGTAGTAACTGGAACACTGATCAACATATTTGATGATTTTAAGGATGGCAAAATGTAATGTTTGTTGCTTGTTTCATAATTGATGACAGTTTTTATGACGCAAGGCACTTTGAACTTCCTTGTTGCTGAAATGTGCCATACAAAAAAACCTGACAACGTTCAAAGTGAAACAGGATGGATAAACTGATGGCGTTCCAGGACAGTTCAGGCCACGTTAGACCCAAAAGATAATTAGAAAGAGGTTTTTTTCTAAGTAACTCAGACTGGTGTCTGTTAGCTGTGTATTTTTTTTCTATGCTTTGAAAAAATTCTGATGGAATGTCTTAAAACAAAATTCTGACAACTTCAAATTACTCCCCTCTGCACTTTCAGTCTGACACCTATTTCCTTTCAACACCATCTGAGCCTCTGTTGCAAATCCAAACACGCAAACACACCCACTGGCATATATACACTCACAGTTCCAAGTCTCTTGTGTCGTGTCACACACACTTTGTTTTTTTTTTGTTTTTTTTTCCCGGAGCTATCAAAGCGCTGAGTGCAAACTCTGTCCTCCAAATACCGTCTCGTGTCGCCAGAGGTGTCTCGCTCCCCACGGTAACCCCCTGAGCTCTTGGCACAAGAACAAGTCATTATTTTCATGGTAAAGGTCAGAGGCTCTGTCACCTGACCAAAAGCTGAGCCGAGTGGAGTCGCCTCGAGACAATGACCAAAGGTCAGCTTTCTGATTTGCCTCTCTCGCAGCGAGCGTGGACTTGAGGAGGATGGGGCTGCTCCCAGATCTGCCCGTGAGCCCCCTTTCGGGTCAGGTTGGCTTCCGGACGTGGAGCCTCAGATAATTGGAGTTATGGAGCTCCATAATGAGCCTGGGGCTCTGTAATGTGACACATCTTAAAGTAGAAATATTTTAATAGGGCAATTACAGAGAAGAGGAGGATGTTTTGTGTGGAGTGAGTGATTGTTGTGCGCAGGACTTTGTATTGAGGAACTCCCTGGCATTTAACTCCATTATCTATTGCTCTGCGTTGGGGACATTTCTAATGTGATTAGTCTCATTTGAGCGTATCTTTTTCTGATTCTTCTGACCTGGCAGTGCGGGTCAAACTACAGGCAGAGCTGTATTTGCAATTACCCTCTGATATTATGCAGAGGGACAGAGGTGGGCTGGATGTAGTGGTAGACCCTGCGCTGATTTAACCACTCAAAAAACCAAACCCTTCAATGAGTCCAACCGCAAATTGGTTGAATGTACAATTATAACCTGGACTTACTTGACACATACACTGTTGGGGAATACGATAATATACTGGGTGATGAGTCTACAGCGTTCCTACACATTCCTAATGCCCAAATTCCAAACTTTTCCGGCATTGAATTAGCCAAATTCCCATCCCATTTTAAATCTCCTTTGACCAAATATAAGCACAAAAGTTGAGAGAAAATTAACACCTGACATTTCAATACGAAAGTGGCAAATTGAAATGAATAAAATTTGCCACCAATGAATGAATGATGGTGGAATAGACAAGTGGAACATAGACAAATTAATCAAATGAGTGGATTAACGATGGACACACTGATGAATGACGGACAGATGGACGGTAGAGAAACCGATGGATGGATGAATAGATCGATAGATAGAATAGATACTAATAATGAATGGAAAACAGACAAAAGGTTGATGAGAGACAGACAGATGGAACGACAAACGCTTGGGCAGTTGATGGGCAAAGAAAGTGATAACTGATGGACGAAAAACAGATGAATGGATAGACAAATGGACTGGTAGACAAACATATAGGTGGATGATGGACACACGGATGAATGAATAATACAGCAAATGACCAACTGAAAAATAGGTGGAAAGGTAGAGATAATGGAATAGGCCGATGAATGGATGAATATTGGGAAAAATCTATAGATGGGGAGACATGGATAGACAGATAAATGTAGAGACAGAACTACGGATGACAAACAAATGAGTGGACAGAAAATGGGACGGATGAATAGATAAACCAGGTGCAGAGATATAAATACTCCTTAAACACCTGAAAATACTTCAATGATTCCAGACTTTTCCAGGGTGAACAGAAAGCATGTTTAATACCAGTGAATAATTTAAAGGTGCAGCAAAACGTAGCATAAAAAAAAAAAAAACACTACTCTGTCATTCAGCTCATCTCGCTCAGTTTCATCGGTAAGACTTTGCTGCCGGCGATGCCTACAACTCAACCACCCGTCACCTCCGAATCAACCAGACGCACTGACCGCCAGACCAAGCAGTCGTCTCCCTGACACCGACCCGGCTCACATGCCTCGATTTAACAATGCACCCCACTCCCTACCCCTTCAATCATCCACTGTGGTCTGCCTGGAGATGAGGTTAACTACAGCATCAGGCGTACTTCCAGGAGCCACCAGGGCCAATTATATCAGCCTGACAACTCCCGCCCCACCCGACCTGAGCCCCGTGGAGTGGAAAAATGCAGTTCCACTGGCTGCATCACCAGGGACCGAACACACCAACAGTGTCTGGAGCCTGAGCCGAGCACGGGCCAATTTGGCATGCAGGGGTCTATGGAGAATAAGACCTGATGAAATATATATATGATCTTCTTCAAACATGTATCGTTCCGCTCTGCTGTGTCTCTGCAGGAAGGGCCCGGAGTTTTCCAGACAGATCATACGAGAGGAGATGCATTATGAAGCTAAAGTTCTCTCTGCAGGCATGAGCCTAATCTCTAATAGACAAGATTAATTTTGAAAGTTCAGAAAATGTTGTGAAAGCAATGTAGATTAACATATGTTGTTCTTTTATTTCATACCTATCCTTTTAAAAAGCAACAACAACAAAAAAGCTACAGTTTGAAGCTAAAAAGCAATTCACTGTTTGGACAGTCAGCTGAAGTACATATGTAGCACAGCACTGACCTCTGTTGGTCAAATACTAGAACTGCATTAAACAGAATCCAGGAATCCAGTAAAATTCAACCTCTATTTTTAAATATTTATAAGTATCACATTCCATTTTTTCCCTCGTTAAAGAGAAGCTTTGTTTTTTGGGGTTTTAAAAAAAAAAAAAAAAAGCTCTCCCCGTTAGACAACATAATTTATTTTATACAGAGAAGCAAATACAGGGCTGATGCTTCAGTGATGATGCTTCTGCTTGAACTGCAGTCCACAGTAGCCACACGTCCCCACCTTTGTGTCCTTATCCTGAGTGGAAACAACAAGACGCCTGTATTAGTGGAAACACTGTGTGGGCCATATACATTTACGGTGCCATACACAACAATCTTTGCAGATTTTTTCCCCAGACTCGAACACATTACAAACACAAACTTCAAAAGATTTTACTAGGGTATCCACTACGAGAAACTAGGACACGTCGATACCGGGAAAACACTTCATTGCAACACGGCATTCTGAAAATTACAATAGTTGCATTGATTATGATTATTAATCAACATTAATGACATTTTTCTTTCTTCACAACAACACAATGTCGCCATTTCGGGCATTAAATATAAGCATCAGTGGTGGCCATTATACAGGTGGCTGGAATCCATCCAGCTGGCCAAACATCCATTAACGTCTGGACTAGGGCTGGGCAATAAGTTAATTTTATCAATAGCTGAAATTTGGAAAATCGGGATTTTATTTTTCTTAACCAATGCACTCATTGGGTTTCCATAGTTCAGAGTGATGTCAATACGCTCAGTGCCAACCATTTTGTTCGACAAGCAGGTTTCATAACTTCTATTTATTTTGACTTTGAATTCTGGCCAACTTCACAATGAAATGCAACAGGCTAAATGTTTCTTCTCTTCCCGTTACAAGAATAAAGTTATAACATTATAAGAATACGGTCATAGTAATTCAAGAATAAAGTCAGATGACAAAAAAGTCAAAATAGGATGAGAAAAAAAGTTGTAATAATAGGAAGAATAAAGTAGTAATTTAATGAGAACTCCAACAAAGAAAAAAAAACCCACTAAATCATCCAACCTTTTCTCTAATTAAAACAACTTTTTTCTCATAATTTTAAGACTTTCTTCTAGATAATTTACGTCTTTATTCCGATGATATCTTGACTCGTAATCCAACAAAACTCTTGTAGCACAACTCAGAAGGGATGACTGAAATAAAAGCCATTATTTAAGTCATATCGCCCAACCCTCGTGTGCAAAGTATAGAAATGCTTCAGTAACATTTAGTTGTTAGCTTTATATAAGAAATTAACACATGACAAAATGGAGGGTTGTTGCGAAGACAAAAAAAAGTGGATCATTCCTCTACTGTAATTTACGGCTGTTTGTTCCTTAGAATTCACCTTTTCTTTGGTGGAAAACATATTCCTTGTACTTATTTCACACAATTTTTCATTATATTAGCAATGACATACATAAATCTTACCAAATTGATGTAGACTTTGGGATGTCCAAGTGCTCCTCCGCCTCCATCACAAGACACCACTCTGGCCTCCAAGTGTGTCACTGGCTCTTCTGCCACAAGGTTGATGGCAAAATTCTTATTCACCTTAACACAGTACATAAATAAATAGAAGAAAACGCTACAAATCTCCAAACAAAGCCACCAGCATATGTTTTAACTGCCCAGAAGCAACATTGGGGGTTTTATTTTTTTCTAAAATGTAGTTCTTATGATGAGAAGAAGTCATTAAACAGAATATAAGAATAGAAGAGATGAAATATTAGTATCAGTTCAAACAAGTTATATTAAAAGGAAGTTGAGAGCAAATTTTCTATCAAGATATTTAAAGAAATATCTTTTCTTTTGTGTTCTTTTGTGTATGCATATTCACATAGCAACCAAAAATTACTACAAATTTGCCTTTTAACCAGTACCTAGTTAAATAAAAGGGCAACAAATGAATAAAAATATTCAGTGACACATTTCTGGTATTCTTTACTTTGGATTTTCTGGCTATATATATATATATATATATATATATATAAATTAAAACACTTCACAGCAGCCATGACAAGCTATATGTATTTATTGATTCAATACAATTATAAAATTACAAACTTTTCTGGGACCTCAGCTAAGTTATTTTAATGAAAAAAGAATAATCCTGTTTGCGCTCATGCAAGTTTATGGTCTTTTCCATTTATGTAATTAAATTTCATATCCCTGTTTTAGATCTTATCATCTGCAGACACATATGTATTTCAACATGTCCATTTAAGTATCTAGTGCATCTCATTTCATGTGATAGTTTGTTGCAGGTTGTTGCATTGACTACTTGCCTCTTTCTGTCTTCCGACAAACCGAGCTCTTCTTGGGTCTTTATCATCAAACACCTAAAGGAAACGACATTCCAGTCAGGCTTTACATTGATTTCATCGAAGTCATCTATATCACACGCTTGGAAATTGAGATAAAATGCAATTCTTTTAGTGTTTAATGAATGTTGAGCAAAATAAGTAGCCCATATCCTATAGCAAAGGTGCTGTCCGATAATGGAGCTATAGCAACATTTGAACTTGGCTAAGGTGAGCTAACAGTGGGCCTACGTTAAAGCACTAAAAGCAGGGGACGTTTTGAACCTACCTGGCCGGTATGAGTGATAGGCTCGCCGGTACTTGAAACCTCCACGCTGTATCGGTGGACGGGTACAGCAGTCAACCTCACTGGCTGAACGAGCACCTTAGCGTTCCTAGTGAAGGACAGAACTCTGCACACAGCGGCCGCCATGTTTACAACAGTCAAGCTCCTGTGGTTGGGGAGGAGACTTTGGAATATTTTTCCCGGGGTACTGCCTGTAAGGTACAAGTACAAACTGGAGGCTACAAATACATTTCACTGAAATTTGTGCATTTAAAACACTACATTGGTAAAATAAGAAATAGAAACTAACAAAGAATTATTTTAGAGCATAATAAACCTACCGTTGTTTAAAAGCCACGCAGTTAAACAACCTTAAAAATCAGACTGCGGGAAACAATAGTCACCAACACTTAACCCGGAACCGTACATTGAGACACAAATGCAAGAGTAGCATTGTGGTCTTGTTTCGACGTTTCAAAGGCAAATATCGGTGCTATAACGCATGCTTTGAATCTACTCAAAATTATCAGGTGGTGTGTTTTAATTTTTGACTTCTTAAATGAATAGCGTTATGTGCGAGTTTATGTTTAAGCCTTATTTATCCAAACTCTGAGCCGTCTGGTTTACATCGCGTAGCTGTTTATGCACGTTTTACAAATACTTAACATATAGTTATACTAAGGGGAATTAATTTATGTATGGTTGTGTTTTATATTTAACCCTTTAATGCTGTGTTGAATAGTTACTTCCACCCCTTCCCTTTTCCCGTTTTGTCATTGGAAACACAGACTAACGTGTATTTTATTGGATTCAATGACATTGACAAACACAAAGTAGCGCATAATTATCATGTGGAAGAAAAAGAACCTCAGCATCCCATGGATTAATGCTGCCATCACCGTGTTTTACCATGAGTTTGGCATGTACACGATATTGTTGCCATTTGCAATGCAGTTTGTTATCTAACGGAACAGCTATACATGCTATTCAGGAATGAAATTATCTACTGAAGGCTGTCAGAATAAATTGTGTTGAATCCAATGAATGCATGCCACACTTTACAGTCTTTTTTTTTTCTATTTATTTTTTTTAACTGTATTTTTTTTTAGCTACCTCTACAGTTATGTGCTCTGTATCGGTCTGTCGCACAAAACTCTTTTAAAATACATTGAAGTATACTAAACGTTGAAAAATTCAAGGTGTAAAATGTCCATATTTTTTTCAGATAAACCGTATAGTCGCCTAAACCGCGTTTAACCTTTTTCACTTCTAATTTTCCTCATGAATATCTCTGCAGCCTCTGTCACCATGGGTCCCCTCTTGCTGAAGCACCTGGCTGCCTCGCTGAGTCGACAGGTTCTCCAGATGAGCCGTTTCAATCCCACCGTCTCCACGGCAGCGGCGAGTGCGTACAGGTGTCTGTGGACGGTCGCGGCCGCCCCGCGCTCGATGCTCCTGCTGGCGGCCAGAGTTACGCCTCTTCCGTCGTCTGTCCTCCCGGTCCAGGGCGCGCCGTCCCTGCTGCGTCTTCCCGGGGCCCATCCCTCGGCGGGGATGAAGACCAAGTCGGCCCTGAAAAAGCGCTGCAAAGACTGCTTCTTTGTCCGAAGGAGGGGGCGCTTGTATGTGTACTGCAAGACGCACCCGAGACACAAGCAGAGGCAGGGCTGAACTGTTGAGAGCGTGCCGAGAAATGTACGAAGGATTTACCGAATCACTGCTGTCATAATAAATTGTCACAATGTTGTCATTGGGATTTATGTGACTTCTTTTAAAACGCAACAGAGGAGTCGAATATATTCACATTTTTTACATAAAGATGACTAAGAAAACAAATTAAACACTCATTAAATAGAAAATATGAAGGTTTTCTGTAGGAAACTTATTTTTCAATTTATGTTTCAGATTTGGAAGCCTTGAGATTCGCTTTGAGAAACTATTTGCCCTGTCAGACATTTCTCCCATTTTGTTTGCCCCTCCCACACACACACACACACACACTTCAGTGTTCCACTTTTGAAAATTTTTGTAACCTCATAAAGCACTTTTTGAAGTTTTTTTTTTCAGTCATGAGGAGGGAGAGAAGCGCCAGCATGACTGACAACGCTAATTCCCGCCTCCTGATTGATTGTTTCCAGCTAGCATTGAGAAAAGGTTGAGGAGCTCCAGTTATTCACAGATTATCTGTTTCATATGCTGTCACAACATAGTGACAGTTTCAACAAATATATATATATAAATTAAATGTTGCAGCTTTCAGTGTAACAAAAATAGCAAAAGCAGAAGAAATGTGCAAGGGACTATTTTTTTTACATGGGTTTATGTCACTGTTAATCCACAAGGGGGTGCCAAAGTCGCTTACATATCAACCCAAGACGAAATTGAAGGGGGCGCAAAAAAACCCATAAAGACGGTCTTTCTTTTACTCTCTTCTCTTAAATGGATTTTCTTTTGTTATAGTAATGTAATAAATCATTTGTTTATCCTGAAATATTGTAGCTGCACCCACTGCCAGTTGGTGTACACTGAATGGCATTGAACCTTCCTCAGTGTGCCAGCAGCCAGGTTGAGCTCCAGCGCTTCTTAATTCCAGTCCTCAGGCCACCCCTGCTCTGCATGTTTTAGATGTACCTCTATTCCAGAGCAGCTGATTCAAATGATTGCATGACCATCAAGTGCTGCAGAAGCCTGTTAATCACTCGTAGATTTAATCCAGGGGTGTGACAGAAGGGAAACACCTAAAACATGCATGGCAGGAGGGCCTGAGGACAGGAATTGAGAAACACTGAGCTAACCCAACTGGCTACAAGATGTTTGGTGACAAACGAGAGTACACATGGCTCTGCTTGAATGAATTTCCAAACGGTCACTATTTGCTGATGGTGGAACACAGAACAATAAAACAGTCACATGAATAGCATTACATATGAACACACAGCAGTAGCTGGCTACCTTTTAGAGACCACATTATGGGGGAAATTACAAACCTTTGAATGAGTGAAAAAGCGTTAAAATCCCCCGTGGGATGCTAATTAACAGCCTTGCAAGTTGAGGATGTCTTTTTTTTTTTTCTTCCTTTTTTTAACTGGCTGGTTTGACTCCACCTGTAAATACTGACTGATGCCAACTTTTGATGTGGAGCCGATGACCTGGTCCGCTAAGGATTTCATTGTAGATAGCAGCCATCTGTGGCTTTGAGGCTCAAACAAAGTCTGTTTACATGGACAGTTGCTGCCGTCTAGAAAATAAAAGAGAGCTGAAATTAGTGGGCGGATCAAATGTGGAATAAACAAAGCATCAGATAAATGTACTTCAATGAGGGCCAATCACCTGGAAACATCTACAGCGCACATCCTCAGCTTGTTAGTGAGGCAGACTTTCTGGTTGACTTGAAAAGCCACTTTCCCACAACAGCAGACATGTTGTTTTAGAGAGGACGAGTGTGCGGCTGTTTATGCATGTGTCTTGTGATGCAGGCTTTTATACTCTTACCTGTCTAATGTTTCAGTGTTGCTTTTCACTTTTAATCATTTGAAAAGTGAGACAAGATACAAATTTGGGGTGAGGTACGCTGGATGTCTAGAGTGTACTCTCTCACGTTGAAGGGACAGTGTTGCGTAAAAGCTTTTTTGAGCTTCACATCATGTTATGAAGTTATTCCCTCATCAGAAAGATACCTGGGAATCTTTGAGTCTCCCATGGCAATCATTCGGGTTAGTAAAACGGTTGCTCCTTCCAACTAGCAGCAATTAGCAAACATCTGCTGGAACTGCGCATCTGCTATGCTTATTTTAAGAACCATTCTCAGTCCGGTGGTCTGACAAATGCCAGATAGAGAAATGTTGTGCTCGCGTGCGGAAGGCAGAACTTTGGAAAGAGACAGAGGCCCAGTTTCAAGGCAACACGCTGTGAAATCGAATTTCTTTTAAGTCATGTTTGACATATACAGCATTTACACAGCAACTGAATGTGACATAATGACTTGACTGTGCTATAGAAATGCCACTATGTGCCTGGAAAATACATAACACTACCTCTTTTTTAGCACTGTTGCCTTGCAACAAGAGGAACCTGCATTTGAATCCCAACAAGATCCCAAAAACATGCATGCATGCGAGATCAATTGATTTGTGAATAAAAAAAAATAAAAAAAGAGTACTGTCTCTTAAGAATCCATTAGTAAACTTGATGCAAATGTTCTCCAAAGCCTTCTGACCTAAAATTGTCTGGACATGTGTTGTCCACTGTCCTCTTCATGTAAATCCAGATACTTTGTCAGATTATGTTCTGGATTCTGGCTCGGATGGTTCCAAAACGTCTGCTGTTGATTTAGATGTATGACTGTCCTGACAATCATACATCCAACAGCACACACCTGGTCTGGTGTGTGCTGTTGGTGATGGGTGGTGTTGTTCCAATCCCAAACAGTTCTTTTGGAGAAAATGGCTTCTAAGTTCAAGTTTGGCTTTGTAAAATGTTACCACATTCTTCCATAAAGTTTTGGGAGATTTTAGTCAGACCTTGACGTGTCCTTTGGAAGAAAAGACTGTTGCCTTGTAACTTGACTCCTAAGTCCAAATAGGACAAATACCAGAAATTATTGTCACATGTAATACAACACCAGCTCTGGGGAATTCCTGCAGTTCATTCAGTGTTGCTGCATGGCCTATTTGTTGCCTCAATAACAATTTTCTGTTTTATCTTTAAATCAGTTTTGGCGAAACCTCCACTTGTGATGGGCTTGATCCATATTTTTCCCCAACTATTAATTGCTGTCTACACTGTTCAGTGTACATCAAAATAGCTCTGTAGGTCATAGCTAATAATAAACAAGCTCCAATGTATATCAAGGTGAAATTGCTAAATATTTTCCCAACAGATAAACTTTAAGTGTTACTCTTGGTCCCGACGGTTTCTGAAAGTAGATCTACCAGTTTTCCACGTCTTCTGCTGTGAAATGAAATCCCAGGCAGACACACCGTCTGTTTTTAACTCTAGGCTTCAAACTTTCCGATCTCTGTAGTTGTGTTGCTGTAACCTCAGACTGCTACAGGCAACGTTGACCACTTTTCCTCAGCTTGCTTCTTTCTCCTACTACTCTCCAGTAGTAGGAGTAGGAGAAAGCTGAGCTAGTACTGCCAACTGACTGTGTTTACTGTTTGTCATCCTATTGATTTTATGACAGGCTGGGAATTTGTTTGCAGCCGAACCAGTTCTTCTGTGTATTTAATGGCTCTGTGTACATTTATCTTTTTCTTTTTTTTTTCTTTGTTTTTGTGAAGTTTTATGTTGTAAACATCTGTAGTGAACTGCCATTATATGAGGGGTTTGCAACCTGCATCCCCTTTAATGACTCTTAGTAACTTTGTTCATTAAAATGTAATGAACAATTATAAACAAATCAAACTGAATAAACATGAAATAGCATTTTTTAAGCAGGAAAGAAATAATTGCTGATGAACATCACTATTCATATCATTTGTAACAATCCAATTAGTCACATAATGAAGGATCATTAGTAAACTCTTTGCAAAGTTGAACTCTAATCTACTTAAATATTAATTTCTATTGGTTGAAGATTATAGCAGGTTCACATGTTTGCTTTAATTATTAAGCCAGTTCTCGTTCTCTTGCACCTGAACCTGCAGTCTGTTTCTTTCCTGCGCAAATCTTATCTCTTGTCTGGAGCTTGGAAACATGATGCATAATTCCCACGCTTGGCCTGCAACGTAACAAATACGCAAATCATATCAAAACGCTTTCCACCCAGAGGAAAAACTGTAATCCGTCAAAATTCAACTCTGACATCAAGCTAACACAGCGAGTTGACCCCGGCCGTGAACGACTATCAACGTCAGCTTAAGATGCATTTTAACTTTTCCAAATGGAAACCAACTGAAGCTGGTTGAAAGAGACAGAACATGTAAGAAATAATAATTAAAGTGACTATAAATAAAAAATCACAACTAGCTCCAGCAGGTGGACGGTAAACATAGAAGATATAAAAACTAGTAAAGCTAATGTTATAATCTGGAAATAACTAAATGTACGTGTGTGTGCCTTAACAGTGTATTTAATAATTCAGTGTGAGCAACAACAACAAAAAGAAAAAAAACCTCTCAAGCACTTTCTGACATTATTTTACTTAAGAATGATTAATTATTAATCCACACAATCAGGATTTTAAGACTTTTCTTCCTAATGAGACGATTAAGAGCAGAGAAGTAAGTGCATCTAGGTCATGTAATTTTAATAATGCCATCTGTAAGTTGTTCACAGACTTTTTATTTTGAATATGGTCCTTTCTCGTTGCTTTCAAAATAAAAGCAGGCTGATATTTGCAGTCGTTTTAAAATTATTGTAGCCTGTTGCCGCCTTTGTCGCACAAATATACGCATCTCGTACATTTTTAAAATAGCTCTACTCAGTTACACATTTTTATTTGAGTATACTATTTTTTATAGCGGTAAAGTATTATTTTTTCCTTTGTTGTAAATTCGCCCTTACAGTCCGTCCAATTCATGTTTTCTGCTTTTATATTTTTACCTTAGTTTGAATATAGATTCTTCTACTTACTTATAACTTGCTATTGGCACACCTGAATTTTCCCACTGTCATATTTATGACAAACATTGCTATTAATATTATATTGAATTCTCTGTAGATGTTAGCCTAGTGTGGATGTTTTTTTTTTGTTTTTTTTTTTGTATAAACATAAAAGCAAAACAAAAAGAAAAAAAAACTGCAACTCCTTACAGTACAACTGAAAATATAACTGATATTACATTCAGAACAATTTTTTTGAACCGCCACTGATGGTGATTTTTTTTCGCCAGATAATGCGAAGCAAACCCGATGCTTTTATTTTGGAAGAAGTCAAACCGGAAGCGTGGGTAACGCCACATAACTTGTTAGAGGTGGACTGAATCCTCCCTGCTCTCCGCTCAGACACCATCAGTTACGGCCACAGTAGGCGGGGTGAAGCTCTCCGCTGGGTTTCGAGACATTCAGGACCGAAGTTTCCTTTCAAATATATATATATATATATATATATATATATATATATTTTTTCCAGACCGTATAACAATGAAGACTTCCAGCAGTCCGCCTGCGGGAACTGACAGAAATCCGTTCGTCCACGAGCTGAAGTTTTCCATGACAGACAAAATAAAGGTGAGACATTTTTTAAAAAATGTCAACTTTTGTTCCTATGCAGTTGGAATTACTCGATTGTTCCATGTTTTGTGTGTCAGTATGTGGTGATAGACACTTTGCGAGTAGTTTTGCGTGTCCGGTCACATTTTGCTGACATAAAATGTAAAGAAAGCTGAACAATATGGAGATTTAGACGAAGAGCAGTGCTGCATCCTTCTAGAAAATGTGTTTCCTCTGTGACAGCTGGACTCGCTGGATGTTGACAGCCAATAACTGTACAAATACTGAACACTTATAAAACGTTAGACTTTCTCTGCACTCTAATTTGTGCTAAAATGCATTTCAATAGTGTTAGTCAGTGGAAAAGGTTCGATTTTCACATAACTAATTTTTATAGTCAGTTTTACGGTACTTTCTTCAAGACGCTTAAGAAAGTTCCAGAATGAATAGAAAGATGCAGTGTTTTAACTGGACCTGTTGTTGACCATAGTCGAAATTAATTCAGTTACCAACAAGATCCATTAAAACAGATTCTTTTTTTCCCACAAACTGGTATAAAGTAAAACTGGAATGGAATATTACATACTCCATACTCCAAATAATGTCTTTTTTGTTGTTGTTTTCTTTTAAACTTGATTTATTCTGTAGGGGGGAGCATTTAACATTATTGTGAAAAATAAATCTTATGATGAGAATTTGGATAATGCCAAAAATAATAAATTTTAACAAAAACAACCCAAAAATGGCTGCATTCTTAGTTGTACTAGTTTTACAATTTTCTCCACTGTTGGTTAAAACGTAAAGCTCTATAAGTGCGTCATACAGGATGCACAGTTTTTAAGTTCAATAAAGTAAACAAGGTCTGCAGCTTCATGTGATGATAGGGATGAGCTTGTACTGTAATTCTAATGGATTCAAAGCTGCTACCGCTATCAAGTAAAGCACAGCTCACTAGTTTCTCTTTTATGCGATTCGGTCCTTGGAATAAATTGGAAAAAATAAATCTCAAGTTGCTCCAAAATAGAGTCGACATATCATCGCCAAAGAAACTCAGCGTGGACCAGGAAAAGCCTAATCGGTGAATCAAAGCTCACAAACTGTGCTTGGGAAAAAAAAAAAAAAAAAAGAAGCAATCTTAATTTGACAAGTCTAAGCATTACAGCCTGAAGGGGGGAAAAAGAAAACCTTTTACTACTCTGCTGAATCATGGAGTTTTCTCATGATTGGTGATAAATCCAGATAATAAAATCTACCTACTTTCCGATACTTTGAGGTAAATCTTTTTTCCTCAAGTGACCAAAATGATCAGGAAAAGGTTGGGGAGAAAACCCCCCCCCCCAAAAAAACCTACATTTTGAGTCTGGAAAAGTGAAAAATGCATCACTGTTACCTGGATCCACTATTAACCACCTAATACCTGTGCTGCTTCACTACTAGCTGCGTTTTTATGATCTGGTATCAGTAATTGGTCAGTCATAATCTAACTGCCAGAGTTTTATCTGAAACCTGTGGTTTCTCCGGGACCCCAGCCACCACTCTCTTCCTGGATGAAGGTACAACCACAGTTTAACATCAGTTTACTATATTTGCATCTGATTTTAACTGAGCACCTGCTGTAAATATCAACAGACTGACACTTTTAGCTTTATTAGGCTGACTTTTATCTGGAACTGTACCATCTCTTGAGTAATTCTCCCAGAAAATAACAAAATATCCAACTACCTATGCATCCATGTATAAGTAGACACCAGGGACACATCTTCTGTCTTACTTGATTCTCTCTGTTAAATGTCTCACTATGATTTTCAACTGAATAATGGAATGGCTGGTTAGGGAAGAATCTGAAGCTTGTTCCTCTAAATGTTGTTCCTGACAACATTTTAACGTCTGTATTTTATCTTTCATGATTTTTCTTCTAAGAAATCCTCAAACGACAAAGATCGTCTTCCCGGTTTCCCGTGTTGCACATTTTGCAGTGTCGCTACGGTGTAGCGATACCTAAAACTCACAAGACGATACACAACGTGCCTCTTCTGACCTTGGGATACTGCTTGACTATGCATGGTCTGCTGGTAAGGATAGTGAGCACTGCGGTTGTGATGTAGCTCAGTGTATCCCTAGACATCCAACCGTTGGTTGCCTCCTTCAGCGTCTGAACAACTTTCAGTGCTTACATGTTGTTGGTCAATAGTTTCGGCTGGAGACCCAGCATGCTCCCAGATGCTCTAAGAGTAGTCGGGGCATCTTCTACTACGGAGGAGCCACATGTTTCATGATTAACATCATGGGGCGACAGCACGCCGATCCCCAGGACACACATCATTTATGTGAGTTCAGTAAACGAGGAACTGCATCAGCTTCCATCCAAATTTAAATAAAACAGCCTTTTCACAGTTCAGTTCCTTTTAAAGGGAGAAATAAAGTTGTGCTTCAAGCTCAGAGAAGTTTGTTTTCCCTTTGAGTGGAATGTGTAAATGTTCAGCAAGTTGGCAGTAACGCTGGCAAAACCGATCCTTCTGCTGAGATGAGCAGAAAACCCTGCTGCAGGCTTTGGCCACTTCCCCTCCACTAGCAGGATGCTTTTCCCGCCCCTTTCCTCCGTTACTGCCAGGAATGGGTCGTTTTTCCGTTCAGATGATTGCTAACAGTTGACAGCAGCACCTCACCCATCACGTGTCTGCTTCACACCTTCCACCACCGGCTTTCTAAGGCTGTTTTTCCACTTGCCCACACGTGTGGAGTTGCATGTAAACACGCCTACACGGCAAAAACAAACAAGATGGTGAGGATAAAAAGAAGAAGCTAAACTTTTCCTCTTACCGTTTGCATCAGTTTTCATCTTTGCGAGATTACAGCCCTGTAGTTTGACCTTTTAAATGAACGTGCTTTTAATTTTGCCAGCTTGTTCCTTCTGACTGGAGAGACTCGACTTAAACCTGTAAGAGAACCGGTGGAGGCAGATTAGGGTGATGGCAGGGAGGCTTTCCAACCTCAAAGACCTGGAGCTTATTATCAAATATAAATCAAAAATCCGGGAGAAAGAAATCTAATTCAACGTGGCATTTAATATGAATAGAAAAATGTCAATTATTTTTCTAAATTTAAACTAATTTTTTATGCCTGTCATATTTTATATTAGAAACAAACTCTTTGGCTGAATGAAAATAATTTAAAATCTAAATTTTCCAGTTGTATTAATAACTTGGGGGTTAACTGTATATTTCTGTATTACCAACAGTCAAAACTCTTTGACCTACATACAAAACTCCATGTGGTGGAAAAGTAACACAGACAGTTATCCACCAATAACACACCAAGGTAAAATATGATGGTGGCAGCATCATACTCTGGGGAAAAAGAGGAATGTAGGTATTTTTTATTTCTAGAATGACCTAGTTAAAGTCCAGACCTAAATCAAAATGAGTCAAGGCAGAAAAATTATATATATTTATAGATGCTCTTGATGTAAACTGAGCCAGCTTGAGTTATCTGATGAAGAAGAACAGGCTAAAAACAGGACTGAACCTGCCAGAATTGACAGAAATAATAATTTAAAAAAATCAACTTAAAAATATAAAAACTAGATAAATGAGAAAATGACCTGTAAATAAACACATGAGGGAAATAATAATTGAATGTGCTGCTTTGCTTTGGTTGGTTTGATGAAACCCAGACTAAATAAATGGAGTTTGTGGTTGTGAAGTGGAAAAGTTAAATGCCAGGATGTCTTTTGTCAGGCGCTGAACAAGTGGGTGTAGAGGACACAGCGACCCACATTTGGAGGCCTTGAGTCCTTGACGTGGCCGTCGCGGGTTCGATTCCCGGACTCGGCGACACTTGCCGCATGTCTTCCTCCTTCTCCTTCCTCCTTCTCCTGTCAGCCTACTGTCATATAAGGGACACTAGAGCCCACAAAAAGACCCCCTGGTGGGGAGAAAAAAAAATGTGGACAATATCAAAAAAGATTTGATATGGTCGAGTCAATACACGATCCAGATTGTTCTCAGCTCATTGTCCTGGTCTTTGCTCCTCCTTCCCTGTCCAGATTAGGGAAAACTGAACGAGTTAAAGGGTTTCTAGACCTTAAAACTTCTTCCACTTTTACACAAACCTCTGTTTAACCTGGAGAAAACTAACCCCTGTGCATGATGCTCATACTATGTCTCAATGCGGATACAGTGATATTTAGGGATGTTTATGTCGTTTTCAACAAACACTCCTTCTATTCAGTTTCATCGGGGAATAACATGTTCTACTCAGGTTTTGAGAGATGTTTTAGTGTTTTTGGATGTCAGGTTTTTGTCTTGCAACCTTTCTTATTTGTTAACACACGATTGATGTTACGTGTAGATCACAAGAGGTCCTTTTAATTTCTTATAATATTACGCAAGAGAAAAAGGCATTTTAAAAAGCAGATAGCTTACATTATGGCCTACAAAGTCATGGGGAAGACTGCTGACTGGATAGTTACCCAACAGGCGGTCACTGTATTCCTCCTTTAGGAGCTTAAGCCACAAAAGGCGACCGCCAAATAATCTGGCTGATTACAATATGCAAAATGTGAACATGGTAATGGAAAGTTGAGTGGAAGGGAAAAAGACACTAAGGTCCCAGAGTCTAAAGGAAGAGCAGAGAGGCAGAGAATCAAAGCCTTAGTTTCATTGTAACGTTTCCTCTGTGATTTTGGGAGCCAAGCCATCTGTTGGTACCAGTGTGGGCCCAGAGTCTGAGATTGCCAGTGTTTACAGGAACTTCTGGAGGACTTGATGCTTCCTTTATTCCCACTGGAAAATAAATATCATCAAGCCAGAAAGGAAAGAAAATGTTTCTCACAGCTGGGCCCTAACCCTAATGTTGCTGTTGGGATTTGCAACATTAAACAGGAAAAAGCAGTTTTCTTGAACTTGAAACCCGACGTTCTGATTTTAATAGGCTGCTAAAAGTGCGTAAGTGTATTATTAGTGCAAATTTCAAATAAGCCTTTTGATATCTGTTCCCTATAAAATTCAGTTTCAATCTGTTCTTCCCTGGCTCATTCTTTTACCACCTCCAGAGAAAAAGTCAAGCGGAGCGCCCCAGACGGATTTGTCGAGCTCCAACCATGACGCACAACCGCAGGGAGCGGGGAGGGGTGGAGAGTCGGGAAGAGCGTTTGAGCTTCATAAATCAATCCGGTGGTGTTTATTTATTAATACAGCCCCGAAGCCCGCACCTGGGTCCTCCACATCCAGACATGCATCACGAAGAATGGAGAGATGGCAGAGGAAGGAAGAGGAGCTTAGATACAACTCCCAGGGGCGGTGACAACAAGCGCGTCATTCCCAAGTAGGAGGAGAGCAGCGTGATAGATGAACGAGTGGTGGAGCAGATGGAGATGGGGAGTGAGGGATTGATGGGCTGATGGTTGAGGAGAGGAAGACTCTGGGGACCTGAGATCCTTTAAGGTGAAAAGAGGGGAAGAGAGCAATCAGAGTGGGAGATGAGAAGATTGAACTGAGGGAGGGCAATCAACCGGAGGAAGCCAGAGATGTCACACGATCTGAATTTACTCAGCAAGCTGGGACTCTGGTAGTTTATCCACGGCACCATGTCTGTTTCATCACACCGAAAGAGACAAGGAATGACAGCTTAGTCAGCAGGTTTCTTCTACAGCTACTGCTTACGTCACGTTAATAAAGGCCTCACTGTGGGGGGAAAAATCACTGCCAGAGGGCCTGCCTTTTAGAAAAATACACCTCTTTGTTGCCTTGATATCGTGACAAGCTCAATGGAACAAAGGATTCATCTTTTTACTTATTCAAGTGATGTGAGTGTCACTTCTACCTGATCTTTTTCCGTGTCCCTCGAGGAGCACAGAGTACATCACCTGCTAGAAAAATATACATCTATGATAGCTTTATGTCCTTTGCAACCATAAAGTTTGCAGAGCTGAACTCTCTGTGGCAAGACTTGATCCTCCAACTTGATCACCCTGCCTTTGGGGATTGCACAAGGGATGTGTTTTAGTTCCCGATCATTGCTTGTTTCACTGTAATATGAAAAGTCTTCATGGAGCAAGCAGGCATTAAACTCAAAACAGGTGGTTTGCAAACTCTGTGGCTCAATTTAAATTAGTTTAAAATTGGGGAATGCTTTAAATCAAACGGAATATCAACATGTGCTTTTGGACAGTTGAAAGAGATATTTTGCTGTATTTCACAGTCCAGTCCTAGACAATGCTATTGTTAAAATCTGTGACTTTTCAGTAGGTGAGGGGAGGGGCTTCATGAGCTTGATACTTGACTTTCTTTTGCAAAGCTTTTAAGTTTAGCTCAACACATAGAGGTACAGCAAAGAGTTCATCTGTCCACTGTCTACAACTTATACAAGATCGGGTTTAGGGCAGTGTTTCTCTACTCCAGTCCTCATTGATCATTATCCTGCATGTTTTAGGTGTATCCCTTCTGACACACGCCTAACTTGAATACGTCGGTGATTAACAAGTTTCTGCAACACTTAATAGCATGCAGTCATCTGAATCAAGTGTTCTGGAACAAAGACAAATCTAAAACACTCAGGGCAGTGATCCCTAAGGACTGGAATTAAACACTGGTCTAGGGGATAGCAGGACCAAGATGGACACCCAGACACCCCTATTCCTGGCAACACTATGCAAATTAGTATGAGTGATCCCAAGAAGTAAGTTTAGATCTAGGATTAGTATTAATAGTGCATCTGGCCTTATTGCTTTTACTTACAATACTTTTTAGTGTACGTAACTGCAGTAACTTCTGGTAAACATCCTGGAAAAGAGTCAGGCTGAACAGATTGATGACATTTCTGAGTTACTAGCATGTTATCTGCACCAACAAGATTTAATGGGACTGTTATGACCTAGGGTTAAGCTAAATTTGTGATATACTTGAAAATCTGTATGCTCAAAACGTATGGTGTTAGAAGGGGCCTGTTGATGGATGAGAGTTTGCTCCTCCTCGCCCTCCAGGATATACAGCCACATTTCTCTGCTGTATACAAATATGTCATTCACATTTAGTTTGAGCTATTTACAGTCATTTGCAAAGGTCCTCATACCAAAAAAACACAAAAAGTTACACACATGACCAGAAGTGTTTGTTAAGTACCAAAAAAACCTAAAAGGTCACTGAAATAACTTGACATGAACAAAAGCAGTAACTCACTGGAAATTAACCAATGCAAATCAGACACTGAAATGGGACACAACAGAATCATTTAAAAAAAACAACTAATGAAACAAGTTTGGACAAAAATGAAGTCAACGTTTGAGGTCGTTTTATGACAGGAATGTGAGAAGTTCATCAGTTGTGAACATTGTTGCAGCAGTACTGCAGTAATTTGTTGATTATTTGTATTTTTGTGTCTTTTCTCTCTCGTCTCCAGATCGGAGTCATGTCAGTTACAGTTTTTCCAGTCCGCCTGCTGTTGGTCTCTTTCTTCATGCTGCTGGCGTGGCCTTTCGCCTTCACGGCTTCGCTGGGACGTTCTGAGCTTGTCCCCGATCCACAGTCATGGTGGAGGAGGTGTGTTGGGGCCAGTTGGTAGAGTAAGAGGCATTTATCAAAGGCGGGTTGTAACGTCTTCAGGTCTGACAAAAATAAATTAATGCATAAAACGTTTGCTTTGTCAGAATAATAGATCTTTGTCTTCGGGTCATTATGCGAGCCATGTGGTTCTGTGGTGGCTTCCATTGGATCAAAGTGAAGGGGGAGCGAGCGCCGCCTTCTGAAGTTCCCATCCTCACCGTAGCGCCGCATTCCTCCTATTTCGACGCCATCCCAGTCACCATGACCATGTGCTCCATTGTCACCAAGCTGGAGAGCCGGAGCATCCCAGTCTGGGGCAGTGAGTCACTGACATTTCCAGGCTTACAGTAGGAAAAATGCAAAAAGGGAAGAAGAGTGCAGTGTTTGCATGGAAATCTAGATGTCAAGAATCTAGTCTCTCAACACATCTACGTGTCCTTAGGGCTGCGACTAACGATTATTTTAGTAATAGATTAGTCTGCCAATTAATCGATTAATTGGATACAAAATTGGCACAAAAAAGCTTAAAACTTCAATAATTTTTCACTAGATATTAGAAACTTATTCGAATAGAATATACTTTATTGATCCCTGAGGGGAAATTGCTTATTTGTTGAAAGCTACTCCATCTTAGGTGATAAATACAAAGTTTGTAAAATATATATATACACCTAAGAGTGAATAATAAAGAGTGAATAGTTCAAAACGACTAGTTATAAACAAACAAATAATAAAAAGCAATCACATGCAATATATTAATCAATAAATAAATTTATTTTGATCAATAATTAAAGAGGCAAACAAACAAATGATTAAATTCCTTTTTTTTTTAAAAAATGAAATAAACACTTCATTGCCCAAACTGCAATAATATAGCTGCCCATTAATGAGCTAGAACTCCACTTGAGGAGTTTTGGGTAAAACATATTTACAGATGAAGGCGATTTTATCTTAAATGCAAAATGTATATGTCCATATATTCGTCTTAATCACTGCTCTGAATTAGCTTTTTTCAGCAATTGGCTTTTTTTTTTTTTGAGTTTGTACACTTCAGTTAAGAATTCATTTATTGTTAAATAAGTTGACCATTATTTCAATAATTGATGGCAATCAATTCAATTAATTGTTTCGGCCCTTCACACATAAATTCACCTATTTGCTTCTTCTGGCTTCATTTTGAGCGCCTCACCGATACTCAGAGGTACTAACTTCAGTTCCAGATGAAGACTGGAAGACTTGGGTGTGTTACTGAAAACACAGCCAAGTGTTTTCAGTAACTTGGATGGTGAAAAAGATTTTTGTCTATTATTTGTAGGAGTCAGCAACGAGGTAGCTCCCTAAAAACAGTCCTACAGTTTTGAGGAAACTAAACTCTTTCAGCGTTAAAGCTCTTTACCAAAGTGTTTTTTTAAAATAATAAGTACATCCCTGCTACTTTGATTCTATTATTTTTTAAGGTTATTACATGCTTTTGCAAAATTAGAAGTAGTTCTATGTATGTTGATAGGCTTTTGGTCCTTGCAGTATGTTTTGCTGCATTTTCTTACATTTCTAATCACATATTTTCCTTCTTAACAATTTTGATTTTGATTTTTTTTTTTTTTCTTTCTCTCATATTGGCTTTCTAAAATGCATCTCTTCCTCATGGCCTCCCCCAGCTCTGATCAGCTACATCAGGCCCGTGTTGGTATTCCGGTCGGATCAGAGCTCCAGGAGAAAAACTGTTGAGGAGATCAAACGTAGAGCCCAGTCTGGAGGAAAGTGGCCCCAGGTGTTGTATTCACACACACGCACACGCACACACACACGCCCACACACACACACACACACACAAGTCTAACGTCAAACGCAATCAAAGAAACTAAAGAATCTTTCCCCGTGTTTTTACCTGTATGCTATATTAATATTAAATTCCTTGTTCTAGATCATGATATTCCCTGAGGGGACGTGCACCAACAGGTCGGCTCTCATCTTATTCAAGGCTGGTATGTTTTCAGTACAAGACTGATTTACTCTTATCCATAGGAGTAAAACAGAAAATATTCCTCTCTGTTGTCAAATTAGAAGTAGGTTTTGTTTTTTCATCCAGAGCAGCAGGTGATGCATTTACTGCGCAAACCAAAGCAGAACCGTTTTATTTGGCGTTCCGGCCGATTTCCAATAATGGGTGTGTCCGCATTACAACAGACACCCTTTAATTTAGTTTGTTTGGGCTTTTACATGATTATTTGTGAATGGATTCCGACTCTGTTGCAACCAGCTCCCAGCGTTAATGTCAGAACAAATCAAACCCAGCAGGCGGGGACGTTTGGCGTCCTGCTGCTTCGTACATAAAAGTCTGACCCTTTGCTTTCTTTTATCAGACTTGTTTTTCCGCTAACGTCCGTGTGTATGTGTGGGCACATGAGGGGTGTTACGTGGTCAGCCATTGTCTGATGCCAGCTCGTTTTGATCCCCTTTTTTCCAGTCTGTTATTCAGTCTTTCCCAGTAAGCCCTGTGGGATGGTACAGCTCTCGTTGTGTTTGTGTATATGTGGGTTAGAGCCAACTTAATCTTTCTGCTGTGTGCTTCCAGTCCTCTCTGGACATGCCTCCTCCTGTTTTGTCTCTCGGTACAGTGCACCAGCTATGTGTGGAGTGTGTGTGTGTGTGTTTGGGTAGATGTGCTTTTGCTTTCTATGTCCTTTCCTAAATTCAAGAGGTTTTACTTCTCTTTCAATTGTTATTTCTTCCTACTTTAATTTTGAAAACCACTTCGTACCCATGGTGCACCGGTTTAGTTTACATAGACAAACAATACTTAAATCTGACATGTAATTTAATTCAACTGTATAGTATTAAAAACACATTTTGTTCTGTTACAATTTTTTATTTTTTTATTTTTTTTAGTTCTGACCCACATGTGAGGAGCTGGTTTGGACTCTCTGGTCCAGAACTTAGCTGGATCAGATCTTATGTAAAGAACAGGAACTACTTTGTGTTAATAAGCAAGTTCTCAAGGTTCAAACCTGTAATAATACAATTTGCTAAGAGCTGTAATGTGATGTAGAAGTAAACGTGGCTAGAAGAACACAGATTTGTTTATCAAAATGTTCGACATTACCCATAATTCTATTTACAAGCTAAATGGATATGGACATGCAGGGATGTCTGATTAGGACTTCAAGGAGAGAATCACCATTCAATGATTAGCTACCCACTGAGTTAGCTTAATATTCAATTTTTAGCATTTTGTAACAGCATAGTGCCGTTTAAACAGTTTGTTGAATCTCCAATCAGCTGCTCTACCAGGAACTATGTAACAATATTTGCCTTGTTTATGCTTTATCTCTCAACTGAATGCAATTCATGATTGCTGCTTAAATCATATTTAGTCAGATCTACCTGATAATAAAGCTACAGGCTTGAATAGGTTTAACAAATGCTTATGCTTTTTGCTTTGACCTCAGTAGTGAACAGAGAGAGATGAGGAAACTGTAGCTGTCTTGTTATATGAGATTTAGATTTAGGTGAAAAATGAACGTTACTGTATATCTTTTATTAAAGACCTGCAGATGAATTATACATGTAGCCTGTTTGACTGTTTATTTTCACATAATAAAGCCTTCAAAAGCCACACAGAGGCTTGGAAAGGTCTTTCCTCAAGCCATTAATACTGCATGTAGCTGTTGAGCTCATCTGTCATCATCTGGATACATTAAAGACCCAACAGGGAAGCCGTCTGCTAGTAGGTTAATCCAATCCTGTGTGGTTGAGGATATGTTTTTTTTTTGTGTTCTTACTCTTAATTTTCTCTCACTTTTGTGTTTAAAAGGTGCTTTCATCCCAGGACTCCCAGTGCAGCCAGTGGTGCTGCGATACCCAAACAAACTGGTGAGTGTCTTCTTTCATCCTTCTGTATCTCTGCCTTCAGAGCCGCGACCCGTTCTGACCGCGACCTCACGCT
This sequence comes from Gambusia affinis, assembly GCF_019740435.1. Classification (NCBI taxonomy): domain Eukaryota; kingdom Metazoa; phylum Chordata; class Actinopteri; order Cyprinodontiformes; family Poeciliidae; genus Gambusia; species Gambusia affinis. The sequence goes on from NC_057881.1 coordinate 20,914,028, forward strand.
CCGTGCGCTCCGAGCCGCCTCTGATGTAATGGCTGCCGTTTGTCGTGTCAGGGTGCGTTTCCCCTCTCGTGTCGACTGACTTTGTGTTCCGGCGGGATGATATTTCACCCGTTTGTTTCTCGCCCCTCGCGCCCAGACTCGCAGTCGCGCACTGACAGGTGTCATATCTCCTCCCCCCGCCATCGCCTCCGGCGCCTCTCCTCACGCGCTCATAAATGATGCAGCTGGTATTACCGAGGTTTGCATGTCCGCTTCCCTCGAAAGTCTTTGTTTCAACTCCTCTGTTTAGTCACCGTTCTGACTTTCGAGACAGCTGCCAGCCCTGTTCGTTTATTTGCCTCGCTAATTTCGGCTACCATTTGCTGGTAGCATGCTAAATGTAGCAATAGGAGGAATGTGCTTTTCATACGTTTTGAATAACTAGTACAAAGTGATCAAAAATATTCAGAAAGGATCCTGTTGTATGTGTTGTAACATATTTCGTCCATCTCTGCAGGACACTGTTTCGTGGACGTGGCGCGGCCCTGGAGCGTGAGTTTCTATCTGTGCATAATGATTCCTGACAGACCTGTGTATAATCGGTTACGGAGCAAAAGTTTTCACACCTCTTGAACCTTTTTACAACCTGTGGCTCCTTTTACTTCGATTTTATGTGCCATATCAACCCCAATTTTGAGGTGGAAGTAAAGCTACACATTGTTTCAACATATTGTCCAAATCAAACCTGAACGTGTTTTTATTCACCCGATCAAAAGAGTTTTGCCATTGGTCTATCAGCTTTAAAAATGCAACAATCTTTTTCCTCAAATGTTTTTGTTTTTTTTAAGTTATTATTTGTAGAGCATCCGTGTACATTGGTTTTCAAGTCATCTGAAAGGATCTCATTTGGATTTAGGTCTGGACTTTGACTTGGCCGCCCCAACATATGAAATGCTGTGATTTAAACTATTCCATTGTAGTCTGCCGACGCTGTTTGTTCACTAATGTTCTCTAACAAACCTCTGAAGCCTCCAAAGAGCATTAAGTAGCACATTGTTGGAGTATTTGCAGTAAATTTCATTCGAATTCAAGGGACTTCATATAATCATACGCCACAGTTGTCAGATTTTTATATGCTAAAAAAACCCAGGACTTTATCACATTTCGTCATTAACGCTCTACTTTGTGACACATCAATTCCTAAGACGTCATTTAAGTTTGTGGTCATAATGTGACAAAGCATGAGAAAGGAAAGGGTGTGAATACTTTTGATGGGCTGTATTTATGATTAGAAACACTAGTAATCTGTCCCCTATCAAAATGAACACAAACACTACCAAACGTCAGTTATTTAGTTATGTTTTCTTCTCCTTCAGGTTTAAGATTTTATGGCTCACTCTGTGTCAGCCTCACAACTCCGTAGAGATCGAGGTGAGCGTTTAAAAAGTGGCAATTTTCTCGGTGTGCTGCGATTACACTGCGGCCCACCTCCTCTCCCCTTGTCCTGCAGTATTTACCCATCTACCACCCGTCAGTGAAGGAGAGGGAAAACCCTGCTCTGTTCGCCAGCAACGTCAGGAAGCTCATGGCCGAGTGAGTTCGCGTGCAGCCGTGTTTGCGCAAACACCCGAGGAGCAGGTCGTCTGAGTCAAGACTAAAACCCACTTTCCTTTTTCTTTTTGGTCCGTCTCATGTATGCTCAAATGTGTGCTCTGTCCTGGAAGGGCGCTGGAGGTTCCCCTCACAGACCTGTCCTTCGACGACCGGGACATCATCCTGTCACACGGCCCGCTGAGGATACACGACCGCACCAGCCTGCTGCACTTCAACCAGCTGCTGGGGCAACTGGGGTGAGTGAAGGCAGGGGAGAGAGAGAGAGAGAGAGAGAGCGGGCCTGTTGAACGGGCTGGGGAGAGGATCAAAGTGTAGAAACACTGACCCCTGCTGGTGGAAGGAGAGAGACACACACTCATAGGGCCATTACTGGAACTTTTACTTTTGCAAGCTAAATCTGCAGGTGTTTCTCGCCAAGTAATCAGCGGATCTAAGATGTACGTATAAGTAAAATATTGTGATGTAATGATGGTGGTTGTGTCATAAATTGAGGCGTTCCATGCACGTCTTGCTACTTGGTATAGCTTTAACTCATGAATGTGTTTATATACGTCAAGAGATGTTGTTTTTCCCCAAATATTAATATTATTATTAATGCCCAGGATACCATTAACTCACTTTGAAATGTAGGAATAATAATGTAATTCAAGACAAATGAATTTCATTTGTAAATTCATTTGTGAAATGAATTTCTATATTACTAATTAGAGCTTCAACTAACAATTTTAAAAATTGTTAATAATCAATAATTGGACAAAAGAATGGACACATTCTGCAGATTTTTTTTTTTAAATTACTTAAACTTTTTTTTTTTAAATAAACATTTTATTGCCTAAAATGCAACAACATATTGTTCTTTTAGTGAACCCCTTTACAAAAAAAACATCAGCATGTGATAGGTTCAGGTCTTTCTGCTCCATTGAACATCAACACAGAGTTGTGCTGATCGGTTGACTAATTTTTGTCGATTAAGCAGTTAATCATTGGATAAAAAAAGGTGCTTGATAGGAGATTTTCTTTAACACAGTTAGAATCGGGCGAAGTCACCAGGTATTTTTTTTTGGTTGTTGTTTTTGTTTTATCTTAAATGCAATATGCATATATATGTCTGTATGGTTTTGGCTGAATTACTCCTGTGGGGATGTTGTTGTTTTTTTTTTGACTGTTTACTCCAGGCAACAATTAATCCATTAGTTGAATATTTCAAATAATCCATTCATCACAATGACTGATAATGTCGTAACCAAATAGTCTGAAACAGAAAAAAAAACAGGCCCAAAAAGGTGTTTGTGTCAGAGCTTTCTCCCTCTTGTTCTCATCATGACAGGTTAAAGTCAGGGAGTGGAGGCGACCGGCCCCAAGAGGAGGCCAGAAGGGCCGCCAAGCTGCAGGGGGACAGACTGGGACTGGAGGACTTCGCCCAGTTTCTCAGCCTTCCAGTTACAGACACGCTCAGACGAGTCCACATGCTCTTCCATCAGGTCAGTGTGGAAGGACAGAGGCAACGTCGTCCAAAATTAAACTACTTCAAATATCAGTGGGTGTCCAGAATATCCAGAGGTTTTTTTGTAACTCAGGAAAATCACAGATTGGAGAATTTTCTCCCTCCTACCAAGAGTGAATAAAAAGGTTATTAACGATAACTAAAGCGAACGAAGTAACAAAATTGAAATGGAGGAAACATTTTTGTTAACTTAAATAAATAAAAACAATAATAGAAGGGGAAAAATTATTACTAAGTGGAACTATGTTGTGCGTTTATAAAACTAAGGATGTGGTAGTATCCTTTGTTTTCGTATTGATGAATCTATTTATTAAACTTTCAAACTAATGTGAAATTGCCAAAATGGAGGGAAAACACCAGGCAGTGGTTTTGTTCAATAACTGAAGACATTTTTTTGAAATTGGTACCTTCTGCTCAGTGTTCATTCCCCAATCGATGCACAAATAATCACCATACAATACTCTGACCTTTCTGAATTCTGCACCTAAAAATTTGGTGCAGAATTTCCAGGTGCACCAAAATTGTAGTTGAAAAACCTACAACTACTATTTTAACTAAACTAAACAATATTTAATAGAAACAAAAAAAAATAGCAAAAACTAACTAAAACTAACTGAATTAGTCAAACAAAAAGTCACAATGAAATCAAACTAAACCATAATGAAAAGCCCCAAACTATTACAACCTTGGCAAACAGACCGTTTGCACATCATCATAACGGAGTATTAGTGTGTTGCATTTTGAGGAAAGAGCAAAATTCAGAAAAAGGCTGTAACATATGATATGGAAAAAGTGAAGCGCTGTGAATACTTTCCAGATGTGCTGCACTGCCTGTTTTGTGTTTGACTAAACTCGTCTTTTATATCAGGATGGAGACGGAAAGATAGACGTCAGACACTATGTCACCGCTCTGTCTACTGTAAAGCGACCTCATAAACCCTTGGACACATTAAAGCTGGCCTTCCAGGTGAGAACAGCAGCCTCAGTTTGGTGCTGCTGGTATTTGTGTGGGTCGTTTGGGCCACTGCGCTGAAACGACCCGTCGTTGTGCTGCAGCTGTACGAGGACGACAGCGGGGGAGTCACAGGAGACGACCTGGCCGCCATCTTAGAAATAATGTTGGGAGTAAAGGAGGTGGAGCTCTTTCCTCTGTTCCTTGAACTTGAAGCTCAACACACAGCAAAGATCACTTATGGTGAGACTTTGTCATTTTCTGCCTTACAAATGATTTACTTCACTTTTTTTTTTATTTTATTGGGATTTTATGTAATAAAAGCCTCAGTGTGACTCTGGAGAGACTCGCACTGGAAACCTTTGACTGAATATTAATGCTAATATGTAGCATTTTCAGGTACATTGCATAATTGAAACCATGCGAGACGGTTCCTGTCAAGGTGTCCCCATGTCTTCATCTGAGCCGCCGCAGTAACTTAATGTTTTCTTGTCCTTACTGAAGAAGATAAATGCCATCTGCTAGGGATTTTATACTGACCACCTGCTATTTCTGCAAAGTAGTGTCAAAAAACATTAGTGCAATGTGGTGTTTCCATTAAATAAGAAACGCAATTTAAAATCACACGCGAATAAGTTTCTCCACGTGATAAGTCGATAAAAAAAAAACCATACCTTGCCATCATTCTATTACCACTTCCTGTCATCTTCATCTTTTCCCGCCAGTAGTAACCTCCAGTCGTTGATCACACAACTTGTGTGATCTGAAAATTCGTTCAGTTGGGGGTTTTTGTGAAATACGCCAATTTCGATGCAAAAACCACCTCCCTCTTCCTAGTGTAAAAACTTGATCGTGTCTCCCCTCCCAACCCCAAATTTGACGCCTTTCCACTCAGCTAATTTTTCTTTGTAATTCTAATTTGTGCAATTTTATGGTCAGTGGAAACGCAGCTACTCTTTTCTATCACGCTATAAATCTTGTTCGTCTTTAAAACTATCCAGAAAATGTGTGAAACAGAGACTCTAATCCGTTGATGTGAAAGGATCTTTGTTTATTTAGATGCTGTTACTTACTTCCTAAATCTCTGGAACCTGTTTTTGTCTCTTCCTGTTCCCTAGATGAGCTTCAGCGTCTCGTAGAGAAACGTCCACACTTCTCTGTGGATTGCCTCAGTTTTAAGGATCATCCTCGTGGCGGCTGCATCGGTCGACTCAACGGCTGCAATGGACACAACAAAGACGACTAAATAACAGGCTCCATGTTCTTATGCCTGGTTTGATGGTTCTATCAAGATGTTGTGAGTCGCCTGCCACTTCTGTGCCTTAAAGTGCAGGAAAAGAAAGAAAGAAAGTCTTCATTCAGTTTTCTCTGCCTTTTGTTTTAGAGCATACTTCGGTGTAAAGAAGCATTTTTTTTTAAAAAACCGAATATATATAAAAGATTAATAATTTCTTATACCACAATTCAAAATTTTAAGAAGTCAGTTTTATAGTTTCCTCTAAGTAGAAAGCTCTCAGGTCCACCAGCTCACTTATCTTTACTTCTGAATGACACAGCAACATTCCCAGTGACAGAAAAAAAACCTGTTAAATAGCAATGTTGTTGTTGCTTTACTGCAACATCAACTGCTCTATGCAAGGAGCAAAACTGGTGTGGTGGTTTTATTAAACGCTTAAGAAGGAGAAGAAGAGTCGTGCTCCTAGAACCGGTTTAAAACAAACAGAAAGAAAACTGTGAGAATGATAAACTTTCTACAGGGCTGCAGTAAAAAGGTAAGACGAAGGATACTGTTGAAAGAATAGCTCAGCTCTGTGGTCTTTTTCTCAAAGTCATTTTGTCAGATCCTTGTTTTTTTTTTTGTTTTTTTTTTCATTAGTCATGATGAAGACTTTTCCTACCCTGTGACTGCACTGCGTCACTGTTACGTTTCTCTGTTTCTGAACAGGGATCATTAACACAACCGTCAGATTCCAGAACTTTTATTATTGTTGTTCAATTAAAATTCTTTCACTTGTAGCATTGACAGTCTCTGTTTATGTCCACCAGGCGGCGCTTTGCTTTCCCTCAATCAAAATATGACTTCTCCGAAACCCAAAAGCAGAATTTAAACTTAGACCCATGTTGTGTTCATCATTTTTTTAAATTTTCTTTCTTACATTCTTTGTTCTTGTCTTTCCTTCCTTTCTCAGTTTTTTTTTCTCATCTTTCTCAATTTCCCCTTCTTTTCTCTCAATTATTCCTTCTTTTTTCAATTGTTCCTTCTTTCTCAAATTTTCCATCCTTTCTTCATACCTTCGAACAAATTAAGTTAGTTTGTTCATTTCTCATTCCTGAGTTTCTTCCTGTCTACCTGAGTAAATTACCTACCGTTATTTTTGGCTTCCTTCCTTTCTTGCTTACTTCCATTAGGCTTCAGTGAACATTTGTATTTACAATTTAAGAGTGGGATTAAAATGAAAGGAACTTCACAATCTGGAAAAAAAAGTATTAAATTTTTATAATGGGAAGGAACCTTGTATCTCAATGTGCTTATGTTAATTTCTTCAGAGATATGTAGAAAGTATAGGCAGTTTAGATTGTCATCTTGCTCTCCGTCCAGATGGTGGCGCTAAACCCCTGCGCTACACACACAAACTGAAGAGCCTCCCATGCTCCGGTGCCCACCTGATGGACAGGAAAAGCATTACCTCATCCCTTCCTTTCATTCCTTCAGGTAAAAATAGACAGATTAAGCCTGGGCTTTGATGCGCCAAACCTGCAGAGGAGGTGTGGAAGTAGGGAGAGAGGGATCGGCGTGGAGGAGAGAGACTAAATGGATCGTTCTGCTCCAAATCCAATCCCTAATAGCTTGAGGGAGGGAGGGGAGAGAAGGGAAGGAGGAGGAAGAAGAAAACAGTTAACGAAAGAGGAGAGGCAGACTGGAGATATCGCGTCGAACAATTAAGACCAGCCTTCAGGGGACGAGGAAGCAGCAGCTTTGTGGAGAACATGCAACTTCCTCTCTGCAGTCCTCCTCACATTCTCCTGCTTCAACAAAAGTGGCTCCAGAAAATCATAAGAAGGGCTTAAATCTGGTTGCGGCATTTAGGAAAACCATCTCCACTCATCTCGTCAAAGAAAAAAGGAAAAATTCTTTACGGTTCCTCCCAACCTCCGTCTAATCCCAGCCACTGCACTTTAGGAAACATTCAAACCAATCCACTGGAGATAACCGGTGACTTCTGGCAGGCAGGGCCGAATTCAGTACAGCTTGTTTGAAATTTGACAAGAATTGTAACGAAGATTTTTGGCATCATTGACTAGAAGTATTGTTTATTTATTTTATTTAATTTTTTAAAGCTTTTATTGGCTCCAGTGGCCTTTATTTGATAGTTAATTGACAGGAAAGTGGGTAAGGAGAGAAGGGTGAAGACATGCGGCAAAGGTCGCCAGGCCGGGAATCGAACCTGTGACGGCCGCGTCAAGGACTAAGGCCTCCGTATGTGGGTTGTGCTTAACCCCTGCGCCACCACAGCACATCCCAGAAGTATTGTTTATGATGGTGAATCTGTTAAAGCTTCCAGGAAGTGTGCAGTCTTATAACTTGTGATCCTCTCCAACAGGCAACAGTGTATAAACTGTGGATTTACTTAACTAGTCTTTAATTAATTAAAGTATGTGTGTATGTGTCATGGCGGGTAGTCTGGTAAAAATCTGCCCCTCCAACACATCATCCTCCAGTCTTTAGAGTTTGAGCGTTTCCATTAACCATAGGATTGTGCAAACTGAAAATGCAAACTTAAATTTGCTTAATGGAAACATGGCAATTGTTTTGGGGGGAAAAAATTTATTCCAAAGCTTTTAAGCTACGATGAGGCAGATCTTTGGTCGCATCCAAATAGAGGCACTATTTTCTCGTCACACGAGTGACGTAATCAATGGCTGGAAACCACACTGGCAGAATATCGACAAAGACCCGCATACATTCGTAACAGAAACACAGCTAGTGATTCAGTTTTACTATTAGCTGCAGGACTCTGGCCCTCGAACTGGTCTGGAGCCTCAGCTATTGAGAGACAATTGCTTGCTGAAGGCGTGGACACTAAGTTTTACAGTTTAGCCATTCGCTAACGTTTTGGCGTGACGAATGTAATGCACCATCCCGATACTATGAAGCTAACCATAAACAATCATCCTCCACTGCGAAGAAAGAAGGGCCATGATGGACGAGACGGCTATTAACGTTTGGAAGCGTGGCCAACACAGACCAAACAGCTTTGTTCATTTCCACCGCCAACACTGTTAAAACTATAGACAGAATACATTTCTAGCATGGTGTAGAAAATCGGCGTCACCGTTCACATCTTCTCCTTATCCTACAGGAAATTAGGTAAAAACGAATTGTGTTTTTTTTTGTGTTTTTTTTTTTTTTTTTTTTTTTTTTTACAATGGTTGTAATTATACGATTTAAAATTCTTTAAGCTTTTCGAGTCACCTTGAACACATCATACCAATAAAAACGTCAACGCGTTGTATCATCTTCCTTCCACCTCATGAATATTTTATCACATAAAGCCAAATAAAATGCATTGAAGAAAAAAAAAAGTTAAAGGTTTTTTAAAACAATTATGTTTAGTTTGTAAAAAAAAAAAAAAAAAGAAAAAAAAAAGCCGGTGTAGCACCACACATAATAGCTAGGTTATGTATCCTTGTGTTAAAGTCTAACTTGGAAGCGGGATAATCTCCTCTTCAGCTGTCAAATCTCGTCTTTTCAACTCTATTCAACCAGCGACCGCAGCGACGTCTTGGCTCTGATTTCGGAGCCATGTTCCTGTTGAGTTGGCGTTATTTAAATATTTCTGCTTCTCAACGGATTTAATCTGTGACCTGATTCTGTTAAACTATTCACTGTTAAAGAAAGAATATATATTATTGGAGGCGTGGTGCTGAGTTAGTGATTGATGACACAGAGGGAAAATGTCAACTTTGCTTTTGTTCTGCATCCTTCGTTGCCACTGGCTGCTTGTATTGCTGAGTAACTTATTACCCACTCACCCGATTGTCACCGATTTAATTTTATTGATCTTTACATATTGTGCTGTCTGTTAGATATTTATTTTTTTAATCATACCTAACTGGTTTTTCCTGAAAGCCCATTTTCACCAGACTAAGTGTGGCAAAAGTTCAAATTCAACCAGAATGTGGATGGCTGGTCCAACATTTGTGAGAATTCGTCTGCGGCAAATCATGAACCTGCGATTAAATTTTCACAATGAGAGTTTTCGAACCGTAATTCTTGGTGGAAGAATACCGGGGACTTGGTTTCTCTGCCAACATCTCTGCTTTCATAAACATCCATTATTTTCACATCTAAAAACAAAGTGCTGTACTCAAGCTAGTTTCATGTAGCAATCGGCATGTGCTAGGCAAACTATGGAATAAGCAACACCTCCAAATTGCACATAACATTCTCAATACTCCAGCACTTATAAGACTTCTCCTCCTTTAAAGTTGTAGTGTGCAACTTTTTTCATAATGAACATGTTTTCTTAGTAACATTTTTAGTAAGTGAGCTGAAATATAAACATATATGAAATATATACTTTACATATTTGCTAAAACTGTCACGTTGTGACAGTTTGTTATGAGACAGATAATCTGTGAAAAGATCGATCTCCACCTCCTGCCTGAGCTGCTATTGGAAGAAACACAGGTACACAAAATCAACCAATCAGAGCCAGGAGGAGAGGCAAAGCGCCACTAGTCAACATCATGTCCTCACTGCTAAACGTAAAGAATTTACCATTACAGGAAACCGTTTATGTGCTGTCATCGGTGGCTATGCTAACTAGACTGAGCATGACTATGTTAGCTGCAGTGCAGCAGAGTGCCACACGGGATTGTGATCGACCGAGTCAAGACCCGCACCTTGGCTCTGATTGGTTGTTTCCAACAAGCCCTGGGAGAAGGCAGAGGAGCTCAGATTATTCACAGATTTTCTGTTTTATGTCATACTGTCACGACATAGAGACAATTTCAACAAATATGTAACAAATATTGTTTATGAAAGTCACATACTGCAGCTTTAAGTGTTTTTTGATAGGAATGTCAGATGTTCAACCTCCACTGTCTTAATAACTGCTTAATAACTAAATACCAGCTGCCCTCTGATGGAACTGATTGCTTTGATGCAAGCCTCAAAAAGATTTAGAAAGCATTCCAGCACCAAGGCTGAACCTCTCGGCTCCCTTTATCCAGTAAGAAGGATTTTTTTTTTTTTGCGTTTCTGCTTTAGGGTTCATATAGATGAATAAACTCCAAGCCGTTCACGTCTGTTGGTTTTGCTTACGGAATATTTCCACATTCATACTTGTTTACAAATGTTTTTCTGGCCTTTTCTGTTTTCATCCGTCTTGGCATGCTAAAAATGCAAACACCAGCTAGCTGTGAATTAGCACAACTCGTCTTCACACTTAGAGCAGCAACGTTTTTTTTGTTTGTTTGTTTGTTTTTCTTTCCCTGTCCTCCTTTGTAGCATCTCTGCTCATTTAAGAAACGTTGCAGCGGTGCTTTCATTACCGAACAGCTTATTTATTTTTGATTAAATCCTGCTGATCTCTGGGGAGCAAAGGAACAAAATTCTCAGCACAGCTCGGCTCCAGTACTTCATTCACCGAAAACTGTGTGTTATTAACGGAGTACAAGAAAATGCGTTTTTGCTGCTGACCTCTGAGCGAAAAGCATATTTGTAGCCCGGCAGGTTTATAATTTTGCACCAAAGATTAGTAGACAAGAACTGTTTATGAAACAATTTATTAAATAAAATTATTAGGTATACTCTGCTGCATGCCGTTTTTTTACCCTTAAAATAAGTGTGTCGTGAAAGAGGGGTGAACCGTTTCGAGCTGTGTTGTTTTTTCCTCTTCTGTCCAAAGCGTGGCCCCGGGGCCAATTCTGCCCGTTTGGCCCCCCAACTACAGTTAAAAGAATGATACAACTTAGTCCTGTTCAGCCAGGTGGTTGATGCAGATGCAGACGTATTATTTTTAACCAGGCTAAAATTATTAGCGATAATATTCTTACAAGGGAAAATATGAAGTACTACACAAAGTACCGTATTCATGTTTTCACAACACAATTAAGCTTTCTCAGACGTAGAACCACGTTTATCCGGAGACTTTTACAACAACAAAAAAAAAAACGACTTTGCTGCACCCAAATCCGCTTTTATTTACTGTATCAAACAAGCGCTGTTTTTGTAACTGAAATTAAATTTACTCAAACAACAACAAATATTTGAAAACTGGATTCTTTTCTGTTAAAACAACAAATGTGAAAAATCTTTTGTTTTGGATCTACAATGAATAAACCCAAACCTACAAAAAGAAAATTCAGACTAATTCATTTGCTTGATTTTATTCTTTAATTTTCTCAGCCTGTGAGTACTTTTGACTCACTGATTTTGGCCAATGTGACAACAAATCGTTGGATACCCCCTCCCCACCCCGGCCCCAAAATGAAAAGAAATTATTGAAAACCCCCGTTTTCAGCAAAGCTTTCTACAGTATGTTGGGTTTAAAGTAGCGGTTGTACACGCTTACTCTTCATCTCCTCCCCTTCCCATTTTCCTTCCAATTTCAAAAACGGTAGGTGTTGCAAGATGAACGCATGTTCTGAATTCTTCTGAGTCACTTTCCGCATGTTCATGGTTCAATCTTCTCACTTTTGAACATCTATCCTGTCACATCCAACAGTATAGCTCTCTCTCTCTTTATATATATATATGTATTTCTTGTAAACATCAAATGTCAGAAGCAAGGAAATGAAAAAGAAATCCTTAGAAGGAGAAACAAGCCCCCTGCTGCTTTAGTCATAGCGATCCAATTACATCAAAGCCACGCCAAGAGGAAAGTGCCAAGGGCAAGGCTGCTTTTTCCAAGAACTCTCCTACCCTGTTACCATTGCCTGGGCCGGATTTTAGCAGGGGCTTACCGGGGCTGCAGCCCGGGGCCCCGGCATTTCGGGGGCCCCGAAGGATGTTTTATATTTTTGTGAATGGATAGTGTCAGAATTTAATCAATCACTGCATGATTTTGACAGCACCGATGAAAAATGTTCCAATTTGTTCTGGCAAACGTCCGTCTTGAATGCTTGCTTGTTATTGGTCCACTTTTGACGCATCTTACGCATTGGGGAGGAGGAGCGTCAAGGGAATATTATTTTACAATGGCGGACAACCGAAAATATGACAGCGGAGCGCAGAAAAGAAGGAAGAGAAAAGAAAAAGAGCATCGCGCCAAAGAGGCGACAATCAAAATGCCTAAACTGACAGGCTTTTTTAAACCTGTTAGCGGAGATGGAGCAGAAACCTCATTATCCCCGCTCCTCAAACCCTTAGCTATGCTAACACCGGCACTAAGATCCCGCCAGAACCTTTAACCGTGACTGAGTCGGTGGCTGGACTGGCGTCTGTGGAGTCAGAGTCGGTGGAAGCGGGATCTTCTTCCGCAGATGGAAAGACGACTGTGGATCCGTACAGTACCGATCCGGCGCATTTGGGGGGAAATTGACGAGTCCGTGCGAGCTTACTGGGCTGAGCGAGGACCGGAGAGCTGTCAAAATATGAATGTTGGCTTTCAAGCATCAGAACGGGTGTACAAGCATCAAAAGCGTCACTTCTCCAAATCTCACTTTAAACGCAAGATGTTAAATGGTGAGTATATCGAAAGACCGTGGCTGCTCTACTCTCCATCCACCGGAGCTGCATTTTGTTTTGCATGCCGCATTTTCAGCAATGCTAATACTCAGTCAAACTTTGAAACTGGTTTCAGTGACTGGAAGCACGCAACTGAAAGCAAATGCCTAAACTTTAAAAAATCCTTCAGAGGGCAGCACTTTGGACTTACCTGGGTCAGGATATTTTCTGAAAACTACAGTATGCCTGATCTCTTTTTTCTAGGAGATATTGTTTATATCCATGTTCTGTCTGACTGGCAGAGAAGCACTTTTTTGACATTTATTTCCTCCACTATTTACCAAGAACTTTAAAACCAAAGAAACAGTTTGAGTTTTGATATATTCCACTTGTACTTATATGAACTTGTAAATGCTGGGGATATTTGTATAAATATTGTTTTACTCGCTTTGCTTTGTAAAAGTATATTTGAGCATTGCACTTTCTTGCACTCAATCTGTTTTATAGTTTGTGTTGAAGTCCAGGCAACAATAACTATTCAGTGATTTTATTTTGTGATGCAAGCATCATATTCTAGTTTCAACCCCAACATGTGGTTTAGTCTTTCTAGAAAAGAGTTCAGAGTTGTTTGTAGTTTGTGACAACTGGCTTATTAAAGTTGTAGGTTGTCAAAACTTACTGTCTGGTCATTTTCTTCTGCTCATCCTCTAAAACAAAACAAAACATATATATATTTATATATATATATTTTTTTTTTACTCTAGCCCAGGGGCCCCCATCCTGACTCCAGCCCAGGGGCCCCCATCCTCCTAAATCCGGCCCTGCTTTTGGGTACATATATATGCCATGCATATTTAATTATGACACCCCACCGGGAGGTTTGTAGAGTGGGTGGGACTGCTGTATCGAGACATCTCCAGCAGAATTATGGTTAACGGGTTAACAGGTCTTTTCATTCGGACAGATAGCCTTTTCGCTCATGGTTCGCTCTCTTCTCTGCCGCTAAGCTTCATGGGAAAACACATAACAACATAACAGCACCCTCTAACCGCTACAATATTTTAGTAAATACGCTGAAGAACGGCAAACACTTGGAAGGCGACGCCTAACAGCTAAAGGCACTGGAGCCTCATCATGGTGGGTTCGTCCAGCTGAGTGACTTCCAAAACGCATGGTCCGCCGCCTGACCTGTTGGGTCTCCTGGACTCTATCATCTTGTCTTAATTCATCTGAAGAACTTGATCTCTCTAATAAACAAGTCGAACAAATAGGCTCAGAAGGGATCCGTTGGTCTTGCCGATATTTGTCAAACACATCGTCCTCAGTTTCTGAGAATGACAAGCCCAATGATGTACTCTCTGTTACCTCATCAGTTTCCTCAGATTGGCCAAAAGAGATGTTATAAAATTCACGATTGATGTCACGATTCTCTGCCTCAATGACAGCAGTCTCTTCTTCTGGAATTATTGTTTCCGCAGCAGCATCTCTGTCTGTTGTAAAAAATGTGTCTTGATTTTGCTCGTGTTGCTCCCTGACAGGAGTAAGGACTTCAGTAAGAATCCTTGTTAGTTTCTTTTCATCCACTTATTAATATGCTTAAATTCTGCGGGTCGTCTCGTCTGATCTGAGGTCGTAGCCGAGTGTGGTGCGGGGCGGAGGAGGGGGGGGACGCAGCCGCACAACCGGTTTCCGGCTGTGCGGAAACCGGGCCGGAGCCCGTTAACATTAATTAATTAATTAATTAATAAATAAATAAATAAATAAATAAATAAATAAATAAATAAATAAATAAATAAATAAATAAAAAAAGGTTGTGCCTCTAAAGTGAAACAAATTAAGTGGGAAGAGGAAGGAATTTTTTCAGCATTACATTTTCTTTGCTGCTTTCACATCACAAGAATTTCATTTCCAAAGAACTACAGTCCAGTATTCAGAACAACCAGACAGATTTGACTTCAACTATTTCTGAAACCAAAGTTTGGTGTTTCAGTTTCAGTTGCATGAGAACCATAACCACTTTATTTTCATTTTCATCATTCAATTTTTTAAGCTTTCACTTCTAATGACTAATGAGCCAATGTACTCCTAAAAACCTACAAATTACAATACTTTTATTTCCAGTTTACTTAAGGCACTAACAAAGAAAGCACACAAGCTTGTTTGGTCTGATCCAGACCAAATGCTTGTCAGACGTTTGGTCTATGGTCTGATATATACATATATATATGCTGGGCCGGATTTTAGCAGGGGCTTACGGGGCTGCAGCCGGGGCCCGGCATTTCGGGGCCCCAAGGATGTTTTATATTTTTGTGAATGGATAGTGTCAGAATTTAATGAATCACTGCATGATTTTGAAAGCACCGATGAAAAATGTTCCAATTTGTTCTGGCAAACGTCCGTCCTTGAATGCTTGCTTGTTATTGGTCCACTTTGACGCATCTTCACGCATTGGGGAGGAGGAGCGTCAAGGGAATATTATTTTACAATGGCGGACAACCGAAAATATGACAGCGGAGCGCAGAAAAGAAGGAAGAGAAAAAAGAGCATCGCGCCAAAGAGGCGACAATCAAAATGCCTAAACTGACAGGCTTTTTTAAACCTGTTAGCGGAGATGGAGCAGAAACCTCATTATCCCCGCTCCTCAAACCCTTAGCTATGCTAACACCGGCACTAAGATCCCGCCAGAACCTTTAACCGTGACTGAGTCGGTGGCTGGACTGGCGTCTGTGGAGTCAGAGTCGGTGGAAGCGGATCTTCTTCCGCAGATGGAAAGTCGACTGTGGATCCGTACAGTACCGATCCGGCGCATTGGGGGGAAATTGACGAGTCCGTGCGTGCTTACTGGGCTGAGCGAGGACCGGAGAGCTGTCAAAATATGAATGTTGGCTTTCTAGCTTCAGTACGGTGTACAAGCATCAAAAGCGTCACTTCCAAATCTCACTTTAAACGCAAGATGTTAAATGGTGAGTATATCGAAAGACCGTGGCTGCTCTACTCTCCATCCACCGGAGCTGCATTTTGTTTTGCATGCCGCATTTTCAGCAATGCTAATACTCAGTCAAACTTTGAAACTGGTTTCAGTGACTGGAAGCACGCAACTGAAAGCAAATGCCTAAACTTTAAAAAATCCTTCAGAGGGCAGCACTTTGGACTTACCTGGGTCAGGATATTTTCTGAAAACTACAGTATGCCTGATCTCTTTTTTCTAGGAGATATTGTTTATATCCATGTTCTGTCTGACTGGCAGAGAAGCACTTTTTTGACATTTATTTCCTCCACTATTTACCAAGAACTTTAAAACCAAAGAAACAGTTTGAGTTTTGATATATTCCACTTGTACTTATATGAACTTGTAAATGCTGGGGATATTTGTATAAATATTGTTTTACTCGCTTTGCTTTGTAAAAGTATATTTGAGCATTGCACTTTCTTGCACTCAATCTGTTTTATAGTTTGTGTTGAAGTCCAGGCAACAATAACTATTCAGTGATTTTATTTTGTGATGCAAGCATCATATTCTAGTTTCAACCCCAACATGTGGTTTAGTCTTTCTAGAAAAGAGTTCAGAGTTGTTTGTAGTTTGTGACAACTGGCTTATTAAAGTTGTAGGTTGTCAAAACTTACTGTCTGGTCATTTTCTGCTCATCCTCTAAAACAAAACAAAACATATATATATTTATATATATTTTTTTTTTTTTTTACTCTAGCCCAGGGGCCCCCATCCTGACTCCAGCCCAGGGGCCCCCATCCTCCTAAATCCGGCCCTGCTTTTGGGTACATATATATGCCATGCATATTTAATTATGACACCCCACCGGGAGGTTTGTAGAGTGGGTGGGACTGCTGTATCGAGACATCTCCAGCAGAATTATGGTTAACGGGTTAACAGGTCTTTTCATTCGGACAGATAGCCTTTTCGCTCATGGTTCGCTCTCTTCTCTGCCGCTAAGCTTCATGGGAAAACACATAACAACATAACAGCACCCTCTAACCGCTACAATATTTTAGTAAATACGCTGAAGAACGGCAAACACTTGGAAGGCGACGCCTAACAGCTAAAGGCACTGGAGCCTCATCATGGTGGGTTCGTCCAGCTGAGTGACTTCCAAAACGCATGGTCCGCCGCCTGACCTGTTGGGTCTCCTGGACTCTATCATCTTGTCTTAATTCATCTGAAGAACTTGATCTCTCTAATAAACAAGTCGAACAAATAGGCTCAGAAGGGATCCGTTGGTCTTGCCGATATTTGTCAAACACATCGTCCTCAGTTTCTGAGAATGACAAGCCCAATGATGTACTCTCTGTTACCTCATCAGTTTCCTCAGATTGGCCAAAAGAGATGTTATAAAATTCACGATTGATGTCACGATTCTCTGCCTCAATGACAGCAGTCTCTTCTTCTGGAATTATTGTTTCCGCAGCAGCATCTCTGTCTGTTGTAAAAAATGTGTCTTGATTTTGCTCGTGTTGCTCCCTGACAGGAGTAAGGACTTCAGTAAGAATCCTTGTTAGTTTCTTTTCATCCACTTATTAATATGCTTAAATTCTGCGGGTCGTCTCGTCTGATCTGAGGTCGTAGCCGAGTGTGGTGCGGGGCGGAGGAGGGACTCAGCCGCACAACCGGTTTCCGGCTGTGCGGAAACCGGGCCGGAGCCCGTTAACATTAATTAATTAATAAATAAATAAATAAATAAATAAATAAATAAATAAATAAATAAATAAATAAATAAATAAATAAATAAATAAAAAAAAAAGGTTGTGCCTCTAAAGTGAAACAAATTAAGTGGGAAGAGGAAGGAATTTTTTCAGCATTACATTTTCTTTGCTGCTTTCACATCACAAGAATTTCATTTCCAAAGAACTACAGTCCAGTATTCAGAACAACCAGACAGATTTGACTTCAACTATTTCTGAAACCAAAGTTTGGTGTTTCAGTTTCAGTTGCATGAGAACCATAACCACTTTATTTTCATTTTCATCATTCAATTTTTTAAGCTTTCACTTCTAATGACTAATGAGCCAATGTACTCCTAAAAACCTACAAATTACAATACTTTTATTTCCAGTTTACTAAAGGCACAAAAGAAAGCACACAAGCTTGTTTGGTCTGATAGCGTCAGACCAAATGCTTGTCAGACGTTTGGTCTATGGTCTGATATATACATATATATATGCTGGGCCGGATTTTAGCAGGGGCTTACGGGGCTGCAGCCGGGGCCCCGCATTTCGGGGCCCAAGGATGTTTTATATTTTTGTGAATGGATAGTGTCAGAATTTAATCAATCACTGCATGATTTTGACAGCACCGATGAAAAATGTTCCAATTTGTTCTGGCAAACGTCCGTCTTGAATGCTTGCTTGTTATTGGTCCACTTTTGACGCATCTTACGCATTGGGGAGGAGGAGCGTCAAGGGAATATTATTTTACAATGGCGGACAACCGAAAATATGACAGCGGAGCGCAGAAAAGAAGGAAGAGAAAAGAAAAAGAGCATCGCGCCAAAGAGGCGACAATCAAAATGCCTAAACTGACAGGCTTTTTTAAACCTGTTAGCGGAGATGGAGCAGAAACCTCATTATCCCCGCTCCTATATTTATATATATATATTTTTTTTTTACTCTAGCCCAGGGGCCCCCATCCTGACTCCAGCCCAGGGGCCCCCATCCTCCTAAATCCGGCCCTGACCATTGCGACTACAATGATTAGATGGATTATAAGCTGGGAGCATTCAAAAGCTTGATTAAGATGGTTTGGAGTTTGGGAGAAATGGCCTTGTTGACAAGCAGCTATAAAAGCCTTTCAACTCAGCCATTTGAAGGGGCAGCCACATAAAGAGCTGAGGAAAATGGCTACATACTCTGAGTGCACCATAGTGATGGTCGATGGCTTCCACTCATAGAATATTGCCATATCCTTTATGCTTCTCCACTGCGTTGCCTATATGAGGCACTGAAAAATGCATTTGATTAAAGGCCCCTCGGCACAAAAGACGCACTGTGGAGTCCATTAGCCACAGAGACAAGCAAGGAGGAAATGCTCGCGTTCGGAGACGGAGAGGCGTAAAAAGGAGCGAAACTGTGGTTGAAAGGTTCAAGGCGAGCACCGAGGAAATGAATCAGAACTCTATTTGATGGGATCGTCTGGGAGGAAGAGAGACGAAGAGCCCACGAGGCAGAGCGGGCTGTCGGCAGCACCGCCGAGCGGGTCGGACTCTCTGCCGAGGCGAAGCGGAAGCACAAGGACAATTACAGAGATGACAGATGCTGGGAACCAACATGGGACAGGATGCAAGCACACTGAAGGAGGGGTGGTTCAGACCATGCTTCTCTTCACGTTGTCGTTTGTCATTGATCCAATATGGCAGATTGTTGAGTCTCTATTTTCTATATAAAGCTGGCATATCAGTGTTAAGCATTGGGGAAGGGGCGTGTTTAATACAGGAGTGCAATTCATTAGGATTACATTTTGCTCTATTTACCAGATCACTTGACTCACTAGCTGCATTTCCAATACAAACTCTGTCGATATTCCACTAATGTTGAAAAAACTATTTCGCAATTGCAGTGTTTTAAAGAAATTAACACAATTTTTTTTTTTAAATCACACGTGAATAAGTTTGTTCACACGATGTTGTTAAAAAAAAGAAACCATGCATCGGCATCATCCTCCAGCCACTTCCTGTTTGGCGTCTTTGTGGTTTGCGCCAGTGGCGAACTATGTGATCCGGAAAAGGGCTTTCATTTTTAATCAAAATTAATTTTGATTTAAAAAAAAATCAAAAATCTTCCCATCCTAGCACCAAAACTGATATGTATCAAAAAAACTAGTTTGTTTTTTTTTTTAATTGCTTTTTCATTAAGCAATTTTTATTTTTATTTTTAAAGAAATGTCAGTTTGCTCAACTGCAGAGTCAACGGGAACACATCTGCTGCTACAATCTCCAACTTTCAATTCATTCTTGAAATCACCGCGAGTCAAATCAAGCGAGGATCTTCCGACGGCTGAATGAACGCAACACGTTTCCTCCTCTCGTTTCCCACGTTTTTATTGTTAGCTTTCTACACCCCGCTGGAAAACATCACTCCGACCGTCCTCTCAATCTGCTACTGTGTGCGTGGACAGGTAGATGGGGCCGATCAGAAGGCGCATGCAGGTCTAATTCATCATTTCCAGTTAACGCAATCATATCGCCATCCCTCTGGAAAACAAAAAAACAAAAAGAACAGACGGGTCGTCATTTAGCCTGCAGCCTTCTGTCCGGGGAGACCGCTGTGTGGCTGAATGTGCCTGTGAAAGCCTCCATCCTGCCTTCAGCATCGGTCCTTTTCACCGCTGCCATAATTACCCCTGTGTGAGGGTAACCAACAGTGGCGGGTCTCATTACACCATGATATGGGTCCCGTCTGCACATACAGGCACACGCACACCGCCGATTTACATACGAATGTATCCAGTTTTGAACGCACTCATCTAGCCGCCCACACACAACGCTATAGCATTTACATATAAAAGTGTTAATGTAGGACACACACACACACACACACACAGAGAACCACCCATTCATACACTCACCACACACATACGGGCCACTCATAAATTTAGACACTTCCGTCAGAAGGCCTTCACCAGCCGACAGGGATATGAACCCAATATAGCATCCCAGAGATAAGCCGGTGACTCTGGAAGCAGAACTAATATTATTTGCACGCTGTCGAACGTTTATCTGGCACCGCCTGCAAAGTGATGGTTCGGTGTCACTTTTGTTTAATAATGATGTGCCAATAGTAATATGCCTGCTGGCTGGAAACCTATTACAGTTCAAAAGATTATCCAAATACAATCTAATTTGGAATATTGCGTTTTGACAGGCTGTGACTGCAGGAGGTGGGATGGTAATGCGATATTTTCTTTCCTTTTTAAAAGATTCCAATTAACATTTTTAATGCTCAACAAACCGACGGTGACGGCAAAATATGCAGAGGTGTCTGACTGCGGTAAATCTCCTGACGGGATTCGGAGGAAGAGAGAGAGAGAGAGAGAAAAATACAGGAGCGAGAGAAATAACTTCCGTGCATTGCTAACTTTTGATTAGCTTAATGATGTTTGGACGCTCCCTGTCAGCTGACTTTGAGATTAGAAAAAAAACAAAAAAAAAAACAACCTTAACCTTCAAATACTGTGCAGGAGAGGAAAATGGGACCTTGCAAACAGAAAAGCCCTTACTTGTCTTTCGTTGTTTGAATCAGACATGGCTGCTGCCTTCTGCTGTTCGTTTTAGCTACCAGACAGCTGGGTTATGCTCCCTTACATCCCACATTTGAACCACAAACCACAAAGTATTTTATTTCCATTTTATCTTTTAGATTAGCCTAAAAGAAGTGCATAATTGCTATGGTTACACTTGTATGTTGCTGTGCTGCATCTCTGCTAGCTTTGCAAATGTAGAAACAAAATATCTTGTCAACGCTTCTTTCAAATGAGCTTAAACTCAGATTGGTTCGAGAGAACTCAGAAAAGCACGTTTGGATTTTCTAAGCACAATTTCTCAATTGGTTTCCAGTCTGGACTTTGGCTAGACCAGCTATACAAAGGAGTTTGCTTCAATGTAAACAATTCCATTGTAGCTTGGGTTCAGGGTCGTTGCCCCGGTGAGGTGATCATTCACTGGATTTTTAGAAATTTTCAGCATTTTAAAAGGGCAATGTTACGTAAAAATGACTATATTATAATATGCTATGTTATTCCCTCATCAAAAACATACCTAGGGTGTTGCTTTGATTCTTTTATGTATGTTTGAAAAATACTTTCATCTCTCGTGGCTGTGCAAAAACACCTGGGTGGGTCCAGATCTGACTTCGAGACGTAGCTCCTTCTCAGAGCTGCAGTTTCCAAACTCACAGATCTGCCCTCCTCTGTGACCCCACCCCACTCAGCTCCTTCAGACTAGCCAGCAGCAACTAGCACCTGCTGGAATTGTGCATTCTGAGCTTATTTCATGAGCTACTTCTAAATGAGACGTTGGTAAAAATGCTAAAGGATCAACAGAGAAGCCATGTAGTGATGACCAGTGATGTCAGTAACGCGTTAATTTGTAACGCGTTACTGACGTCGGACCACTTTTTTCAGTAACGAGTAATATAACGCGTTGCTATTTCAAATCGAGTAGTCAGACTACAGTTACTTATCAAAATCACTGTGCGTTACTATCTTCTTTTTTTTTATTTACCGTAATCGTATTTCCTCTACTCGTCTTGTCGAGTGACCGACGTCTCTATGCGACAGAAATGTAAACAATGGAGGAAGATTTTGTTGGTGGAAAAACTGGAACTATTTTCAGTTTCTGTCGCCAAGTCCGATTATTATAAGCGGCTTTGGGCTTCATTTTTTTAAAGTCGCTTGCAAATTTAATGAGCGGCGGGTTGCGCCTTTTTGGGCTCGTTTTTGAACGTGAAGTTGCTCATTTGGGTTTGGAAATAATCAGACTCATAATAAATCCCAGAATTTGTCCGTCATTAAGGTAGTTTTACTCAGTCTCTCCCTGTCCATCATTTCCCCGATGATCCGTCCCGCTGTGTCTTTGTTAATGTCAAGTTAATGTATTACCTCTGAATGACGTCGAGCTTCGCGTTGCGCTCCAGAAAACGGCAAACAACGAGATCAATATGAACAGCGCAATAAACGTGAAAACAGCCACGAATAAACGTGTCCGTAGTTGCCAATAATTATAATGGAAACTTAACGCCATTATAATTATTAATATTAAGATAAGTGTCACAAATCTGTGCAGCCATCTGAGTTGTGGAGCTGCAGGAGGAGCGCTGTGCGCTGAGCTTTGAGACCAAACGCAGGGCCGTAACGCAGAATCTGGAGGCTGGGGGGAGTTGGGGGGGGGGGAAGGGGGTGGGCTTTAAAATCCTTCTTAGAGTTTTCCAGACAACAGTGGACCACACAAATTACTCACGTTTTTTATTTTTTTGTACAATCTCCTCTTCAGTTCAACCTTATCAGTGGAGACACATTGTTGATGTTACCATTATAAAATAGCTTACAAAAAAGTATTGATAAAGCTCAATGTGATTTTCACAGGAGGCGGAGCGTTGTTGTTAGCAGCTGCTGAAAGTAACTAAAAAGTTACTTTTAATGTAACTTAGTTACTTTCCAAATCAAGTAGTCAGTAATATAACTAAGTTACTTTTTCAAGGAGTAATCAATAGTCCGATTAAAGTTACTTTTTCAAAGTAACTATGCCAACACTGGTGATGACATCCTGAAGGTAGTTTCAGCAGGAGCAGAAGGTTCTTAAAGGGACAGAGGCCCAATTTCAAGCAATTAAATTACATCACAAATTATGTTTCATATATACAGAATTTCTACAACTGAAATTAACATACTTACTTGATTATGCTATAAAATTTCACTAGTTCCCAGGAAAACACATAAAACTGCCCCTTTAATACTTTTTGAAGGTGCTTTTTTGTTTTTTTGGTGATGGATAAGATTACACCCAAACTGAAATGGAGGTGATGCTGTATATTCTGACGATTGATACCAGGCTAAAGAGCAGACGACTCATGGATTTGAATACTCTCCTTTGCAAAGCAATAATTATTCGAAACCTTCAAACCTGCAGCTGTGAATTTAGCTCCCTATTTGTCACCTTCATCTCATAAATACTTAACCACAGCAGAACAACAGAGTAGATCAAATGGATGAGGAAGAGGCTTTTTTTGTGCAAGTTATTAAAGCTAATAACAAAATCCATCCTGTATAGACTAACATTGTTTTATATCTTCAATATGTTAATGTTGAACGTGTTCCTGAGGTTGTTTTGTGATGAAGTGTTTTTAATTTACCCTCCACACTCTTCCTCTGTGCCTCCCCTCCGCTGGTCACACTTTCCTCCTTTCGCTCACTTATTTCCTGCTCTTTGCACGACTGACAGCCAGCAGGGAAGCTGCGAGTTGTTGCTTCAATCAGGACGGAGGTAACGGGTGCAGCAACATCACAGGTGCAAAAATCATAAGGTTTCAACTCGCTTCTCCATTGCCCCTGAATTAAAAAGAAAAAAACAACAACACATTGAACTTTGTCATTTCTACGCGTTTGCTGCCGTAGCTTCTCTCGCTGTGATAAAAAAAAAAAAAATATATATATATATATTTTCCATGAGGTGTCTGAAAGTGAAAGCAGCAAACAGCTGGTGTGTACCTGTGCTGTTAATTTATGCAGAGTTCCAGCTCACAGGTTTGTTGGTGAGCTTATGCTTTCACACCTGGCAAGAACAGTTATTTGACTGCAGAAAAGGCTTTATATTTTATTATTTTAATGGGCCTTTTCTGTTTTGTTTAAACAGCCTGAGCCAATAATCACTGAATAATTCGTTCATTGTTCAACCCTCTGATGCCTAAGTGGGTCTTTTTTGACCCGGTGAGGTCCATTTTTCTTTGTAGTGAAACATTTTCATCACTTCATATTCCAGGTGTTCCTCAGAAAACATGTTTCTAACATCAGGCAATTCAAATTTTTAAATGACTTTTTATACATTTTAAGAAATAGCATGTTTTATATCACTGCCCCATTCTTCCGTGAGTGGGTCAAAAATGACCCGCATTCATTTCCTGTGGAATTTAATGGGAATCTTTGCTTCTTAGAGTCAAACTCTGGTATATCAGGATATGTTGCAGATATGAACTCCCATATATTCCTCAGGACAATGTAGCTTTTTTCCAAGGCCATCAGATCACAGCAAGGTTCACATCGTGTTCAAGGGCAGACATTAAAAACAAACAAAAAAAAAACCCAGTCCGTATTGCCAATATTCCTCTTTTATCGAGGTCCCTCTATTGCCAGAATTCATACATTATACATACAACAAAGGAACAGCTGCTGTTGATACTTGTTGGTCGTTATTTCTCCACGTCTTGCGTTCATTTGCTGACAAGGATCAGAGGAACAGGTGCTATTACTGCATATTAACACCTGTTTCCAGGATTATCTCCAAGTGGCTACCACACAGACATTCTGGAACTTATTATTAATAATAATAATTTCTATGTGGTAGTCATAACGTTCTCTGGTTGGGTTCTCTCTCCATTTTCCTGCCGGTGACCAGGATCCTCCCTGAGCCCTGAACAAGTAGGAACTGAAGGAAGATTAAAATGTGGGTTACTACATTACAGCACCTTGCAGATGTTTTTACACCCATAGAAGCTTCCCATGTTTAACACATCGTAATCAACAAGCTCAGTGTATTTTACTGGAATTACAATACAATGCAACTTTATTTATGTACAACTGATCACCTGTATCTCACTTCGCAGCCTGCGTGTGCGGCTCATCTCCTCTTTCCTTCACACTGCGCAAGCGCGCAGCAACAAATCATGTCGTGAGGAACTACAACGCTCCGAGAGTGAAAGGGGACGTTTGCGTTTCGCAGCGTCAAATTACCTCGGGGGTGAAGCACGTCAAAATGCATCAACAGAACGACTCTAATATGACATTTTAAAAAACAAGCACTTGACGGAGTTTTGCTACATCGAGGCTCAACGCAAGGAAAAAATGACACCCGGAGCAATCAGACAGCAGGTAAAGCAGCGCACAACTACCAACACTCACCCGGATTAGCATCACGGTCACACAGCTAAACAAATATCGCGAAAAATAAATTAAGTCTTTGGGCTGGCGGTGGGAAAGACGCTGGCTCTGCTCTTGCTATTGGACCACAGCTACGCCCTACTACAGATATGGCGCCATTCAACCTCCACCTGGCAGGGAACTCTCATACCGAATGTCTGCTTAAAGCTGAAGCATATAACTTAAACAAGATTTTACATACGTATTAAAACGTTCTAACATAAGACAGATAATGTCTGACAAATAATAAAGCTCCTCTGCCTTTGCAGTGATCGGTGACCGGGAGTGTCAGCAAAAAACCCTGATCAGAGCAACCCTGAGTAACTTTATTACCTTCAGTTTTAATAAAAACGCTTTATATATATCAAATACGACTAAACAGAAATTTCAGTTTGTAATTAAAAGCCTTAAAATCAGAATCCGTCTCTTTAAGAAACTTCTGCTCTTTCTGAAACTCTGCCTCCAGGAAGTCACCATAACATGGCTCCTCTATTAACCCTTTAACAACGTTTTTACTACTGTCACACTGAGCAGTAGCTTGCACAATGAGCTCAGCAGATGAACAGTTCCACCAGGTGGTTGCTAATTGCTCCTGGCTAGTCTGAAGGAGCTGAGTGGGGGAGTGATGGCGGAGGGCTGCTCTTCAGAAGCTTGGAAACTTGGATTCTGCAGCTCCAAGGAGAAGCTTTGCCTCAAAGGCAGGGTTAGGTCCATGCAGGTGGATGGTTGCCATGGAGATTAAATTATTTCTCAAACATGCATGAAAGAATCAAAGCAACATTCCAGGTATGCTTTCGATGAAGGAACAACATTACAATGGTGTAAAGCTCAAAAAAGTCAATTTTTACATGGCATTGCCCCTTTAAGACTTGAAAAAGATTCTCAGTTGACCTGAACTTTGACTGGGCCGTTTTAAACTAGGTGCTAAACTCAAAGCACAGGATAAAAAAAAAACAATCCAACCTCCACAGCATAGAGGATAAAAAAAAAAAAGCTTAATAGAAAGTTTGGTTGAATCACCACTGGAAGCTTTTTAATTCAGGAGGCTTTTTTTGTATCTGGGCCAACCTGGCATGGAAACAGTGATCAGATTTGACACCACCTACGATCTTCGGCTGACCACATGATAATTTACATGATGTTCTAAAATTCTATGCGTTTGTTGAGAGCAGGAAACAGTTAAAAGTATCTCTGGCTCGAGACTAAACGCCGCCATCGATATTTCCCCCCAAGCAGCAGCAGCACACTGGGAGGTAACTGCTTGGCTGGAGGACTTTCTGCATTTTGTAATATCAAACGTAAACAGCAGATGTGATGTCATGGTACCACATCCACGCAGCGGACTCAGAGGAAGCAGCTCCCGTCCCCTGCTCACACACACAACTACGCCGGCACATTTGGACAGCGGTAGCTGCCAATCATCTGGCCAGACGGCAGCCACAATCCTCAGCTTCCCACAACAGCGTGACTCACTCTCTGAGGTTCTGCGGTCGGTGGAGCGCGCCGGCTTCCATCTTCACAGGAAACGTTGGCTCCGCTTTCCTCGTGCGCGCTCACTAATAAAGCTGAGATCAACATAAAGGATGAAGCAGGAACAGAGAATCTGGGGATTTTATTTTGTGACACAGATGGCAACTATAACGTTGAATAAGTATTCATACTCTTTGCATTTCTATGAGCATTTCATTTAATAGACCAACAAAAAGTAAAAAAAACCAAAAACTTAATTTGGTGCAATATAGGCCGTTACAGGAGACCCTTCCTGCTGACAGCCATCACTATCTACAATAACTCTGAAGATTATTGTATTAGTATGAGTAACAACAACAATTAATTCATCTTTGAGATCAATAAAGTATTTCTGAAATTGATTTGAAAAAGTAGTACACCTGGTCTTCAAAGAGAAAAAGTGGGCCACCTTTCACTTTTAGATACTTAAACAAATCTCAGGTTACCCAATTAATAAATCGAGTTAATATTAGAGTGTTTTCACTCTTGACAGTCCAGTAGACTTGTTCAATTTGGGACCAAAGTTTGTTATATTTTCAGCTGCTGCGTTAAACAAACCGAACATGTTCCCCTCCTCGCCTGTGGTGGCGCTGCACCAAGTACCACTGAAGAAGACATGACTGCAACTTCCTTCTTCACTAAATGTAAACAAAAATAGGAGTTGTGTCAGATGTTAGCTTATAGGATTCTCTTGTTTTTGGTAAAAGATCACAAGTTGTTTCTCCTGGTAGCACTGGGAGAAATTTATTATTATAATTTTTTTTAGTTATTGTTACCCAGAATGCCCTGCGAAGCAGTTCACTTCCTGCTTTTGGAGCGACCTGCTGTCCGCTTGGCATTCACATCAGCCTTCAAATCGCGCCAGAGTGCACTTCTACCGAACAGAAACCTAAGTGTTAGGCGGGGCAAGAATTTACCATTTTGGTCCACATCGGAGTTCGATTGAGCATTTACGCCTCCCCAAACGAACCAAAGATTTCTAGACAATTGAAGTGGAGTTCAATTAAAGCGAACTAAACTGGGCTGGTGGAAATGCACTCTTATCGTAAAGACAGATACTCTGTGAAGGCAGCAGAGGTCTGCCACAAAACAAACAACCTCACAACCATCTGTTGAGGGGAAATAACTATTACTCAGAAGGTGAACAGATAGACATAGGAGGGAAAATGTGCATCTTCCATATTACTGCACCCATTACAGAGCTAAAGATAAATACACCCTTAATGAACAAGGTTTTCGCTCAATATCAGTAAGATTCAATTAAAGTGCTTCAAAAAAGGTATAGCAAAAGAAGTGAAAAGCTTCGGGGGTCAAAAGAACTGCAGAAAAAACAGAACTGCAAGGATAAAGTATTGACCTGAAATAAATATGGATTGCAATTTACTGTCTGAGCACATTCTGTCTCGACTGGCGAACATTAAGTGTCTCTCTTGTTAGTACGCGACTTGGGAGACAAGAGTGTGAGTCATCCCATTAAAGCAGCAGAAAGTACACACGCAGGGATATATGCAGCTCATAAACACAAACACACACACACACACACACACACCTCACAACCACATTATACAGAAACACTTTGCATACAGTATTTGTAGCGTTGAAATTTAATGCACAACGTTTTACATCTTGCTGATTCTAGCCGGTTGCGTAAGCAAAACAAAAACAACATTTAAGGTCAAAAACATTTAAGGTCAAATAAATTATGTTATGCATCAAAACCAGATAATGAATGTCTAAAATACTTAAGTGAATTGATACTAGTTCAAACAACCTAAAGTTTGACTGATAAAATTGGTGCTTAAAATAGTCGGTTCAGCTAATCAATGTTTACAGAGACTGCAAACTCCCGTAAATACCCTTAAAAAATGGATTAAACCATAATAATTGTAATAATTTGTTTTACAGACCAACCATACCTAAATTTTGAATTTGTGTCAAATCAAAATACGTTGGAGTTTTAGTTCTTTATGGCTGTTCACACAGCAGCCTGAAGTGACCTAATTCTTTTTTTCTTTTTGCCCTAATGTGACCTGTATCTGATCTTTTTCTGACAGTCTGAACAACACAGGTCGGATTTTTTTGAAATACGATCCAGGCCACTTTGATATCCGATTCTAATGTTGCTCAGTTCATCTAAGTCCACTATTAAGACATTATACAAATATACAAATAAGCTCAAATTAAATATTACAACAACAAAAAATACATTCTAATGCAATATTTCCACTTTAAGTACTCAGTGCAGAAACCTTTGGCCCATGAGTACAATGCTTCCGCTCGAAGCTAACAATACAACGTCCATGTTTCATTCCTAACAGAGTTTATAAACACAGTTATGCTTCGACCCCAGACATCCGAGTATTTAGTAATTACTAAATAATGTCAAAACGTAACATTAAAAGAACTAACTTTAAAACCAATAAATAACAACTCAGACTTGCAAAAAGAATCTTCCATGCAGCGCCGCCATGTCACCCTTACCTTTTAGGTCACCTCCTCTTACCCAAGCCGCCGAATTAAGGTCCCGCCCCCCTAACCTGATAGGTTACGTTATTGGGCCTTCATTTTTCCCAATTGGTCAGCATCGTGAAACGACACCTGCTTGTCCAATCCCATTAAGAGAAAGGAGAGATTTTGAACTGAGAGCTTCAAGTACATACAAAATATGGTAATTGACAAAGACACGCAATTAAAAATTCACAGGCAACATCTTCAAATGTAACATTTACCATGTACCAGATGTCTGGCGCAAGCTTTGTGAAAATGTAATAGCTACATTAATGAGTTGTTTTGCATTCAAAGTCAGAGTCACTAGCTCCTGCATTTTAATGTACACAGTGCCTTGTATTTACACTCCTTAAAGCTGCAGTATCCAACTTTGAGAAAAATATGTTTTTCAAGTATTTGTTAAAACTGTCACTGTATTGAGGCAGATAATCTGTGGGGGCGGGCGGATTAGGAGAAACAACTTATCGCTACAGGAAAACCATTTTTCTGCTGTCATGAATGGCTATGTTAGCTAGCATTAGCTGTAGTTTAGTAAAGAGCAAGTGGGAGGGTGTGAGAAGCAAGTACATGAGCATGATTGCCAGCGCTAAGACCGTCCTCCTGGCTCTGACTGGTTGTATCTTGATGAGCGGTGCATTTCTGTATTCTGTTTAAAGTCAATTCAGCACTGCTTTTCTGTATCAGATTGGTATTGGCTGATGCTAAATCTCAGATATCGGTATCGAAAGTGAAAAAAGTGAATCAGTGCATTCCTGGTAACAATGTGGCAAAAAATAAAATAAAATAAAATAAAATAAAATAAAATAAACCCAGGGGGTGGTGGGATGCATTTTTGCAAGTCTCTGTACATCTCTTTCTGCTGTATTGTCTTTCTTGTTTCTTTTAACACAAAAGGATCCAAACACAGAGATACTTGGTATGCAAATTACAATTTTATTTTTGGTCCTTTGCTTTTCACTGCTGTTGCTAACCCCAGTTTTATTTCTGGAAAACAATAAAATGGCAAACGACGAAACACGGTCACATCCACCTGAACTACTGCAGCATATCCCGACACTACGGCGGTCCCACTATTTACAGTTTTTAACCATTAACTCCCGGCGAACAGGAAGACCCAACTGGACAGATGGCAATTTCCCTTTACCTCTGCGCTACTACTGTTTATACCTGAAAACAACAAATCTGATACACGTGAGGATAAAGAGAGATGGCGATGTCAAGGACCAATCAGGAGAGAGACTTTGTTCTGAGTTCAAAATAGAGCACTTGCAGCCCAACTGTTGCCTAGAAACACAGATTACAGGCAATTACAGCAACAGATTACAGTGGGGAGAAAATAGGTGGTACTGTCAAAGGAGTACAAATTACAGTGTGTGTGGGTGACGGGGTGAGTGGCAGCATGCGTGACTCTACATGTGTTTCATACAGTAAAACCGAGCATTAGCACAGATGTGTGAAAATGTAAAACCAGTTGGTTAATGAATATTTTCTTATCTAGAGCCTCCGTCTGCGTGTCACCGCACTGATGAGGGTCTCACACAGGGTCCTCTGGATGTGGAAGTCGTAGTTATTATTTTAGAATAACGTTGATATTAAAAAATAAAAGTGCTAAACTGTCAAAGACATGAAATCCAATCTAATTAAAATTTTTAAAAAAAGCATGCCCTTTTCTTATTCTTCCATTTCATGTCTAACAATATATGGAAAAACAACAACAAAAAAACATTACAGATGATAAAATAATCTACAAATCTTAGGTAGTCAAAAGAACATTGTGTATTACAGAGCATCATTGGTAATTTAACAAAAACCTAGTTCAAAGATTTGCCATCCATATTTCTACTGTTTTCTAAATTAAATCAAATCAAAACTGCCTGAAGAACCACAAAGCTTATGAAACCAATTCGTTGAGTCAGGATGGAGATATTGCTGCTCTGTAAAATCCACGGCATAGACCAATGAATCCTCTCCATCACTGGACAGTGACTGGACAGGCAATCTACAGCCAAACTCTTGAAACAAAGAAAAATCAAAACCCAGCCATCACCCCAAAACTGAAGTGGATTAAAATGCTGCAGATAAAAGAAACAAATACATGAGATCTTCATTAGACTAGGAGCACGTTGGTGAAACGAGTATCAATTTAAGGTAGACTGATAAGGTTATTGAGGGAAATGATTAGTTCAAGCTAAAGCGAGTAAGATTAGTTTGTTAGTTTTTCCGATAACGTTTTCAATTTGATTTAGTTTTTGTTAATTGTCGTGTGTTTTTTTTTTTTCCATCTTGGATAATTCTTGCCCAACTATAAGACTTTGTAAGGACAAGAGGTGATGTGATGCAAAATATTCACCAATCACTACGACTCCAATTGAGATTTCTTGTTTTGTGCAGCTTTGATGTCAAATGAATTCAGATTTCTCTCTCTCTCTCTCTCTCTCTCTCTCTCTCTCTCAAAAAAAAAGAAATATCATAAACAGCTGGAAAAAGTTTGGAACTTTCAATTTAAATTTGACTTTCAATGTCTTTTAAATCTTAGCAGTTAAGTTGAATGTGGCAGGAAACAGCCACCGTGCTCCATGCAACTATCCAGTCAATTAGGATGTAATTTTAATAAAATACAGACAAAACAATTACAGAGATGAATGATTTGAACTGTGTACAACTTACCACCAATTAGTGCGATTTGCAAGGTTGCCATAGCTACCTGCAATAGCAGTCTGTATGTGAATTTCTCTAATGTTAAAAATATGTTACTGTGGGGTAAAGTTTACTCACTTTGCATCTGCTAAAATTGTTATATTAGGAATGTTACTTGACAGCTGCAAAAAGATTTCTACTTCTTTACCATGAAAACAACTTTTGTTATCTGTTAAAGTGGGAGCAATTTGGATAACAAATATATTTTAAGAGTTACAAAACCAAAAAAAAAACAACCCCACCTCTCAATTGCCTTCAGAGTCTTATCTGTCTAAAATAGAGAGGCGCTCACATATACGAACGATGACATCTTGTCTGGGATAGGAGAGCGACTGCCTGCTTTTGTTAAAGTAAAATGTGTTTGAGGAAAAGGCCTTTCCAAAGGTATTACATCAAATGAATCTGAAGCTGCTTACTGACGCCGCAGGATAAAGATGGAGTAAGCACTCTCTGCTTTGATCTGTGCAGAAAAAGTGTTTGAGCTACTTGATAATAGGTAGCCAAGGAGGATGGATTTCTTTTTTTTCTTATTCAGCAAAAACTGCTTCTCTTTTTGAAAGGATTATAAAACAGCTGGAATGATAAGGAACATCCCAAACGTACGGGATGAAATACAAGGTGGTTTGTGTCAAAGTCGAGACAGATTTCTCTGGCAGGGATTCAGCGGCTAAACGACTGAGGTGATGACAGGTTTTGGCTTTGGAGAGACACAAAGTACGTCGAGCAGGAAAATTTGCTCTTTCATTGTGGGATTTCAATTTTTCTGTCCGTCAGGTAAAAAAAACAATGTCTACTGATAACAGCAAATCTCATTAATAAACAGAAAACAACTTGTCTCTTAAAATGTTCCACCTGAATGTTACTTATGACAATATGTGCCAGATGCAATTACTTTTATTCAGTGCAGGAGCCAAATGAAGGAGACTGTTTGACTGTACCGACCATGTGACTAAGGCTACGTTTACATGAGACTGCAGTCTGGAAACTGCTGGTATTTTCAGATGTTGATTGGGGGAAAAGTTCCATGTTTAGACAACGCCGCAAAAGACACCCTGCGTCAGCTGTAGTTGTCATGCCAGGCCACTAGATGGTGCTGTGAATTTAGCATGTAGTCAAAACACTCGTCCATCAGCTTCCCTCTCACAAACATCCTCCTCATGGACGTTTGTGAAGGGGATAATGGATAATGCCCTTACTTATTGTTTTTATGTTTATATCTAGATCTCTACCGTCAGTTTTATTTTTTTCATGTGCTTTTTGTTTTTACTTTAAATAAAATTATTGAGGGAGAGAACTAAAAAAAGGATGTGAAGAAAAGAAACGGAGCTCACCCACTTCAAAATAAGAGCATGAATGAAGAGTGGGTAACCAAAACTTCAACAAAGATGTTGAACTTCATTTAACTGAAAGTTTACAAAATACTCCAGTAAATAATCAGTTTGGGATTTATCTGGGAAAATTAACTTAGGGGAAGGTAAGAGGGCTGAACATTTTCAAGCTAGGAAAACTACCAAAGCGCAGAGCTAAAAATTAGCTCCGCTATTATCAGATTAGCTGAAATGTGAGCCCCATTGTACCGGAGCAGAAATTAAAACATCTATCCGTTTCCTGACATATTCTTTGTTTCTATTTAGCACTTTTCTATTCCTGCTTTCATCGAGGTGACGTCTGTGTTCAAGGCTGACTTCTCAGTTCTTGTGCTCAATCTTTTTGTCTCACAGGTGGTGCTACTAATGTAACTATCATGAGCTACAAGTATGAAAAGAAATTCTCTCCAAGTATGATGATATATATGTTCTTTAAGCTGCAGGAATACATCTGTGGTGAATACTGTTTGTGGTAGTTAACGGTGTAAAACATTATTTTATGTAGGGCAAATTCACTGTACAGAAGATAAAATATAACTGGATTTTTCAAGTTCAATCCACTTGGTTGCGGACAACTGCACCAAGTTGAAAGCTGTCTGTAAACTTCACAACTTACATTGTACCAACACTTTTATTGTGTTTGATCAGTCAATACAGTATGTACTCAAAAAGCTGTCTGGTTGTTTTACTGGGTGTGCGTTATAATTATAATGGTTGTGTGCTGAACAAATACATCCCACAGTCAATAGCTCTGTTTTTCTGCTGCTTCACGTTAACTGGGTCATTTCTCTGGGTCTCATTTTTATTAAAGGGTAAAGCTGTTATGATTATTTCCAATGATCAGAACTCTTCAGATGGCTCTAATATTCTTTAGGGCTCATAGAGTAACCCAGTTATGGCTTAAAGTTTTGTTCAAAAACACCTCTATTGTAAGGAAATCTTAAGAAAGTAATTGTTATCCTTAGAAGAATTTCAGTAATAATTTATTTTATTTTATTGTCTAAATTAGGACTATAAAATGTATAAATTGGATGTGTTTTGAAGATGGTGATGGGAGACTTTTTAAAAGAAAATCAGATTTAAAATGTGAACGCACTACACAGCATGTGTGAGTCTATAGTGAGTCTATAATCCAATCAGAGGCGACAGGGAAGAGATGTAAACAAGGGCTCACAATCAGATACTGTGCCTCTTTTTAGGAAGCGGGTTGCACATTTTTCACTTTAGCCAGAGTAAAAGGCATCTTCCCTTCTCCAGTATCTGGTGGCTTAGTGATCACATCCCTGAATCCCCTCCACTTCGAGCCCGGCTCCCCCCGCTGATCCACTTCCCTTGGTCGGTGGAACAGTCGCTCTTTAAGGTTGGCCTTGGGCAGAACCCAGACGACCACCCCCATCACAGCCAGCGCGGAGCCCAGGCACGACAGCCCGATCCCGGACGCCGTGCTGAAGTGCACACCCCTGTTGTAGCTGATGGCCTGGGGGTCCACGAAGAAGAGGTCTCCCTCGCCGAAAGACTCGATTTTGTGGGGTGAGGAGTAAGCGACGGAGAGAGACACAACACCTGCCATCAGCATCAGCAGACCCAGAGCCAAGGACACCTGTAGTCAGCAAATACACAAAAAGAGCTGAGGAGGTCATTTCTATAGGTTGTGCTATCTGCATGGAGCTCCCATGTTCTTATTATGAAAGGTTAATCATACTAGAGAGGGAAAAACAAAGCAGGAGGTCTGCATGGACTCCCCTCGACGATACAAATACCACAGGCTCATTCAACATGTCTGCAGTCTCTCATGAAGAGTACACAATCTCTAGACTCGAGAAATTAACAGCTAACAGAAGATAACAGCTAACAGGCACTAACAACTAGGAGGCGCTAACAGGCGCCAGCAGCTAGCAAGCAACAACAGCTAGCAGAAGCTAACAGGAGATTATGGTTCACAGGCACTACCAGCAGGCATTAGGCACTAATGGCTAGCAAGAGCTAAAAACTAGAAGGCAATAAGAGGTAGCAGCCTACAACAGCAGGCAATTTTGATGTGTAAAATTTGACCAGCTATGTTTTTCTATTAAGTATTTCTCCCTATATAATATATATATTTTTAAAAATATATATATTTTAGCAAAAAACCAACAAGTTTGGTCAAATTTTACCTAGGCAAAAATGTACCAAACGTGGTAAATATTTTTACAAAATTGATTTACTTTATTCTCCTAAAGTGGAGAATATTTTTTTTAATTTCCCACTTTAGGAAATAAATATTACACAAAGAGGGTAAAAAAAATTTCAAACAGTTTAATCAATCAAGTCAAGAACAAAGTAAAATTTGGTCTTTTAGGGCTTCCATAGAAGGCTGTGTTTAAGCTGCCTTGTGCAGAGCTCAGTGAGTTTACCTTCCAGACAGCTGAGTTCCACCACAGGGCAGATCTGTGGCTGTGGGCTGACCCCCGGTTCTCTGGGTCCCTCTCCCACACGGAGGAAGAACACCCTTCATAGAAGTGATGCAGATAGGAGCGAACCCCAAACTGAGGACAGCTGGATCCCGCCTGGAACAGCATTAAGACCAAAGTGACTACAGTACACATGACAAACAAATGGCCCATGTGATGTTTCATTTCTGAAATGTTGCCATTTTTATGCCAGCTTTAATAAAAACTGTACAAAGCCCGTCTTCAGTCAGAGGCTTCTTCAAATTTTGCTGTAAAACAGACTGCTACAGGAGATCTTTCATACTTACAGCCATCAATATCTACCATAACTGTTGAATTAAATTAGTTCCAACAACATTTAATTTCCCTTTGGGATCAGTGAAGTATTGTTGAAGTGAATTGAATATGCTTTGAACTATAGAAACTTGGCAGAAGACTGGGAGCAGAAATATTCAATACAACAAATTCGATTCCAGATGATTCTCAGTTGTAATCTAGCTAGCTCACCTCACTGCCAGAAGATTCTCCTCCTGATCCAGATGTACACCCTTCAGGGCACAGCGCCATTGTTCACCTCTTTAGCTAGAGTAAGAACAAAGAGTAAACAGGTGCATGTTATATCTGGATGATAAATTGCCCCAGTAGTTATAGCGATAAACGATTGTACGGTAAATGGACTGAATTTATATAGCGCTTTTCCAATCATTTTGATCACTAAAGGGCTTTACTCAAGAGTCACATTCACCCAGTCGCAATCACAAACACACACACATTTATACACCGATACACAGATTGGTAGGCAATTTGGGTTTAAGTGCCTTGCCCAGAGGCACATCGGCATGTGGCAGGAGGAAGCTGGAATCGAACCTACAACCTTCCGATCGCAAGACGACTACTCTACCAAAAAGCCACAGTCGCCCCAAAACCACAAATAATATGTGTAATTCCATAAACAAAATTGCCATTCAAATAAATATTCATCATCAAAATGGAAATTATCGAGCTCAATGGAATTTATTATGTGATTAATTGATTTATTGATTAGCTGTCTATTGCGACATGTTTAGCTGTGGCACACATCTGTGCGAATTCACCTGAATTCAAAAATTTGAAGTACCTTTGTGTTGCAATTACAGCTGGTGGTTTTTCTCTACCAGGTTTGGCCGAAATACTTTGCAAAAAAAAAAAAAAAAGAGAAAAAAAAAAGCTTGAGCTCAACAGTTTTCAAGTCTGGGAACAACACTTTACTGTGACAAGTATCTTTTAACCAACTCCTCCGTTTAACTCTGACCAAATGTCAAAGGTCACCATGCTATTAGGAGGAGGAACTCCGCCCCCTTTTTAAAAAAAAGTCTTTTACAAGTTTCCTTCTTGTGTTGATTTGCATTTAGCTCCGCCCATCTTCCTCGATAAAGAAAATCACCCCCCCCCACCCCCCACCCCCGTGATGCTGCTACCACCGTGGTTATTGACAGGGTTTTTGCAAAATAGAATGCGATGTCATTTACAACCTCGCAATTCCTATTGGCTCGTCACATCAAATCCACCCAAACAAACACTGAAGTCTGCGTTTAAACCAAAAGCAAAGTACAATTGGTTATTCCTGTATCCCAGCAGAGACACGTCATGCACTGTGACCTGTGAACTCATCATCATCATCATCAGCCACTTGCATGACAATGTCTGACAGCTACTGTTGGCCTGAGCTTCCCTCTCTCACCACCCACAGATGAATCACCCATATCCATGTGACTGTGTGGAGTCTTCATGTCCCCTTGTTGCTGATTCATTGACCAGTTTGCCTTGGAGCAGAGCTTCTAATGAAAGACTGTACCTGCATACAGGTTCACCTGTCCGTAGGATGCTGTTTCACAACTAAAATGGTAAAAAAAAATACAAATAAAAAAAGAGAGAAAGTTTTTACCATAATATGTCCAAAACTGGAAGAACCTGCGTACTTGTTCTATGTCTATTTTTGATTTTTTTATTCTTAAATAACAAAATGTTTAGTAAAAGAAAGTAAATCACAGTTTTTGTTGTTTTAAGGGAAAAAGAGCGAGCCACAAAAACGTGTAAGTGTTCATAACATTTTAAAAACATTTAGTCACATTACAGGAAATGCACATTTGTGAAGCCTGTCACAAAAATTTTTATTGCAATAAACAACAATGTTGTTTTGAGACCAATTTCAAGTAATGACATAATAATGCAAGAAGGCATTTTCAATATCAATAATCCATAAATTCTAATGAACATTTAATACTGGAACTGAAAGACAAACTAAAATAGAAACTAAAATATCCAAACTGAACACAGCTACAGAAACAAGAAATAAAATGAATTATGAAGTATCTATAAACAAAATTGTCCTTAAAAAAACAAAAGCTCTGGTTGAGATAGAAGCACCAGACTGAAGACGTTTGTCAACCAGATTTTGGTGGAAAGAGAAAAAAATTATAAATTATGCAAATGGAAGTTAGTGAGCTGGTTTTATCTTATCATCCCATCAAGTGATTTGTTGTTTACTGTGACAGGCCAGATGAGACCTAAATTCAAAGCCACTATATTGGAAGAAAACCAAAACAGTTTGTCATCCAGAAAACATCTGCCCAGCTGTGAAACACAATAATGGCAGCATCATGATGTGGGCGTGCTTTCTTCAACACTGACTGGACAGAGTTAGTGGAGTTCAATACGGAGCACTATTAGGAACAAAAGTGAAACAAAAACTGATGTTTGTGGTCGTAAAGTAAAAGAATGTGGAAAAGTTAAACTTTACAATCCATGTTCAATCCTAATGAACAAACAGCGGGGGAGCGGGAAGCTGGTCTCTTTGCATACCTTAAACAAATTATCTAGCTATTTATATTTCCACTTTACAACTTGAACAATCCCACAAGTGTGAAAAAAGGAAAGGAACTGAGCCGCATTCATTTAGGACTTCAGCCGGGAACTGTCCGTCGTGCTGAAAACTTTGCTTCAGGCAGAGTAAAGCTAAACTGAACCCGAAATTGTTCGGGTTCACCAGACTTTACTGGCCCAGCTTCAAATTCGGCGGTTACCTCCTATGACGCAGACAGAAAGTCGGGTTGCGGTCCCGACGTTCTCGTGTCCCCCGAACCGCCAGGAACGAGCCGTCCTGCGGTCATTTTAACGAGTCGCTCGCCTCGCACTAGCTAACCGCGGCCACAGCTTCACAGTG
The DNA here is from genome assembly GCF_019740435.1 of Gambusia affinis. Lineage (NCBI taxonomy): Eukaryota > Metazoa > Chordata > Actinopteri > Cyprinodontiformes > Poeciliidae > Gambusia > Gambusia affinis. The sequence continues at coordinate 20,953,097 of NC_057881.1, forward strand.
AGTCACCGCAAACCGCGCAGCCTTCCGTCAGCGCCGTCAGTCGAAGTGTTTCACCGCACTCACCTCCGGCCGCCCATAAGCCCCGACAGGCTGTGGGGACCGCCAGGAGAAAGCGGGAGGGGTTCGGTCTTACCTCTCTTAGCCGGAGCGGACCGCTTCTCTCACTGGGCATCCATCTGTCGTCAGACCGCTTGATCTCCAGCTGCTGTCGATTTAGGTCCGTTGACTCAAGACACTGAGCATGCGCGGAGAAGGAAGGAGAAATACATTGAGGAGACGCAGATTGACTGTTTTATTATTTTTAAAAGATTCAGAGAAAATTACCTGTTAAAAGTTTTCACATTTTTTAAACTTGTTCATGTTTTGTCAACTCCAATGCATTTTTTTGAAAATGTCCAAGCTGTAAAAAAAACAAACAAACAAAAAAAAAAAACAAACAAACAAAAAAAAAAACAGACATGGGAGTCAAAATTTACTTAAGAAAAAAAAAATCTGAAAAATGTGGCGGACATATGTTCAGCTACTCTACATCATTTATTACAATAAGACCAGCGAGCGTTTCTATCTGCGGTAAACAGCCTGCTTCTGCAGAAGAAATTAATTCCCACGTTACTCCATGGAGATGATGTGTTCTTGGTTTTGTGCAGTTTATATATAAAAAAAAAAAAAAAATTCCCTTCTCACCCACCGTGGGTGGTGATTCTTCTTCCTCTTAGCTCGGGTCCTCTACCAGAGGCCTGGGAGCTTGAGGGTTCTGCGCAGTATCTTGGCTGTGCCTAGGACTGCACATTTCTGGACTGAGATGTCTGATGTTGCTCCTGGGATCTGTTGTAGCCACTGTTCCAGTTTGGGGGTGACTGCCCCGAGGGTCCCGATGACCACAGGCACCATTGTGGTCTTCACCTTCCAGGCCCTCTCCAGTTCCTCCCTTAGGCCCTGGTATTTCTCTAGTTTCTCATGCTCCTTTTTCCTGATGTTGTAGTCACTTGGTATTGCCACATCCACCACAACGGCTTTCCTCTGTTGTTTATCCACCACGACTATGTCTGGTTGGTTCGCCCTCACCATTTTGTCTGTCTGGATCTGGAAGTCCCACAGGATCTTAGCTCGGTCATTCTCCACTACCTTCGGGGGTGTTTCCCACTTTGATCTTGGGGGTTCCAGTCCATATTCTGCACAGATGTTTCTGTACACTATGCCTGCCACTTGGTTGTGTCGTTCCATGTATTCTTTCCCTGCCAGTATCTTGCACCCTGCTGTTATGTGTTGGACTGTCTCAGGGGCCTCCTTGCACAACCTACTCATTGGGTATTGTCTGGTGTGGTAGATATGGGCCTCAATTGTTCTGGTGTTTAGTGCCTGTTCCTGGGCGGCCATGATGAGGGCCTCTGTGCTGTCCTTCAGTCCAGCTTTTTCCAGCCATTGGTAGGATTTTCTGATGTCAGCCACTTGGTTGTTGCGGTGGTACATCCCATGCAGGGGCTTGTCCTCCCATGATGGTTCCGGCACCTCAGCTTCTGTTCCCCATTGTTTGAGACATTCACTGAGCACATTGTCTGTTGAGGCTTTGTCCCTGATGTATCTATGGATCTTGGATGTCTCGTCTTGGATAGTGGTTCTCACACTCACTAGTCCTCTGCCTCCTTCTTTGTGTTCGTGTAGAGTCTCAGGGTGCTGGATTTGGGGTGGAACCCTCCATGCATTGTTAGTAGTTTCCGGTCTTAACATCTGTGGCCTGTATTTCCTCCTTTGGCCAGCTAATTATTCCTGCAGGGTATCTGATTACTGGTAGGGCATAGCTGTTTATTGCACGGATCTTGTTCTTGCCATTGAGCTGGCTTCTCAGGACTTGTCTTATTAGATTGAAGGTATTTGGTTGTGGCTCTTTTCTTGTGATCTCATCAAGGTTGCCATTTGCTTGTGATATTCCCAGGTATTTGTAACCTGGATATATATATATATATATATATATATATATATATATATATATATATATATATATATATATATATATATATATATATATATATATATATATATATATATATATATATATATATATATATATATATATATATATATATATATATATATATATATATATATATATATATATATATATATATATATATATATATATCTTATTTGATCTCTTCCACTTCTTGATGAACCTCATATTGTTTTCTTCTAAAAGTGGGCTTCTCCTTGCATAATGGCCAAATTTCTATAGTGCAAAGTTGTCCAAACACACATTTTCTGACTTTTTTATGCTACCGTTAGATTCAGTCATAAAGGAGATGTCTTTTTCTTTTTTTTTAATGGATTTTATGGCTTTTCTTGTTTCAGTTCTGTTTGCCTCTTGCCAACTCTACTCGTGTCTCTCTACTCATTTACTTAGCGTGATGTGTTCATTTTCCGCCACATATTTTGCACGTTCTTCTTTCAAAGATTAAATTTTGGTTTCATCTGAGAGGCTCTCCTTTCGCCGGTCTGCCGAGTCCTCATATTCTGTTGCAAACTGGCTTCTGAGTTTTTTTCAATACTTGCGTTCTATGAGCCACTGTTACAATTGACTCCAAAACCAAAACAAATCAGGAGAGCTAGCGAACCGAATGGAAACAAAACCCTCATTGTGTTGATAGTTGGCAACTGAAGGTCACCCATGAGTTTTTGTTGAATGGGGGACATGGCAAAAGATTGAGAGATTCTCTCTTCAAACCGATTTGAAACAGTGCTGAGACCCTATGTGATCCCAGTGGGCTTACAGATCAGCCACAACCATTAAATGTTTGCAACAAACCAAATATAACAAACATAAAGGCTAAATTTGTGGATTGGGAGACATAGTTTGAATATAATTCAGTAATTTGAGTTGCATTAAAAAACACACACACTCATACAAACTGGTTAGCAATGCTGCCCTGTCACATGTAGGTCCTGTTTTTTGTTGTTATTTTTATGAGATTTTATTGTTTCTGGAGACTCGATTAGGACTTTTCCAGCCTGCTTCCTGGGGGTGAGAATGGCTGGATGGTCAGACCTGGTTCTTTTAAACACTATTCTCAATGTCCTCCCTCTGAAGACGTTTCTGTATAATGAAACGGTAGATTTAAAGTTCAGGTGAGAGCACTTTAAAACCCCCTTACCAGACACATAAGCCGCTCCTGAACGTCTTTTCACTCCCACTTGGCAGTCGGGCGCACGCCCCGGCTAAATCCTCTTCAAGATGCTGAGTAATGATGCTCTCATCATGTGCACCCGAGGCGATGGACTTCACCACTCATTTTAAGTGGGAATAAATCAACGTGCAATCCCAACACATGACATAGGTACATGAGAAGTGAAAAAGATGCAAACAGTAATGAGAGAAAATCTATTTTGTCCACTTGACTTTTCTATAAAATAGTTTTTTTTTATTGGTAACATTTTTATGGTCAAAATTGCTGAATATATTCATTGTCATACATGAAAGAAGTCTGGGGCGAGGCAGTGCAGTACTGTTTTTCACCAGTAGTGGCGCCATGTCGCACATAAATGACGCAGGCATTTATATGGCCATTGCCGTCTCTCTTTATATCACCAACATATTGACGATATCATTTATTAATTAAATAATAATAATAATAATAGATTATTAATGCAGGTTTATCCACTCAAAAATTAAAAACTAAAAATCTTTCATCTCTAAAGAACATTTTACACTGGAACTTTTAAATGTCCAAAATAAACAAACAAACAGCAAAACGTCTCCGTACCCAAAACTGCATTTGAAAAAAAAGAAAAAAAGAAAAGAAAATCATCATTCAGTTTATTTTGGGAAAACTGGCAAACATGGAAGGAACATCCCCTTCTATTGAGCATTCTTAAACTTTTCTTGTCGAGATATTGTTAAATTGTATGCAATTCAATAACGCATATTTCAAATATTTAATCAGTTTTATTGGAAACTGATACAGAAGCTTCTGTATTGAATTTTGGATTCGTACACTGGTGGACTCAGCGTACATCTGAGTCGGGTTTGGAACCCTTTGATAACAGCTTGCAGTTCTAGTTTTACTGGAATTTCTCAGCATTGTGGGGGAAATAAATATATATCCACATGTCCAAATATGTTAGAAAAACAGACTGCAGTGAGGTGTCCTGCTTGTTTGTTTTTCTTTCTTTTTCACATCACTGTATTGCTGATCTGTACCTAGTAAGTACATCCAAAATGCGTTATTTATGCTGTCCGTCACAACCGATCAGAAACGAAAGAGAAACAAAAGCCATGTATGCCTTATTTTTAACAATCTGCGCATGGAAGTCACATTTGCTGCTAGGCAGAATGAGTCTGCCAGTGTTTGGGTAATGTTTGCGCCACTGCTTCATCACTCCCCACATATTTGTTATTTGGACACAGTATGAGAAGCCATAAAGGGCAGGATGAGACTATTTCCAGGGAGCCCTGCTGGGAGAAAGACATGAAAAACTGGCTGTGTGTGTGTGCCATTCATCATCATCTCCCACCCCGCACACACACACACACACCACACACACACACCCAGGTCTCTGTGTAACAAAGCTGAGCTCTGCCACAGAGAGAAAACATTTCCATGGCAACGAGTCCAGCAAGGTCAGGCACATGAAGTGAAAGCCAGGTGTTGATTGGTTCATAGATAATTACACTTTCTTTAAGATGATGTGCAAACAGATTTTTTTATTATTATTCTTTTATTTCCATCTCTATTTAGAAGCTGTTGTATAAAAAAAAAAAAAAAAGAAAAAAAAAAGCCTTATCAGTTATTTCAGCTGCAGGCTTATGCTGCATTTATTCCTTCCTTAATTCACCGGCTTGGAAGGCTTATTCTTTGGTGTGATAAATTATGCATTGTGCTTGTCTGTTGTCTTAAAAATAAGCAGCGCATCAACCCACAGCAGCTTGTGAAAAAAAGAAAAAAAAACAAAAAAAACTAACAAACTCCAAAACGCAGTCAATATCACGGAACATCCGAGCAATCATGGTAATTCGTTGTGAAGGGCCTTTCATTTACTGGCTCGTCAAACAGAGACGGTGAAGTGTTTTCCAAAAAAGAGCAATCTTTAGGTTTTGATGACTGAGACAGCGGATTCAATATTGCATTCTCTCCACCTGTCTAATCCTGTTTTTCTTTTTCTTTTTTCGGAGGTGGTCGGGATGGTGGCATGCTGTCCCAGCATGCACCGGGAAGACGCTTTTGATGAGCTGACAGTTCCAGCGAGGAGCTAATAAAAAGCGCCGTGATTCATCCGTACGGAAATTTTCTCGCTCGCCCCACTCAGTCCGCTTTTGATCGTTTCAAAGACGCAACATTTTTAATTCGTTTGATTCCCATGTAAACTTAAAGGAACAACAGCTTCCATACACGCTCCTTCCATTTCTTGCAGAGAATTAGACGATGGCATTGGGATCGTCCAACAGGAACCAGCGACGGCTTATAGACACTAGAGGCTGTCGATGTGTAAGCTGAGGGAATTATGTGGGAGTAGAAATGATTTATAGGCTCTAATGCCTGCCACAAGACCTAAAGCACGAACCGCCTCGCACCATTGTACAATAAAAGTTTCAGTGCTAGTTTAAAAACAACAAAATCAGTGAGTTAAACAAGTTAAATTTTCATAAAGTGCCGTCTGTTAAAGGGGAAGTATTGTATTAAATTGACTTTTTTGAGATTTACATCGTGTTATAATGTTATTCTCTAATCAAAAACATAGCTGGCGTGTTGTTCTGATTCTTCCATGTATGCCTGAAAAATCCCTGAATCTCCCATGGCAACCGTTCAGCTAGATGGACTTAGCAAAATGCCTGGGTGGACGTAGCTCCTCCTTCAAGGACGTAGTTCCTCTTCAGAACTGCAAATTCTAAACTTACATGCTTCCAGATTAAAAAGCAGCCCTTCCCCACGCATCTCCTCCACTCAGCTCCTTCAGACTAGCCAGCAGCAATTAGCAATCACCTGGTGGAACTGTACATCAGCTGAGCTCACTGCATGAGCTACTTGTCAGCGCAGCACTGGTAAAAACTGTTGAAAGAGGAGCAATGTGATGACTTCCTGAGGGCAAAGTTTCATAAAGAGCAGGACAAGACAGAGTCCTAATTTGAGGGCGCTAAATTACGAAGTCAAATTTATTTTAAGTCATTTTATACAGAGAGCATTTTTACGACATCTGAAAGTAACAGCTACGTGATTGCGCTCTAAAGTGATATTATGTGGCTGGAAAACCCATGTTACTGCCCCTTTAAGGACTGACTGTTGACCGGTGAAGTTTAGTGCCAGCAAGAAAGAAAATTAAGTTTATCCCAGTTAATTTATAAAATTTATTAAACTAGACAAACTACAATAACTTGTGAATAATTATTTTAAGCACTGATATATTTTTCTAGTGCATTTAAAATGGACTAAATTATCACTTTATTGGAATATTGTCTGTTGCTGGTCATTATAACGTTAGTGGTTGTTTTGTGACAGTTTCTGTCATCGACTAAATGAGGTTTTGGAAAATGTTACCCATCTCATTCTGTATTAATATGACAGAAAATCAAAATGAATGCTTGGCTTTAGCACAAAACTCTAACAATTTGTTATAATAACTGCTGTCCTTGTATCCACATGAGCCCATCCCAGACTCACAACTTGGCAGATAAGAAAAAAGAAAAAAAAGACCAAAAGTAGCTTTAATATGGTTTAATCAGAGCTGCACATGTGCATCATTTTTGTTTGAGTCTTTTGATTCTCCAATTGTAAAGACCGGTACCGTTTTCATAGTTCTGCTAAAACGTATTTCCCTTTTCTTGTTTTTAATCATAAAAACATGAGTTAACATTAAAGCTGCACCACAGACTTACTCCTGTTAAAGCAGCTTTCTCGTTTCATTTCAAATCAGTGGCTTTGACTTATCTTTTAATTGCACTAAAGACTTTTGAACTCAAATTCTTTTCTCACGCGCGTTACATCTCACCTCTTCTCTCACCTACAGCCAGGACGCATCGCTCTGTTTGAAAAACCAGCACAACTTCTTAATAGCGTAATTAAAAACCGTTCAGATTGACTCTGCTGCTCATCTCCTTTAAAAAAAAGAAAAGAAAAGAAAGAAAAACAAAAAAAAAGTAAGGATTCCTGGCAAACCGGTAAAGAACGCGCCAGAGCCTCAAATCTTTCCTCATCTCGGCTCCGGCTGCGACTTGTGCAGGAATGTGTTTTAAGACAATAAAAGCGCAAATTTGTCCTTCTTTCTCGATGCTGTTGTGAGCGCAGCCGACGACGGCGCACAGTTCAGAAGGTCAGCGCGTGCGTTTGAGGCTGCGCCGGCCGCGTAATGGCCACGTTACATCATGCAAAGTGTAATATAACGGCACATTAACATGAATAATGCATCCCATGTTGACAAGCGGAGGGAAACACACAGAACCTAAATATTCTATAAGGACTTGAATTCTTAGAATATAATAGCAGTTTGGGAGCTAATGGGCCGTCAGGTGTCATGTTCAATGATGAAGAGGTAGGGGAATGTGAGGACGTGTCTGCGTGTGGGGGTGGGTTTAGGGGTGTGTGTGCGTGTGTGTGTGTGTGTGTTGATAAAATTCCTTGCAAAAAGCAGCATTTTAAAATGTATATCTCTCTTTAGTCTTTATATTCTTGACTTGTGGCTGTCAGGAAGGGAGAGTCTATTGAAAGAAAAACTCTTCAGTAACAATAATGAGGTTCGTTGACAGTGAGGGGATACGTGCACATAAAATATGTGCACAAATATTTTGGTGTGCAAGCTATTTGCACATCAAGTCAAAAGTCATTAAAACAATAATGACTTAATGACATCAAAACCGGACACTTTTAATGAGTCGGCTGCCGTTACTCAAAAATAGTTTGTAGTGTTTTTATACGTATTTCAAGCTAGTCGAATTTATCTGTAAAAATATACATTTTATTATATTTCACAATAACCTACTTTACAGTCGTCTATCATCTTGTATAGCCTGAGAGACAAGACCTTTATTCTGAAACGTGGACAGTAATTCTATAACTTTTCAAAGAGTTTATTTGTCGTCATTGTGTCAGCTGCTAGCTTAAACGTCTCTGAGTTCATACCTTTGATAGGGATGTAAGTGTCACATCATCACATTACAAAATGTTTGGTTGTTACCAATGTGGTGCGTCCTCTATGGCAGCCATCTTGTATTGGCAGCCATAGAGGACGCCAATACAAGGCGTCCTCTATGGCGCCTTGTATTGAAGGCGGAAGGCCTCCTTCAATAGCCCGCCTCAAATGCAGCTCTTTTACAGGACGTGAGCTGGCAAAGCACGAGTTTGATTGGCTGGCAATGTGTAAAACGTCAAAGTAGTTAAGAGAAGCATAAAATGACATAAGTTGTGTTTGCAGGTATATGACATGTTCGCTTTTTGCTTCATTGGTGATGAAATAATTGCTGATGTTAGCATTATTTATCTGAAAGGTAATCTTTGTTTTTCCCTTTACCCACTCTGCAAGGCTGATGTGATTGGCTAATTTGAACTGAGAAGGCGGAGTCTATTTTGGAAGCTCCTGCTTTGGTGTTATGACTGGAAGACAATAAACTGGCCAGAGTTTAGTCAGAGTGATGCAGCATTAGAAGATTCGATGATTTCTCAATCATGTGTGAAAGAAACAAAGCAACACTCCATGTATGGAGTACATGTAAAACTAAAAGAAATAGTTGATTCAGAGATTAATGCGTACCCTTTAGCAAGAACAAATTTGGCTGGATATCATTGAATAATACTATAATTTAACAGAACACTACAAAATTCACATGAACATACCAAGAGGCAAATGCTGCCGTTTTTACAGGCACGTACTGATCACAGTGGACATGTACATTTTCCAGACCAGTTTGAAAGAACCATAATCAGTCTAGCGGTATGTTTCCAGACACGTGAAAACCTCTGAATGCCCCACTAAGGGCTTTCCAGCAGCGCCCCTGAGCTTGGGTTCTTCCTCGTCTTTCCACTTTGGAGGATCCATTTCGTCATCCGTCTTCAAGGTTACTACTTTAATTCACTATGTTGCATATCAAGATGTAAGACTTTCCTTTGAAGGCAGGTCCACTTGCAACTTTCTGTTCTCAATCTGTTTGTCAATCGAGATTTATGTTCAGAAAATTACCCAGGTCACGCATCACCTCTTTGCGTCTCAGACAAACTGACCCACTTCTCCGTCTTTTCCAGGAAAACAGACTGTGCCTGGAGGGGAAGCCGTCCGCGACATAAGGCAGCTGCAGAGCTGACTGGTTCTGGAGCGGCTTACTCCTCCTCCCCTCCCCCCTCCCCCCTCAGCTTCCCTCGAGTCATTACAGCAGCGAGCAGCAGACAGTGGGAATGGATGGGTTTCATTCCAAAGCGGCACTTCCACTAGTCTGATCATTCAAGGTCATATCTAGCAGATCAATAAGACTACGCTGATGTATGAGGAAGTAGATGACATGTGTGTGTGTGTGTGTGTGTGTGTGTGCTTGAGGGGATGGGTGGTGGTGTTAGGGGGTTTGCAGACTGACACACACACCTGTGCAGGGTCAAGTCCGGAGTGTTCCTCTTTCTGACACTAGATGTCAGTGGCACGCAGCGCAGACATGAAAGCCGTGCCTGCAGAGTTCAGGAGTGCAAGCTGCTTGTTTCTTGAGTCAACATCCTTCCAAATGCATGTCATGAATTCATTTCATGCAGTTGATCCGTTTAAGACCCCCAAACTGCTGCACGGTGCAACGCAAGGAGCGAACACCAGCGGGGCGTCGTCACCGTTTCCTTGATTACTGAGAAATCTCGGTTTGCCTTCCCGCACCGATATTAGATCTCTAATCCGCGTGCCCTGATTATGCTAAAGGTCATATTCGTTTGCTCTGTGTGTGCAGTCACAGACGGATCTTCAAGTTTTATTTTAATGTTTGGTTTTCGGCTGATCTTAGCACTAAACGTATGTGTAAAAAGAAATATGTTAATGCATACACCGCTCGGGCGAAGTATTAAAGGGATGTGATTTGTCAAGCTGTGTGAGTGACTGTTATGTTCTCATGACTGATGTTTCAAAAGGAGAAAGAATGAGTGACTTTGATAGGGGACAAACTGGATGCACAATTTTGAATTTAAAGCAGCTTGAAATCAAATATATGGGCTGAAATATATAAATACACAAACAAATCTTTGTTAATTTGCGGCTTTAGAGAAGGAGAAGGGCGGTCATTAAGAGAGGAAGATTATTAAGGTGACCTTTGCGAGCTTAAAAACAGTGTTATAGTTGTCCAGCATGGTAGTGGCAGAGTCATTCTCTGGTTCTGGCATCCACTCAGTATGTCATCTGTGCTCTGTTCAAATTTTTAGCAAGATATGGGTGTGGTTTCCATACATTGATCCAGTAAAAGTCAGACCACCTACAAGGTGATGCGAATAGCACTAATTAACTTTTCGATGTAGCCCCTGTTCATCCAGAGGTATATTAGGCTGTGAGTAAACAGTTGTGGTATTAGCTGAAAAAATGAGGTCCAATCCATGATCCAGTTTATTGGCCCACCTAGCAGCTACCAGGACTTAATCAATGCACTCCTAACTCACTGGCTTTGGGGACCTTGGCACACCTTTGAGAGTCTGGGTGACTTCATCCCAAGATAAGTCTGTTGTGGCAGCAAAAACTGCCCCAATAGACTATGAGGTATCTGTAAGGTAGTGGCCTTAATGTTTGTACCAGATCATTGTATGTTCAGCTACCCAACGTATCACGTAGATAGTCAGGCAATGGATGGAGGGTGTATGACAAGGGTCTCCAAACTTAGACCTTAAGATCTACTGTCCTGCTGGTTTTAGATGCAACACTGCTCCAACACACCTTAATCAAACTTGATGGCTGAAGAGGAAATTCAGTCATTTGGAGGAATGGATGTAAAACTTGAAGGCCAGTAGATCTTGAGGACTAGGGTCAGAGACCCCTTTGGTATGACAGTGTTTACTCCCAGGTTTTTTATGAACTCATCACTGAGGTATAGAGACTCGATTATGGAGCCCGACTGCAGGTCAGAGAAAACTCAAAACATGGCGGAAACCAATAAAGAGGCTGAGTCTGCGAAGTAAAAGGAGGAAGCAAAACCAGTGCCATGGTGCTCAGTGAAGCTGCTTCAAAAGTGTCATGATTGGACGGAGGGCTCACTTTCAAAGTCTCCACCATGACGGAGCCAACAGTTTGAGCATAATTATATTACAGGTGTGGAATATCACTGTGCTGGAGAAAAGGGATCATTATATCAATAAGACCATTTATCATTGATGTAATTAGAGAGCTGACTCGACGTCATTCCAAACTGGCCCCCCTCCACGCCTCTCCCCAAGAAGTCATTAATGTTTGCCAATGTAATATTATCATACGGCTACATTCCTCCTTTCTATCTAATCTAATTCATCAATCTAATAGGTCATAATTAATTGCTCCATTATTAATAGAGTGATGTCATACCTACGAGCTTGGGGACGGAGGAGGGCGGTGGTGGTGGGGGTGAAATGAACTGTCTGTCACAAAGAACGCCGCCTTCGGGAGCGCTCCGGGGCGTCTGAGCTGGAAGTGGCAATATCACCGTTGGAGGTTTTTTATTTTTTTTTGGCAGATGAAGGAGCTCTGCTGTGTCAAAAGCTCATCAGACTCAACCGTTCACAGATCAAATCCATCAGCGATCGGTGTGAGTGTGTGATTACTGCCGATTACCTCAGGTCAAAAGGTTCAAACATCATTGAGGAGGATATTAAACCACAGTGGGACATGAATATTTAACCATCTCATTCTGGCGATGCTCACTCTTTGGCTAACTTGAGCCAAAGGAGATGATGATTAGCCTTGCAGATGGGGGCTAATGACCTGGGATGGATTAGACTGGATGGCCATTGAGTCTGGCAGTGACATGGAGTGGACAGACTCACTCTTGTGGAAAAAAAAGAAAAAAAGAACTGGAGTGTATGGACATACAGCAGGAAGGCCGTGCTTCTTTAAAAACTGAACTTTTGGGTAGCATAAAATGTGCATTATAGGATGCAAGAACTTGCAAATATTTAATTGCACAATATCAGTCTATCATACGCTGAAAAATAGAACTTGCATTGATCTTGATAAACAATTTTTTTATATAATCACGAAGAGATTTCAAGGTTTCAGGGAGAGCAAGTTTTCTACTCTGTTGCATCACTCTTTCTCCTAAAAGAAGTCGGCTTGATACTAAAGAATACAGCTCCTGATATGAACTGTTCTCGTTTCACGGAAGATTCCTGCAGCTCAAACTCTCAAGTATTTACAGAGTAACTATCTGATTCTCTCCGCCTCTCACATCATGCTTAAAAAAATCTGGGTCCACTGTCATCAAGGTTTGCAAATATTTATTTTCTGAAACTCTCAGCATTTCAATGATGTTGAGGTTGGGACTTAACTATTAAAACATCCTGATAGTTTTTTTTATAGAGCTAACTGTTCATTAGCTTGAAAAGAAGCAACGACAAAACAGAATAAACACACATTGCGTGAAATTTTGAAGAAAAAAAAAATCCTCACATTTTTCGCTAAAACGGTTTTGCGCTAGGATGAGGTGGCTTTTTGGCCGCATCATGGTAGATGTTTTTCACAAAACGACAATGGAATCCTTTTTTTTGTTCGCATCACACGAGTCACTTGATCAACAGAAGGTTATTACTACTGGTGAAAACAACAAAGAAGACAACAGGAAGTGATAGGAGGAGGATGGGTTTGTTTTTCTTTTTTTCAGACTACATGCCTTTGGCTTCTCCCACAGAGCTATCACAGTGTCACAGACTTCATAAAAAGTTGTGTGTCAGGCGCAACCGTGACCCAAACGCGGCTGTCACAAGTTTGATTCCCAGTCTGTTGACCTTTGCCTTCTTCTTACCCTTCTCTCATAACCCACTATCCTGTCTGAGAACTGTTAAATAAAAGCCACTAGAGCAGATAAAACCTTTTAAAATACAAAAAAATAAAAAAAGTTGTCAATGTAATTGTGTTTATTTTACCTTAGCGTACAAAGATTTGCGCACATTTGTTAAGGAAACAAAGCTTTTGATGTCCAATCATCAAATCCTCAGCAACTACGTGACAATATCATTTCCATGTGGTCCAAATTTTTTGAGAAATGATTCAAACACATTTCTGACTCTATGTCACACATGTGGTCAAACCCAGTGCAAAAAAAAATTAGTACATAATACTTTCTTCCTGTGATGAGGATGTACATTTACAGCAACTTTTAAGTAAACATCTGTTTCGCTGCAAGACTGTAGAGAAACACTCCAACAAGCCAACCCAAACGAAGCGATCCGTTTGCTTTTGGGAGAAATTCAGACTGATGCTGTGTGAACATTAGCCCTGTAAAAAAAAAAAAAAAAGTAAATAACCATACCACAGAGACATGCATGTGGATACGTTCTCAACCTCACACTAATGCAAATGCAGATTTTAACCCCAATGCCAGCGCTGGCAACGCGTCACAGTCAACCATCTGCCCCTTTGTTTCAAACAGCATTGCAACCTTTTCCAGGGAGTGCATGTGTTTGGATATCTGAGGAAGTAGTGTGTGTGTGTGTGTGCGGGTGTGTGTGTGTGTGTGTTATCATTGGCATGCATGCCTGCTTTCTATATCAAGAGTGTATTCTGGCAGCCAATTGTCCATTTGGTTGGGGAGAGTTGCCAAGCTGAGGTGGAGGTCATTTCTGCACAGCTGAATCGCTGAACAGCAATGCTGGCAAAGCAACAGCGTAGCATAATGTCATCATTGGAAACCAAAAAAATAAATAAGTAATGATACGTGTGAGTAAAGATTCACATCCTGTGTGAATTTGATTTAACATAACTTCACTGTATTTACTTTTCTTTTGAGTCTGGTCTGGCTCTCAGTCACACGCTCAATATGACTTAAAAAAGATATTTCCTTGTCTTACTTCATGCAGAGCTGGCGGTCAAGGCTGTGTTTCTTCTCTCCTTTATCCTTCTTTTTTTTTTAAATCCTGTGTGGTGGCCAAAGATGCTCGGTCCCCACTGAGCCTTTCTGCTTTCATCCTTGGATGTGATCAATAATGGATGGAACTCCCACAGCCTGACATGCAGGGATCGCTTGGAAAAAAAAAAAAGAAACTTGGAAAACCATCCTCAATTCTGCCAGTCCCGGAGCGCCGTGTGGGAGACAGGCCCCGCGCTTGGCCGCCAATTAGCACCAACATTTTACAGCCGCTCGCTGGGCGAGACCGTTAGCGAAGCACGCTCAACTACTCTCGCACACACAAACACACGCACGCGCACCGGCAGACAACCTCTGGAGAGTCGCTGACCTACTCCCCTAACCACTTTATTGATCTGCGGGCCAAAGATGTGAAAGCCTATTGAGGTCGTCATTAATGATTCATCATATCCAGAAAATGTCAAATGTGGCTTGGGAGCGTAAACACGAACACGTCAGATGTTACGGACTCATAAACATGCAAGAGCTTTGAAGAAATTCCTCAGCGCACCTATATGAATCATACATGTGAGAAGTGGATACGGCGAGCGTGAAGAAGGGGTGGGGGGGAGATGACTCTCAGATAGGGTGATGCAACTATTTCATCGTGTTTTGCCCTACTGCTGTCACTCATTTTTCTTAGGACAGCCACAAAGAGCTGTATGTTATTTTGGAATAATCATATGTTTGGCCCGGTTTCTGTCTGCCTGCGTTAGCCTCCAGCACCGAACAAGCAGAATCACTGGGACCCGTGCGCAAGCCGTGTATGCATTCTAAAGTTTCTTCTTGCTTTTAGTCCGGCTGTCTTTTGATTAATATTGTAACGGAGACAAGCTGGCAAGGAGGCATGCGCTGTAAACATATACAATGTATTAGCAATTCCATTGAGGTTCCCACAAACCCACCGTCTACCCTGATAGGAAAACCCCCTGAAGAAGAGTACGAACCCCACAAGCTGGATGTTAATATATACACTCCCAAAATACACTAACATAACAAATATTGTAGGTTCCTTTTCCCATATGACCCATAGAACAACGGATGCTTCTTGGTGTGGGGGTGGGGTTGTGTGCAATAAAACAAAGTTCCTAGTTGTTTTCCTATTGGATCATTAGCAGAAGTTATGCTCTCTCATTTGAATCCCACCAGACAACGGCTCCGGGGCCCAGCACAAAGGTCCTATTCAAAGCTTTGAAACTCAGATTTTATGAGTCAGGTCAAGAACAGACTGGCCTTGTGCTCGAGTCCCGGTCAACTCCCAAATTAAATTGTAAATTTGTCTTTACAGGAGGAACCTACTGGGGACCGTAAAAAGACAAAATCACTCCCCGCTTCCAGTGCAGTTGGGACGGATGGAGATGGGTCATATCGCTCCTACAGCATGTCCTACCTTTGTAATTTTAGTCATTTTTTTGATACCAGTAAAAGGTGAGAACAAAAACAAGTCATCTGCCATGGCATGCTTTGGAACAACCATGCATCAATTCAATGCAATCGGGACGTTTTGTGCATTTTAGTTGCCAAGGATTGAAAGTACTTTTCTATAATCTATGTACAAAAAATGTAGTTAAGTGTCTCAAATAAATACCTATCTTGGATGTTTTTGTTCTTTTAGTGCAGTCAAATATATGAGTCAATGGGCCCAAACAGTAATCAGACGAGGGATCAATGGAAACAAGTGTAGTACAAAGTAAAGGAAAAAATGTAAGTTTATGAACATGAAGGAGACATGAGGGGACAGAATGGCAGCACAATGTGTACCAAATGGAGTTGGGAATTGTCAAAGAGGCTAACAGTCTCCAACAGGATAAAACAGACACGGGAAAATGTCCATGGTTTTTGTATGGTTACCTAAAATCAAACATCAAATGGCTCATTTTTAACATGTGATTTATCTGTAAAGTTATTTGAATAAGTAAGTACAGAAAACGGATGGATGATCATAAGAGTACAAAGTACAAGACACATTAGGATTTTGTAGAACATCGGTGTCATTAGTTGGGTAACTCATTTGTTCAGACATGAATCGTCCTCAACTCCACCCTCTTCAATTAAAACGATCACCTTACCTCACTCACAGCTTAAAAACAAACAAAATAAATTACAAACATTTGGCAACATGGTGCAGCATCCATTTCTTACTGTGAGGGTGTATTCACACAATCCCTGTTTAGACCACTTTAATTAAAGTCTAGTTGCCCAGAAAGTCCGCTTCAACTAGAGAGGTGTGAATACGCAGTCGAACTCTGATGTGGACCAGAAGAGCAAACTGTGGTCAACCAAAATCAAAGGTTTTGGTTGGAATAAAGTTAACTTTGATGAGTTTCGAATGCCTGGCAGACTGGAGACTGCTCCAGCAGCAGGACGTGAACTACAGGTGAGGGAATTCTGGGTAAATACAACCAAAGCAAACGCTTGTGTCTAGAGCTAGCGGGAGAAATGACTCGTGGTCTTTTGCCAAAGACGAAAGAAAAATCCTAAAACAGCCTAAATCTTACGCCTCTAGAGTTTTGTCTACATTTTGTGAAGAAGGGAGTTGCGCTCAGTGTCTTCTTCTGAAGTTTCCATGTTGTTTCCATGGGGCTTGGATCGAAGGCGTGGTGTGAATGTGAGCCGCATCAACTGAAAACGTAACAAATGTTGCAATTCTGGTCCCCATTTGAACCTGATAGTTCAAATCTTTGACTTGACACTCCAAGTCAAAGATTTTAATATTTGGCGTGAAAAGCAGACGGGTTTCACGCCAAATGTTCTCGTGTTCTCGTCTTTCAGATTGCACATTTTCATCTAGCCTTCCCGGGCGCACACTGTGACATGTATCACAGTTTAAAAAGAAAGTGCGGGTTACTCTTTCCTTTGCTCTGCGCTCCCCATGTGAGCTCCTATTAGACGGGGCCACAATCTCCGTCTGAACAATGACTTTATGTCCCCGCAGTTAATTATCTGCCTGATCCATAACCATAGAGAGGAATGAATGAACTCCAGCTCTCTGTTCCATACGTAGGCACTAATGCGCTTTCTACATAGGCAGGCACGGGCAGAGTCATGAGACAGGGCTGTTAGATCAATGTAATGAGTTTATATATGAGTAATGGCTGTGTATTCACTGGCACAAAGCTCTCCTCACATTGTTTCTGAATCTGTAATCCTTGATCTCTTGGGAAATCTTGTAACTAATTTTGGCGGTAAGCCGATGATGTTAAACAACCTCGGCATGAGGATTTGTCATGTGCATCATGGCTGTTCAAAATATGGATAAAAATAGGCGTTAAACAATTTCCAAGTACAAGGCTTAGATCTTTTAGGTCGAGATGACGCGGTGCGTTATTGCGGAGTGGATGGAAAATGATCAGTGGTTTTGAAAATGTGCGACATGCATTTGTGTGGATGAATCAATTTTTGTGCTGCAATTGGGGTTAGAGTTGTAAGTCTGCCGGCTTTGCAAATCTATTATCAGGACAGATTCTCAATGGTGTTTTGGTTTGGTCTTCAGGTCAGCCTTTTTATGTTGTTATAACCATTTAGTCTGAACCATTTCTTAGTCACTCAATTTTCCTGTATTTAATTTCATTCATTTCATATGATCAACTCTGAGCTCGGTCTTTGTCTCAACTGAAAAAAAGCAACCCGACAGCAAGACACTGCCAGTTTTGCATCTAAAAAGTTAGGGGTTTGTTGTTGTAAATTAAAAACAAAATACAATAGGCCGGCTATTTATTTTTTTTCTTTTTGTGTGTTTTATAGCAACAGAAAACCATTTTGCAGCACAATCAAGAAACTGTTTGCTTCGGTTGTTATGAAAATGCTACATATCAAATATGTCTTAAAAGAAACTTTACTTCCAGATTTGAAGCCTTGAAATTGGGCCTCTGTCTCTTTAAACTCTGTCTCTGAAACTCCGCCTACAGGAAGTCATCACACCATTGCTCCTCTATTAACTCTGACAACGTTTTTACCAGCGTTTCACTGAGAAGTTGCAGTTCCACCAGGTGTTTGCTAATTGCAACCAGCTAGTCTGAAGGAGCTGAGTGGGGGAGGGTTGATCTGTGAGGTGGAAGCTCAGAAGCTGCAGCTTTTGAGGAGCACCTTGATGGTGGCACTAGATCCAACTATGCGTTTTGGACACCTGAATAGTTGCCATGGAGATTAAAGGATTTCCCAGACATGCATAAAAGTATCAGGGCACTCCAGCTCTTTGATGACAGAGTAAGACGACGTAAAGCTAAAAAGAAAAAAAGAAAAAAGATTTGACATGATGTAACTACACCTTAAAATATTGAAAATCTTTCATCCTTTTCCCTTACTTTACATTTACCACAAAAGATCCAAATAAACATCTTTTTTTTTTTGAGATGAATGACAAGCATCAGATGCCCTCCGCCCCCTTTTAATTTAGGCCATGTAATAAATTTCTAATTGTAGCATGGGGGGGGGGAAAAGTTAAAAAGTTCATTTGGACATGAAGACACTGTACTTTGTACACTAAACTGGCCCTGGAAAACTTGGACCACCAGCCCTTTAAGCTCTTCGGCCATCGTTTTCGTCTGCTTTGGCTGTAAAGATCGAGGACGTTAAACCGCTAAAGGCTGGTGAATTACCGGCAATAAAGCCGCGAGCTCGTGTGTCCGCTGGCGGCTCTGAGGCTAGGTGGGCCAAACAGGGCCGCGCGCGACCACCGAATCGTCCCTCCCAACAGCCTGAAGTCTTGCTAATTGTCTCTCCTTGTCACCCCCGTTTACTCAAGCTTCACCACTCTCTCTGCCACAGTGGATTCAAGGGGCCCCTGACAAGTCGTGTTTGATTGATTTCTCCGCCTGACCGTTCGGTGGAAGGACTCCTGGCTGCGTGCCAGCCGTACGGCGGCGGGGGGTCCCCGGCGTGCCTGTCCGCTCCCGCACACGTTTTGATTTGTGCGAGACGCAGATGGAGCCACTACGGCACCGCCGCCACTCTATAACTCTTACAGTGGGAGACGGCGGCGTACGGCGTTGTGCCCGGAGGGTGTCATTAACATTTAGAAACAGCCCCGGCATCAGTCACGCTGCCTGTGCTTAGGTGTGTTTAACCTTTCTTAATGGAGGGGATACGGCAGCAGAACTGAGGGGATTTAACGGAGAAATACCACCGCAGCAATACAGAGAAGTATCAAAACCACAAAGTGAAGTTTCACAGAGGGCACTTTGAAGGGACACCGCATTTACATTTAGATCTTTCGAGAGCGTGCAATCTGGAAAGTCAGAGCAAAGTCACGTCTTTTTATTTACGTCCTGAAAAACAAAACAAAACAAGAAGAAGCAAGAAATGTTTGAAGGAGACGAATTTGAAATGTTTTCCCTTCTATTGAGTTTGCTCTTTCGGTGAATGCGAATGTCAGGGATGAGCGGGTTCTCATGACGGATGTACGGGGTTGTCATCCCCTGATCGCCTTGGTTAAAATGATAGATTTGAAGAGGCAGAGAGGTCAGTTAAAGTTCACTCCTCCAGACTTAAACTGGCATTGTGCTTTCCGCTCAATAAGATTTGCTGCTGACGACTAGAATGACAATCCTACCGCTGTTCATTCAAAATTTACTAGCCCAGAGTTCAGGCTGCTATTTTATTTGATTTTTTTACAACTAGGTGATAGTCATGGCATTATAACTGTTAACCTTTTTATATTTGTAGGTTACTTGCACAAAAAACAATGTAAACGAAAATGTGTAAGATGATGGTTTTCTATAAAAGCAAATTCGCAATTATTATTTGTCACAGTTGCTAAAAACGTAACCTATTGAATATCACAGTCACAGCAAGAAGACTGTGCAAGCTCATAACAGGAAGTCAGAGTCCTTACATGAGGAAATGATGGATATTCTGTGGAACATCAAACCGTGTGATATCTTAAGTGCATCAGTTGATGCCCTTATTCTGAATGGTGCATGTGTACCGGGCCACAATCTCCGTCTGAACAGGATTTTTGCTTCGTCAGGACAGGGACCAATCCTATACTTATACTTGTGTTTGTACAGCAGAATTTGACATCCATAAGCCAGTAGCACTCTGGTTATCTGATGATCAGCTTGTAGATGATACATTAGCTATGTTTCCATCAAATTTTGAGCGGCTTTTTAAAACGTTTCCAAAAAAGAAACGCAAATTTGGCAGGTTTTTATCTAGTGGTTTGGCGCGACTCCACCAGGCTATGCAAACTAGTAATTTCATCAGTTGCCGACGTTACGCATGGTTGTAATAAACAGGAAGAAGAGGTCGCAGAAAAATGGAGGTATTCAGGAATGTGTTGCTATGGAGCAAGATGTAATTGTTAATAGTTTTGATTTGCTCTCAAATTTAGGAAAATCTCTAGAAGTGGTGCTAACATGCTAACAAAGTATTTGGTAGGTGTCTATAACATCTGTTCTAGGTTTGAACAAAATAATTTTAAGGAAAAATTCTGAAATACTTTAAGGTGAGAAGTTAGATGAAATATCAAACTTGAATAAAAAGTATCGGTATCAGTATTGGTATCGCCTATACGGGATGATCCCAAAATATCACCACCTTCCTAGGTGGTTTTTGTTTTTACTGAAAGGTATTCTCGCAAAAACTAAAAATCACCACATTTTTTTTTTTTTTTACCAAAAGACAAATTAGCTAGCAAAAAAAAAAAATCACCTTTGGCAAAAAAAACCCAACATCAGCAATTATTTCGGGCAGGTGACGATATGCGGTATTGCACATACTGATTATTACCACATTAGCAATTCAATGAATGCAGTCTTAAAGATTCTTTTGTCACCAGACACTCACTTCATTAACGATACCAAATACGAACATATCGAGTTCAGTTCTTTTAGTTTTTGTAACCAGAATTACTTAGAGAAAGATTAACCCAACTTTCGTCTAAGTTGAAATGTTTGGAGCTTTCTCTCAGCCAGTCGAACGGCACTAAGTAGCATCTGGTGGGGTGTTACTCTTTGCTCCGTACAGACCCCAAATAAACTCCAGTCACTCTGACGCTTTGTCTGGTGTGTCATTAAAGATTTTGAACAGTGGAGATCGTGTGATTACATCTTCTACCATTTTTGATGCGGGAGTTGTTTTAAAACTTGCTATATCTCGACTACATTGTCTAGCTAATTAACAGGACACACGTCAATGAGGAAAGAGAAATTTTTTGTGCTTTTGATGACAAAAAGCAACACACATTGAGCTGTGGTAAAAAAACGAAATAGTGCAAGTTGTAATGCTCCCTGGAGATATGGAAATATGCCTCTCTGAGAGAGTGTGTGTGTGTGTGGGCATGTGTGTGTGTGTGTGTGTTTATGAGAGCGACAAAGAGAAAGCTGCTCTCATTATCGCTGAATATCTAAGCAAGCGCTGGCCTGCCAATTATGGAGTGTGACTGTCAAAGTTGTTAGCATGTCTGCGCACAGATGTGGCAAATCATCGCAGTGTATACATATATGATGGCTGCTATTGAGGAGATCCGTGTGTATTTCGTTCTGTGCCAAAGGTTACTTGTTTTTGCAACGCGCCAAATTTGTCAAACCAGAGTATATTATAAGCAGGACATTTTTCATGGCTCAGCAAGTCTTGCGTCGTAGATACACCTGTTCTTTGTCAAAGCCTCAAAATGTGAAAGAATTTGCCACCTTGGAGTGCACATGAGCCAAACCGGGCCTGCAAGCAGCAGAACATGATCAAAACACAGTAACGTGGAGGTAGATTTTGAAGCATGGTTCAGTAATAGGGAAGCATTAGCCGTTAGCCGTAGCTGTCAGCTAGCGCTGATTGATGGAAGGAAGCAGTCAAAGCAGACAAGGTGAAGCAATGTGAGGCAAATGCATTCTGGGAGGCCAGCTCAAGTTTCCATGACTGTATTTTATTCAGCATGTCAAATATTGATGAAAGTATAGGGGTAATATTAAACAGTGATTAGGTGTTGGTCCTTCAACCTGCCTGATGTTAACAAAAATACAACCAGATGCTGCAACTGGAAATTAAGAAATTAAAATTGTCGTGTGATTCGAAAACACCTTCCCCCCCCCGACAGGAAATACCTAATGTTTACCTTAGACTGCATGCTCTAATTTAAAATGTGCTATCTTGTAACCAAGATACACACACTGAAACCAAACATTTTCTCAGACTTTCTAATGAGTAAAGGCAGAAAGAGTGAAGAAAACGTAGAAGAAAATAACATTAAAATGACTGTGGTGCAAAGACCTCCGGCAGCCATGCAATGACCGAGAAACGTTATGGTTCAGAATCTCATCTTAAACCAAATAAAATCTTCCTTTTTCCCCCACATAAATGGTTTTTTAAAGATATCCTTTCCAGTGAAAATGTTCAACTTTCTCTATATTTTGAGTGTCATCACAAAACAGAATTTTGACCTCATCCTCAACATTTCACCATTATCCTTAAAACTTAATTTTTAGTACTATCACCCTTAACAATTTATAATACTCCGGTGAACTTTGTTGGATTTGGTTCGCTTTCACACCGCACCGTGTCAAACGATCCAAACCTTTTGACATAGCTGCTCACCCTCCTCGTCTGTAGTGGCGCTACAGGAAGAACTACTGACGGAAGCAATACGAAAACCCCTGAAGAAGACACTGAGCGCAACTTCCTTCTCCACAAAATGTAAACAAGATTTTAGCAGTTGTGGGATTTCTCTTTTGTCTTTTGCAAAAAACAGCAAGTCGTTTCTCCCACTGGCCCAAAATTCGTGTGTTTGGTTTGGTTGCGTTTACCCAGAATGCCCTGTGCTATAGTTCGCTTCCTGCTTTCGGCGAGGCCTCTGGTACGTTTGGCGTTCACATGTGCATTCAGACCCCATCAGAGTTCATTAGGGTTTAAAGTGAACTAGAGTTTGCTTTTTTGGTCCGTATCATAGTTCGATTGCGCATTCACACCTCCCCAAACAAACTGGACTTTCTAAGCAAATGAACTCGAGTCTTATTAAAGCAGATTAAACGGTGATGTTGTGATTGCAGCCTTAATTCAGAAAAAAAAAAAAAAAAAAAAAAAGTTAAAAATAATCTACCTAAAACCATTTTTTCTCCATTATGCTCATACATAAGAAAAAAACAACATAAAAACCACACGTGAATCTATCTGCTTAAGAAAACATCAATGTTCAGAAGATCACTTCACTGTTTAACTAAAATGTCAGTTTTTAAGTCAGAGAGGAAGTTCTGAAGAGAGCCGAAATAATTCAAAGGGAGTAAGGCCTTTGAGGCCTGGCAGGTTCTCAAGCCCCAAAACATTCCTTAGATAAAGTGATAAAGACACTTTACTCTAAGGCTGGGTTTGGTACCAACAGAATAACAATAGCACACTGGAAGCAGGCAGTGAACTCCTGCAAGGTTAGGAATATTCGAAGCAGGGAAGAGACAAAGTTAGGTCAGTGTAAGTATTTAGACGTTATCTCTTGCAGAAACAGAGTAACTCTTGAGAGCGTTTTCGGAATATATGCCGACATGGATGTAAATAAACTGTTTAGTGTAGCGGCTTCATAGTCCTAAACGTTACATTTGGACATTGCTTAACAACTGGAGGATCATCTTGTGTGGAGAAAGAGATTATTTTATCTAAATGTAAAAAGTCGTAAAGGTGAAACGCCTTCGTCAAAAGAACAAAACGTCTCTAAAACTTCAGATTTCTTCAACTTCAGTTTGGACATTTACGTGTTCTTTCCCTCTTTGAAGAAATTTGCAATAAATCGTTCCGTTTGAAACCTTTTGACGATGAAACATTTAAGTTTTGGCTGACAGTTGTGATTGTTGCACTTTGACAAACCCTGAGAAGAACAGCAATTGCACAAAGTTTGAACTGCGTCCTTGGAAAATATGAAGAGCATGTCGTTCTGTTGGCCAAAGAGGATGATGAAGGTAAAGATGAGCTTGGAGAAACGGCCTTGGACATCAGTCACAGGGAGCATGACGGCTTCTTTTCAGGCCGCTGCCAGCAAAACAAAATCCAGGTTCTGTAAAATTCAAAAAACAGAAGCTCTCTGAACAGGAATGTACTCAAAAATAGAGGATGTTTTCCCTCCTAAATCGTGCTCCGCTTGTATTGATTTTCCTGCGCTGACATTTAAGACGACTACAACAAAGGGAGACAAAGATCAACAAACTTGAAGGTGCACTCAAGGCCGTCGGAGGAGCGCAATTCACGTGGATATTCCCCATGTGGATTAGTTCTTTGATAAATCCGTTTTGACCACACAACAACAGATGTGTGGTCACGTGTGTCGCAAGTTGAACAAAAACGTAACACGTCCCGTTTAAAAAAAAAAAAAAGCCACAACAAAAATTAAGAAAAAGAAGGACACGTTTATTCGAAACTCTGCGAAGCAAGCCTGAGACTCTTTAGGATGTGCGGGAATAAAAGCGGAGGAGTAAAGTACAAACAATGAGATGCACACAGCGGTTTTGATGATCCAAACTAAGAGCGAAGATCCCACGGGGGGCTCGATCCCCGGTGCTGCGGATTTTTCGCCGTTACAAACAAACAACAATTAGTTCAAAGACGGAGAGAAATTCAGAGTTAAAAACGAGGCACTTTCATCCCCCAGAGCCTCCGTCGGCATTTGATCACTGGTTGATGGCTAAAAATGGTAAATGCTTTGGTCTTGAGCGCAATAACGCACCAAAACATTTTCATTTCCCAATCTTACATTTTTTTGTCTGCTAAAGGAAATTATAGCGACTGAAGGAGAATACTTAGTGCGTACTAAAATATATTTCCTGCAACAGCTCTGCTTGACAAGTGAAAAATCAAGTGAAAACTAATTAAAACCCAAGTCTTGATTGGGGTTTCTCTCATCTACACCGGCTTAAATGGCTATATACAGGCGTGATTAAACTAAAAACTTTAACGTGTTAGTATTACACAATGCAGATTAATTCCTTTACATATTTAGACCTAAAGGTCTCTCCTGTGTAGGGTAACCTAGTTACACAGCCTTGAAACGCGGTCAACAATGCAGAAGTCACAACGGGAGTGAAAAGAAGAACAAAGAGAGTCAGACTGGTGAGTTCATTGGCAAATATTGCTTAAAAAAAACACAGCGATGGATGTTTGGATAGAGCCAAGGTAATATGTAGCCTAAATTATCCTCCAACCCAAGCACAACCTGTTAGCATTTTTGAATTACGTTTGAGAAAAAAAACTTTCTAAATGTGGAAGCCTGGAAACCTAAGATGTTTGGTTTGAGAAGATATTTTCTTCAGCATTTTTTTTTTTGAAAACAAAAATTTCCAGCTTGCAAAGTTAAGCATGGTGATTATCATTTCTGATTGATTGGTTGGAACTTTGGGGATTCCAATCAGCCTTTCAAATTGTTCAACTTTGTCCCTCTGAACTGTTACATTTTTACAGTACGTGAGTTTATACTTAATACTCAAAAATAGTCTACTTTGTGAAATGTGGATAAAGTTTTAGTTAAAATTCCCCATAGAATTAGCCTCTCATCTTGCTTTTACATCGGGGACATCAGAGCAGCTTGTAGCCATAAAAAGACACTTTCCTTTTCTCATATGTTGAACCCAAATCTAATAAAATGTTCCCTATCACAAGGTTTTCAGCTCTTTGACGTTCTTTGGAATCAGATTTGGACGTAAAGTTTGAGTTTCAGTAGGCTGAACGCGCTAGCACTAGCTAGAACGCTGCGCCAGTCATGCTGACAATGTTAATGAATAAGATCCTGAAGACACTTTCTAAAGTCAACTTTTACAGATGAAAGTAAAGTTTGTGAACCCTTTGACTAGGCCTGTCACCATAAATTCTGCTGGACGATAAATTGTTCCAGAAGTTATTGCGATAAACAATAATATAGTTGTTTTGAGACCACTTGAAGTAATATAATGGTAATGGGGGAAAAAAAACCCAAAACAAAACACAGGAACACATTCCCAAAGATCAGCAAACTTTAAATTCTAATGAACATTTAACACTGGAACTGGAAGACATTTTAAATATCCAAAAATTAATAAACAAAACAACAAATCTAAAATGAATTTTGGAGACTTTATAAGCAAAATTGTCCTTCAAAAAAAAAAAAGAAAAAAAAAAAGGGGGGGTTAGATGAGACCAAAGCACCAAACTGAAGACTTTTATCATCCAGTTTTAGGTAGAAAGAGAGAGAGAAAAAAAGATAAACGATAAATCACGGAAATGGAAGTAACTGAGTTAGTTTCAGGTCAACCGCTTTAGATTAAGTCACCACTTTGTTGTTCTGAATTCTAGAAATGGTAATGCTTTTTTGGGGGATGGGGGGAGGGAAACTATAGATCTGAAAGAGCTCATTTTTACGACTGCAAGGCGATAGGCCAGCGCGGCTCATGCGGCCATTTTCTCCATCAAACACTCCCCGAGCGAGCCGTCCTCCATTCAGAGCTCATTTAGGAAGAGAAAAAGATGAGAAGAGATGAAGGGAAGAGTCAACCATCACACGGCCAACTGATGTGGGCTGGCAAAAAAAATGAATAAATAAATAAATAAATAAGGAAGCTGATCATTTCAAGCACATCTCTCCCACAACTTAAAGCCAGCAGGCAAAAGCCAGGAATCTTAATCTGTTACTCACTCCCTTCTCTTCTTCTTCCCCATCCTACTGAAACATCTATTTTTCCCTTCCGATCTAACTCACTCCCCCACCGCGGCATCTAATCCGGCCAGAGAGGAGAAGAGGATGGATGGAGAGAGATGAGCTGGCTTTAGCCTTGCTGTAACCCCGATCTACTCGTACTTAAACACGGGGGCAAAACGCGGCTCTGTCAGCAAAGACGCACCCCACCCGCAGAGAAATCAGCAAGCCGACTCGCGTTTACCCATGTGAACACACACACACACACACACACACACACACCCACACAGAGTTGGGGTAGCTTCCAGTCGAGGGGTTTGCCTCAGCTGTGATTCGAAGGGCAGGGGTTGCGATCGAGGAGCAGAGGAGCGACGGCACATGTATTAAACATAGAACAATGAATCTTCGGAGAAAATGGTAATCTAAACACAGATGAAATATTCATGCCGCATGGCTGGCAGTGTGGTTCACCTCTTTCTGCTCTTTAACCAGATAAGATCCTTGAGGGGTTAAAGCGGAGGTAAATGAGACAGAAAGTGGAGGGGAGAGAGAGCAAAAGAAGGGGGGGGGAATAAAAAATAAAAAATAAAAAAATAAAAATCGCTGCACTAATGTACTGAAGCATGAAATCATGGCTGGCTTGTGTAATTTAGCTCTGGGATGGAGTGCACTAGCGAGAATTTCATTCCCCTCAGGCCTGCTTTTCAAAAACACACTTCTGTGCACAGTACAGTAAATGTGAAAATAATAAATCTAATGCAATTATTTAGTGTGTCATTTTCCACTTAGAGGCTTTTTTTTCCCATCCCATCCACCCCCAAGTAAAAACACTTTTGAACGTTTATTTATCAGAGACGAAAATAAATCGAATATAAATATACATCAGCAGGAGCTGAACAACCAATCACAAACAGCACATGATGTAATTATTTAAGAAGTCGGAGTAAAGTCAAAATATTAACCCATAATTCACTTAAATGTATGCAGTTCAGGACGTGTGGGAGTAAAACAAATACAGATCAGCTTCCAGCACCATGTTGGACATGAGGAAGGAAGCGCTGGGCTAATATGTTGGACAATTTGTCTCACTTTCCAGTTTTAGTTTAACTTTACTGAAAAACGTTCAGGTCATGTGGCAGGAGTTCATCATGTCTCCATCATGCTTAACAGTTGACAGTTTTATGAGACTTTGCTATAGGTTGTCTATGTTCGGCCCAAATCCTCATCCCTCCATTCACACACTGGAAAGTTGACCTGAGATGTTTGCGTAGTTTTGTTAAACTACTTACTGCAGACGCGTTGGTTTGTGCTGATATGAGCCCAAATCAGCAATGTGGCGGACAATTGGTATCTTCACGAATTGTAAACAAAAATGGAGTTTTGTCAGATTTCAGAGGTTTAGGGTTTCCCTTTTGTCTTTGGTTAAAGACGTAACAAGGTTATTTCTTCCTCTAGAGCCAGACTGTTAGCTTTGTTTTGGTTGTATTTACCCAGAATGCCCTGAGCTACAGTCCAATTCCTGCTTTTGGAGTGGTCTCCGGTCCTCTTGGCATTCACATGTGCATTCGAACCGCACCAAAGTTTGCTTGAACTGAACAAAGACACAGGCTTTAGGAGGACCAGAGCTTGCTTTTTGGTTCTGCATCGCAGTTCAACTGCACATTCACACCAGAGTTTCTGGGCAAACAAACTAGGGTTGGATTGAAATGGACTAAGAACCCTACATCCAAAACATCTAGCCTGTACCACTGTACTGTCATTGGCAATATCAGAACTTCTTTGCATTGATCTGACCAAGCTGGTATGTACACACACGAAATTTCACACGCACAAATTTTGTCTGTCACTTTTTTCAGAGGACAAGCGATCGTTTGAGCTCCATAGGAAAAGGACGTGTTGAGTCCTTATGTTTGACCTCATTGACAATGGCAAAGGTTTCAACACCAACACTCCTTTAGGACAAAGTCTATGCTTTTATAATGGCACAATCAGTAAAACTCTTGAAGTGGATTACAGCGAACATCAGCTCTTTATGGATTAAGTCAGCAAACATCTCATGTTTTTCTTTTGCCTTACTCTATAAATATGTTTATTGAAAAAAAGTCAGTTCTCTCTCACCTCTTGTCTGACAAAGAACTCTACAATCCAACATCAAGCAACCGCTTCAAAAATACATACTTGTTTTCATTTCCTTAGCAACATCCTATTCTTTTGACAATACTGGAGCAAAACAGAAACAACAGATTAGAGAGTTTCTAAGGTTAAAAAGAACTTAATGGATGTCTACGGAAAGAAACAACCCTGGAAACCAGTGGAAAAGAACGGTATTAATTCTTGTTTGAGGTAAGAGGGTCTCATCAAAGCAAGATGTCTGGTAAAAACCTGTCGCGCAGGTTCAGGGGGTTTGGTACATGTGCGAGTGCGTGTGAGGTCCGTCATCGCTTATTCACAAGGAGACGGTCCGATGCAGGGGCTCGTCACATTTAACATTTGGGTGAGCCGCAGAGATCTGAAGGCTGCTGATAAGCATAACAGCATGACAGGACACACACACACACAGACACACACACACAAGGATTGTATCCATAAGAAATATTTATTCACATGTGCCCGCGAAGACCCTCAGACGTAATCGCACACACACAGCGTCTATAAAACACCCCATTAGACCTCATCCCATCATATCTGAGTCCACCTCATCGCTGACCTCACGCTATAAAACTTTAACACACCTTGGTGTTTGTGAACACACTCCACAGTGTCATTACAGCAGCTCTAATAGGTTTGTGCGTGCGCGTCCGCTCCTCTGGGTTTATATGTTCCTGAGTTTCCTCCACAGATGGAGGCTTTACAAGCCCAGGAGCCCCCACCCACCCCCAGTTATTGGCCTCCCGTCACTGTCCGAAAGAGCCGTGTTAAATCTATAACCAGCCGATGGCTAAGCAATTATTGGAGGACTCTTGGAGAACAATGGGAGAGCGCGAGGAAAACACTTAGAAGAAAGATGAAACTACTTGGCGGACAAAGTCTTTACCAGTTGGTGTACATCAAGTGTCTGTAGGCTTCCTCAAACGCTAATGCAACAAATCCTTCTATTTGCTAGTCCTGAGAGTGAGCGCTACCGAACTGCTAACCACATCGGCGGCCTGACGTGCTTTTCACCCCCAACGCCAGCCTCAGTGGGGAACCGTTTTGTGTACGTATCCCTTTGATTCCACGGCGTTTCCCCAACACACAATTACCACGGTTGCACTAGCGGACGGCGCCGCGCACATTACTGAGGATAATTGCCTATGCATATTTCCTCTCGTGCGCTCACCGCTCACCCCAACAGCGGATCGGTTTCAAGTGCCAGTCGCGGAACCATTAATAGAAATTAAGTGCCAGCGAGAGCTACTGAAGAGAGACCAGTGGAGCCAGAGCGGAGTTTATGTGAAAGATAAATACGTTTCCTCAGCAGAGTGCCTCCGTTTATTGGTAGGGAAATGCACTGTGATATGATAGAAGGGCAACAAATGACTATGGAATGGGACGATATGGCTGAGAGAGAAGAGAATATGTTCTGGAATTAAGAGGCCTGACCTGAATAAAAAATTTCCAAGCAGAAACTTCAATCTTTGCTTGAACTTATTCAAGTAAGGGTTGAGTCACGAACCTCTGACAGAGTATAGTTTATTGGATATAATGTTCGATTCTGGAGTTGTTTTGGGTTTTGTAGTTTTGTTTATTCCCTGTTTACATTAGTCATATTTCTGCTCAGTAGGTTTTTAGTTATTTTTGTTAGATTAAGTTATTAATTTCTAGTTTAGTCATTCTTTGTCTCACAGATTTGTTTGTATCTGTATTCAGTCGCTTTAAATCTGATTCCCCTAAATAACCAGTGCAACCAGTTTCATGAGACGTTACCTAATAAAGTTCAGTTTCAAGATTTTCAAGATGGCGGCACCTTTTGCCATTTGGGAGAATCTGGTGTGACTGTTTCAACGTTTCTTGGTGTTTGGAAGACTTTTACAACTTTGTTTCGTCACTGTGGTCATTCTTTACTACTTTGTTTGTGCCCGTGCCACGCCAGCTATTTTAATTGCTGAACAACCGTGAAAAAGAGAGTTTTAACTACCATTGCTTTTGATAGTCATGCTTTTTATTAGCTGTTTTTATTACTTTATGCTAAGCAAATCCATTTCTCAGGTTGAATTTAAATGTTTTTACTTGTAAATGTTGCTTTTGTCTTGCTGCTGTAAATCTCAACTAGATTTTTTTTTTTTTTATCTGCTTAGGTAAAGGTTATCGTCTGTATAAATACTATTTCTTTCAAGGGAAACCAGAGATTTATTGAAGAATGCATAGAACAGAGAAGCCCATCCTAAACTTTGGGCATTTCACACCACACACTGCCCGAAACACACCTTCAAAACACTTGGGTGGAGTTTATGAAAAAATGTATTTGTGTGTTTGTCTGCCCAGCTTTAAATCACATTGAAAATGTGAAACCAGGCCTCATCTATCCAATCTGCCTGAGTTTAAAGTATTTCACAGGAAAATGCCAAACACTTCATCTCCAGATATGCCAAGTTGACAGAAACATACCGAGGGGTGATGAGAGCACCATTTTCCCTTTATCTACACAGTTATGCACCTTTTTGTGTTGGTTTATCACAAATGAAACCCGGTGAAGTTTGTGGTTGTCATGTAATAAAACTCGAAGGGAAGCTTGTTGACGTTCAGGTCGGTGAATCCAAGCTGGAAGCTTGCTTTTCTCCATTTACTCTCCCCGTTCTGCAGACGTAAACCTGTCAGCCCTCAACTTTCCCTCCCTCGCGGCTGGCTCGTGTCACAGAGATTACACACTCATCACACGTGTGTGCAAACACACTCGGCTGCGTCACGTTCATGTCAGCTAATGAAAGTTCAGCTTCGTCCCAGGCTGTGTCACGGCCTTAATAACACCGCGAGTGTCAGGCAGATTACGGCACAGCTGTAGAAAAAGGTGGACGGGTCCTTGGATGGCATGAGTGCACAGCGACGCATAGAAACACCTCACATCTTCAAGAAAAGCTCACCTCTCTGGGTGCAATCGCAATCTTTGCCCACTAGGAGGCAAGGGTGAGCTTTCCAAAGGGAAACTGGTTGCTGAAAGCAGGACTTTAATAATCAGAGGTAACTGAACTCTCTATCATGCACTGAGCAATAAGCATGATATATTTATTCAATTTGTCAGCTTTTTTTCTTTGTAAGCCGTTATCCTGCTAAAATGTTACATATTTGTTCCCTCTCCATTAAATAAGCGAGCTCGTTTTTTTTTAATTGCCGAGATGGTTTACCTGACTTCTGTCAAGCCTTTGAAAGAGAAAGCCTCCTGAAAGACTCTCTTTTTGGAAGGATGATTAATCATTTCAGCTCAATTACGTTACAGGTGTTTTATTAACCTGCACCACTGACCCAGTGTTCAGTGTTTCATCCCTTTAAGCTTCTTTTCACTTTACGTTTTGTAATTAGCATCTTCTTGAAGCAGACAGTGACTTTTTCTCCTTTGGCAGACATGACTCTGCCTCTGTGCTGCTGAGCAGCATGTTAATGAATGAAAAATACTTTCTTTTTTTTGACATTTCCAAACAAAATGTATAGTTTCAAATTTCCTATTGGAACACAAATTGGTCAGTGTGAGAAAAAGGATTTTGTGTCACAATCGAGGTGAACTGGACTTCCCCACTTCCATTTGTTCATGCGCCACAGTAACTTTGTTTTCCTCACGCTGATGTTAAGATGAGAGTTTTACTCGGTAAACAGATTGAGGAAATGAGATTATTTTACTTGAAATTAAAAACTACATTATTACATTTCATCCATGTAAAGATGAATACTTTTAGTCAACTTTTAGTTATCTCAGACCACGTTGAACTAAAATCAATCTTGAATTTTGAACTGAAAAAAACTAAAAAGAGTGACGAGCCAACTTGAGAAGAATTCAATGTGTCACATGTAATCGAATTTTGTCCAACTTTACGCTTGTTTAATTTGTTAACTTAATAAATGCACTTGAGTAAAGTTAATTTGACTACTTCTGATAATTTAACTCAATATATTCAAATTCAATCACCTGCTTCAGTTTTTCAATGTACCTTTGAACAAATGAACCTCAACAGAAGTAAGCTTACTGGTACAAAAACACAAGAGATACATTAGAAACCATGATTAGAAGCACATGCTTTTGTACATCTATGTATATCTTAAACCCCCCCCCCCCAAAAAAAAGAGAAAATATCGATGTATAGAAAAACAAATGCGAAAAGATGTGGCCCAAAACCAAAAAGCGACAGAAATATGATGCTTTTATGCAGTGGACACTTAAGTGACAGAGGTGGCACAAAGGAAAATGAATCAAAGATACAATAGAGAAATGGCAACAATCTGAACCATAAGTGATTAGATAAGTACCAAAAAACCAACTAAAACATCTATTCAGTCTCAGCATTTTATATGGTCTTTATCTTATTTGTCTCAGTGCTGCAAAGCAAAGGAAACTTCAATTAAAAACAGGGAGTCCCATATCAAACTCGGAGACAGTGGCATTCTTGATCAAACAAAGTCTGAGGCTGCGAGGGACCGAATCACAACTGCCTTTCTTTAGGCTCTGAGCTCCGCTGGCTGATCTCATGTCAAGAGCAGAAGCCTGGAGAGACTTTCACATGCCGGCTTAGACCCGGAGAATAGAGAAAATGTCAACAGGTCCGCATCTGAACTCCTCCTCAACTCCAAATAACTTTGTTCTGAAGTCATTTGAAGTCGCGTAGAGCAGCAAAGGAGAAGGGAGGACGGTTTATGGGGGCTAAAGACGGGGGACGCGCAGCAGCAGAGAGGATAGGCAGGAGAAAGGTGGAGAGGATGTGATGAGGGAACAAGATGTTCATCCCAGTGCAAGGACTGAAGAATGCTAAAAGGGCGAGAAGGCAGAAGAGATGAGATTCTGATGAATACGCCACTTGCTGAAGACTCATCAAGCTCTACTTCCACGTCAACCAGAACTTCCACAATCACACATTTTTTGGGATTGCGGCAAAATCAACAAGTTTCAGGGGTTTTTTCCCCCCAAACGTAACCAGAGTGTGCTTTTTCACTCATTTTGCACATGTGGAATAAATTACTGAAACACAGAGCTATCGATATGCGGCAACTTATTTCCCAACTCGATTCAAATTTTTTTTTTATTTTTTTTTTATTTATGATTTTCAAGAATAAACAGGCAAACCAACTCGATTAAATTTAATCAAATACTTGAATGAAGCTATTGGTTACCTTGAGATCCAAAAGTGATTCACGTGAAAGGAGAACACAGGAGTAACAAAGTTTGGGCCAAGACTGCAAGGTGTTAGGCTCAGATCCTTGTACCTGATGAAGATATGGCTCTTCATACCGTGGTCAGCTAGGCCAAATAGGCCGTTAGCAATACTCAACCACTATAAAAGTGAAAATAGGAGTGCAAGGCTTGTGCCATAGAATCTCTTCCTGAAGTGTAAACCATTCAGGCAGGTGTGCAATGACAGATTTGAAGCTGTTTATGGGGATATACGATATTATACCACATTGCCACATGGTGGATACCACCATGGTAGAACTTACACTACCATAGTGCTTTAGCGTTAGTTCCTGCTAAATACCATGTTGATGCAATACTTCAGCGTTAGTGCAACTAAAGTTCCTGACTGGTGCTCAAGCGTTAGCACAACAAATAACATTTTAGTTAGCAGTGGCCACCACTGTCCACTGCTGTGATCAACTTGTCAAAGATACCTTTCACATATTAAGAAACTAGCGTGGGCTGTAGCCTGCAACAGTTCTGAGTAAAGCAGGTATAAAAAACTCAATGGGTGGAAGTCCCATCCCATTGTCAGTGCAGTAATTACTCTCTTTATCTAACACAGTAGTAACTAAAGGTATGAAGACAATCTTAAGAGCAGGCTGTGACGTGGTCGTATTGGATGTTTTTGCATTGTTGATGACACATTGCAAAGAAAGAAGACAATCGTTAGCGATGTCAGCAAATACAGTACTGTGTGTGTACACGTTATGGTATTAGCTGTGTGTGTGTTGCTTGTAATGTCACCAGCAATGCATTGTTCTTTTCCCGATGAAACACTCACATTTCCTTCCTTCTGATGAGACACTGTCTACATCACCACTGGGACTGTGATGTGTCTGTCTGTGTGTGAGCTCGAGCAAAGGTGTGTGTGTGTGTGTGCGTGTTGTGCCCTAATTAGCACCTAAACACACAGGAGAATGCTGAAGCCTGACAGCAGATAAATCAGCCAGAGCTATAAGATCGTAACACTCCAACAGAAGGTATCAGCTGCCGCCCGGCTTTACCACAGTTGATAAATCGTCAGTGCAGGGACGAGTTACGAGCAGAAGCAGCTACTTCTCAATTCCACAGCGTCGGGCGGTGTGGACATCTTTGTGTTTGCACTGCAACTTCTTCCATCCTAACTCACAAAAAGGCATAAACGATGAGACATGCACCCCATTTTCACTTGGTAATACTACATGCCCACCGCATCTCTGTATGGTTCCTTCAATTACCGGCATTACTCAAAGTCAAATCGTCTCCGGGCACATTTTTCTTCTTTCGGGTTTCTCACTCTCGTTCATTCATTTGAATATCTTCTGCGCCACCTGAGCAGTTCCAGGCAAACGCAGAGGTGACTGTGCCTCCCTCGTGTGTGTTTTCCGACTTCCCCTTCCTCTTCTTTGTGTGTTGGACTCTCTCTCTCTCGCTCCGCTGCTGGAGGCGCAGCGGCAGTGAAGGAGACCGATCCCGGCAGTACAGTGCGCTCTGGTAACCGGTGCGTCCGCACCTCAGAGGAGTCTGGGAGAATGATTCCCAGCGGAGGTTTGTTTAAATGCTAGAGGGAGCATTTGCCCCAGACGAGCCTCTCGCACTAATGGATATGTCTGTGTTGTTATTAATAGTAGGATTGGCAGAGGAAAAAAAACAAGGGGGAAAGAAATCAGGTGAATGGCCTTACGTATTCATGTCCCTCTGCTGTGGTAGATTTGTATCAGAGCGCACAGCTGCAGCACAAAAATAGGCACTAAAATGACTCTTACTCAGCTATTTGTAAAATAAAAGAATTAGCATAACAATAACTTAAGCTTAGCTCGGTTAGATTTGAATTAAATGATGTTTAAGGTTTGATCCAACGCTGGCAGAGCCTTCGAACCAACAAAATGCCGCTCTAATTAATATTTTTATTCATCAACTCATTCAAAACTGGGTTTACGAGGAGAGAGATGTGCATATTTATGAATCCACCGAGAAGCATCACCACTTCTGCTTTGGATTGTGTTTCGGTTTAACTGTGCTGGGCTTTGTGACAAGTTGAGTCTGATTTCTGCTCTCAGTTCAGCCCAAATGTAAGAGATGCAGTTACATAGAGGAGATGCATTTACGGGACAGAGATAGTAAACGTGCCCATTAGCTGAAAAACAGACAAAAGTATAAGCTAACAAAAACACCAATAGTACTTTGTAAAAGGGATTACCTTAACATTACTTTTAATCTGACAGCCACAAACTTCGAGGTATTTTGGAGGGATTTTATGTTACAAACACAAAGTAACACAAAACGGCAAAGTGGAGGAAAAATGAGAATTGTTTTTAAAGGCTTTTCCATATACAAAAAAATAAAAAAATCTGTGAAAGTGTTTCAATAAAAGGAGAGAGTTTTCTTCAAACACACATAATGTACTGTAGTTTGGGTTTGTAAAGTTACAAACTGTGGAAGAGCCACCGGTACAGGATAAACATTAGCATTTCAGGATAAGGAGTAGGGGTAAAATTTATGCTAACCTTAAATGTTAGCATACATATTTTAGGGTTTATATCTCTAAAGGTTAGCATACACTTAAATGTCCTCTTTTAAATAAAGATGGACGTTCATGTGTATGATTTAACACTAAAGCTCTTTGATGTTGAAGCTTTTGGGGATTGTTCTGTTAAAATACTTGGTGTTGAGACGTCCACACTGCAGCAGAGACTCGTTTTCTCCCACATTAAACAACCCCAGGCTGCTAGAATCGACTCACTCACTGTCCTGTTCTGCGCTGTCCACATTACCCTTTAACACATTTGCATAATTCCCATTTACTGACTAGCCTGGCATGCTTTAAACCAAAAAAAAATAAATAAAAAAATTAAAGTGAGTAAGGTTATAGGTGGCAAAGAAAAAAAGGCCAGAATGGAGGTTTTAGAAATAAGGTGCTAAAAAGGTGCTGAAGTAAAGTGGAGCGTGGGGTGGGAGGGGAAAGGTGCAGCATTAAAACATTTAGACACATGCGATCCAAACTAAGTTGTGCTGATGGTTTGAACTCTTCAGGTGAACAAAGACATTAAGCCTTATGCGCAGCTTGAAATTTGCTATGCTGCCCTCATGTGGCTACAGAGGAACATTGCTTCCAGTTCTGAAACTTCAAGCGTCATTGTTTCTAGTTCATAAAATTTGACCAGTGAACATTTTCACCGGCTAAGCACATTCATGAGCTGGTATTAGATATAGTGACAATTTGAGTAAAGCCTGATGCTTTAGATATTCCTGACAGTAACATGCATTGTGAGAATAATCCTGCCACATTTAATCTTAACAGAGTATGACTTTAAACTGGATGCACTGTGGATTATAGAAGTGTCCATACCCTTTAAACATGGTCAGATTCGATCATTTCTGCTACATGATCAGTGGATTTTATAGGGATCCTATGCTTTGAAAGAGCATCTGCTCCCTTACAATTGTTTTTAATAACATTTTTAGTTCTTTTGTCAAATTTCAGTGTTGCAGATTGTCAAACAAATAATAATGTATGAAGCTGGAAAGCCTTTTCAAATGATTATTTTATTAAGAAGGCAACAACTGTCATTAGGCATTTACAAAAAGTGCCATAACTGGTGTAATTTGGATAATTGTCCTGATCCTTAAAGTGTTTGGAGGTTCAAGTTGAGAACTGATGCCTGACGTTCTCCTTCAGGATTTTCAAGGTTCTTTGTGCAGCTAACAGCCCTGAACCATCACACCACCACCACCAGGTTTGACTCTTCTTCTGTTCTTTTAAAAAAGCTTTGTTCCTTCTGTGCCACTTGCCATACAAATGCTACTAATGTCAAACATGACTTACAAGAAATTGAACGTTGAAACTTAACTCCTTGAAATTGGGCGTCTGTCTCTTTAAGAAGCTCCTGCTCTTTCTGAAATTCTGCCTTCAGGAAGTCGTCACAACAACATTCCTCTATTAAGCCTTTAAAATGGTTCTTATGGGCATTTCAACAGCTGTGATTTCATTGCAAATGTCTGGAAAACGTTTTTGATATTCTGTTGAAATCAAACAACACCACAATTTTGCAATTTGAGTGTTTTCGTAAAAAAATAATTAAAATCCCAGTGACAATGACTTACTGCCTGTTCACTCAGTAAGTTATTAAATACCAGCAGCACCGCCGTCCTTCTACCACTTCCTGTCATTCCCTTTGTCTTTTCTGCCAGCAGTAACATCTAGTAGCTGATCATGTGACTCATGTGATGCAAAAAAAGTATTTAGATTGCAGTTTTGTGGAATACACAAACTTTGATACAGCCAAAAAGAAAACACCTAATCGTAGTGCAAAAACATTACTTTGAAAAAACGAGGGGCCTTTTTTTTTGTATTGTTATGTTTAAGTTTTAAGGTTAATGGAAACGCAGCTACTGAGAAGTAGTTCCTATGAGAAGCTCAGTAGACTCGCAGTACTGCCAGAAGTCAGCTAATTGCTGCTGCTAGTCTGAAGGAGCAGAGTGAGGAGGAAGGTGCTCTTTGAACACTTAAAAAAGTCGATTTTAAATAACACCGCCCCTTTAAAGAATAAAGTTTTCCAAGGCCCTGTAAGATTAATTCAGCAGAATCAACATTTAAACAGACAAAACAATCAAGGGTAATGTGTTTTCTGTTCAACTCCAGAGTGAAACTGTTCTCCAACAAGTACGCCGCGATGACATTTCTTTTTTCCCCCCCCAAGTCTGAAAGCGTTTCCGCAGCGCCGCTGTAAATGCCTGTTCTTCTCCGAGCTCCATCCTGACGCCTGCATTGAACTCCCTTTATCTCTGCGCGGCCCGGCCTGTTTTCATCTCTTCAGCTTCGCCGAGCTAAAAGGCGAGATAAAGGAGAGCAGAGAGAGAGAGAGAGAGTGGCAGAGGCAGGGAGAGCTGGAGAGAAAGGAGGAGAGAACATCCAGTAAGTGAGAGTTTAGCCAAGAACAATGCTGTCTGCTTTCAGCAGAGGCTGTCTGCAGGAGACATTATGTCATGTGTTACGCCTTCCAAGGCGAGAAGCTGTTGCAGTCGATATCTTGCTGCGCGCCTCCAGCTCTCCGCCTCCCTCCCTCGCTGTAGGTGAAACGGAACCTGAGCGCCTGTGAAGAGCCGCTTCAGGGCTGCTCCGCGCATTCGCAAAGACTTCCTTAGCAGCAGCAGCAGCTCGACATCGCTGCTGGCAAGGTTAGTTCTGTTTATGAAACCATCAATTACACATATTTAATTTAGTAAGAGAAGAAACGCCCCCCCACCCCACCATCACCACCCCGCCACAGTGACTGAATCCAGACCGAGTGTCCCCCTGAGCACTGGGATAAATAGAGCAAAGGAAGAGGAGGAGGAGGAGGAGACGGAAAACGATAGACTTCATTAATTCTGCCGTCCGTCTAATTGGAGTCCTCTTGGACCCTACAGCTAAAGAAACCCAGAGTCCGAAATGACTTCTAATGAGAAACAGAACAAAAGGAATAACAGAAGAAAAGTTACGACGAGTCGTATCAGAAAGAAAAACCCCCGGGCAAAATCGAGACTTCGTGTACGACGCCGCACCCTCGGGACGGCCTGAACTCCCCCCAGCTGGACGAGGATTAAAATGAGATGGGGCTCATTCTGAAGAAATACAAAAAAAAAAAAAAAAGACTTCAGGAGCACCTGAAGAAATGAAGCGGGGAGAGCGAGTGAATGTGTGAATGGATGCGTCATCGTTAAGCGGGCATTTGCATAAAATTTTGATTTCTGACAATATTATGTCTCTGTCAGGACAGAAATAAGCAACTATGTAAAGATTATAATATTACAGTTTATACTGCAATAGAAATATTAATCATTTATTTTTAACACACATTTATCTTGGTAAAGTAGGGTGAACTAAAAATAGGGCTGGAAATTTATCGTAAAGTTGATCATTTATCGTGAAAGATTTCTTATCACAATAATTTGGTTTAGTTTTGTCTTGACAAATTCCAATTAAGGTGAAATTTACTCTCTTTTTTTTTGGGCCTATCTTTATTAAAGTAAAGTTGTGTAGAAAAAAATGTCGTAAAGTTATTATTTTCTTACTGCAGTATACAGTTGGGAATGTTAACCTACAAATAGGAGTGGGAATTTCTTGTATCGTCTATAAATTATTGTAAAAGTAGGGTCACGCGCAACAATCGTCGGCGTAATTTTAATTTCTCATTTTGTAAAGTTGAAGCAAATGCAACGTTATTTGCTGATCACAAAGCAAGGCCAGACTGTGGAGTTTTAAACTCCTGGCTATAAACTTCAGCTATAAACATCCTGGGATCATTCTCTTCAGAAAACACAAGAGCTCTTCTGTTCACGTTCTTGCTGGGAATGGCTGCTTTTGCTCTAAACACACACACACACACACCCACACACACACACAAAAAGAAACATAAAATCGGCAAGAGGACATAGTGCAAGAGCTGATTGGTGTAAAAGTGGAAAACTGCAGGGCTGTAACGTGAAATAAGAACAGATCGCTTTGTCCTCTCCACTTTCCAGCAGCAAATTCTTTATAACTAGACTGAAAGAAGAGACGGAGTAACAATATTCAAAAACCTGCAGAGGTGTGTGAATGTATTCAAGTGTCCAACAAACATAAAGCCCACTTGTAACTGCACAGACGTTGATTGATGGAGTAACAAAGAGTAGAGTTGTATAAAGCTGTCAAAAAGAAAAACAGAACGTCATGAAGACGGGTCTTAAGAAAAGGGAGCAAAGAGTGATTTTGGCTCAGAGTAA
This sequence comes from Gambusia affinis, assembly GCF_019740435.1. Lineage (NCBI taxonomy): Eukaryota > Metazoa > Chordata > Actinopteri > Cyprinodontiformes > Poeciliidae > Gambusia > Gambusia affinis. The sequence goes on from NC_057881.1 coordinate 20,993,774, forward strand.
CGTATATATGGTTGAAGAGCCTCATCGTGAACAGGCGTCCGAGGCTCAACCGCGCAGGAAGCTAACAACATGTAGCGTCGCGGAATCGTTTGTGCCAGTGAAAATGATGCATCGGTCGTACAGCTTCATTAAAATACTCGATTCTGCTTTACCTGCCAAACTACTTCACAGTCTTCAAGTGAGTGAGCCAACTGTTGCCTACCACACCCGTCAGCAAGCACACACAGTCCCTGGAACAGATGGTGAGGAAGATGAAGGACAATCTTTCACTTTTTTAATGGCGATAAGGAAGAAATTTGAGGACAGACAGACAGACAGACAGACAGACGGTAAAGGAGGAGCTGCATGGCAAACAGAACGGGAGTGAGAACGCGTGGGATGTGGTGTGTAAAGAAGCTTCAACAAGCAAAACGTATTTAAGAAAGTGTTTCCGTTTCGACGTCAAGGGGGTCAAACTCGTTTTCATTTGGGCCGTGTTAAAAATCTGGAGGTTCTTTAAGGGCCAGAATGTATTGATAAATCCATTAAGCTGTTAAAGTATCAATAAACAGCTGTTTGGTTCAGCACTCCATTAAAATGAAATAATATTGAACATGTCTTCACACTGATCCGTCTGTTTTTGTGGGGTTTTTTTTGCTAATTTAGCAATATTTCCAAGGATTTTTTTTACAACATTTGCACTAATGTATGAAATTAAATGTGGCTTTTTATTAGTCGCCGTATCAATCATTTGAAATCAAGTAAAGCGGAGGCAGCAGCTGCTTAAACCCAAAGTTTTTACAGTTAAATCGGAAAAAATGTGGAGGTTTATTGATTTTGTGTGAATTTTGCAGGTTTGTGAAAAGTTGGAGGGACTTGTTGATGCAATCTGGAGTCCAGAGGGCCACATAAAAAGCTGCGGCGGGCCACATTTGGCCCCCGGGCCTTGAGTTTGACACACGGTCTACATAGCAACGTGACTAAATCGAGCTGGCCGTGCTCGCAGTGTTGGCAGCTAATATCCTTTAGCCCAAATGGCAAAGCGAGAGACCTACTGCTAACAGTAGTAGCTAGTGGAGGCTACCACTGATTGCAAAAATTGGTTGCCATGGAGACTGAACGCGTTCTGACAGATAGACATTATTGCTGACCAATGATTACTTTGGCATCAAATGTGAACGATGCTGTTTTATCTTTTGTTTCTGACGAAAGGCTCTACTTAATGAAAACATTTTTTATTTTTCTATGTGTTATAGAAATAATTGCAAGATGGTGGATCCTTTTGTGCCATTTTCCATGTTGCTAAGAGTAACCATTTGTGGCGAGGCTGCTTTACGGACACCTGCTGTGAATCAGTCATGGCTCACAGTTTTTTCCCCATCTATCCTTAAACAGCCATAAAACAGCGTGCATAACAAAGCTTTTCCTACAACAAACAAAGAAACTATATACAAAAGACTATTCAGAGAATAAAATGTGATTTGGGAAGACGGACTCGCACCTGGAGTTAGATAGGATATTTATTGGAACATTTCATCAGCCGTGACACGTGTGGTGTGTGCTGCATATCAGATATCACCCAACTGAGAAAACAATACAGCCCCGCGGCCGCAACCTTCAATCCAAAAGTGACATGGTGTGAAAGGCGGTAGTCCAGCATTGGCGCGAACGTGGCGGGGTTACGTTGTTTTAAATCATGGAAATTAGCACAGGAGCAGGTTCTCCTCTGAGGACCAGTTAGCTAGACTTTCCCTTGAGAGTTACTCACTGTTTTTCCAAACTCACGTATCTCTAACTGCTGTTTATTGAAGGTACGACACTGTCTACTCATAAATATTCCACACAACCTTGCTTCAAGGGAACTTAATTATCCCTTTGAGACTGGCTGGTACAACATGTACAGATCAATAGCATTACCTACACTTACACAGTTACATTTATTAGGGACAACCTCTTCTCTGTTGATATTCAAACGTCATTTTCTCTGTGTGCGCCTTGGCCGTTTGAGTAAAGTGGGAGGATAAGACGGAGGCGCCCTTCATAAAAATCACTTGTTTACGGCAATCCGATTTTTTTCTTTTTGTTTGTTTTTTGTTACCGTCAGCATTGCATGCAACTGAGACGATGGCTCAGTTCCATAGCGACTGAGTTCATGTTACAAGAAAGTTAAAAACGAGAGGCAAAACTTCAAGGATTCAGATTTGGAATGTGGACACAGTGGTGACGTCTTTACTGGTAATACGAGCTCAGATTAAAATGTAACACTGGTAAACTATAAGAGCCATATTCTCGAACTGAGGCAAAATACAATTGGTGACCTTTTGTGGTAATCAGAACAAAGTTTGGTTTTGGTATGGACAAACTAACAGTGGGGATTTACTGTACGTCTACAGTAAATTCTGTACTTGATAAAGTTTCCATTAAAGAAGAAAGTACGAGTCATGAGGGGCCAGCCGAGGCATGCTAGTTGTCAGTTTATCCTACGCTAACGCTAGCTTATCTGTGCTAATGGTCAGAAAAGAAGGAAGGAAATTCAGTGAGCGACCAGCTTAAGCAGGCTAGTTGTCAGTTTATCCTACGGTGACCATATTTTCATTTGGGAAACCGCGATACGTTGGATGGGGGGCTAGGGGGGTAGAGACAATCCACGACACGTTGGACAGGGTCCTGCAAAAAAACATGACATTTCCTCACTTTCTAAAAATATCCCGGGACGCCCGGGACAGGACGTGAAATACGGACATGTCCTGGGAAATACAGACGTTTGGTCACCCTAGTTTATCCTACGCTAACGCTAGCTTATCTGTGCTAATGGTCAGAAAAGAAGGAAGGAAATTCAGTGAGCGACCAGCTTAAGCAGGCTGGTTGCCAATTTATCCTATGCTAACGCTAGCTTATCTGTGCTAATGGTAAGCAGAGGGAGAAGGAAATCCAGTGGCGACCAGCCTAATCGTGCTAGTCACTATCCTCTCCAGAGCTAACGCAAGTGAGTCGCGTTCTTCTCATTTGCTAGCAACAGCTGCTCAGTTCCCGGCTACCTGAAGGAGAAACACTGACGAAACATTTAATGTGACAGTGCAGTGTGAAGTGCAAATTAATCGGGGGGTTTTTTGCAGCGAGTCAAGTTTTACATCCAAGGGAGTCATTTGATTTGAACAAAAAGCTAATTTTCTTTTTTTATTATTTCAACTACTGTCAAAAGTTTTGCGAATTAAGTAATAACTGAACACATCAGTCAACCATGTAGTGCCCACTAACAATTTGTCAAGTGTTTTACTACAGGTTTAAAATATCCGTACTTGTAAAAGCTGCTATTTACGTCAGCAGGGCTTGTTTGAAAAAGACTGAGAACGGTTGGTATGGAACAACGGGCAATAGTTGAAGCAGAGCGTAGCAAAATACTCAAGCAGAGAAGAGGAAAAAAAGTCAGTACTTAACCCTGAAAGTTGATCTCTAACATTTGAACTATAAAGTCTTGGAATTTGTCCTCAAAAGGCTTCAAGACTAAACTTGGACTCAAGGTTTAGGACACGATTCTTGTGAACAAGAAGAAGACGAGAAAATTGTCCATTTATCAAGGATGTTCACAGACTCTGGACTGTTAATCTGCAACAGTCTGTTCATCTTTGCTGCACTTTTATAATAATGAACACAGGCATCTGTCAAACTGAAGCCTCTACTGAATAACTGCTAAATAAATTCAACTTATGTATCTCTGACACCATATCGTCTCACTTAAACTATTCTACTTTCTTAAAAAAAAAAAAAGTATCCAGAATTTTTATATCAATTGTCATTTATTTAACACTTTTAACCTGAAGACAAAAGCCTATAGTACAAGTAGGTTTGAGTCAGTCTTTGACATCGTCACATCAATCCTGCGACTCTCTTACTTTATTCAAAATTGGTGCAAAATACTTATACTCATTGTTCTTTTCTCCTTGCGCTTGAGAGCCGAAGTCATATTCCCCGTTTGTGCTCACGATCTTGGCCAGTAAAGCCATTCTGACTGTGATTTCAGTAATTAGACACCTGAATCCTGAGCCAGCGCTGTAAAACAAACTTTTAAACACCTTCAGCCGAGCTGCGAAGAACTTCATCCTGTTATATTTCAACTGAAATGGAGTGGAGTCGTAAAGAGGGGAGGAGGAAAACATGGAGTGCACAGAACATTGTAAAAGTAGGGGAGTGAAAAAAAAAATAAAAAATCCGCTTGAGGTGCACAGCTGAAGCCCTGTGGTGTGCCTCGCAGAATATTAATAAAACATTTTCTCAGAAAGTCATAAACTACAGTGGGCTTTATTGCCAATTTATGTAACAGACCAAAAAAAAAAAAAAACTAGCAGGAATTGAACTCGCAACACCCTGATTTCAAGACGACGACTCTTTCCATTCTGTTTTTGAAAGCAGATTTTGTGTTAATGATGAATTTTAATTATAATTTTTTAAATAATAAAATCTCTTCTCTATTTCAATCATTATAAAACTATACATTATTGAAGTCTTATTTGGCATAATTGGCTAATTGTCAGTTTGATCAATCTGCTTTTTCTCCTCAAGCTAACATAGCAAGTGCAAAAATAGAAAAGTTTCTGTCAAGAAAAAGACTGAAGGGATCTTCCCGCAGCCCATAAACAAACGCAGTAACTATTGAATAGTGAATAAAAGTGAAAAAGATAAAACATTGTAAAAGTCATCATTTCATTTCATATTTTGTAGCCTGTCTGTGTCAAAGGCGTCACCGACATGAAGCTAAGGCTGTTTGGAGTTTTGAAATTTTAAACATCATGATTTTTTTTTTTCTTCTTGTTACAAAATTACTCACTACTTTATAGCCTTACGCATGATTCGAATCTGTCTGGGATTTCTCTCTTTCACTTGGATTCCCTCCGGTAGATTTTCTACTGGACCAATCAGCGAACAGAAGGAGAAGTTGTGAGTTTCCGGTAAGCTTCATAGCGTCAGACCGGTGCACTACATACGTCATGGTCAAACATTAGTGTAAAATTTAAAACTTCGACGGTCCAGACTTTCAGGAAGCAATTGTTTCTCAATCGCCATGAGTTCAGACCCTCTGTACGAAGTGGAGCTGCTTTTTACCAGCATAGTTGACCACATTAAATTTCAATAAAATAAATTAAAGTGTGTGGTTATAATTTGACAAAATGTGTAAAATTCATGAGGTACAAAGACCTTTCGGAGTCGCTGTATGTAAATAGCCAGTTGTAAAACATTGTAAAGCTTGAGGAAGTTGAAGAGGCCGCAGTGGATTACAGCTGAATGACAGCAGTAAAAATAAGCAAATTCCAGGAATAGGTTACTTTAGCGGTGCAGCGCAGTAGAGCGGGGAACGGCCGGGTCGCCACGGCTCCATGTAGAAACGTGCTGGACAGAATGTTCAGTCCATTTGTTTGTTTTATGTGACGGCAGGGCGGGCAGTGCTCTGCCCACTGCTGACTGTCAGCATGTTCCAGGCACACTGGGGAACCATCATCTGCACCTAAACCACCAAATCTGAGCTCTCACAGTGAAAATGATTAGTGTAATCTAATTAATCGCTGAGCACAGCCTCAGCTGCATCTCTGTCCTCAATCACACACACACGCACGCACACGCACACACACGCACACACACACACCCACACACCCACACGGAGCGTCCCGGGCTGTACAACTTCTTCCCAGGAAAAAAAAAAAAGAAAAAGCCTCACTATTCAGGGGCATTTCTTCGGCAATCCAATTAGGTTTGATTTCTATTCAATTACTGCTCCGTCAGGGAGACGAGTGCAGATGCATTCAGAGAACTTTACTTGGGAATTCCATTACTTCTGAGAAAGTCGCTCCCGTTCCGTAACGCGGGGGTCGTAGTAGCGAAGAGGAAGGCCAGCATTAAGCTTTCTCAGAGCCGGAGCCTTCTGGAGCCGTCAGCAGCACTTCGGGGTCAAACGGGGAAAATCACGAAGGCTCTGGTTTAACAGAAAACTGCAGAGCCTCACACAGGAAGACATCTGCTCCACGCGAGACCACAGACAGCAAACTGTCAACAACTATCTACAGACACCTTGGTGTGTGTGTGTAGGCGTGTGTGTGTGTAAGAGTAGCTCTTCACATGCGAGTGCAGGACTGGAGCTGTAAGAGGGAAAGATGAGAGCCAGCGCGTCTCGGTGACAAGAGTCAGAAATTATGACGTCCTGAAGAGAAGAGCACAGCAAGACCTCGGCCCCAAAGCAGTCTCGTCTCTTTTGGTGCCTTGCAAAAGCCTGACCTACACTTCTTCTTCCCCCCTTTCTTTTTCCACATTACGTCTACTAATATCAACACATTTTAACAAGACTTTATGTGATGGAATGAAAACCTGAAAGGTTTAGTGGACTCCACCTCTGCTGAGCTCAGCATAATATCTATTCTTAGCTCAACGCTTCGAAACGGCCTAATGGACAAACATGGTGCATGAAAGGGAAGTGTCAGAAAGAGCAGAAGCTTCTTAAAGAGACAGAGGCCTAAAAGATTTTAAATGTGAGCCTCTTTTCTTCTTTTCCTTAAAAGAAGTCTAAAGAAGCGGTTGCATGTTTTACAGTCATCTAAAGTCGTCTCGGTGGTTTCCAGGCAGCCAAAAATTGCCTCTAATAAGCTAAAGTACCTCTGTTATGGAAGTTGGTCCACATGGGAGGGCGAGCTCACAAAGGTGTAGTGTTTTTATTTTTACAGCAAAAATGTACAAATGGCAGGAGAGAATCGGCCCCAACTCAACTGCCAAGAGGTGAAATGTCCACTGAGACTCCAAGATGGAATCAAAAATGATAAAATCATCGCTATGATGGAAAGTCAAAGTTGAAACAGCTGAAAGGAATATAGCTACTTGATTGTGCTACAAAACAGAGTTAATGAAGGGATATTGCCTCGTCAAAATCCTAAACCCACTTGAGAACCTGTGGCAAATTGATTTTCCCAGATGCCCTCCATCCAGTCTGACTGTGTTGGAGCTACTTTGTGAAGAACATCAGGCAAAAGTTTTGTAACTGCGATGAAAGGTGGTCTTGCGAAGGATTGACTCGGAGAGAGTGAACACAAAAAGTTGGAGAACTCGAATCCTTTTAGTTTAGCTCAACCTGTACCTGCTACTTTGCTGTTCTGTGCTGTACATAAACCCCAGATAGAACACATTTGTTTGTTGTCGCAATGTTACACAATGTGAAAAGGCTAAAAACAGTATCAATACTTATTTTTGAGAAAGAAAAGATGGGAACAAGATCGCACCGGTTTTGAATTACAGTCACCTCCAACAATTTAATTCTAGAGCAGTGTCCACATCGCTGGCCTTCCTGGCGTTGCATATATGAGATATATTTATGCAACGCCAGGAAGGCGTGAGGATATACGTCATCAAATATTTATCTCCTTTTGAAAGCAGTTATGGATCCGAGAGTGAAGCTTAACCACAGCAGCTCCTTATTGAAGGTATTTTTTGCAGCAGGCGGTATGGTAATGTACCTTACAGCATAAAGGAAGCGCCCGACACAAAGGAGACAGTTTCTGTCACAGATAAGTGCTGATATGAATCTGAGACAATGGCTTGTTCATGGAGGCATATCTATATCCAGACGGAAAGGCATTGCCTTCACTTTTTACTAACACGGTAAGAAAAAAAAAAGACATTGTCTGTGAGGCAAACTCAAACTCCAAAGCCGTCTTTTATCTCCCCTTAAACTAAATCTTTCCCGATTTCTTTTCTTTCTTCTTTTTTTCCATCTCATGGGCAAACACAAACGTACAAACGCCTCCTATTGAGAGCTCTTCCATTTGAGTTTATCCATTATCCATATCCATCAGCATCAATCACCCGGCCCCGTAACTGCTCCCCTGTCCACAGCCACACACGCACACACTCCCCCAGGTACACACACACACACACCCATCCAAATGCCTAAACTCTACAACACACTCCAAGAGACTCCGCGCGGTTTTTACTGCCGTGTGTGTGAGATGCTGACACCTCTGCGCTCGGTCTATTGATTTTGTTGTCTCACCCTAACGAGCCTTGCGTCATCCATCACTGCCTCTCTGCTAGCACTCAGCTGGCCTGCCTGACTGGGAGAGCTGACTTAAGAAGGGACAGGGGGGATATCACCTTGCCACTCTGTATATATCACAGAGAGTTTTCTGAATACCATTTTTGAGAGGTGCAAACAGAAATAAAGCAGGGGGGATGAGGTGGGGTGGAAAAAGGTGCCTATCTGTTTGAGATATGTGATGTGAAGAGCTGCAATGGGATAAGTGCATCCTGACATGATTTCAGGCCCCTTAGCTGCTGACATATGACCCTGCAAGGCTTCTTGCCTTTAACACTTGCCTCGTCGTGTCACGAAAGTGCTTTTGGGTTGCGTTTGTGTGTGTTTGTGTGTATGCTGGGCAGCTCCCGAGAGCTGGTGTTGACCGTGGTGATGATGAGGGATGCTGGAAGGCAGCTCACTCCCATTACTTACTTGCGCCTCTTAGAGTAGAGGCTCGAGATGATACACTCACTCAGCCATTAAAGGGTTTGTTACCGCGTTTCAAGTCTTCCCTGATCCCCAAGTAGTGTCTGGATGTGTGTGTGCCTGGGTGCTAATGGGCCAGCATTATGTGTTTTCCAGGCACATGGTGCCATTTCATAGCGCAATAAAGTAATTATGTTAACTTCAGTTGTTAAAAATAAACTGGTGTACATGTCAAGAATGACAAAAAAACATTTGATGCCTTCAAACTGAGTCTCCTGCTCTTTCTGAAACTCTGCCACAACGTGGCTCCTCTATCAACAATGTTTTTACCACTGACAAGTAGCTTGTATAATGAGTTCAGCAGACGTGCAGTTCCATCAGGTGTTTGCTAATTGCTGCTGGCTAGTTTGAAGGAGCTGAGGGGAGGAGTTACAGGGGAAGGCTGGCTGTAAGGCAGAAGCTCAGAAGTTTGGATACTGCGGCTCCGTGGAGGATCTCCGGCCAAAAGGCCCGGCTAGGTCCAACCAGGTGCTTTGCGCAGATGAATGGTTGCCACGGGAGATTAAAGGACTTCTCAAACATGTGTGAAAGAATCAAACGGACACTCCAGGTATGTTTTTGATGAGGGAATAATATTCAAATACGACACTGCCCCATTAAGGGCGTAACATGTTGTTTCGAACTGTAGCATGGTGAGTCAGGGATGGAGTCAAGACCAATTCCGAGGCCAAAAGTTTAGAAATTGCTCTTTGCTATGAGTGTGTATAGACTGTGGTGTTGTTTTTTTGCATAATTTATACAAGTAAAATCTTACACAGGCCTGTATATTTTGTATATTTCTCCATATAATGAAGCAGAGCTGTAGCCTGGTGATGTGATCAATTATAGATAGCTCTCTAGGCATCCATTTTGTAACTCATCCTATAACCCCCATAAATCAACTTAGATATAGAGGTTTTTCATATGATCTAAAATATGTGAAGCACCATACATGTCATGTCTAACATCTCCCACTCTGCATTCCTTGTCCTATGTTGAAACTTGCATCATGTATTCTGCTTTGCCTAGGCCTTAGTGCTTGTTCTTTATTGAATGTTTTATGTCACACATTCTACAAAACAGATCTTCATAGCCTGCCTCTCTATGTATATTTAAAATCCCAGAAAAGCTTAGTTTGAGCTTCTTCTTTTTTTCCTTTCTCAAAGTTTGTTCAAAAATGTATAACAAAAAAAAAAAAATGCATTTGAATACTGAGGAAAATGACCCAATTTGCTAGTATGTGAACTTATAAGACCAGCAGATGAAAGTGAAACTAGAGTTGGTTGCTTCTAGAGAAGAATACACAGGGTGAATGGGCAAACGGTTCATTAAAACAGCAGGTATTTCCTATACTCTTATCTTGGCTCCACACGTTTGTTGATATGCATCATGGCAGAAAATAAAACGACATTTCAGAAAACCTCATAAAAAGATACCTGCTCAGAAACCCCGTCTACTGACATGGTTTACTCTCAAGAGCCACGATGCTTTGTGAATCAGCGATTTCTGCAACGGTGTGCTTACGCGTCAATGAATAATCTCACAGGATTTAAAACAGGTTAAGTTTTTATATCTGAAATGAGATGGCCACAATTTGTTTATTTTTGCATAAAATGTGCTCCATTAACTCCACTGCGAGGAGAAGGAAGAAAATATAATCTGATTCAATGCTGAACTGCTTCATTTTTGCATGTTGGAATATGTTTAAGTGTTCATTTTCATTGCAGGTTGAGGATGCGAAGAGAGCGTTTCCGTTGCAGTTTTGCCATTTAATCCAATTTCGATACAGCTAAAAAAGCCACCTCATCATAGTGACAAAACTTTTTAGCGACAAACGAGAGCCGCGTTTCCATTGAGCAAATCTATTTTCAGAATGTCAACTTGCGCAATTATATGGTCGATGAAACTCCAGCTGGTGAATCTGAAACACAACTACATCACAACTTATTTCTTAAGCTCAAAGTGACTCCTGATCGGCTCTCAGTCCTAAAACAGGCAATCCGGGTTAATTAGCCTCTCTAAATTGCTCTTAGGTTTAAATGTGTGGATGTCGTTTGCTCTGTATGTCTGTGATGGGCCGCTGACCTGTGACCCCGGGTCTCACCTAATGACTGTTGGGCAGTGATGTGTGTTCAGGACTGGAGTGGAGGAAGAGTCTCTCCCGTAATCCTGAGGTACTTAGGAAGTAGAATAGATCAAAGAAAATCATTTTGTCCATTTGACTTTTCTATAACATTTTTATGGTCAGAATTGCTCAATTTATACTAATTTAAATACATAAAAATAGTACAAGGTGAGGCATTGCAGTACTGTGACTCACCTCTTGTGGCGCTGTGTCCCACAAGGGAAATTCCCATTACTGTCTTTCTTTAAATCACAAATATACTAGTTTACTTACTCGTGTTCTAGATATGTTTAAGTTCCACAGTCTGTGTGGACATATTTAATCTTTCTGATCAGCCATAAAGACATAATTTCAGTAAAACATATTTACTTAAGGTGTCAGTTTTGGAGCAAGCTCCTTTTTTCCTTTATCACCTGCGTAGTTCATGTTGATGCTCACACGTCTACCATGAGCCTTGGTGATTTCTAGACTGTTCTTCACTATACAGTGCAGTTTTCTGTCATTATTTCATTAGTGTGACTCAGATGGTTGATACTTGGACACAACGAGGTGCTCTGACACAACAGTAACTCATGACCGTGTTGAACAGGGCTGTCGAACTCCAGTCCTGCAACGTTTAGATGTGCCTCTGCTGCACCACCTGACTAGAATAATTAGATCATTAAGGCTCTGGAGAACTGATCTGCACAAGGAGGAGGTAATGAAGCCATTTCGTTCCAGTGTTTTGTATCACATCTAAAAACTGGAGGACCTTGAGAACTGGAGTTTGACACCTGTGCTGTTGAAAATACATGAACTATGTTCAAAAGTAAGCTAACTGATTTAAATGACATCTAAAGTTTCTGCCAACTTTAGCGGTCGAAACTTCAGCCAGAATCACGCCAGAAGCTTGCTGATGGCTACAAAAAGAGTGTGCTTTATTGTGAACTTGGTATTGGGAATAATGTGTGATTTAGAGAAAACCCACAACCTAAAACAATATCATCAAAGTTGTGTGTTGTATAATAATTCTACATCCCACACTGATCATGAGAATATGTAAAACTTCTGTTGCAGCCATGAATCCCAATGCTGTGACCTGGAGGATTTTTCTTTTTCCTTTAGTGTTAGCTCGCAAAAGTATTGTGAGAACACAATACTTCTGCAATACACGCAATACTTTTGCCTTCCATCAAACAGGTAAAAGGCAATAGCAATAATTTACTATTGAATTAATAATTGCTAATTTGCCTCTTGAATACCGAAAGTTCTCCTGCTACGATATAATGTTTAGGTTTTTCTATGAATCTTAATATCTCGTGACAAAATCTGAAGTTTTAACTGTTTCTATTTAGAATAAAAATGCACCACAAACTTGTGGTGCATGACAGACCCAAAACAGGTCTGTCATATGCTTTCCAACTCTTTTCCATCCCAAAAAAAACTTTACTGAAGAAGAAAGAAAAAAAAAATACATCTAAATTATTTGGACTAATTTTGAGTTGATATAAGGTCATTGACAGTTTTGATTGCGTCTTTTCATGTTGACAGTCTGAAGGATTAATAAAGACCCGCTTTCATGCACAGTCCAATCTCCACCTTACACAAACAACCAGACCAAAAGAAAAAAATTAATCCCCAATGTTCTGCAGGGGGCATCGTAAAAGGCAGAACAAAACAAATATTTTCCAAAAATAAAACCCCAAAAAACATCTTCTACCCAAGTCCCCGCCTTGTCCTAACGGAGCACTTTGATGAAATTGAGTGATCTAATCTCGTTAAACTCCTTGAGTGCCATCACTATTTGCTGGTGTCAATGCGGATAAGACACTTACGGAGCGCTGGGGGAGTAAAAGTCGCTCTCGACTGTGGGGACTATCGCTCAACATAAAGACAAACCGCTCATCCCAGCGCCGCGCCGGCACCTCCGACATCAACACGCAAGCCAAACACCACAGTGTTCGGTGCGCGTAAAAAGAGCATGCACATGATGCGCCATCATGCGACATCAGTTTGCCACAAAAAAACTGTTTGTGACTTTCCCGTAACATTAGCCGGCAGGGGTTTCGTGCGCCCTAAAGGCTAACACTTGCGCAAATGCCAAGACACACATTGAAAGAGCACGACAAACACACACACACACACACACACTCACATACACACGTGCGTTAAAAAGACCAGCAGGCTTTGAGAGCCGTGGCCTGACCTCTGGTACTCAGTCAAAGGGATGCTGTTAGCAGCACACAACAGCACCACTGATCCCCCCCGTGCCCCTCTTGTAAATTTTGCTCTTTCTCCTCAGGGGCTCAGAAGAGTGCTGTGTTGTTTTGTGAAAAAGAGGAGGAGGAGGGAAGAGGCAGCAGAACAGAGGAGTGAAGCCACTGTCTGTGTGTGAACGCTAAATCACTGTGTCTGCATGAAGGCCGGGATTGTGTGTCCGCGTGCGAACTTGCGTGCGCTTGTGGTGTGTGACCCGCTACAGTACGTCTGCGTACCAAAAAAAAAAGAAGCGGAGAACAAGGCAGCGACAGTCTTGGATGAAAACATAGACCAATGTTACAGGCCGAATAAGATTAACTGCTCTAATGGACACACTTATTTTCATTATTCTGCATGGTTGGTACAAACCGGAGCGAACAGGCGCACTACTACGAGGAGACCCCCCGAGGCAACGGCATCCTTAGAAAAACGACTAATCTCAGTCTTATTCTACACTGGAAAGAAAGCAAGAGGAAAAATTTTCACCCGTATTTAGAAAGTCTAAAGGTTAACTTCATTAGGAATTTCCACTTGTACTGATGTTACAATAATTCAATATGTGGAATGCATTATGCGTTGTCTGTCCGATAACACAGAGTAAGGAGTAAGTCATCTGACAGCGTGATGCTAGCCTCCGCATGGTGATACAAAAAGACAAGCCTGCAGTACCTTGAAGACACAGTTACACTCTCATAAAGTAGTGAATAATTGTGAAGTTATTTTTTTTTAAACAAATAAAGATCTGAAAAGCAAGTTGTGTATTTGTATTTAGCTCCCTTTACTCTGATACGTTTAAATGTCGCTAGATGTTCAGTATTCATAAATCAGTCCGGTGATTGATTGTCTCCTGGTATAACAGCAGCAGAAGAGTTTGGGGATTGACACAGACACTTTAGAGAGAGGTTTCCACCAGGGTTAGGCTGTACAAGAATGTTAAAGGGGATGTCTTGTACAAAATTCACATTCTGAAAAAAACTATTTTAAACAATACATTAACATATTTGGGTGTCTGGAAAATGATCAGTTTGAAAATCCTCAGGAATGTAACATTAAAAATCATCCATCGTAGTAACCCCAGTGGCACTCCACATGTCTCCTAGCAACCAAAGCTGAGCTCTAGGACGTTTGGTCAGATGGCTTTCTTGTCAGATGGAGTCTCAGAAAGATTTTAAAGAGACACCGGCCTAAATTTCAAGACATTAAATTACGTTGTCAAGTTCCTTTAAGCCATATTTGATATATATAGCATTTTATAACAATTGAAGGTAACATACTTACTTGATTGTGCTATAAAATGACCCCATGTGGCTGGAAAACACATAATACTGCCCCTTTAAAGGGGACCAGTCAAAGTCCAGATCTTAATCCAATTTAGAATCTGTGTTAAGACTTGAAAATACCTGTTCACAGATCCTTCCATCCCACCATTATCTAAGAAAAATGAGTGATAATATCACTTTCTAGATGTCCAAAAGTCAATTTCCTGTGAAATATTATTCTACAACATATTGCGGATAAATACAAATGCATGCCACACTTTTAGGATTTTTAATTGCAAGAAATTAGACGAATGCATAATTTTCCTTCTGCACTCACTTCCACTTCCAGGCTAAATATACTTCGCTCTGTTGAGCTGGCAAAATGCTGAACACTTTTTATTCTGATTTTACAGACCAGCCGTCTTAATGGGGATAAATAAATCAGCGACATTCAGAGGGCGGAGCCAGTCGTCTACCCCTCCTTCATCCAGCCTGTCTAATTAACACAAACCTAAATATGCAAATGAGATGAGACAGCATGGAAATATACAAGCCTATTGCACAATTAACAGCACCGCTCGACTGAGTAGCATAAAAAGAGTTTGTAATATCAGCATTGCATACTAATGCGACGCAATTAGACGTGGCCGTCAGGGAAGGTCGGGTCCTTCCTTTCATTCAGAAAGGTGTACCATGTGACCTCAAACACAACGCTTCGGATTCAGGTGTTGCGCAACCTGCAGCCAGGCAGATACAGGAGATGACACCGATGAGACGAAGAGCGTAGCTTTACAACGATCCCTCTCTGCCTCTTATTACCCAAGAACAAGATGGTATCTAAATCGGCTCCATGGTCGCAACGCAGATGATCATGATGATGGAGAGAGACGGAGAGAGAGAGAGAGACAGTAAAGGCGGATCATCAGTTTGACATGATTGCAGCACCGGCCTCCAGGGACCCGTATCTTGATTTAGATTAAGCCGCACTCCTCAAACAGATAGCAGCCGTCTTTAATGCGCCCGTACATCAGTGGTCGCATTAAAAACAAAATCCAAAAAAAAAATCAGAGGTTCCATCTAGTGAAATTTGAAACCGAAGGTTGCTTTTTTTTGTGTTCGTAATAAAACCCTATTTGATTGCAAAATCTGTTGATCTTTTCAACAAAGTCTCTTTGAACTCCAGTGCTGTGAATCTTTCCACACTGTCCCACTAGATATTCTGGTGATTGTAAGAATTCTTGCAGAACATCAAGGCAGAAGGTTGACAGTATTTAATTGGTAAAAGAGGGAAGTCACTGAAACATGTTTTGTCTGATAAAGAACATTTCCTGGTTAGAAAATATCTCCAAGGCCTCTTTCAATGATTCGGGAACCCAAAACAATTTAAACGGCTAAGTATACAACAGAAGCCGTTTCCATTGACCATATAACGGCTCTATTTGACATTTGAAGAATAAATTTGCTCAATGTAAACGCAGCCATTTTGAAATAACCCGTTTTTATTTTTTTGGTTGTATCAAAATTGGTTTATTCACAGAACTGCAATGGAAACACATCAGTCCCATGAGATCAACAACCAGATGTTGCCACTGGAACAAACCATGAAGACGACGAGGAGGAGGATGGCGCCGCATGTTTTTTTCACTTATCACGTGACCAAATGTAGTCATGTGTGATTTTAATTGCGTTTCTTATTTAATGGAAACACTGCAATCAAGAAATTGTGTGTTTTTTGGGGTTTTTTTTTTTTCAGAATTAGCGGAATACAAAGTTTTGCACATATTTGTAATAGAAAATAACGAAAAATCTAATGTGAAAGCAGAACTTGGGAAATGTCACTATGTTCTTAAGGTGCTTCTGGGATCACAGTTAAGTGGAGCTGAATGTCAATGGATGAACAATGTCGGGGGGTTTTTTTCCCCCTAAGCTCTCTGACAATACCAAGCAGAAACGCACACTAATCACGCAGAATGTAGCGACTACTGAAGATTGCTCCACTGCGTACAACATGGGTAAGGAAAAGCATCACGTTGTGTCGTGACCTGGTTCATCAGCCATGGCAAAAATGTGGGAAGAAAAAACTAAACAATAGAGGGCTGTCAAAGCTAGTTTTCATATGGTTTGTAATTGACATTTTCCACCCACCTACAGAGTTTTTAATACCAATCCCACTGCAAGGTGACAACAATCCCCACAGACTAACAGCAGTGGTAACAAAAAGTGCTTCCAAGCAATAGACCATAATGGTGTCTGCAGGAAGCTACGCCAATACACGGTGACCCAATGATAAAATTCCCAGAGAGCAACGATTTTATTGCCAGAAGACCAGCACCAGATGCTCCCAGAACAAGCACCGACTGGTTAAACTGGTTTTTGCTCCATGACAGAGACAGAAACAGAAGTGTTCACAGGCAGTTTTCTTTGTAGAAACTAGCTCTTGTTTTCTGAATTGCTTCTCAAATCCACGATGGTAAGATGGAGGTTTAGCTCCACAAACGTCCACAAAGATCTGCTTTAAGACTCTGTAGATAAAGAAAGAAAGTACCTCTCTGCAAGCCACGTTGAAGTTCACAGCTTTTTCTGCAAAGGAGCTACAATCAGCCGTTGCTGTGTTTGATGTAGGCAGAGATCTTATAGAATCCAGTGGGAGCCCTTGCCAACTCCAGCTCATAAACATTTATCAAACCCGTTGATTTGACATAAACCGATACCGACGCTGAAACACTGCCGGAGATGCAACCGCGAGGTAGAAAGTTGACAGATAACACAACGGGGAGTGTAATTTTCCTCTGGGGAAGCCTGTGTCGGAGAAAAGTTCCTGAAAGAGATGGATGGCGATGTCGGGAATGTGATGTTTCAAGCTTAAACACATTAGCAACACAGACAAAAAAACTAACAAACAGAAGAGGCAAAAGAAAAAATTATTGAAGAACGTAAAATGCAGAAAAAACCCAGTTTGATCAGGTTGACGAGGTTTGCCTATTTACAAAGCTGAATGACCGAAAGGCTCCGAATACACGTGCTGCGTTAATAAAATTGCTGTATTGAACACAAATTGGGGAAAAATGTATAACATCTATTCTTAAAACATTATGTAAAATTAGATAGTAATCAGAGGCAAAATGTTTACAGATCTTCCTTAGAATGAGGTGTGTAGCCCATGAATGATGCTAACATATTAGCCTGGAAAAGTAGGTGTGTTACCTCACCCGCGTCCAGGCGAGGTAACACCAAGTCCAGAGGTCTTTTCCATCATATGGATGGAGTTTTCAAACCTTTTAGTTAACGTGAAAGCCCTGTCCCAACTTCATTAAGTTTTCTGCTAAACATTCGGAGGGTGAAAGGTCAGCATGTACGGCTGGAGAACACCAAACCAAATTCTACAGGTTAAGGTCATTGTTGCTACTGTTCTTCAACATGAAATGAACACCTAAATGTTTGAAATTTCTGCACAACTGGGTGTTTCAACAAAAAAAAAACACACACATCACATCTGGTTTTGGAATGAATAAATACACTAACGTTACCTTCTGGCATTGCCCTGACTTTAACCCTGCTTTGCTTTTCCTGTAGCCTGGTGAAAACCAGTTCCTTGTTCTGAGCTTCGCTTCGTACAGATGGTTTTCTGGACCCTCGGCTCTGAGAAATGATTGCTTCCTGGCGGTGTAGTTGCAGTTTAAAACTTTACCCCATCGCTAACATTTGTCGACATATTTAAGGCTCCAGTTCAATGATATGAAGCTTACCAGAAATTGCCTGCACTGTAAACAACTGTCCTTCACTGAAGAGACAAGTGCCAATCTGATCAAGGCAGCTGTTGTTATTTCAATATTTGGCCAACACGGACTGAACAGCTTAATTCACTTCCTCTGCTGTCATTGCTAAAACTACGATTAGGCAGACTACAACTCCCAAACAGTGCAGAAAATCGACATCATCGTTCACAGCTTCTCCTGCTGTTCTCTGACGCGGCTCGGCTGAAACCAGAGAGAAACCGAGTGAATGGAAGAAATCCCAGACGGAGGTGTAGGGGAGATGTGAATCAAACGGACTAGCTCAGGAAGGCAATGGTCAGGCTACTTTTCCTGTTACCCAAAGATAAAAGCAATAGTGCTCACCCAACAGCAACGTAATTGATTTACGGTCTCATCAATAGATGTGTAGAAGAAAGCATGCACCACACCATCACGACAGCGGCTAAGCTACAGCAGCCTGGAGACGCTGATCCCTCTTTCAACATCAAACACTCCCTCATTTCTTTCTATATTGCACACTTGCTCTTTCTAGAAAAAAAAAACAACAAAACAAAACATGTCTTCGGAGGTGTCAGCCAATCAATATAGCGATGAGGGTTGTTGTTCCGAGGCCTGATATACAACGCGCTCAGCATCACAAGAGTAATGACTACTATCCAGGGGCACTGTAACAGTCATGAATTATACTTTATTGGCTGCACTTTGTCAGATATATGACTCTCCTGCCTCCTCATATGTATTCTGCAGCTGACAGGATTTGATACATGCATGAGTACACACACACACACACACACACACACGGGCGAATAAACACCGATCGCAGAACGTTTTCTAAACTCCCCAAACATGACCTGAAGCACTCGCTGGCTCACAGAAAAGAAAGCTTTTGAAAATAACAGAACAAGGCATTTTCAAATCAATATGTGTTTCTCTCTTCTTTTTTTCCCCTTCTTCTTCTTCTTTTTCCATCTTGAGTAGTGCTTGATGACCCACGCCATTAAAGCAGGCTGGGAGGCGCGTCTCAACACGCCTAGCAGCATGAACAATGCCGGGGCTGATTGCAAGAGTCTGTGTGCTCCTGAGGGGGTTAATAAAGGGGATTGTTCGGTGTTGTAGTTTCTTTTTACTCATTTATGTTCGGCTAGGTGGAGGTCGGATGTGGCGTCCCTAAAGCCACGTGGCGGGGGTGAGTGTTTTCACTGGCCTTGACCAGAGAACATGGCGAGCAGAGTGAATGCACACACTCTCTGCTTCACTGACTAAATCCATCTCAAATCAAATACCTTGTGTGCCTGGCCTCTAAGAGACATATGAAAATAAATAAATAAATAAAACATACAGCATGGCACAAAGTGTGTATGCATGCCCGTGTGTATATGTGTGCCATGAAATAATAACGCTAGCTATAAATGCTAAAGAAGGCGTGACTCAGTGGGTTCAAAGGTTGAAACTGGGGTAAACAGCAGGGGGAGATGCAACTGAAATCAGATATTCACATCCACAGAATAAAAAGACATCTTCTTTCTTTTTCAAATTGTCTGACAACAATTAGGATAAAGTTTTCCTATTTGTCAGGAAAACTTTATCCTTTGTCCAATTTGATAAATAGCCATTTTGCTAATTGATTAAACGGCAAAATAATCTAGTTTGTTTGGAGAGTACATTTCAGCAACGAGGCAGTTCAAAGTGCTTCTCATAAAATCCTCATAAACACATCATACAATCAACAATTGTGAAAACCAGGTACACTTTTGTCAAGTGTTGTTATTAAACCATCAATACACAACAAATATGTTGGTCAAAGTTTCAGTTATTACAGATCAAAAGCAACTCCAAACAGTTTGGGGGTTTTGGCCTGAAATTCTGTGTTTCAGCCGTCTTGTTGTATCTTGGGAAATAATGCGCAAGATATGTTTTTAGCTATGATCAGAAAATCATACATTTATATTCCAGATGTCAGTCATCCAGACTGACTTCATCCAGTGGTAAAACTTACAGAAGTGTGAAGGAGACAAATTCAGCTGTTAAATATGCACAATAATTAATGTAAATGTCCAGCCATCCTACCGAAAGAGAGAGCTTCTCTGCCAAAGCCTGCATATCAACCTTTGAACAAAGGCAAACGCCCTCGTAAGAATGCTGGACAAAGATGGTCAGATTGTCACTATTCACAGTTAAACATGTCCTGCAAAGCCGTTCACAGAGGAAGAAGCCAGGATTTGTAAAGCAACATGTAAAAGCCAGATTGCAATTTGAAAATGCACTGACGGACATGAAACTTTAATCTTTAAAAACATTGCCAGTGATCTGATGAAACACAACAGGTTTGACCTTAACGACCATCAAAAAATGGCTCAGCCAGCAATACTAAAACCACCTTATCTGTAACGTACACGACAGGATTGTGTTTTGGGACCGTTTTGCTCCAGGAGGGACTGGTGCGCTTCACATTGCTATAATGTGTCCAGTACTGAAAGAAGAACATGTGGATATATCGAGAACCATTGGCCAGGATGTTAAAGCTTTATTATAGATATATATATGAAGCAATTCACTCTCAAATTATTCTGAAATTTCGCAAATAGAAATCATTTTTATGTCTCATCTGTATGTATACATCTGGTTTTAGCTGTAAGTACTGAAAACGTCAGAATTTTTCTCAGTCCTGCCATGTAATTTCCATTAAACATTGATAAAAACGGGGGCAGTTCTTGCATAAATGACTCCCTGATTTGCGCCCTTCCTTCTACGGCCCCAAATCCCTACTGCAAAAACCTCTTTTCTTCAAATGTACCAGTTGGGACGAGGTAACGGTAGTAAACAAGCAAAGTAAAGTTTATTTATAAAGCACCTATTCGCAGATAAAAAGGTCGCAAAGTGCTGCACAATATAAATCACATTTAAGTTGCAGAAACAAGATAAAAGCGAGTATAAAGAAACACAATAAAATCACGACATGAAAGCCTGGCGCTCAAACACTCCAGATGAAACAAAGTAAGGCGAGTGACAGAACAACTCACAACTCAACCCAAATAGGTTTCGTGTGATTGACAGCAGAGACCCGACTCCTTATTCTCAGCAGGGGGGTACCTACTCTAAACACAGGGGTGCCAACTTCCCGGTAACTACACATGCATTAAAGCAATGCAGCTTATTCAGGGCAGAACTGACGGATAAATGAATTATTGTTTCACATAGTGCTTCTGTCCCCTCGTCTAACCCCATGCAGGTCAACAGTCTATGTGGCTCATATTAAAAGCCGTCACTGGTCGTAGTAAAGCCAAACGCAGTGTGTAATGTGAGCCGTAATGATTAAAATCTTGTTTCTAAGAGAGACATCGACGCAAAGATGACAGCACTTGCAACAATAAACTGCACAATTACATGCAACATGCATTAGGCATAAAGTAAATTATGAGTAAGTTGGGGTGCTGTGGTGGCGCAGGGGCAAAGCACGACCCACATACTGAGGCCTTAGTCCTCGTGGCGGCGGTCGCAAGTTCGATTCCCGGCCTGCTGACATTTGCCGCATGTCTTCCCCCTCTCTCTCGTTACCCTGTTTCCCGTCAAACTACTTTCAAATAAAGACCACTAGATCCAACAAAACCTTTAAAAAAAAAATTCTGAGTAAGTGGAAAGACGCAGGGGGAAAGTCTCAGCACATTTGCTAAAATGCGTCTGGGATTCAATAGAAAAACCTTTGATGGCAACGATAAGAGAATTTAAGCCCATGCATTGCTCAAGGGAGATTTTACGCATTCTGTTGGGTCTATTTTAGTTCCTAACCTGCAAGGAATCAACCAAAAACACAAATTGCTTTTCTGCAGAAAAAGAAAGCTGAGCCAGACGCAGAGAACCGCCGTTAAACACCGTCTGGGATCAACTCCGCCGGCTCTCAGTCCCCAACTGCCCTTTATTATGATTACACGGAAGGAGGTTGGGCTTTTTCACACAGTCACACAAAGAATGGATCAAAGACCTTTACTACAGGATGATCTGGAACCTTCTGTGGACCTGCCCTTACAAGGGCACGAGGCTGACCGTTACCAATCAGTTTCATCAGGAAGCTGTTAACACAAACAGTTAATGACCAAAGCAGCTGAGGACACAGGAATGTGTAAATGTTTCCAGCCTCCAGGCAAACATCCTAAAAACAGTTACTGATGTACCACAAAAGAAAGAAGTCAAGCAAACAACACACAAAATAATAATATGAAAACATTACCTTTCAAATAAACTCATAAGTAAATTAACTTAGATAATTTTTTCTAACACATTCTTCCATATAAATCTTCAAGATTTTGAATGCCTCTTCTAGGGTCTCCAATTTTCTGCTCTCAAAAAAAAAATTGGACTCAAGTCAAATGATTGAGTGACCAACTGAGAGTTTCCTCGGCAGTCAATTTTGGAAACATTGCATCACTGATCAATCCACCCTTGTTTCACCTTCGGATTCCTTTTAGGCATGTCTCTAAATATTTCCATTCACCATTCCTTCATTTTAATAAAGTCTCCATTTGCTGAAAACATCCCCTCATTAGGGCACGATTAGCCTGGCAAATACCAGCCTCTTGTTCTTTGTACAGAGGCTCTGGACAGAGGGCCTTTGAGAAACAATGGTTTCCTGGACGTGTGGACACCGTTGACATCTTGAATTCGACCCAATTGCTAACTTTTGCTCGTGATTTATGGAATAAATGTGAGTTGAGTGTGATGCTTTGAAGCTTACCATAAATCGCCTGCGCTGTACACAACGGTGATCCACGGCAAAAATGAAAAGAGGAAAGTGCCGATGCAAACGAGGCAGCTGCTGACATTGATTCAATATTTGGAGGCATGGCCAATACAGAATGAACAGCTTCATTCACTTCCTACGCTGCCATCGGCAAACTACAAAACAGACTGCAATTCTAAGACAGCACAGCAAGTCAACGTCAATGTTCACAACTTCTGCTTCTAGCCCTGTTGAAATTCTACTGGAGAAATTCACTTCAATGGGAGAAAGTCCAGTCGGAGCAGTGAAGTGAGATGAGAATTGAGCGGCAATGCATAGGGAGGCAATGACCAGGCTAATGGCAGGATGTTTCACCTCCATACTTCTCAATTAGTCTTCTGAACTATATTGATTTGTCTGGTCTCATCTGATAAATCTGTCTTCTCCTGGTGTTTCACTGACTTGTCCAAGTCTTCTGTGGAAAATGGTAAACAAGCTTCAACATGCCTTTCCTTCATTACGTGAGTGTAATGAATGGAGGCCAGTTGGTCTGTGGCTCTTGGACAACACTTCTACTTATACTGTTGACACCTCTGCCAGAAATCTTGAGAGAAGCACCTGTTGACAGTAAAAACCATAATTTTCTGACTTCTTCCATGCGATACTTCTTAGTGGCAACAGATACTAAAGTATTTAGTTTAGAGATGCATGAGTGGCGTTCACATGGTTAGATAAAATTACATTTAGAAGATCTTAAGAGAGTTCTTCGCTTCTTGATACGTTGGTAAGCGAAATCTTCATAAAGGTTATTTGTGGTAGGATTGCTTTTTAAATACAGACATGCCTTCTTTGTTTTGCTCTTTATGCACTTTCATAACTCCTTTTCCTCATGTTCAATACTTTTTTCTTTGTAGGTGTACCTTACTTGGATTCTTACCAACACCTGGTGAAGGTTTTATGTCAACACCGTTACAATTACATTTACTGAAATAATTGTTGACAGTATTTTTTCCCCCCTTCATCGCTGTACCTGTCTGCATGCAACATAAGGCTGAAGTTACACCAGCGGTGCAAGCAGCATGAAAAATACACATGCTGTCACTACTGTACGCTCACACATGAACAAACACCTGGCTGCAGAGGCTTTAGATGCTTCTACTTGGCCAAAAGTTGCTTCATCCCACAAAGCCTCCCAGCTCCCCTAGAGTTCTATCACCCAGCCAGTCAACTAATGACATGACAGAGGAGCTCCATGCAAGTAGCCCAGCATCTGTCACCGCGCTAGCTCCACTCCATATATTTATTTGCTGATCCTACTTAATATTTCTGCATATAACCGGTTGTTTGTGGGGAGGCGGACAGTGATGCATGTTTCCCGGTGCGACGCCGCGCAAAGGAAAAGCAATCTCCCGCAACCGCATCCTGTCCGCTCTCCCCGGGCTTCTTCTAAATGCATATTTTGTGCTGGCTTTGCAGCCCGCTGAAGGTCAGAGGCAAAGTAAGGCAACCTTTATTGTGGAAATGGGAGAAACACATTTGGCAGAGTTAATGCGAACTGCATTTATCACCGACACAATAAGGAAGGCTTGATAATGCTTCTCGTACAATGCGAGAGGAATGCATTAGGTGGAAGTGTTGTGGCGGCTGTGTCTGGGTGCTATCTTACGCCGTCTGTTTATCTTGCGTCGCGGAGACATTTGGGTCCTGAACATCCAAGGTGCCCCCCTGAATAAACTTATTCCACCAGGCAAATAAGCATTTTTATGGGCTGTTACTTTAACAAATTCCTCAACCTTATCTTTAACAAGAAAGTGGTCTGATACCAAATCACTTCTGACACAGCCTATTTGGCATTTAGCTGTCAGTACCCTATCAACTTGCGTTAACATCTCCCCCTGACTTCCTACGTTCTTCCTCCTGTAGGGGGTGGGGTCAAACGGCAACACGGTTGTTATTTTTTCCCCCCAACCCAGTCTCTGATCCGGCGTCAGCCTTCAGAAGCGATCCCTCGCCGACGTGGGGCCTTGCCCAGGTGCCCCCCAGCGCTGACTGGCAGGGCTTTGGAAGTGGAGAACTGCTTCAGCCTGACGTTCAGTCAGGCTGCCTGCTCGCTGACACATCCAGACAGATAGATCACGGAGGGCCCAATGACAGCTCGTTATTGCTCGAGATGATAGAGGCTCACCACGGGGATTGGAATCAAAAGCGTCGCTGTTTGTGTGTGCGTCTCATCGTCTGTGCTTCGGCATCAGACGGTGGGAGACGATGACTAGGAGCAGTTTTCCCCAACTTGAAAAACGGAGACGTGGGGTGGTAGAGGAAGACTCAAGGTTTACAGTATGCACAGAACTCTAATACGTGTTTGGCAAAGTCGCTTTCCAAATAAGTTTGATCTGTTTGTCAAAAAGTCCATGTCCAGGGCTTGGCAGAAGATGTGATGAGCCTGTTCACACAAAGTGTTGCGGTTTTCAGATCTCTTTTCTTTTACAAGAAAATATGAAAAGTGCATTCTCACTTACAGCTGCAGGTCTTTTGAAGATTAGATGTGCAAAAGTGGTAAAACACACTTTTAGTGCACTCTTCTTTACAAAATAGCTTAGTCATAACTCAAAAAAGACGGAGAGCATCTCTGTGAAATCTTGCCAAGGAGTCTCAATTGGATTTGAGTTGAACACCAACAAATGGACAGGCTTTGATCTAAAACATTGTAGCTTTTGCTGGATGTTAAGAGTTACTGTCCAGTTGGAAGATGGCTCTCTGCCCTTGCCTTTAAGGTTTTGTAGTGTTAAACAGGTTTTTCTTGTTTGATCACCCTGTATTTAGCTCCGTTAACTCTGGGCCAACATTCCCTTTCATAAGACTTCTGCAATGACCTGGCTAATAACCTGGATTAAATCCAGTAGAAAATTATGGAAGTTACTAAAGGTCAGAGTCCATAGAAGGGGCAATGCATGCAACTAGTATCTCCCTACAGGAGGCGCCTTGAAGATGGCATCACCAACAAAGACTTTCATAAAATGAACAAAAACTTTAATAAAACTTTAATTTACAAAGGGGTGAAATACAAAGACAAAGGGGTGAAATACAGTACTTTCCCAGCTGAAACAGGAGACTTCACAGGTATGGTCATAGCGCTGTTAATCACTCACGTGTATGCGCTGCTCACAACCTCCCCATTTCTCTTTGCTACAGTAAAGCTGTTTCACCACATAGGAGCCTGTGGTGAATGCTCAGGCTAGTTAGCATAACCACTGATGACAATAAGCAGTTTTCCTGGAACAGTAAGTTGTTTTGCTGTCATTAGCATTTAGCATTGCGCACATGACATTGATTGGCAGCGCCAAGACCCTCCTCCTGGCTCTGATTGGTTGTTATTGATCAGGAGTGGGGCATTTCTTCAGACGGCCATTGCAGCTCAGGGAGGAGGTGGAGCAGATTGTCTGTTTCATATTAGGCTATCAAAACATGATAATTTGAACAAATGTGTAAAAAAAAACAACATTTTTGTGAGTTACATACTGTGGATTTAATAAGAAAATTACAACACGTTTAGACCAACAGGTCCCAAAAATTTCACACAAGATGTGTTAAATACTGTTTTTACTCTGCTGTATCGACTGTTTTTGTCCTGTCAGCACTGTGTGATTCTGGGCCTGATGGGGTTAGTGAGGGGATTCCTTCCTCGATCTGTTACTTCTTTGATTTAATTTTTGATTTGGGATGGACGGATGCACATTTGTCTGTGGAAAACTGAATTTTTAAAGCCCTTAGTTTTGATGTCATTAAGTTTGTCCTTATTGGTCAGACTGAACCACAATCAGCTCTTTAGTGGCAAGGCAGAGTTTAAAAGGCTCTTTCATGGAGACAGTGAAAGCTATTGATCTGAGAAATGTAATCTGAAAAGACTTCTGAGTTATTATTTCTAGTGGGCTCTGTGACCCAGTTAGACCATGAAATGGGTCTCTGTGTGTGTGTGCGTGTGTGTATGTAAGGGGATGATGTACCTCTTTTTATATCTGACCTCGGTTATGCAACACAAGTTATCCAACATGCTGGGTCAGTGGGAGGGTTACGCCCTGTTGTGAGTCTGTGTTTTTGTTTGTGTGAACGGTGATGTGTCTGCATGCACATCCTGTGTTTTTCATCCGTTTTTTTCTTTTTCTTTTTAAAGATAATTTTCATCTCTTTGCGTGAGATAAAAAGTCCAAAACAGCAGACGGACACGAGCAGCTTCATGTCATGTTTTCCAGGAATATGTGGCACACAAGCAGAAGAAAAAGCAAGAGCTTCTGTGACCTACTGATAGACACAGAGAGTGATGTGATGGTAAGTAGATCCTCCCGGATTAGCCTGTGTGTCTCTGTAATAACCGCGGCGCGCAGGCACACTGAATTTCAGGCCCAGTGAAGACAGAAACTGTGTCAGCCGTATGCTGCAAGAGGATCGGGACTCTACCTGCATCATAAGTCTCTTTTTCAGCGACAAATGACTGTTTTTAAACATTCTTTTTCTTGTTATTACCAATTGCAAAGTAACCGATCGAGCTATAATCAGTTTTTTTTACACCACATGTAAAAAATCTGACATAATTGGAGCGAATGGGTAATAACAGCAACGACATGTACGTTACATCAACGCCGCTTCAAGATGCAGATGCACGCAACAACATCATGCTATCCTAGCACGACGATTCCTCCACAGTTCTCCCTTCCTGTCCCTCAATATGTTATTGTGCCATTATACCTACTCAGCTTTCAAAGTGTTTCAGGAACCCTTGATCATCCCTGTAACCTCTTTAAAAAAATACTCCTTCAGAAATGTGGGCTATGGATGCTAACATTAGCAATGGTGATGTCTGTGCTCACTAAAATAGCACTGAGATGCTAATATAGGTTTCAGTAACTTCGCTGATAGGCTAACTCCTCGCACACAACAAGTTGAGACAAAATCTGATAAAGTTTGAGGTATGTGAATGTCTTTGGAAGGAACCACCGCCGTACTTGATCTGTTAGGAAAGTACATTAATTTACATGCGCTCTATTCGACCATTTATTAGTGATCAGAATGATACCAACGCTACTTTACGCTTTTGTACTCAGAGCTAAGGAGGGCCGGTGCAGCCGTTGCACGGCAACATTTCTGGATTTCATCACCTACGCCGTTCTCACATGTGAGCACGTCCATCCCCCTTTGGGAAATAGGTCTGTCATCTCGCAGAAATCACAGTTTTGACTATAAATACCGCTGACATCTCATATTTCAGGTGAACAAACAACAGCCGAGCCCACGGCGCCAGTTTTCTCCCTTCATGCTAATCAGAATATTTGTAGTTTTAAATCTCTCGGATGGGAAAACGAGTCCCTTCATCCCTCTTAGGGTTTTGGTTTTGTGCCCGGTTTTCTTCACACCTCAAAGCGTATGTGATGAAAGTGTGAGCGTGCGTGTTCATCTATATCTTTAAAGCTCATCAGAAATCATCTTCTGGAAAGGGTTTTTTTTCTTCTTCCTCTTCTCAAAATGGCCAGAGCTCCAGCTGTGCGAGACAGATAACAAGGATGCTGGATCCCTTTGAAAGTCACTTAAAAAGAGAATAATTCTTTAAGTACTTGACCCTTTGCCTGGCTAAAGAGAATACATAATTATGCCATTCAAAAATGTGAAACATGACTGCAAGATGTTTAGCTGTAAAGCTATTTCAGAAGTCCTTTTAAGATTTTTTTTCTATCTATACATCCCTAGGCAGGACTTTGTGGAAGCCATTTCAGGGTTGAGACATTGCTGGTGTGAAGACTTTATGTCTTTCTGATTGAATAAGTGCCTTCATGTCTGCCGATATTTTCCTGAAAACGGAGCAAGTCAGGGGGGGAGTAAAAGAAAAGGGCTTGTGCGATGTTCTCAAAGCTAATTTTTAGGGAGGAGAGTTGCGAAAGAATCGCCTAAACCAATTAGCTGCGTGAAAATTATAAAGCATAAGAGATGAGGCGGGTGAAAAACAGAAGGAAAAAAAAGGCTCAGAAGAATCAGTCGTGTAAACTACATATTCCATACGGTCCAATAACATTTGTTGCCGTCGATTGTGCTCAGATCTCTTCGTATATCCAGTATATCTCCGTAGTTTTAATTACCGGCTTGTCAGACGCCAGAAGCTCGTGCGGCTTTCGCATCTTAGAGAAACTACACGCCGATTCTCTTCAAACTCGCACTTTCTTCTCCCTCATCCTTGCCTCTTTCCTTTTTTTCATTCCTGTCAGTTTCCTCTTGTCTTTCTTTCTGATGACATGACACAACGAAGGGGGAAAAAAGAAGGAATAGCCGCGAATGCAGGCGGAGCGAAACGGAGCTGCTACAAACAAGGATTGCAGGGCAATTGCGCGAGAGACAAACATCAACAACTCGGCGAGCGACGGTGTTAGCAGTTAGAGCCTTAACTGAGGGATGGGTGTTATATATCGGAAAATTGTAATCGGTTTCGTCTCTGCGCTCAAATAGCTAAAAGGACGGAGCGCGAGTTTGAAAAGAAGAGGGAGAGACGGCGTTCTTCACAAGCTCTAATTCCAGCATATCCGCCTCGGGGAGCAAACATAACGGCAAACCTGATGAACTTCTGTTACCTAATCCTGCCACACGCACAAACACACACACACACACACACACACACACACACAGACTGTCTCTCTGCATGTTATTCTCTTTTTGAACAGAGTGCTGGCTCTCTATCTTCAATAACACTTTACATCCGAACAACAGGAAATTCTAACCAGAAGAGGTTAAGCTAGGTTATTAGCCTCCACAAAATGCAGTGCTGCTTCCAGTCTTTTTCAATATCAGAATATTCTGTCTCAGACTAAAACAGTGTGGAGCCTAACTGTGAAACAGAAGGAAAATAACACCTCTCATTATTATTATCTATTACTATTAGTATTATTATTTGTGTTTGGCCCTCCCAAGTTGGTCCGAGTTACAGAAGTTAACCAGTTCAGTTTTCTCACCATTAATCACAAACTTTGCATAGTGAGCTTCACTCCTTTTTTTTTTTTCTTCTGAATGACAATTTGTTCTCCCAAAATCCAGAACAAGAAGATTTAAAAGCTACTTTGTTTCAATCAGTCTTTACAGCTACAACATGTAACTTCTACATTTGTTAAAGCGAAAAAAAAGTCCAGATGCTAACCATTTCTTTCTCCATACTCGCTGGGCTACATGCCGGTGTGGCATAATGATTAGATGCGTATCATTGTCATGGTGCATCTTGCTAATTTGACCAAAGCATATGAAAGTTAATCGTAACCTTACACAGGTTACACGTCATTATGATTGACGAGGAAAGCCACCACCATCTTCTTTCCTCATCGAAAGGTTTGTGATAAAATGAAAAGTTTGGCTTGTGTCCTTGTCCGTTTGTCCACCCTATGATAAAAGCGATATTAGGTGACCGGTTGTCTGTCTGTTGACAAACAAACACGAGTTACAAGAGTCAGCGCGCATTGGCTGTGTTGACGTCCATCATGGTGGACTGGGCTGCTTCCTGTCAGGTACAAACGGTCTATTTCTCTAACCAAAGGTTTGCTAGACACCAACCACTTGTGCATGTGTTACTAGTTGCCCTCGCCACTCATCTCTGCGGCCAAAACATAAAGTCCAGTAATTGGATGGACATATGTACCACAAACCCAACCACTCGCCTCACCGCCCCACGTGCCCTCAGGCAAGGTCTGAGCACGGATTAGCAAAAAACTGTCTGCAGAAGTCTGTGCTCATCGGCAGTGCTGGGGATTTTAATGTGAAATTCAATATTTTCAGGGTCAAGTGATCTCTGACAGCATGTCCGAATGCATTATTTAATGCCGGTGGAGGTTCAGGAAGCAGGACGATGGATTCAGAATTTCCAGGCAGGCCAGCTTAGAAAGAAAAAACAAAAAAAAAAACACAACAAGAAAAGAGCCAATGTGAGTGCTTGTTCTTTAACGATGCATAGAGCTGAAAAACAACAGTTTTTCCCTTTGTTGTTTGGTGCGGTGGAACATTATGCAACAGATTGAAACTTGGCGTCAAACCACAGAGGTGAAACTAAAAAAGCGATCAGAGATGGCATTTGAACCCTCGCAGATCCTGTTGCGGCTCTCTCATAAGGTCTCAACATTTTTTTTTTTATTGCTGTCATGTTCAATCGTTTCCCTTAAGATTTGGGTCACCCCCACCCCCATGCGCCCTTCCTCCTCTCTTTCCCGTTCTCATCCCATCCCTCCATCTCCATCCCTCACTCCAGGCATCTGAGGTCTTTTCCCTGAGACGTAAACCGTGCTGTTAATTAAAAGAGTCCTCAATGGGGCATCTGTGCGGTAATCTGCGTCACCGCGTCTCCCCCCTCACACTTGGAGCGCTTTGACAAAAACGCATAACTCTACCCATGCATTAATGAATGTATAATCATCCATACACAAAATTACTCCAGGAAGAAGAAGTGGGAAAAGGGGGCAGAAAGATTGATTGTTAATACTTTTATGACGGATAAACAAAGCGATCAATTAAGGCACTCGAGCTGAATCGCGGATGACGGCATCAGGGCGAGGTAGGTGTGTGGGCGGGATCATTTGTCGTAGCACAACGTTAACCCTTCTGAGCGCAGAGGATGTGGATAAATTGCGAGATGCCTCCGCCGCGCAGAAAGCGATTAACGCCTTCAAACGTAACAGCTGCATTGAATAGAGCACTCACGAACGAGTCTGCCAGTGGTATACGCGCAATCACAAATGTGTTAGGTGGAAATAAATAAAGTGCATAGAAAACCTTTCCTGGAAAGAAAGAAAACATCTTATTCTCCTAAAAAGTCCAATTCATTATCTATACAGATTGTGCAAACGGCAAAAGACAATAAAATCCACACATTTATGTTAATGTCTTATTTTTTTTTCCCTCTACCCGTTTTGGGGAGTCCTAAAGCAGTCCCACCAGAGGCCGGATCAGGCCGCCATCTGCAACATCCCATCTGGGATGGTCTATCATAAACGTTGATTTGGCCAAGAACAGGCGCTCTCTAAACATAGAGGCCTTTGCCAATGAAAGCGGTTGCCAAGAAAAGGGGGTGGGGGGAAGAACATTTCCACAGTTTTCAAAGCTAATTGTAAAACATCATCATTAGGAGAGGAGCAGCGTGCCAAGTCAGTCAAATCAACATCAGATGAGGAGAAAGAATCGCAAGAAGGAGTTCTGTAGAATCACATGCGCTTTCAAAAAATACCGTAAAGGTTACGCAACAGGTTGTTGAGGCCATGATGATGATGATGATGATGATGACGATGAGTAAGAAATGAAATGTTGCCTTTCTTGCCTTGCAAAAAAAGTTCTCACTTGTCAACTTTTTCAATTTCCTTGTCAATCCCAGATGACACTTTCCAGCCATGATCGTTTTTTGGTTTGAAGGGTAATATGGATTATGGGATTAAAAGTGTGTTTCCATTGCAAATGTGGGATAGTATTCTGCTAATGACACACACACAAAAACCCCCACAATTTCACAATAGCGGTGTTTCCATTAAGTACAAAATTAAATTAAAATCAAACGTGAACAAGGTTGTTCAAGCGACAAGGCATTAAAAATCAACAGCAATGGATGTAAAGTTACATGAGATTATATTGTTAATTCAGCCATGATGCTATTGCTTATCCTCCATCAGCCATCAAAAGCGGTGTTGGCATCTTATTAAGGTGTTGGAGTGACAAGCCCCTTATACTTGGAACATACATATGAGACGTTTTGGGGAAATTGTAGTTTACAGAAGAGTGATGGATTCAACACACTGGAATGCCACACAACATTTTACGAACTGTGCAATGTTGTAAGAGCTCTGGTGGATCCAGCTGCACATTGTCTGAAAAAAACAAACAGAAACCATCATCGTCCTGCTACTTCTTGTTGTCTTCTTTGTCGTTTCTGCCAGTAGTAACATCCGACTTTTGATCGTGTGACTTGTGTGATGTGAAAAAGTGTTTCCATTGCAGTTTTGTGAAATGGCTGGTTTGTGAAAGAGAACCACAACTGAAAATGTTACAAATGTTGCAACTTTGGTCCCCAATCAAACTAAGTCTACTTGACCATCAGGTGTGAGCCCAAGTTTCTCTTAAATAATGCTGTTAAAAGTTTATGAAGTGCAAACAGTAATTTTAAAATAGTACCTACTCAAAACGTGCTTTGTCGACGACAGAACCACATACATGGACCCTTATTGCACAAATATCATTCAGTTGTCTATACTCACATACACTTGCAGGATCATGGGGGCGCTGGTCCAACGGTCTCCAACGGTCATTGGATGAGAGGCGGGGTCCACCTTGGATGCGTTTCCAGTCCATCACACTGCAACATATAGACACACAAAGGTCAAAACTACATACAAACACACACACTTATGCTTAAGGTGAGACAACAATGAATCAAACAGTCATGTTTTTATATGGCAGGATGAAACCAGGAGAGAACCCACACACCCAAAAGGAGAACATCTAAAAAGGCCCCAGGCCGGGATTCAAACAGAGGACCTTCTTCCTGTAGCAGAAACATAAGCTGAAATTTTTTTGTTTCTGAGAAATCGGTGGTTAACGAGGGACATGAAAGTTATGTCAATCATCTATTGATGCCAGAACAAGACTTCTGACTGTCTCTCGCACTTGATATTTCATGCTCTGATTTGACTGAATACGATGAACCTTCCCTCCAGTCAGTAGGAGTCTGGGGAGACATTGATCTGTGGATCCATACTTGCAGGTGATAACCAATTCTCTCTGCTGAACATTATTATAGGTAACTAATAATCTCTCTGCAGGATGCTTCACTTTGCCTTACCTGAAGACTTTCTTCCAGGTCGTAAGGAAATGTAGTATTGCATATACCTGCTATGGACAACCATAGAGGACTAAGATAAACAATTTGCAACAGAAAATCTCAGTGTAGTATTTCCCAACATGTTCACCTGCCTCTTATCCAATAGTGGCGGGGACAAGGGTTAACCGCTCTCTATGCACATAAAGATTTCTTAGTGCACCTAAAAGATGAACTGAAAAATTTAAATCTTAGATAAGGAAAAGTAAAAAGAAACACCAACGTTGAAACTCTTATGAAGAACAGATGCTCAATGATTCACCACAAACCTCCTACCTGCTTAGATTGCAAACTCATTCAAAATACCAAATAAAATCAGTATCAATTAGAATCAGCAGGTTGCTTTATTTTAAAGATCATGATTGGCCAGAAGACTGCAGGCAGTGAACCACTAACAATTGTGCTACTTTTTGTTGGTCTACAACTCAAACTGGCATTTGTACTTAATTGAACAAGCCAGCATAAATCTATGGGCTGTATAAAGCATCATTATTTAAAGACACAGAATCATTCTCAGATACTGAGATTTCACCCAATCAGTTCTGCCATTTTTTTTTAGCTCATTAAGGAATGAGCTGTTTTAGTCCTGATGTCACGATTATGAGAATAAGCTGGCCACGTTTACTTTAGCACCTCAGATACACGGTGGTACAATCAATCATCTTTGACTCCAAGTCAGACCCAGAAGCAGAAGAAGTGGAGCCTCCGGAACAACCATCAAGCCACAACCACTGAAGGATTAAACACTGTGGATCTGACTCATGTTTATATTGTCATTAATTCAAAGCTTGAGGATCCTGCTTTGCTTCGGGGCTTTGTGCCATCACGTGAGGTCCAGCAGCTAACATAAGAACTGGCGTTTTTCCCCACAAACAGAACCTGTTTTTATAAAATATATATTAGCGAGGTTAGAGGGGAAGCACAGTTTGTCAAAACTGGCATGTTTTGACAAACTGCATCTTTTCAATGTATCCCTTTCTATTCCAATAGTAAATGCGCCGATATTGTGGGTAACGTAACTCCGACACAGGACAAGCAGAGGCTAGCAGCTATCGTTCTGCGTTAGCCTATGCTAAATGACAAATCAGGTTCATGCTGAACAACAATCCAAAACACACAACTCATCATTATGTACTTACATGGCCATCCTCTGCAGATTTGTGTTGAACAGTAGGAACAGAACCTTCCTTCAATCCAAGTCTTTTGGTAAATTCTCCCACGTTCTGTTGGTAGTTTTCAAAAGTCTATTTTCTAAATTGATCTGCACAAACTACAACTTTCTTTGGCATCATCTCAGGGACATTGCAAGCAAAAATGAAATGAAGCTACACAGCTCTGTTCTCAACTGGGAGAGCTGCATGGACAGATGATCTGTATTGCAGCAGAGAGCAAAATATTTTTTTCTTTTCCAGCAGCCATTGTACAGCATAAATCCAGCAGGACAAACTTAGAGGTGTCTTATAATGAAGTGGGTTGAGTTCCACTTGGGTTCCATAAACTCAGGCTTGGCTTGAGGTTGCTAGGTAAAAAATTGTGATGCAACAATTTGAAGGTTTTTGAAACAGGTCGTTTTGCAGACATCAGCACCAACTTATTCCCAAAAAAGGTTTTTTTTGTTTTTGTTTTTTTTGCTCCTGGACTGTTTCTAGAAGCAGAAGATACGCAAACAGAAGGACAGAAACATGCAAAAAGTAAATATTGCATAATAGTAAATATTTAAGTAGTTGAGATATTTCTTTGTAAAGTACAGCAGGTGGCACCATATTTCAAAGAAACTACAACGTACTGGTACCACTACCCAGAACAGAAATCAGTCACCCCCTATTCTCCATACTGTGGCCCTTCTTATGATGTGAGCCACATACTTTGAGGAAGTTCAATTGCTGCTGAAGTGGAAGGTTTTAAATAAACATCAGGTCTTGAATATTTTATCTCCAATATAGGGTATATAAAGAAAAAAAGAAAAACAACCCATGCTCAAATGTTTCCACCATTTTCTATCTATTTTGATGGCAAAAACGTTTTCTTTTCATACATCTACAGTCACTACCTAATGGTTAATGTAGTCTAAAATAAAAAAATAAAAAAAGCCAACAATAAATATTGCTGCCATCAGTAACAGCCAGCGGTATAATAATCTACACTGACAAGCCTATGTTACCCAAAATACTTATTCTGGCGCCATTGGAGAATTTGCATTTATATTGGACGATTTTCTTTCATGTGCACAGGAGTGGCACGGTGGTAAAGTGTTTTGGTGCTGAAAAATGTGTGGTGGGGGGCGAGGGGGAATGGAACAAACACAGCCATGAGCAACCCAACCCCGACATCAAACCGTCGGATCCGTTTCTGGACGCTCCACAGGCCAGTTCCCAACACCAGGTGAGGCATCTAGCAAGGGTGAACGCTGTTGACGGTGAGTCAAAGTGACACACTCAGATCACACTTCTCACGAGCCAAAAATCCCAAACCTCGGTGCGCCGGTCCTCCGCCACGCAGAACCTTCGGTTTCATTCCGGTGTCATCACCCGGCTCCACCCCCCCTGGTGACTTGTTTGCCTCACCTAAACTCGGCTCCCCCATTATTCCCACCTCACCCGTCTGAGCTAACGCACATAAAAGGAAGCGAGAGACGGGTTTGTGAGGAGGAGTGCTTTACAACAACGGTGTTTGTGAATGTTCAAACGCTTCATCTCCCCCTCCGCCTCCCAGGCAACTTTCTATTGATCATATACGGATCAATGGCTTTTTATTTCTTTCGTGTTTAAAAAGCGGTGATGGGTGTACATGCTGGGTGGGAGAATAATTAAATGCTCTAAACAAAGAGATCTTGGACTAATCACCGGTCAGACCGTATAGCCCCGCGTTATGAATACTTCATCTGAAGCAGTTTGCTTTCAGAAAATCCGCCTGAACACCTGACTTCTCCCTCAGTAGAAGAAGCCGACCGATGATTGTTTTCTTATTGTGTCTGAAGATTTTTGGAGTCAAGCCAAAATTTTTATCAACTCTCCATGCAGAGTTTAAGTTTCTCCAACATGTTTCCTTCCACAGGAAGCAACAATAACCTTTTGGAGCGGGCTAACCAGGCCTGATAGGGAAGCTACGGTGTGAGCTAAAGTTTAGGGTGATTGTAATGAGGCCGTCCATCCTTAGAGGTACACAGGTCATAATCAGAGACAATCATGATACCAAACAAAACATGCAAAAACAGTGATTATGAGAAGAGTGTAGTTGCTGTAACTCCAATATTTTTAGCCTTTTAGCTAGTCCAGCTTTAAAAGAATCGTACATTGGTCTTGGACAAGGTTTACGCAACACAAAACGTTCAGGCTAGGCTTATGCTTTCTGTGCCTGAAAACATCAATGTACTGCATCTATTCTTTTTGTACGGATTAATTGTGTTTACATACTGTCCCTATGAATAATTAAAAAGAAATATAATATAACAAATATTATAGTAATATCTCATTTCAAAATGTCATTTTTCATTTTGCTTTCAGTTTTTGGGTCAGAAAGTGATGAAAAAGCCTTTTTTTTTTCTTTCTGACTCACTTCTGAATGAATGACATACCAGCACATGACTAATAAACATGACTGGTTTTTGGAGAACACCTTTCCAGGCATTCGCTCTCCAGCCTCTTGGGGCAGAGCAGCGTTGGATCAACGTGAGCCGTCTGGGGTCGGCTGCGGTGTGGAAGCCCAGCAGGGCAGGATGGTGCGGTTTATTTACACTTGTGATGAAAATGTTTTGAAGGGTTGTCATTTTGGGGATTGCACGTCCGTAGCGATACGGAGAACCGAAGGTGCCAGGGACTTCTCTGAAACAGAGTCACACGTTTAGCTTTCGACTCGCCTCGGAGAGTGATGGATGGCTAAATTCTTCCTGGCGCATGTCCACGTATAGCTTCGCAGCTCGCCGTCTTTCCATTCACCTCTCTCCTCCTTTCCCCTCGCACTCGCTTCCCTCCCTTTTCTCCGGCAAAGAGAAGCCGGGGATGTGAACGCTCACCTCTTTGCCAAGCCTCACAGCTCCCCTGGCACCGCACTGCAACATAACACCTTCCAAAAATCCCCCTCCTCCCCCTCCAGCCTTCCTTCGCCCTCCCCACCTTTTTTTCCCCTATCACAGCTGGGCTGAACAGCATGTTTGATTCCACAGGAGCTAACTCTGCTAGGTTTTGCCCTTTATGGGTTTTCAAGGCCGATATTAATGTTTTTGGAAGGAAAGCACTGACAGCAAAAAAACCCCAAAACAAAACAAAAGAAACAGAGGGATCTTCACTTGCTCTTTCATCGGTTGTTCTGAAAGCTAAAGAAAAGCTGAGAAGCATCAAACCCTTAGGAAAAAAAGAAGCCAATTAAAACAACTGCAATTCATGCAGCTGAAACAGCAATTCCTAAAGGCATTTTTTTAATGTTGGTAATCACTTCCTTTTCTGTTTTGTGGATCTCCAGTTTGTTCAGCGTGGCATAAATGAGAGAAAAAGACACCTGTAACCCAACAACATTCATTATTTTAAACCAGCAAAGGTGGTTGAGAATATTTAAACGGAGCACAAGTGCAGGGGACGCTAACCCTACCCGCGTATTTGCGTTTTAGTTTTTGCGGATTCAACTTTTTGCTAGCTTAGCCTAGCTAGCCTTCACCTCTCAATTCTCATCTCCCTCCAGTGCTCAGTCTGGACTTCTTCCTACTGAATTTCAACCCGGCCAATTAGCAAAAAGAAAAAGAAGTTGTGAACTATTTTAGAATTGCAGTCTGACTGTAGTTTAAGCAATGTCAGCAAAGGAAATGAACCCAGCCGTTCAGAGTCACTCCTCTAAATACTGAATTAACATAAACAGTGATCTTTCTCAACTTGGCTCTTCTTTCTTCTCTCTGCAGGATGGTCGCTTACAGTGCTGGCAATTTCCGGTAAGCTTCATAGTGTCAAACTGGTGCATTATGTTCTTTACGGCTAAATGTTAGCAATTTTAGGGAGGTTTTTTTTTGTGTGATTTTTGTGTTTTTTTGATGACAGGTCTTGTTTGAAAATGAGAATGAGTTTCAAGAGATCTTTCCTGTACAAATAAAGGATTATATCTATATAGGTAAAATTTCAAACTTCAACAAAGTCCATGCCTCTAGCAACCAATCGTGTCTCATTAGCCAAAGAGTCCAGGCCCTCTGTAAGAAGCAAAGCGTAGAAAAGGGACTGGTTTTCACTAGGCTACCCTAGACGTAGATTTTTCTGTGGAACATAACTCACAATTATTCACAGACAATCGTTTTATTGGCTGATTTTTAGAGCATATATAAAATCTTAGAAGGAAAATATAGCTTTGGAACCTGAGGTAGCTAGGCTCACTGCTAACTGATAAGCTAATGGCTAGCTAGCAAAGCAGCTAATCGGGTAGCGACAGTCATTTTCTTTGGCGCTTATTGACTGTACCTCCAAGAGATGAATTAAGAAAGACTATAGATGTTAGTTTCCACTGTGTGTATTAATGCACATTAAGGTGTATTTGGTGTTTGAGCTTTAAAATGAGAAGTTATAGGACGTGCTGTGGTGGCGTAGGGGATAGCGCGACCCACATTTGGAGGCCTTCTGTCCTCGACGCGGCAGTAGCGGGTTTGATTCCCGGGCCCGGCCGACGTTTGCCGCATGTCTTCCCCCCTCTGCATCCCCCTTTCCTGTCAGCCTACTTTCGAATAAGGGACACTAGAGCCCACAAAAAGACCCCCTGGTGGGAAAAAAAAGAAGTTATAAGTGTTTTTAGAGAAGGTCTCAGCTATTCAGATGACTATGGTTCCCCCCCGCCCCAAATTTCTTTAGATCGTTCATCTTTTACTGGACATGATCAGTAAAAGTCAGTGATCAGAGATGATTTAAGATTCTAAGCACTTAAAAAAAAAATAATGCCAGAAAGTTCTAAGTGAAAATAAAGATGGACAACTTTTTAGCTACATTTGTTTTCTCCTCCCAAAGAAAAAAAAAAAGCCAAATTTGGTCAGCATTGAACTCTAAAATCAACTTGCTTTCAACAGGATGTGCTCTCTCGCTTTTATTTCTCACCCAGTCTTTTGTACCTTCTCTGGTTTCTCCACCGCAGTGATGACAGTTTTATCAGTTTAACCACGCTTGCCATCTCCCCGACTACTGGGCCGTCCTCCAGGCCGTCTTCACTGTGGCTCGGCTTGGCTCAACTGAAACCAGACACTGACACTTGTGTATCCATTGCGTAGGTCTACTATTGCTGTCGTAGTCAGACTGTGAAACCATACGTGAGCTGAAACCTGGCCAGGTTTAGCATATGGGACCCAG
This sequence comes from Gambusia affinis, assembly GCF_019740435.1. Taxonomy (NCBI): domain Eukaryota; kingdom Metazoa; phylum Chordata; class Actinopteri; order Cyprinodontiformes; family Poeciliidae; genus Gambusia; species Gambusia affinis. The sequence continues at coordinate 21,033,543 of NC_057881.1, forward strand.
CTGCCAAAAACTTCAGCAACAACTCAGTCTCTTCCAACATTACAGAACAGAACGTACAGAACGTTGTGCGCCATAAAGGATATTCAGCATTGTTACAGCATCACTCTCATGTATATGTTGCTCAACCCTGGGCCCTACAGCTAGTTCACCACAACAGAGGGTGTTTCTCTACTATTAGCACATTGAACAGCGCATACACAAACATGACTGACAGCGCTAAGACCCTCCTCCATGCTCTGATTGGTTATTTTGACCAAAAATGAAGTAGTGGAAAAGCTTCATTTTTTTTTTTTTTTTTTTTTTTTTACTGATTATTTATTTTATATTTTACTGTCACATCGTGGTGTCAGTTTTAACAAAAAAAAAAAAGATTAAAAAAAATAAATAAAAGTTACATACTGCAGCTTTAACAACAACTTAAAGACAGGAAAGTTGCTTTGATGCTGCATCATTCTCAAAAAAGTTATCAAAGTACCAAACTGATTTTAATCATAATTTTGATTAGTTGCTTTATACCCGCATTACTGCAATGAAAATCTTTTTACACCAGGATTATTGCAACAAAGTGGTAAAAAAGTAAAAATGGCAGGTCAATAATTTTTCTTGTACACCTCATTGAAGTTTAAACAGTGTCATTATGTCTTGAAGTCATCCCTAGAAGTGCAACAGCATTGTCCTCTACCGTTTAAAGATAGATTCATCTTATTATAGTCGACTGCAGACTTGCACATTCTATTTCAGACATCCCAGGCTAACATCATTGTTTGTTTTAGCTAGGTTAACCTTCCCCCACGTATTTATAGGTGCGGGGGCCAGGAGAATGACCACAGTAGATCCATAAATAAGCTGCCAGGGCCTCCAAGTACTCGTCCTGACCAACAAAAGCCCAGTCATTTCACAGGCCATTACTCGGTGCTGCCTCGACGGGAGACCGGCAAGGCAAGGGAGGGTCTTTGAGGCAGCGTCAACTCAGTGGGAGGAAACGGAGATATTTTGATTAATAATACATATGGTGATTTGTTTTATGTGACCAAAGCCTGTGAAAATGTGGGGGGAGTAGATGGAAAACAACCAACTTCTATCATTAGCGCATGAAATTGTTTGTAGCGGTGGCTAAGCAGAATGTTTCACAGCCTTGAGTTCCAGTTTATCCCTTTGCAACGTGCACCTCGGTTTGTCTCTCTCTGAACTTTTGGCCCCTGAATTCTGCTGGAGGTCCAGGCTCATGTCGGCCGGCTCCTGAAAATAATGCCGAGGCAAAACCGTAGCGCAGTTGCACAGGCTCTCAAAACCCATCTGTGACCTCGGCCTTTACCAGAGCGTGTGCGCCGTGTGTTTCGTCACCTCTTATCTCTGCCTCCGCAGACGCAGTACAGAAAGCCAGTCAGCGTAGGCCACAGCCAGTGCACTTCCACAGCCTCCATTCGCTGGCAAGCCAGACCTCACTGCTCTGACGAAAAGGCATCCTCCAACACAAACAACTCGTCAGCCGCAGCCGGCTTCGGCGCTGACTCTTAATCCCAGTGAGGCACGGGCACTGAAACGCCCACGACGTTTTTGAGAATTGGGGGCTTTCGTCTTCACCTCCTTGTTTTAATCTGGCTTTCCAGAGACATGAAATATTCAACGGGATTGTTTCGCGGGGGCCATTGAACAGTGGCATTTATCCTAAATATTGCTGAGCTCATTTACCGGGTGGCGACAGTGATGATTCCATAAAACACAGGAATGGAGAGAGTTGTCACGTGGATGTGGCGGAGCGCCAAAGGCTCGTGATCTTAAATCAGACGGGAGCGCTGCCGGCTGGCGCAGAGGGGGCTCCAGTGGAGCAACTACAACTGCTAATTTGTCTCAGAATGGCCCTTTACAATTTCCAGGGCACCAATAACTGTTGGATGAAGAGATGTTTTATATTTTACGAGTCAACCCTAACGACCTGTGCTGCATGTGGTAGGGTGAGATAGGAGTATGGAGGCCATATCTTTGCCTGTTCAGGTAATACTTACAATTTGTATGCATTAGCTTTCTGTGGCTGCACAGAAAGCTAATGCTTTACAGAGCAACAGAGACATAGTTATGTTAAGATATTGTTGAATTTACTCACTTTACTTTGAATTTGTTCAATGAGGCTAATAATATAAGATCAGAGGGGGTTGGCAAGTATTTAAAAATATTATTATTGGATAAATTATTCAGAAAATAGGACAAGCAACCCTGCCGTGGTAGCTCCTCAAAGTATTCAGGCATCTGAGTTGAAAAAGGGCAAAGTTGTAGCGTTTCAGTAATTTTGGTAGCAGTAGTGCACATGCATGGTGTACATACTGTATCTGAAGCTGGGTTTTAAAGATAGAATTGTGCAATTTATTTCAAAAATAAATTTGCTGAATGAGCTGCACAGTGGCGCAGTTGGTAGAGCTGTTGCCTTGCAGCAAGAAGGTCCTGGGTTCGATTCCCGGTCTGGGGTCTTTCTGCATGGAGTTTGCATGTTCTCCCTGTGCATGGTGGGTTCTCTCCGGGTTCTCAGACTTCCTCCCACAGTCCAAAAACATGACTGTCAGGTTAATTGGTCTCTCTAAATTCTCCCTAGGTGTGAGTGTGTGTGTGAATGGTTGTGTGTCCTGTGTGTCTCTGTGTTGCCCTGCGACAGACTGGTGACCTGTCCAGGATGAACCCCGCCTCTCGCCCAGAACGTAGCTGGAGATAAACACCAGCAACCCTCCTGACCCCATTAGGGACAAAGGGTGAACAGAAAATGGATGGATGGATGGATTTGCTGAATGAAAACAAACCAATTTTGAGATTTTTTTTGTTGTTGTTGAAAAATACGTTTTTCAACAACAAAATTGGCATCAAAATTGGCTTATTTCGCAAATTTGCAATGGAAATACTTTTTTCGCATCACAGGTGATCAACAACTGGATTTTGAAACTGCCGCAAACCACAACCAAGATGACGACAGGAAGTAGTTTGATGATGACTTTGCAGGATGTTTTTTTTAAACGACTTATCACCTGAACAAACTTATTCACGTGTGATTTCAATAGCGTTTCCTATTTAATGGAAACACCGCAATTGAGAAATGGTGTTTTTTCGACATTTGCGGAGAATTAAAGCTTTGAACACATTTGTAATAGAGACACAGATTGAGTTGCAATATTTATTGAGATGTCTTGAAAATCAGTGGCAACCTTGTTTAGCTGGAGATTACGTCACATATGCTACAGTGTGAGATTTTAGGACAATTGGTATTGGAATGTTAGTTACCCTAACGTCGATAAAACACAGGGTATTAAGGCAGTAGTTTTTTCAAATGGCTACTAAATATTTCAAAATTGGAGATTGTTGTCTTGTTTCATTCTCTCAGCATACAATAAAAAAAAGGTTTCATCTTAATTTCCTTTATGGTTTGGCATCTACCAAAGTGTTGATTCCAGCCATAGGAGGAACAAAAGTACCAAACGACACACAGAACAAAAGAGATTGGTCAAATCTCTGAACCCTAGAGTCAAGTTTCATGCACAGTTCCCAGGAAAGAGTTTTACAGCTCCATAATGTTACAGAGGTACAAAAACATCAACATAACAGAGTTCTCCTTATTTTTCTTTACTCTGCATTGGGAATGACTTGCGTTTTTACACCTTGGATCTTGCCGACCAAGTAAAATATTACATCTTTAACCGTCCTGGAGTTTTAGCGCGATGTTCCAAAGGAGCATGGCAGATATCACGGTCGGACAGTGGGGAAAAGGGGCGGTTGTCTCATCGGACTGTCAGTTCCTGGAATCATACACACACAAAAAATAGACACAAAAAAACCTTGTGATAGCGCACGCAGGGTCAATGTGACCCCACCAGACCACGCACAGAATGAAAAGCTTGCGGGGTTGAATTGACCCCCATCTCTTAAGTTCTTGGAAGGGTGAAAGTACTGCAAGTATTCAGTCTATTTGTATATCTGCTGAGAGTTTCTCAGCTGAAAACAAGCGTGAACCTGGCTTATCCGAGTTCCTACAGAAAAGAATCTGTCAAAATGATAGATTTCCCAAGAAGAGAAGGTGGTACGACTAAGTGGTTTCCCTCCTCTGACCTGAAAGTACAACCTTGTCTCCACATGACCAGTCTGACATGATAACGTACCCCATGCAGCGGCCACCTTCATCAGAAACCTTCCAATAAGAGGTTGTGTCTAGGCAAAAATAAATAGTTTAGGATGAAACAACTTAAGTTGTTAATTCCACTGTGGTTCTTCACTGCTTTGCTAAATAACGGCGTAGCTTCTACTTTTCTTCAACTCAGTTGAACATTAGCTTCAGAAACTACGAACGTGCCAAAATACTATTCAACTACCTCTGCTAAATAATTTTCAGTTAGTTCTCCTTTTATGTAGAAAAGGAGAACTAAGACTCCTTGAGGAAAACCTTCGAAATAAGAGCTGCTGAAAAACAACAAGTGTGGTTTGATATCATACAAAGTATTTTCTGCCTGACATTTGGCATTTTACACTTGATTTGGTTGTAATTTCTTGCTGTATATGAGATAATTCTTCACAAGAAAAGTGGGGAGATAATGGTAACCGATACGCACGCACACACAAAGTCAGAAATCCCAATCCGCGCCATACGTCTCTTCATACAGCGAAACAGCAGTCATTAGAAGATGTAATGGATTAGACATGGAGGGAGCGAAGAGAAGGCAGAGAAGAGAGAGGAGAGGGGACAAGCCGGGATCGAAGTGATGGAGATTGGCAGATGGGTAAAATGGATTGGATAGACCACTACGGATGAGAAGACAAGACGGAAAGCTGATGCCTGCCACGGCACGGGGAGATAATAGAAACTGATTGCAAAAGAATCAACAAGGTTGCAATCATTCCAGGTTGCAGTATGGCAATAATATGATTGGTAAGGCCCCGGAGCTGCTTGAAAACCCAATTGTCTCTTGAGAATTTTCTTCCAGGGCATCAACAAGTTCTGAATGTAGAAAGAATAATTGACAAGGTGACAGAGATTTTTTTTATTTTATTTTTTCTAAGACGGAGTCAGAGAGACGTGTGCCAAGACTCACTTCTTGTTTTTCAGGGATTCTTTTCTCTTCTGTGTGGCCTTCTCCTCAAAAGGCGGCCGTTGTGTGGCTCTGTGGCTCGTGTTCGTCAGAGGGAGCTGCTGAGAAGCTGCAGGAGACAAACAGGATGTCTGTGGGAGGACAGATGAGAGCGGGGCGAATCTGACGAGGAAGTTTGCGCATGAGTGTGTGCGTGTTAATCCCAGGAAGGACTTCCTCTGGATCCGAGCTGCCTGGGAGTTCTGTGGGAGTCGGTTCCAGACGTTTGGGGGGAGGGAGGAGCAGGAGAAGAGTGAAAGACAAAAAGAAGGAACTCGGAAGAGGGCAAGAAGAACGAGGGAGGGAGAAGGATCAAGGGCAGAGGCAGTATTGAATCCCACTTCAAAAACATGAACGCACAGAGAAGCCACCCACACTGAAAGGGTGCAACAGTCTGAACAGACTGCTTCAATCAGTTTCTCCAATTGACTGACTAAGCAAACGTCATCTGATCTTAAACCTGACCTTTAAGACTACAATAAGGCTTTAGTATCCACTACGACCTATGACAGAAAAACCTTTACAGGATAAAAGTTGCAAACTGAATAAACAGCTGAGAATTTTTTTCTCAAATTATACTGAAAATAGCAAAATTTGAGTCTTCCCTCAGTAACAACTCTAACACCGAAGAGAGTTGTGGTTTGAGCAACCTAGAAACACTTGGATATGTTGCTTTCACCAGATAAGCATCTGGTTGTTGTTTTAGTCTCTGACCAAACTGTTCAGGATCAAGTCTGCAAGCTGAAAATAATGATTACTGAGGTCATCTCTATGACAAATTCCCATCTCCCAACAGACGATGAAATGATTATTGATTATAATAATTTACTTTTTATGTGATAACCCTGACAAAGAACTCCCAAGTTCTGAATGCCGTGGCATAAAATGGTATTTCTTCAAACACCACAAAGCTTTAACTGCAGCTATAATTTAGACTTTATAACTGTACAATGATGCATTTGAGGGTGTATTCACACAAGAACAGTTATTCTGGACCAAAAGCTGAGTTTATTTTATTTTTTTTTGCTTGGTGAAGTTTGCTTTCAAATTGCGCATCAGACAGAAACAGAGAGAGAGCACAGACTCAAAAAAGAAAAAACTTGTTTGAGCCAAAACAAACCTGTATGAGACGAGATGCTCTGCGACATGCTAGCATTAGCATCAATAAGCAGAAACTCTAGATCAGGTATGATTTTAGTACAATCAGTACATGATACGATGCCAAGTAACAGTGGCTCATGAAGTCCAAAAAGACTCGTGTTTCCTGTAGTTGCTCCGGGTTCAAGGCCAGTCTGTGTTCACACCAGAAACAAATTGTGTGAGAATTTGGTTTGTAGTGAACTAAAACCACTTGAGTCTCGGTCCAGTTGGTTGGTCCATACTGGGGCTTGATTGAGTGCACCCACAATTGCAAAAGTTTCCGGACCAATGGGGGACACAAACACCGATCGGTATAAAGAGGACAAAAAGTGGAAGGAGGTAATACAGCCTAAAGATTTTGTTTGTCTTCATCAAACATGCTGCACGTAAGGAAGGAAGTCCTGAGTTCAAATCCCAACCAGAGTCTTTCTGCACAAGGTTTGCGTGTTCTCCCTGTACATAGTCAGGTTCTCTCTGGGCACTTTCATTTCTTCCCACAGTCATAAAACATGACTGTTAGACTATTTGGTTATTCTAAATTGTCCTTCATGTGTGTGTGTTTGTGTGTGTGTAAATGTTTGCTTATCTTGTGTTGCCCTGTGCGGGACTGCTATACTATCTAGAGTATATCTTGATTTTCTTCTCTTCTTCATAAGGTGTGAAGATGCTTTTTTTCCAACTGGAACAAATTAACAGAGCCTCTATGCTGAATATTTATATATTTAATGACAGCTACATGAGCTCCATTGAGACATTAAACCTCCAGCTTTTTGGGAGCTGTAGAACTCTAGTTAATGTTGGACTTACGCGAAATCTTAATTTTGAAGTGAAACACCTAATGCAGCGAGATCATCACATGTAAAAATCAAGCCTGAGAGTCATAACCCATGTAGAAAAGTGCAACCAGAAGCACATTCTTTTCTGATTTGCCTCATTAGCCGAGAGATTTCCCCTGGTGATTTTATAGTGAGGCCATCGGAGTCCGCAATGACATGAACTACTCTTGAGTCAGAGAATTACAGGAGATTTTAGATTCCGAAAGCTGAGCACATTTTGCACGTGAGATTGTGCAATCGCATGCAGGAGGAGCTACCATGCTCCAACGCGTGGGAAAAACCTCAAAGGCTCGGACTCCGCTTCAGTGATTTGGGGTTTCGCTTAATGTTTCCCCACCAGCCTCCCTGCAGCGCTGACGCGCTATGGAATAATTTCTACAAGATGAATCAATCTGAGAATGAGAGCGCTTGCAGTTCATCGTCAGCGTGTACATTCCTGATCCTGGATGTAATTCAAAGCAAATAAAAAGGGAAGGAAACCATGTGGACAGTTCACCTGAGATCTTCCACACTGTAAATCGAAGATGACTTGACTTTTCAAAAGTTGCACTCAAGTAAACCAAGTCCAGGGAATGTTTGGGTGTGTAGTGAATTACAGAGTTGACTTTAATCAAAGAAATTAAACGGATGTAACTTGTTTTATTACATAGTTATAATAAGCACTCCATTGAAATTTAAGGTGAGGATCCTTTGAGGTAAAACCGTTTTAAAATGGTTTTACTTCAAGTAAGTAAATCTGAAGTAATGTTAGTAAGAAAGGTATGTGACAGTGGGAATTTGTCAGCATGGTATCCCACAATGCATTGTGCCACCAGCAGTAGCAACTAATTAGACCAATGTTTTTGTTACAAACATTAGTTTTAAGATGTTTAAGGTGGAAAGGTTTCATCTATGCAGTCAGTTTAACCAGAATAATCCACTTCCAGAGCAATAAAAAAAAAAACATGAACATTTTTGACTTGTCAAACTCAGAAATTGCAAAGATTTTTTCTAGCAAACTTTCAACTTTTGGAGCTCAGAAATGTTTCTGGGTTTTTTTTTTCTTTCTAGAAATCTCCTGAGATTAATCTGGAAATGTTAAGACTTTTTGTTGTAAATTTGTCCCCCCCCCCCCATCTACAGGGATTATTGTATTCCTTCAAAAACTAAAACAGTTTGAGGCAAGTCTAGGTTTTACAGTGCACGCTCACGAGCAACTTCCCCCATATGTGTCATGTTAAAACATATGACTTCTTCCACCAGGAGGTCTTTAAAGCTTACGTAACTGGTAGAGGCCACACAGCTGTCCTCTAATTAGATGGGGGGTAGGAGGAAAAATCTGGTCAGTAGAACGCTGTGTAATATATATATATATATATATATATATATATATATATATATATATATATACTCTCCGAACTCCGCCTCTCGGTTTCCTCATGTGTCAGGCAGAGCTCTGGGTACCACATGCATACCCACGCCATCAGATGTGTGCTTACTCATCATCACGGTGCCACATCAGAGGAGCCTGGCGCACAATGCACTTGTCTGCCAGCCAAATGTGGGGAGACCACACCAAGGGGACCAGAGAGACCGCAGAGCCCGACCTTCCCTCTCCCAGGCCGACCTCTTGAGTCATTTTCTATTACGGCGTCAGAAGCGGTTGAGGCTCGGAGACTTGATGGTTGCAGTCTCGCTACTCTTGTTTGAAATACGCCGTCTCTGCTGTGAGCGCGTTCGTCAAGAGAGGGAGAGTCGGAGAAAAAAAACACCAATTTAACACTTATCCTTGGCATCCGATGTGTCTGTGTGTGTGCGTGTGTGTGTGTGGGCGTGTGTGTATGGGGGGAAGTGCCCTTAAATGTAAGAGCGGCGCACTCGTGAGACGTCAACAAATCTGACAAGGTTAATCAAAGCCTGTTACTTTCCCTCCCCCCAGCACCCGCTAAACAAAAAACCCAACATTTCAGGAGCAACGTTCTGCAGAACCAATTATCTCTTCTGAATAAAAGGCCGCTCACCTATCGAGAGTGAGCCCGCTTAACACAGGGTCAAATACAATTCGCCGTCCCGCCGCTTTCAAAATAACATACCAGAGTGTTGCCACTTCCATTTGCGAAAGTAATGTGCACCTACCAAATTGCACCGATGCCTTCGGCGGCTGACAACGGCTAATTGTGAGTGTCAAAGTGATCCGTGTGTGTCTCGCGGTGATGGCACATGATTAAAAATCACCTATGGTTCTCCTGAGATGTTTGATCTGGAATTTGTTGCGCGGCGGCTGTAAACATATATTTTAGCCGGAGACAAGGTGCCGGGGAGGAGTAGCTCTTTGATTGGACGTAAAAGAAAAAAGAAAAAGAGATTGCTCAAATCAAAGCAGATGGACAAGTGAAGCGTCCGAAACATTCAAACTTCTTGAAATGTTCCTATCACTTACTGTTTGATAGAATAACGCAAACAAGAGCATAATTATAAAATATAAGATCTGAAGGAAATGTGACTCGCATAGGTATTCAACATTTTTTTACTTGGATGCCTCTAAATGAATAGTTCCACCAGTGTTGTTCGTTTCTTGTATACTTGCCACGTGCTTTAAGAAAAACAAGTAGAACGTAAGGAGAGGAAACAGATTTCCCCCACTTCAAAATAAGAGCATGAATAGAATACTGCCGCCAACCAAAACTTCAACACAGACGTTGAACTTTATTCGATTTATTTACTAAACCACCATGTAAACTAGTGATTTAGAATTTAAATTAATTTAGCAGAATGTAAATTTGGCAAATGTTGGCAAAAAAAAACAAAACAGTAAAGCGCTACATTAGCTTCATTAATAGCACATTAGCCGGAGTGTGTCCACTGCCGTTTTTCTGCTATTAGCAAGCTTCTCTTAACTCAGATGAACTTTATTTTGGTAAGTTTACAACATTACAAAAAAATAAAACAAAACTGTATTTTAGAACCCAATAATTTACCAAATATAGGAACAGTCTGAAGCCATAGATGAAAGATATTTACAGTAATATATACGTACTAAAGTTCTACTCTTCTCGAAGTACTTTGCTTAATAGTCTGACATTTCATATTGACCAATACAACAATTTGATTGGAATTTTTAAATACACAACAAGAAGTACTCAAATAAAAGGAACATTTTTAAACCACGCCTGATAAAATATACTGAAGACTGCAGTCGTAGCGTTGCAAACTGGGAAACGGTTCAACGGGTTGGAATATTTGTGTGAAGCTGTAAAAATAAATAAATAAATAAAATACTGCTCAGAATGCAAGAGATAAGTGGCAAAAATTTCCTCTAGTGGCTCATTCAAAAAACCATTAGCTGTGCTGCTGGCACACAGACCAGAAAGAGGGCAAACACAGAACCATAGAGGAAAACTTTGGGGTATGATCAGCCACTGTAATGACCAGTGTGTGTGTATAATGTGTGTGTGTATGATGATGACAATGTCTCTTTTTTTTTCTCTTTCCTCCCATGAACATGATTAGAGGTTGTCAGACATGTTTTCACTAGACCTGATGGGTAATTGTACTCTGTAAGATAGTTTGGACTTGACAACCACACCGTCACAAACACACACACACACACACATGCACATCCATTTGCAAACCCAAGGGTGCGCTCTCTCACATCCCCGCTGATAAGACAAACAAATCAAGTGGCGTATCTATTAGAGCGGGCTAATCAACAAGGCCTGCGTGTTGTGTCACAACTCGCACAAGAACATTACAGATAATTTGTGTCTATAACATTGCATGCAATTATTCCGGCATACGTTGCCGTGTGCCTGGCATTTAATGAGCCGGGCTAATTAAATATGGAAATTAAGGGAGATTCAAAGGAAATAAGGAAAAGCGAAATCCTGATGTATCTGAAGAAGCCACTCAAAGCTTTTCCTTTTTGTTTTTATGACATTAGGGAGCGAGAGAAAAACGTGCCCTTCTCTAAGGAGCCCATCAACAAACAGGGCGATTAGCGTGAGCTGAAGCCACAGCTACTAGTTATTTTCAATCCAGTAATGAAAGATAAGAAACAGCAGAGAGTACGCCGCTGTCAGCTGCTCATTCGCAGGCCTAATGAGACGAAACGTGGCGGGGATAGGAGGTCTTACTGTACACAAAAATCAAATTATGTTCCACATAGATGAACGACACGGCCTGGAATTGTTGTTGCAATGAATTTCGTAAACCACTAACGTCAGGAAACTGACTGTTGGAATGAATTTAAAGGAGATTCAGTGTGGATGTGATTATCTCACACCTTATAAACTATTGTTTAAACTTCTTAGATAATTTGTCCCATTCAATTTAATGTTTAATTGGGTTATAACAGAATCCACAAAGGCTACAAAGTTCAGTTCTGACCTTCCATTTGTTGCTTTCTTTCAACAGTGACATTGTTCTTGCCATTCTTACTGATTTGTGAAAAATGCAATTATATTGGTCCTGTATGCATATTTCTGGAACTGATTTTATTTCCCACAGTGAATTTTTAAAGGGGCAGTGTTATGTAAAATCACCTTTTTGAAACTTTACATCATGCTAGGTTATTTTCTCATCAAAAACATACATGCAGCATCACCCTGATTCTTTCATGCAGATTGGAGAAATCTCTTAATCTCCCGTGGCAACCGTTTAGCTCCTTCAGACTAGCCAGCAGCAATTAACAAACACCTGGTGGAACTGTGCATCAGCTGAGCTCAATATAGGAGCTACTTTTCAATGCAATGCTGGTAAAAATCTTAAAGGGTGAATAGCGGAGCCATGTTGTGACGGGGTTTCAGAAAGAGCCGAAGTTTCTTAAAGAGACAGAGGCCCAATTTGAAGGTGTTAAATCACAAAATAAAAATAAGTCATACTTAATATATTTTGTAGTTTTATAGCAACTGAAGTTAACAGTGACTTGATTGTGCTATAAAATGGAACTATGTGCCTGGAAAAAACATGACATTGAAGAGTATTTGAAAAAGAAAACACTAAGGAGCTAGTGGATTTAGTGGATTTCACCACCAAATTTATTAGTCGTGGAATCCAGTCTTGTGGCACAAGATCATTTGATATTAAAACACAACATTTCTCCTCAAACTGAAGTTTATCTATGTGCCTTCAGCAGAACAATTCTTTAAATATGTATAAGTTATTCGCGCCGGATTTGGAAGATTGCGTCACAAGTTTGACCCCGCCGTGTCTACGTTTGCCAACTGTTAGCATCTAAGGGTCCTGCAGCTGATATCCGCTTCCAAATAGTGCTAAATTAAAGACATGTTCTGCAGTTTTCCATGAAATTAGACTGTATTTCACGAGAACTTGTCAAAATACTTCAACTGGGTACTTCTACACAGAAGAGAAATTCTTTCAAATGCAATATGAGATTTGTGAAAGACAGGACTGAATTGTTACAGATACATTAAACAGAGCTTGTTGTTTCTAAAAACTAAAGAATTAAATATTCTTTGATTTCTCAAAAATATTCCCAACATCTAATTTTCATGTTCTCTTCCAAGACACTGTCCATATAAAAGTGTTGATAGTTATTGTGAGAACTTTACTCCCAATCAAGAAGACCTAGTCATTACAGATTGTTTGCGTGTGTGTGTGTGTGTGTGTGTGTGCATTTGGCCTATCTGACACATAGGGTCAAACACAAGTTACAGACATGCTAACTTTATCTCACAGAAAGAAAAAAATAGAAAAAAACAAACCACGTGACACAAGGCGGCTGGAGGACATATGACCTCCGACTGGAACAAAGAGGGAGGCGGTTTTCTATTAACTCATCAGGCTTCCTTCTTCTCCCAGGGGAAGTACCTGACGGGCCGCCTCACGAACGGATCAGCTGAAATTCCCACTTCGTCATTCCACCGGCATCGACTTTACTCCCTCCCTCCAAAAACAAACTCTCCTCCGTTTGACCGCTGCCTTTTCTTCCCTCTGATATCACAGATGACGTCACCTCTCCTTCCTTTTTTTTTTTTTAAACTTTCTCCGTCTCAGTCTAAAAGTGGAGGGATGAGGTTGAAGGGATTCAGTAAGTGCGGGACGAGTTCGTCTCTCCCCGGCCTTGTTTGTTTACACTCGTTATTTTTCAGTCTCTCGCTTCTGTTGCTATGTGGAGAGTCAGTTTGTAAACAAGAATCCTCGAAAGCTATTTTTAAAACGTGCTTGATCAAAATGATTTTTGCAAACCCTGACATACTTTATTCTGATAATTAGCCAAGCTGAAATTGTTTGCATTTCAGAAAAAAAAAAAAGACCAGAAACACCCAATCAGAGCCAGGAGGGGGGGGTCTTTGCTCTGTTGATCAACCTTATGTAAGCGCTGCTAAATGCCCTAATGGCAGAGAAACAACTTACCGTTACCAGAAAGCCGTTTATCTGCCATAATCGATGGCTATGCTAACGAGTATTAGCATTCATGATGGGCTCCAGCATGGAAGAGGAGAAATACCGCAGCAGAGAGCAAAAGGGAGAAAGTGGGTCATGCATGTACAAGCATGATTGACAACGCCAAGACCCTCCTCCAGTCTTTGATTGGTTCTTTCTGGCTGACCACTATATTTTTATGACTGAACTTATAAGCCCTCCTGGGACACGCAATCAAAAAATAAAACATTTTTTTCTCACCATCAGACCAAATTTTTCCTGTTTTTAATTTCTTGTTTCAATTTTCTAAAAAATAACTATTTCTAGTCATACATTTTAAGAGACAGCTATCCCTGGTGCTGACCAAATAAACGCATGTAAACTTTTCAATTCGAGGAAAGGTACAAAAGATATTTCTAAATAAAATGTTCTCACAAATGGAAAAATGTTGGCAAGTCTGACTAAGCTAAAACAAGAAACGTTTTGGTCAGACTTAACCTCATATAGTGAGAAAATAAACGTGCTTGCATCTTTTTGAGCACCATATAAATATCTGGCATCAGCTGTAGGTTTTGGCGATATAATGCAACGTTCAATCCAATCGTCTTACCATCTGATAAAATGGAATGTATTCAACTTCTTTACTCTTTGCTCCTCTCCGGCATGCAGTAAATAAAATATTACTCTAGAGAGGACACATCTACAGAATGTTCCTCAATAAAAAGTTACTGTACGTTCTCTTTGGGATGCCTTGGCAACAGCCACCACATTTTAAATAAATAACCACAGATATATAAAGCAAAGATAGTAATTTTGGTCTTTGGCCATTTTAGAAGGACAGCTGCATTATTTCATCAAAATCACTGATTTGCTGGATTTCCAGCCAACAGGTTTTTTATTTTTTTTTTATTCTCTGAGGCAGAGAACAACTTACCTGCTACACTGAAAACAGAGTGGCTCCTCCAGTGCCAGCGAGTGAAAAACAACCTTTAAAACCTGAATAGCTATATTCAAAAAAAATAAAACAAAGCAGTAGAAGAAGCTTTCAGGTAAAACAGAGAAGCCTCAAGAGAATATAAACCTTCCAACCACAATTATAATAGTCAACTAAAACTAACGAAATAAAAACTGAAAATGAGACAACAGTTTCATTAACTGAAATACATAAAAACGGTAATTAATGTGGGGAAAGACTACAACTGGGTCTGTGTCATGCATTTATAAAACTATCACATAATGAAATTATATGCATAATATCCTCGGTTGTTGTGTTTATAGATCTATTATTTACTGGGCTTTTAAAATGATGTGAAATTTATTTATTTTTTTTCCTCCCCCAAATAAATAGTTGACATTAGCTGTCGTCAAATTCTCCTCCTGGCGGCGCTTACACTAGTGCACAAAATGATGACAGCAAAAGTCAAGAGAAAACACCAGTTGATTATTGTTCAACAATAATTTATCAAATTTTTGGAATATGAAGCTTCAGTTGAGCGTTCATTAACCAATCGATGTACACATGATCACAATACAATACTTTGACCCTCTTGAATCCTGCACCTAAATATTAAGCAAATTATGACAAAACTAAAACTACTATTATAACTAATAAAAACTAAGCAATAATTAACTAATAATAAATAAAAACTAGACACTCTAAAAAGAAAATTGACTGAATTAGACAAACAAAAAGTCTCGACGAAATAAAACTTTCGTTGAAACTATTATAACCCTGCCATGGTAACGCTCCCAAATGATTCCCATCACACAAATCTTTCTACATACTTATATAGTCCTGTTGTTTTTTTTTTCCCTACAGCCATTAGCTTCAGCCTCCTGGACCAAATGACCTCAAATTAGACTCAATGAAAAGAGGCAAAGATAGTTTTCCGCTGGAATAGAATCGCCTCTCTTCCTAAATTATAAACAATTTTAAGAACTGAACTTCAAGAGTACCAAACAGTCCAAGAGTTCACGCACTTGTCTAATTCTGAAGTTTTACCAATAAAAATCAAAACGACACAGAAAATCTTCATTATCTTTTGCCTTTTTTTTTTTTTATCCACAAAAGACAAATACCGTCCTTTCATGTTTGTACCAAAGGTAGACCTCAATGAACATCTGTTCTCGACTCTTTTAGCTCCTAAAGATACGGCAACTGATTAAAACGCCACATTTGCATAGATAGCAAAAGCAAGCAAAATGAAAGGAAAAGTTATAGCTGCCCGCCACGGCGTTCACTCTCGTCAAAACACAAGAAGAAAAACGCTATATATACTAATTAACTTTACAACGTGAATGTCTAATTAATGGCATGCAAATTAGACGCTGCCATTGTTGGACCCGTTTGATATTAGGATGGACACGGCATTAGAAGGCAAAAGTAAATAAATAAAAAATAAACGTTGGGAAAACAGCCGGGGAAAAAAAAATCAATTCGCCTCCATGTCAAATATCCAAACAAGAAAATTGAAGCCGTACGCCGACGTGACGGGGAAGGAAAACAGAAGCGAAACGCACAAACACGCATCAGCCCTTTAATGTTGCTGGTATTTAGAGCGCTGTCCTCTGACACGACGCCCACCTCTAATGACCAATTCCCTCGATGACAGCTTCGCCGTAGAATACACGGCGGCGGATGAAGGGCTTTCCTGCTGGAACACGGCCATTGAACACTCCACCCTTCAATCACTTGTGCCACATCTTTCTCCCCAGGATGTTACACGATGCCTTACTAAAAAAAATAATAGAAAAGAAAAAAGCTGCAGTCCAGCCAAATCAGTGACAGGAGACAAATAACTGAGGCTTTTTTTTTTTGAAGAACAGAACATTCTCCCCTCCCTTCACAAGGGTTTCTGGCTGAACCGAATCACCTTGCAACAGAGCGTACGGCATTCATCAACAAGCCAAAAACAGGAGAAAGTCACCACAACATTGGTATTCTCCTTCACTCCTTCCTCTCTTCCAGTGACTGAGTGGAAGTCAAAATGCAGGGGAAAGTAGACATCCACACAAAAGGGTTGTTTTTTTTTTTCTTTCTTCCTTCCAGAGAAAGTTAATTGAATTTGTATGTTAATGAAGGCTCCGCATAGCTAACGAGCTCCGTGTGCGACCCATTAACGTGTTGAATGATTGTTCTGCCCGGAGCAAGAATCACCTATAGAAGCAAGGAACACAAAGACAAAGAGTCAATGTGAAGACATTATGGATGCATATTCATCAACTTTACCCGCCAATATGCAGAAATTTGTCACTTAGTTCAAACATTAGAGACGTATGTGTAAGGCTGTCTGGAAACTCAGAAGATACAAGGTAAAGAAATACTCGAGGAAGTCTTTAAACCCATTGAACCTTTCATATTTAACATTGTTACAAACACAAACATCAATGCATTGGATGGCTTTTTGCTGCGACTGCAACAACATAACTGGAATTAGGGCTGAACTTTAGATGGTTTCAGTAGAAGTGGGCGTATCGATCCAAAATGTCAATGATATCGACACAAAGTCAGCATCGGATCGACACTAGCATAGTAAGTTTAGAACGTTTGTTTCAGATTCCCATTTGAAATTGAAAACCTTGTTAAAGCGCAGGCGGGATCAGTGGAACCCCGTCGAACTGCCACAAAATAAAAATCTTCTGGGGTTCAAATGACTCCGAGAGTTAAAAAAATGACTGTTTACCATAGTTCTCCTGACTAGTTTCTCCTAGTCATAGTCGTACAATGGACAGAACGAAGAAGCATTGATGCTATGATCCACTGAAGGGGGCGTGTCTTAAAGAGACAGCGGCCAATTTCAAGCTTTCAGAAACAGCTACGATGTGAAGCCACATTTCTTTTGACATATACAACATTTTTATAACAACTGAAAGTAACAGAGTTACTTGATTGTTGGCACAAAATGGCATTATGGAGCTGGAAAATACATAATACTTTCCATTCAAAAACAAAAAGGGGCGGCAGATGTCGTAGCGGTAGCGGCGCCCTCGATACATAGGCTATTGTCCTTCTTCAGCTCAATTCATGGCCTTGAGACCTTTTCCTTTTCTGCATGTCTTCCCACCTTCTCTTTCTGCCCATTTCCTGTTTGGTCGCTGTCGACAAAGGCCACTAATGTCTGCAAAACAAGAAGCAATTGTGTGTTCTGGACTTCATTTGAGGGCTTCAGACTAAAGGGACTTGAATGCAAATGTGCCCTACACATAAGTTGTTCAGTTTTTCATGAAGTGATGCCTTGAGACCAAATCTGACGCCAGACACCCATTGGGCCTCAACGAAAAATGCCAACAAGCATCTTGAACACGTCAACATTTTCTTCCACTTCACAACAGTGCACTAACTTGAGTTGGCTTATGACATATTGTAATGTGACAAAATGTGAAAAAACACATGGCTGCTCTTTCAAGGCCCTGTAAATCGTACAGCTCATGTCCAGGGTGATACTGCAGGAGTGAAGAGAAAAGGCCTGAAATCACAGCAGCCACTCAAACTCCAGAGATTTTGAACGAGTCATTGAGAGCTGTGGCTCAATGATTCCCACCTCTTTGGAAACGAGAAAGTTAAATGGTGTGATTCAGTCATTCTCTCCCTTAGCAATGACAGGGTGTAAAGCACAGTTAGGCTCTGGAGGTGTCAGAATGACAGCAGCGCGGTTTAAAATAGTAGCCATTTCATGTAAATTCCCAAAACAAAAAAAAAACATGTTTGACAGGAACTCATCACAGCTACTTCACTTAGACTAAAAGCAGACTTACATTATAGATGGGCTAAAAGTACTCCCCAAACTTTAGGAAAGAATAAAAGCACGATTATAGAATAATTTCAAAGGGTTTTGGATCATTAAGTGTTTTAAATTAATAACACTGCAAAACCAGAAGTTATTGAATGTGAATATCTAACCGACACAATTATTATTATTTTTTTTAAAAACCCTCCACAAATAAAACCTTATATTTGGTGGCCGGTTTAAACTTTGCTTTGTAGAAGTTTCTCCTGCTCTGGTCAATCCTCCAACAAAGCTGAGGAGTTCCTTTGGTCTCCTTTGGTCGCTTTTGACATTGTTCACACCATTGTCCCTCAGTGGTTCGACGTGTTCTTTTTAGTTAACAAAAATTTAACATTATAATATAAAATCAAGGTCCCAGACTCTGGGAGAACAGTGGGGAGGCACATAGTCCAAGTTGTTTGGAGTCAAATGGAAAGTTTCCATTGTCAATGCTGACTTAGGGAAAAAGGCTGGTGTTGCTCCTTTGTGTTTCATCAATTACAAAGTCAGTGCAGCTGTCTGCTTTGACAGATTACAGCATTTCATCCTTCTCTGGGGACTGCGTTTTGGATTGGCCTGCAGATCTAAGAGTCAACGGAGCATGAGGAAGATGAGCAACATTAGACCTAACAATGGGCATCGTTAAAGCCACGGCGGCTTCCTGAACACCTCATCTGAGCCGTAGACGGATCTCTTCCCACCTACAGTTTTCAAAAGACCGACCTTTCTTGTTTCATGATTGCATTTTCTGAGAAACCGAATGTTTCTCTGTTGCGGCCTTGAGAGTTCTTTGTTTTTACCCATCATGAGAAGTTCCTTGGTAATGACATTGTTTTACAGGCCGTCAGTTTGGACTGAACCAGCTGATTTTCATTGGTACCGACAAAGAGGCAAAATGACTCTCTGTCTCACTGACAAATTTCAGCTGGTGTCTTGGCTTTCTACGTCCCTTTCTGCATTTTACATTATTACACATAACTTAATTACTGAACTTATTTCTTTCTCTTTTTTCCCATGTACTGATTTCTTGGGCTGTTATCAACACCTGGTCAATGGCACCTTTAGAAATATGTTTAGGGGGAAACGTTGATGTGTTCCATACTTATTTACCCGCTGTATCATTCTGTTATAACCTGGTTTTATTTTTTGAATAGAATTTAAAAGTAAATAAATACTTCTTTACCATTATAGTCTGGTGACCTGAGACCCCTGCCTCTCATCCAATGAATCTGCCACTCTGAACAGACAAGCCGATATAGGAAGTGGATGGAATTTACTTCTTGATAATGTTAAAATTAATCTAAATGTTCCTTCATATGAGGAATGCTAACTCACTTCTATGCAGTGTGCTCGAGGTGAAGATCTGTAGAGCTCCTGCTGGGTGCCAGCCAGCCGTTTGATGGGTTTTATGGCTTAAAATATTTACTCTCACCTTAAGTCCCACTTTATTTATGCCCTTTTACATCTCTGAGATTACGTCTTTCAGGCGACGTAATTCAGACCATCAAATTTTTATGGCTGCAATAACTCCACAAAAATGCAACTGAGGTGAATCTCGACCATGTTGATGTTGAATAAATGTAGTTTTATTACCTTTATCTGTGATGTTATGGAAGCATCTGCTCATGTGAGGTCTGCTTTTGTCTAAACCAGCCAGGTGGTGTGTTAAAACCACGTCTTAAAAGATGGTGAGCTCTACAGAAGACATTGTGCTTAAAGCAGCAGTATGTAACTTTTATAAAAAAATATATATATTTGTTGTTTTTATCATCTCTGCAAAAATATACTAAACAGAAACTAATAGTTGTTTTGTTTTAAATCTATTTATGACAAAGATTTGGCAGCACTTGCTGGATTTAGTAAAGAATAATTAATGAGAACAGAAACAGTATTAAAGAAAACTACATTGTCTTATACCTACATAAATGTTTATAAAGAATACTTGTCTGTTAAAATCTCAAAGCAAATCAAAAGTCCTTCCTTTCCTAAATTGTGGGATAACAACATCCAGAAGGCCACAAATGGACCCCAGGCCACACTGTGAACTAGAGGGCGCCACTTTTTCTAAAAATATCTGGAAGGCACTGATCATTTACCCTCCACTCACTGATCAAATGTGACCTGATCAATCTAAAATTTGTTTTGTGAAGCCCAAGACCTGAACCAGGTTAATATTAATATTAATATGAAAGTGTGTTCTTTTTACTGAAAAATAAAATAAAATACCAGTCGACCTGCGACAGACTGGCGACCTGTCCAGGGTGAACCCCGCGTCTCGCCCGGGAACGTTAGCTGGGGATAGGAACCAGCAACCCTCCCGACCCCATTAGGGACAAAGGGTGATTAGAAAATGGATGGATGGATGGATACCGGTCGACTAAGAATGAACAGACATCCTATGCATTGTGTCCTCATCTGACTTATGTGGCGTAGTCCCCACGCCACAGAAGCCACAGACTACTGAGTGGCGGGACACAGTAGAGTCCCGCCACTCAGTAGTCACTGAGTTGCAAAGAGATTATAAGACTCATCACAGCAGTTGTACAGCTAAAGTCTAGACGTAGCTGCTCCCTCGGGGTCTTATTCATATCTCAGAGAAAGGCTAATCAGCACAGGCTTTTTAAAATGTGCACACTCAAAGCACATCAAACAGAATGGGGAACTTGCAAGGTTCCGATCAAACCTGCATGTATCATTCATTCCTCTACTTCTCTGCCTCACGCACTCCTCCCTCGGTGGCAAGGCGGGTATATAAATTTGCTCTCATCCACAGACTGAGTCTGCCTGCCATCCTCCCAGCTCTTGTTTTTTGTTGGGGTTTTTTTCTTTTTCCCTGAGCTTAATACCCGAGTGCGTACGTATTGACAAAGCTCCTTAAAGCGCCGCAGTGGTGTGAGGGCAGCATGGCCTGACTGGGAGAGATCTTAATGATAAGGTTAATGAGAGTGGCTGGGTCTCAGGCATGACTGTATGGACCATTACAGGAAGAAGAAGGAGAACGGACATGGAGAGAAGGAAGACAAATCAGAAGTCAATAAAAGAGGAATAAATTTGTGCTGTGGTTTGAGCGCCAAAATTAAGACTATTACTCAACCATGGGTGGCTACTGATCTGACTTACTGATAGGCCTGTGGCAGTAACTGAGAATCCAGAACCGGTAAGTTAGTAGCCAGAGCTAGATGATGGGAAACTACTTACTTGTGTTAGCTTTGGAGAGGCTTGTAACTAGCATACCTATGCTGGTCATCCACTGGATTGCCTTCTTCCTCAGCTGTCCATTAGGCTGGACAAGCTAGCATTAGCATAGGATAGGCTGGCAACTTGCATGCCTTGACTGGTCACTCACTGGATTCCCTTATTCCGCTGTTGTCCATTATCATGGATAGACTAGAGCAGGGGTGGGCAATCCCAGTGTTTGGGGGCTGATGTCTCCCTGGTCCAACATGCTTCAATCAAATAGCTGAAATGCCTCCTAAGTAAAGTCAGGTTCTCCAGAGTCCTGCTAACAACCTCATTATTTGACTCAGGTGTGTTGAAGTAGAGACACATAAACATACTGTATCTTACAGAGCTGAAGCTGGTATAATAGTGATGGAAAAACGGAAGGTATTGAGAATACAATGTCATGCTAATCAAACCTCTGAAACTTTTTTCACATCTCAGCCGCAAACTTCTACGTATTTCATTGGACTTTTATGTGATAGATCATCACAAAGTAGTGCATAATCGGAAAGTGGAAGGAATAGAACCCCTGGTTTACATTGTGATTTTTTTTTTTGTATTTTTACAAATCAAAATCTGAAAAGTGTGGTGTCCATTTCGCAAAAAGCTGAGCTGAGGAAGAAGAGGAGAAATGTGCTTTTGAGACACATGCTCCCTTTGGGAGTGTTATATTCTAATGTGTTGCCTGTGGGAAGAATATGTTGTCCAGATAGCTTCTAGCTGCGCATCTGAAAAAAAAATCAGTCTTCTTTGAAAGCCAGCAAAGAGGAGAGCTATTGTTGAAAGAAAGAAACGAGAATTCCCATTTGTAGTTTGCCACAATGGTCAGGTGAATTCGTAAGGAACTTCTTGGCGCACGTGTGAGACTGACGTGTGGCTGAAAGCTAACACAAACGGACAGCGCCAACGGTGTGGGATCAAGACCATTGAGAAGAAAAGAGGAAAAGGAAAATTGGAAAAGGAGAAAATCGAGTGAATAGGAATAAATTCAAAGTGAATCAGATAAGAGAACTATAGAGAAGACTAGAACAAAGAACAGGACACACACACCACAGGACACGCACATGCCTCGTCACTTACAGTCAGTAAATACCCCCTCTGTGTTTGTGAGCCTTCCTTCTACCCACTTGTGGTTCATTTTACTGGACAGACAACAGAATTAATCAGCATGTGTGCGACTTTATCATCAGCCCAGCTGCTGGTAAAGAAGCTGCCACGCTTTTGTCGAGATCCAGGGCCGTCCTGCTCCTAGTCTGCAACTCGCACGGAAACGCACACATGCATGCGTTTAAGAGTTTTCAACACGTGGTGCTTTCTGTGCACTTCACCTGCTCTTACCAAGACAGCCCAGGGGCGCCACGGATTAGCCTATTTTCCTCTTTAGCCTCTCTAAAAACCCGAATCAGCCCCAGAATACTGCTGCTGATCATCTCAAACAGGCTAATCTACAGTAAACACACTTTTTTTGTTGCAAGTGTTGGTGTGTGCAAGTCTTTTTTGAGATTAACCTCATGGTGTCGGTGAAAACCTTTTAACGTCGTCCTTCGGTGCCTAGCTAAAAAGTGCTTATGCTACTAAACAGACTGATGGAAACCATTCAGAGTTCTTCTTTTTTCTCCCCCCTCCAATTTTTTATTTTCAGCTTCTTTTAATGGCTTCTGGCTGATCCTCAAACCAAATGGGGCTTAAAATGTGCAGAACTGTAGAAGAAGGCTGGATTTTCCAAGAGGTTAAAGTCAAGCAAGAGTGCAAAGGACAAAGTTCGGACTGTAAGCAGCCTTTAGAAAATTATACAACTGGGAAAGGAAAACACTATTTTTAATCTTCCTTAAATACACAAAGTAAGCAGCAGTTTTTAAGCTGCGCATGAAAATTGGGGAGCGACAACCGTTTGTAAAGAAGTACATTGTAACACATCATGCCCCAAACTCAAAGAAGTAGTAAAAAAGAAACAAAGCAACCGACATCCATCAGTCTGGAAACTGTTACAAACCCATTTCTAAGGCTCGGAGACTCCAGCAGACCTCAGTGGGAGCCATTGTCTTCAAATGAAGAAAACATGGGACAGTGGTGAACCCTCCCAAGAGCTCCTGGCCTACCAGAATTACTCAATAAGTGCATCAACGACTCATCCACGAGGCCACAAAAGAATCCAGAACACCACATCAACCTCTGTCGTTAAGGTCGGCGTTCGCGATTCATCACTAAAAAGAGAAACTGGGAAAACACGGCATCCGTGGGAAAAGCTCAAGGTGAAAACCACTGCTGACCAAAAGGAAAACAGAGGCTGCTGTAACAGGTGCCAAACAAACATTTTGGTGATCAAGCCCAGAGACTGCTGGGGAAGGTTTCTGTCAACTAATGAGACAACAGTGGAACTCTTTGGGTGCATGTCCCTTTAAATTTGGCAAGAAAAAATAAAACTGAACAGCTTCCTACTCTCACACATGGTTGCAGTTGTGGTTTGGTGATCTGGGGCTCATTCAGTTCAGTTTAGGAACAATTTCAGTAATTAATGAAGCCAGTTAAAGTCTGGTGGATCAGTCAAAGTCTGAACCTGAATCAGATGACGGTGCCATGGGGTGATCTTAAACAAGCTATCCTCGGAAAATCTTCCAGTAGGAGTGAATTTGTGCATTTCTGCAGAATTCATCCACAGGCATAAAATGGAACCAATACAGAGTATGAAAAACTCTTGTCAACGGTTGTTCCCAAGGTAAAGGTAGATTTTCTTAGGTTATCCTTGCTGTTAAAATGTGTTTTTATGATCTGAGTAGCAAGTATATCTGACAGCATTAAGACCCTCCTCCTGGCTCTGATTGGTCGTTTCTGACGGGGAGGGGTATATTTCTTCAGATGGCAGTAGGACCACAGAAAGAGGGTGGAGGAGCTTGATTGTTTCACAGATTATCTGTCTCATATTGCTGTCAAGACATAGTGACATCTTAAAGGGAAAGTATAATGTATTTTCTAGGTACATAGTTCCATTTTTCCAGTAGTTGTGTTCCTTCGGTTGTTATAAAAATACTGTATATCTCAAATATGACTTTGTAATTTAACGCCTTAAAATCGGGCCTTTGTGTCTTCAGAGACTTTGTGTTTTTCTGAAACTTTGCCTTCAGGAACTCATCACACCATGGCTCCACTATTTACCCTTTAACAACGTTTTTACCAGTGCAGCACTGAGAAGTAGCTCCTATAATGAGATCAGCAGATAAGTAGTTCCACCAGGTGTTTGCAAATTGTTGCTGACTAGTCTGAAGGAGCTGAGTGTAGAGTCACAGGGAGTGCTGCTCAGTGAGGCAGAAGCTCGGAAACTGCAGCTCTGAGGAGGAGCTGCATCGCAAAGGCGGGGCTAAGTCCACCCAGGTGTTTTGCACAGTTGAATGGTTGCCAAGAGATATTAAGAGGTATTATTTGTCAAACATGAATGAAAGAATCAAAGCAACTCTCGAAGTATGTTTTTGATGAGGGAATAACATTATAACATCATGTAAAGCTAAAAAAAAAAGTAAATTTTACACAATACTCCCTCCCTTTAATAAATGTGTAAAAAAATATTTTCATGCAAATTACCTACTGCAATTTTAAGCGTGACAAAAATGCTAAAAACTGTGAAAATGCTAATGCTTTTTCATGATATTGTGGGTGAACATTCCATCCAACAACATACTATGTTTTTCAAGACATTTGCTTCCGTTTATTCTGAAAAGCTGATAACTGTTCCAAAGCTGTCCTATTTCCCCTGTCTGAAAGCCAGCCCAGCTTGTCACTTACCTCAAATGACACTCAAACCAATACATTACACTTTCTCACTGACTAACCTTTTGAACAGTAAATCAGCGACTTTATGCCTTTTTACTCTCTCTACCGTTGTATATCACCTCACTTTGCCAACTAAATTGACTAGGGACGCACTTTCACTGATAGGAGAATGACAGTAACGCTGACATAAAGAATGAGCCCATTATAGTGGCAAGGGAAAGAGTCATTTCTTGCTACAGTAGGCTAATGTGTCCATTTGACATTTGCTTGAGTTTAATGAAGCCTGCGACTTGAAATCCAACACTGGAACACAGTGTATTCCACCCATGCATTTTAATTGGTTTTTTCCATTTATTTAGTTGGGAGAGAAAATAAAAACATAAAATGCCTGTTTGAAGAACAGACCTGAGCTGGATTTTATGTGGTGCGTTAACTGGCCAAGAAGGAGAGAGCATCACATAGTGAGGACGTGGGAATCAGGTTATGCTAGGACTGATTCACACATGGCACTCTGCTGTTAGCTAAGAGCCAGAAGGTAATGTTTTTAGTCTTAATGAGGTTCTCTGGGGTGTGGTGAACAACTTTGTGGAATAGTTGAGACATTTTAACCTTTACTTGATGCACAGAACTTCCTTAAGATGGTCCTGGTGGTTTCTAGCCACGTTATAATCCAATGACCGCCTTGAGTAGGGATTAATGGCAGCTATGGCGGTTTTGTGGGTTGAGCTCTGACCTGTATGGTCATGTCAAATAATTTCATGCAGCAATGGCCACACTATTGATATGTGTCTCGGCAGAGTGAACCAGTCTACAAGACGAGGTCTGCACCTCGTTTAGCATTCTCTGAAATTTTTGAGGGTTCCTCCCACACAGCAAGAGAACTAACACTGATCAGCAGGACTACAGAGGAATGTTTATATGTTAGTGTTCCAATAGAAGAGCTCTGACTAGAAGCAAGGTTGACCTCTGAGGGTGTTTTCACACCAGCTTTGTTAAGTCAAACTTTAGCCCGTTGGCCTAGAAAGTCCGGTTTGCTTGGGGAGGTGTGAACGAGCAACCGAACTCTGATGCATACGTGAATGCCAAGCGGACCAGAGGCCACTCCAAGAGCAGGAAGCAAATTACAGTGCATTCTGGGTAAATACAAAAAGGAAGTTGGAAGTTGCTGTGAGTCTTTTTCTGAAGTTTTTGGGCCGTTTTCTTCAGTGGTTCTCAGTGCAACGTCACCACAGGAGAAGTAGTGAACAGGTTTTTTGAAGGGTCTGGTCCGTTTTAAAGCGAACCGCACCAGCTGAAAATAACAAATGTTGCAATTGCCTTCTCAAATAGAAACAAGTCTACCAGACAATCAAATGTGAAAACACGCTTAGTGTTTCCTACAAAAGTGTCAAGCAATCAAAAACATGTGCATGGATTTTACTTACTGGCATTGTAAAGCCTTTTTGGCGCTCTGGATTACACAAACCACCAGACTGCCGGCTCCATAGATCAAGTCACGACCTATTGAGAGGAGATAATTGAGCTTGCAAACCCACATATAGAGCGACACTTCATATGAGCGAACATTAAGCTTGATCAAACGTGTGAATGCGGCTCTACAGAATGCTGAATGGCACTCTATCTGTGATCATCAGCGTGTGTGAAAGCTCTGCGTACCGTGACGCTTTGCGCTTTCTACGTGCTAATGGGAATTTCTGATCAAATATCCTCTGATCACTGGTAGGCAAATGAGAGTGACATGAAGTGAGCTAAACTTTTAAATTGAGCGCTTGAGTGAGACAACCACAGGTACTCCTAATTAGTTTTCCTCCTTGTGTGTACACGTCCACATGCTTGTTGTTATTCAACAAAAGTATGTTTTCCAATTGAAGAAATCCATACAAGAGGAATACTTTTTCATTACAATTCACATGGGTTCCTGAGGTTTCAATGCCATGAGAACTTGGGGAAACAATGTGAAGAAAAAAAAAGAAATACTGGGATATTTTACATATCCTTCCTGGTCTGAAAACCTCAGGGAGACGCTACACGTTTGTCCATGACCCTCGGCAACAGGATATGAACAACAAAAACCTGTTGTGTAAAACTGATCCTTCCTCATCAGACCGCTGCCGAACAGTAAGAGCCCGATGAGTGGACGGGATAAATATTTATGGCTCCCCAAGTCGGCCTATCCTGCTCACTTCTCACTCACATGAAGTGGATGTGTGGGCCTAATGTGGGTGGAAATGGAAGTAAAAATAATTCTGAACCAAAAAAAAAAAAAGATTATTTAAGGAGACTGGGACAGATTACATCTGTTGGGATTTTGTTGTTCCGGTCTGGATAGGACTTCAACTTTAACTGTTAAGAAATCGGATCCAGAGGACTTGAAGTTACTTCCAACCTTTCAGAGGGACAAAGACAGACCTCCCCCTCCCAAAAAAACAAAAAACTACCAAGCATATGCACCTGAACACACAGAGGGAGATATATGAGGAGCGGTGGAAGGTGGAAGGAGAGAAGGAGGTGATGAATGGTGTTGTTTTTCCTCTGTAAGGAGGATAACCGCGTCGTCCACTGGGAGGCCACGAAGCCGGAGCGCGTCAGCCATCACCGGTCATGTGTCTCAGAGACAGCCAATGGAAAACGTCAGGTCTGGTTCACATGCGAGTTTACTGGGTCAGAGTCAGAGCAGCGGAGGGAGCGGCAGCCAATAGCGGCGCGGCGCAGCGTCTGGAGGATTAGCCAATGGGCTCGGAGTGTGGTGTCTGGTACCAGTTGATGTCTGACAGTTAGACAGACTGTATCTAATTACCACAGCCGAGGCTCAGCGTGGGCCGGCGTGCACATGTGTGTGCGTGGGTGTGGGTGTAACTGAGGAGAGATGGAGTGAAAATTAAAATGAGCAAAAGGAGGGAGGTGGTTTAGAGGGTTTTTTTGGGGGGGTTTTTTGGCAAAAGTTGAAAACAAGACATCAGATCTGGAGCAGCGCCACATGATGGAGTGGAAGTGGGCAAAAAGACACTGTAGATCTAAATATACTGCCTCTAAATTTACAATCGGCTCATTAAATCACCCATATTAGTCACAATCCGATGCTCTGCCGAACTATTCTGAAAAAATACTGATAGTGAGTGAACAAAGGAAACATGTATAATGGTTGGATGTGTGAGTGTGTGTGTGTATGTAAGCATGAATATCTGTCTCTTTCTCCTTTTCCTGTATGAAAGAATAGGCTGTGAATAGAGTTCAGCTTCCCACAGTTGTAATGTTGTATTATTGTCTCCAACATAATGTTCCTCTCACTGCAGGCAGCTTCATCCCATTCAGTCTCTCTATTAGTGACTGGACAAGACAGAAGCTGCCAGGTGTTAAAGGGACACCCGTATACACACACACACACACACACGCACACACACACACACGAGCTGTAAGCAAACTGTGCATGCATACACAACTAAGCTCAACAGCCACCAGAGGTGAAGGGGAGACAGACAAGGGCAGCTGCTTGCAGGGATTTTTTTTTCCTGTTTTGTCTGGCTCTGTCTGGGCACAAAATGCTTTCCGTAAAAACACACACGCACACACCAACACACACCGGCACTATTTGCATTGTGTCAAACAATGAATGCCATGGTTGGTTCTGCTTATTTTCATATTGTAGTAAGCTGTTAACCCAGGCGGTATCTTCCCAGCGACGCTCTACTTTATGATTCTTTCCAGTACTTACAGTCTCTTTGCAGAAGGCAAAAAGTATTCACTCCTTTGAGTCGATACTTTTACTGCAGGTCTTTGGTGGTGCGTCACATCATAGAAACAAGAAAATAAAAGTCCGAAAAACGTCACACAGTCACCGGTTTGAGAAACCAGTAACAAACATCACAGTGTTATCGAGCGCCATCATCAAACTCATCGATGCACATCATATAGGTTGGTCAATGTTCCGTTTATTATGGTTCAATGGCAACTCTAAACAGGTGGGTCTTGATTTAAAGGAACTCACTGTTTTGACGGTTTTGCAGTTTTCTAGAAGTTTGTTCCAGAGAATGGGCAGACTACAGTTCTAAAACAAAATTCAGGGAAATCAATGCCATCGTTCACCACTTCTCCTTCTGTTCGCTGATTTCCCAGGTTGGAACTCAACCTGGGAAATCAAGGTCAATGGGAGAAATCCCAGATGAAGGCAGATGAGAATCAAGTGGAATTAAGTAGGAAGGTAAACATCCACAAGAAACTCAAATCCATTACAGCCTGTATTATGTTTTCTACCAAGATTATCAAATATTTAGCGCCATCCAAATTCCCAACAACATGATGCTACCACTACCATTTTTCACAACGGGCATAGTGTGACCAGGGTGATATGCTAAAAAAATTTAATTTACGTCCCATCTGACCACGTTTGCTACGTTCCCCATTTGCCTTTTGGCAAACTGTAAAGGGAACCTCTCATGGTTTTCTTTTAACTAGAATTTTATTCAGGCCGCTCTGCCACACAGGTCCCACTTTTGGAGGGGATTGGTAATCATTCTGTTGACACATGATTTTTAAGTATCACAATTTTGTACTACTTTGTTTTCTATCACAAAGAAAACTTTTCTGTGCCTTGAAGATACATTAAAGGGGAATTTTGACAAAAAGGTAGATGCGTTTCATAAACCTTTCATGAACCTTGTGCTCTTTAGGACTAATGCTAGAGAGCACACTAAGAGCTTCAAATACAACCGAAAATGCTCCAATTTATGGCAATGTCAATTTAACGGCAACACGCCTTTAAGCTCAAACATTGCCATTCCCAACTGCATCCTGAACATCACCCACTGTCTTTCAGGTTTTAGGCGCTCCAGAACATCTGATTCAAGGAGTAGATCACCTCCTCAGTGCGTCAGTAAGTTCACAGAGGTCACTTAATGACTCAACTTGAAAAAAGCCCCGTATACTGAACCAGGGACACATTTAAAGCTGCTTTAACAAGACACTTCTAGCCAGGGCCCAGGGCTCAGTTTTGCTGTCTGGGTGTGATTTGTGCAAGAACTGGTGCGGAATGGGAGACTGAAGTCAACACTCAGCCCAACAATGTAATTGGGCATTCTGTAATCACTGTCTCCACTGGTATACTCACCGAGTACCATGTGGCGATAGAGGGGTGTTTTGGGGATTTTTTAAGTTGAGACTCCAGCTTGATTTATTAAAGCTCCCATCTTTGGAAGATGTGACCAGAACTACTGTTTCCTCTTGCTCCTAACTGAATTCAACTCTGGACACACAAGACAAGCATGACGACTAGGTATGAGCTTCCAGAGAGAATCCTTCAACAGCTGTGTCTGGTTCCCGGAAAGTACTGAAGATGGAAAAAGATGACACTGCATGCCTGAAAATCAGTGGATATGTTCTCAGTTAATTGGAAGCAATGGAAAAAACATGCTATGAAGTCCCAGCAAGCAAACCAGTCATGCTACCTGGCATCATCTGTCAATTAAGAAAAGCAAATAGGGACGATTAAAGATAACGTCTTGTGTTTGACAGATGTGTGCGACTGCTAAGCAGACAGAAATTTATAATAGGGCTGTCAGCGTTAATGCATTAATGTATGCGGTTAATCTCAAAATCTGAACGTGTTAATATAACAGATTAATCTGACTACCATCAGAACCTAAAAGCCTCTCCCCTGCAGAGGATTAGCTAGCTCACAGCAGCGTGTTATGGACTCAATACATGGGAAGCAACAAACAGCAACAAAAGTTGAATATTTTTCGACTTTCTTGTGTTGCATCGCGATCCCACATGTGCACATCTGTGTGTACGAACTCAAAGTTTCACATGGGCGAGTTACGCTGGTCGCTTGGCTGAATGAGGACAAGCGACTGTTGCCTCATCGCACAAGCTCCATGGGAAATGAATGGAGGGGGACATTTCTAAATGACCGTTTAAAACAAAATGGCTTCCTTTAAACTTTCCTGAATATAAAAATATGGAATCTGAGAAATCTTCAGACATGTTAGGTTGGAGACAATAGTACTTTAAAAAAAAAAAAAAAGTTTATTATACAGTGGTGGTTTTTAATATGGGCTATAAGGGCGGTTACCCAGGGCAGCATCAGAAAGGGGTGGGACACCCACGTACTAGAAAATATTATATCATTTGTCAATCGTCCCCTGAACAAATTTGCTACAATCTACCTGGATGTGTAGTAATTTTCCCTTAATTGCTTTTGAGTACCGGAAGACTTCATGATCCGTGTTCTGCTACAAAAAAAAAATCTGATAATTGCTTGTATCATTTGTATTGCTCCAAAATGTTGAGAATCAACCTATCAGCTTTGTATGACATGTTGATGTCATACAAAGCCATGACATCAACACTGTTAACACCATAACCACAGCTATCCTCGTGTCTTTAAAGTTCTGAATTCAAAGGAAATTAGAATAAAGAAGTTGAAATTGCAAATATCAGTTGAGCTGAGAAGAAATGTTTAGTAGTAATGATGTGCGAAAAAGGAACAAAAGAGTTGCAGTTCATGTTGAAGGTGGAGATTTGTTGACTAAAAACTTTCAGAATTTGGAATAGGGATGAGAGAAACTGGAGACAAGCTGACCAGTACAACTGAAGTCACAGAACCACAGCAAAACAAGCAACGATGGATAAAAACAGAAGAATGCCGCTGTGACAGTGAGAAAACTTCTTCGGTGGTAAAATTGGTAATGGTATATTTATTTGATTTTCCTTTGGGATCAATGAAGTATTTTTGAATTTGAAATATTTGAATTGATTTCAAAATGTATTTGTACAAACTTACTTGGTTACTGAAGTTTGAAGGATAAGATCCAACAACACTGTACTTGAATCTCTCACTGGTGGCTTCAATATGGAAGGGGAAGGCTGAAAGGGAATATGTTTCTTCTTTAATATATTCAAAAGTTCAATAAAGGAACTGATGGAGAAGATCCAACAGCAAACATCCTCCTAAAATATTATAAAAATAATCAAAATCTCTGATCGTCCTAACAGAATACCACATTTTAGGACTTTTTTGGCCTCATTTTAACTATAAACTCCCAGATTGTGGCTCATGGTTTGTTGATAACAAACTGTTAAGAATTCCTACTCGTATATTTGACAAAGTAGAGCACAACACCACGGGCAAAACAACAGTCAGTTACTGTATACCGCTTCATAAATCCAACGCAAGCTAGTTAGCAGTAAACACGCTAGCAGTGTAGCTGCTGGCAGTCCATTGAGAGACTCATTTTCAGTTGTATGGTAAACTAAAAACAAACACTTGCTGGTTGTAGCTTCATATTTTATAGATAGATGAGGAGAAGCATCAATATTGTAATCCAATATGCATTTTTACACAAAGATAGGCTAGTTGGTCATAAGCTAAGTATGTTTTTTTTTCTAAATAAGTGTAATTAAACGAGGCATGTGTTTAACTAAATCTGGCTCACATTAGCATGAGTCAGTCCCACCTGGCTAAAAACATTCAGTTCAAGTCATACTTTCTTTCCACCTCATCCGATTTCTCTCAAGAACTTCTCTCAAAGAGCAAAAAGAAAAAAAGCAGAAAAAGAAAACTCAGACCACTAAAACCAAAACAGCCCCGATAGAGGATCAGTCCTACCCAGATTAAATAATAATCCCAGCGTTTTCAAGTCAGCAGAGAGCATCCGCACTGGTAGTGCTCAAGCCCAGAGAAGGCCTGTTGTTGTTATTCTTTGATCAGACCAGCAGGAATAACAATCTATAATTCATAATGCTCAGTCTAGTCTGGGAACAGTAGGCACTCTACCTTTAATTATTGATCAAACAGAAGAGATTTAATGTCAATCACTGAAGCATAAGCAGAAGTGAGCAACGTATGAGAAATGGGAATCTCACAGGCTCCGCTATTGAGCTCTCTAATGAAAACACAAAAATGAAACACTGCGTGCACAACACTGAGGTGGTTCTGGTCTGTAAACAAGATCTCGGGGCGAGCTTGGACAGAGAGAACTGTGGTACTGATGGGATCTAAAACTGCAGCACTCCGCACTTCTATGAATGGGTCTACATTATTCAGCTTTCTGTGTAAATAGGATTCCACGCACGATTGAAAAAGTTTTAAGTGCGCCCAGGGGTTCACAGTTAGCTCAAGCTAGCGTCTAAGGAAGACAAGTATAACTGACTAAATATGCCATCCATCAAGCCTGGTACAGAGTTAAAACCAGGTCTTTCTCTGTCTACTGGCAAAGCCCCAGGTCTGACGCCTGAAAGCTAGTTCTGGATCCCCGTTGGCCTTTTGCAGGGGCCAGAAAAAAACAGTACTTTCATCAGGAGTTAGAGGCAAACTTGTGGATACCACCAGCCAACTGAAATGTTAGAAGCATTTTGTTCAAAAGTTTTTAGTTTTGTCTGCAAGTTGAACAAGTTCACCAAAAAGGTAAACATGGGAGATTTAGAATATCCCTCAACTAAGATAAGGATAAGATATCAGACATCTGAGATTTAGTTCAAACTACAAAAAACTTTATAGATCAAAAATGACAGTCAGTATGGGAAAATGTTGACTAAACTTTTATTTTTGAATAAGAGTTTTTGATATAAGAAATCTGTTCACTGTTATGCTGAAAATTATTGATACGTCTGGCAGATTTAAGTTTTAATTGATCTTTTCATTTTAACAAATTGCTTCCAACTGGAAGTAATGTTGACATTTTGGAGCGGCCTAACAAGTCCAGACTTCTAAGTCAAGTAAACCCCGAGTTAAAGATGAGGGTGATGGTAAGTAAACCTGTCATCCTCAAAACACCTTTGGGCTCATTATCGAAGATGAATCATCAAAATATCGATGGAAGTGAAATCTGAATCTGTAGTGTTTTTACAAAACCAGCTGTAATTTTGCCTATCTAAAAATATGCTTTTATGAAGGTCGAAAACTTAAGGGAATAATGTACATTTTGAAAAAAAGATCACTCACCTCTATGAGGCCTGTCAGTTATGAATCGCTTGTATGTATTGGGATGAAAGGTGTAATAATGTGTCAACATGTCGTAAATTACATTTATCTAAACCATCTGGGGATAAACCTCGGACCTCTATACACAGACTTTCCGATAATGGTAACGCTTCTATTCCGAATCTTCAGAGTAAATGCTTTTACTCATTTGTGCAGAATGCATTATAGCATGATACGGACTAAAATTAGCAATCAGTCGAGGTGGCATTTGTGAAGCACTGACCTTCACCCTGCTGCAGTTCACCCGAGTTCGGATGTTTCAATATGTTTGCAGCAACTTGGCTAAGGTAAAGATCCAATTGGCCAAGTGTAGAGAGGCAATATTGCAGCAGTATTATTGCGCATCACTGGAAAACACTGAAACTGTATGCAGTGATGCAACAGAGGAATACCAGAAACATTTCATGGAAAACCCCAAGTTGTGAGGTAGTGCAGCTGTATGGTGGTGGAGTGAAGACTCGAATGCAGAAACTGAGGCAGTGAAAAAGTACCAATGAGCTTTTTTTTAAAAAAATATATATGCTGCTAAAAAGCATTGGCAGCCATAGGAGATGCATCATAGGAGTTACTACCTTAAGCTCTTAACCGTCTTTTTACTCTGTATGCATCCATGTTAAAGAATTTGCTCTTTGAGGTTTGGCGTTAACATCAATAGCATGCGTCTGTTAAGTAAACACACATTATCAGGTACAGGTCTGAGGCAACGTCGCTGATCATTAATACTTCAGATTAACAGCTACCTCTAACACATTAGTTCTTTTTCACACAACACTCAAGTAATGCTGATACACCTTTGCTGTTTTCTAGCGTCAGGTGTGAAACAGAGCAGGGAGTTCAGAGCGATCTACTTCTGACAGACCTCCGAGGAGGTAGTCACAGTGTCAAACTGGCACGTATGTGTGAAAACAGGAGGTAGAACACCTTTGTAACAAATGTCGCTCTTGTCACTCAGCCTGTTCTGTGATGCCAGGTAAACAGAAGTAAATAGACAAGAAGGACTTCCCTTGTTTCAGTCAACACATGAGTAAGACTTCAGCAGTACAAGAAGTTGAAACGGCTGGACATAGTTTTAGCGATAGGATAGAAAAATGAGCTCAGTCACCTAGAGTGGCCTCAGAGTTGGTTGGGAGGATTATATTTCCTTTCCGACCTTGGAAAGTTAGAGACTCCCAAAAGATGAGTTGAGGAATGTCACTGGGGAAAGGGATGTAATCCCCCACAGACTCCATGCCTGTTGCCTTCATGACCACCGATTACGAGTTGAAGACTGCAATGTGTTTGACCAGCCTCTCCATGGGAAAGGATGATGTTGATTGTTAAATCGAAAATTATTAGACAGAATTTGTGCGGAACACGTGTCAATAAGAAAAGTTCAGGTCACAGAACAAACTGCCCTCCACCAATAGATAGACCAAAGATTCCACTCAACTAACGTCTTTTAGAGGTTTTGGCGCTCGTTCTCCAGCCGACTCACAAGTGACATTCTGAAAATAACACTTTCTAACTCTACACTTGAAATCTAAATGTACAGTGCTTTTAAAAAGTAATCAAACCCCTTGAATTTCTAACAACAACAACTGTATTGTATTTCATTGGGACATTTTGGGATAGACCAAGAGAAATTAGCCCAAAATTGTGAAGTAGATTTTTGGGCCAACCTCTGGCTCACGACTTTGTAGTGTCGCATTTTCTTGCAATTCTAGCTACAAGTTTTTTGGTGTTAAGTCCGTCCACCTTTGTACCTCTAAAGTTGGAAACATTTGCCCATTCTTATATGCCTATACTCCGAAAACCCAATCAAGTTAGATTGGGAACATCTGTGGACATCAATTGTCAAAGCCTTGCCCCAAGTTTAGAAATTCAAACAACATCTGGCCTTTGTTAAAGCCATTCTTAAATATAGATACGCTTTGATCCAAACACTTAAACTGTGCCTACCTCTGGCTATGTTTAGGTTTGTTGTCCTGCTGGAAGATAAACCTCTGACCCAGTCCTGAGTCCAACAGGTTTCCTCCCTGTAGTCAACTCCAGTTAGTTCCACGCATGTGTCATGTATGACCGTTTCACCTCTGCAATGGTTACTTCAGGGAGATGTGCTAGTATCAGAGTTTGACATTTAAGTCTGTTTTGACCAGCCGTGTGATATCCCTTATATGATATAGGTATTATATAAGGGATATGATCCCTTATATAATCCTGGCAAACAGCAAACGGGATTAATGGCTCTCTTTAACATAGCACCTTTTTTTTTTTACTTGCCATTCTTCCATTAAGGTCAGATTTGTGGAGGGCATTACTGAGAGTTGTCTTTCAAGTTGTCTTTCACCCTCTCGGGTTACCTTGGAACTCCTGGATGCTTCTCTGATTATTACGTGTATTGTCAGATTAGACAGACATGCCACGGTATGTTTGCCCTTATGCCATTCCCATCCAATGTTAGGATAATACAGTCATATTCAATGAATTAGAATATTATTAAACAATCCATTTATTTCAGTAACTCCAGAAGTACCAGTTAGCATTAGCAATAATTGTTGTGATACTCATTGCACAATGATACATCTTTCTCCCAGTTACTGAGGAAAGAAGCAATATCTGTTTTTTCCCATAATACATATTAATAGGAAACTACACTGAAGCAACAACAGTTGTCATGGCAACATTTGTAACTGTAGCCCAAATAGTTGACGTTGTATATATCTGAGATCGTACTAATGGTTCTGACACACAAAGTTGCAGCTGTATCAGAACTGCTCAGATATCCAAAACAGAAGTAGTGGATTAACGCCACACAAACTGCCATTAATTCTGTTAATTAGCATTTTCTGATCTAGATAATGATAAAAAAAAAACAACATTTGAGATTAGACTATAATGTTAGAAAATAAAAAAAAGAAACTTTTAAAAAGAGCTTAATAAAAAGTATGTTTATTACCACATTCTAATTAATTGAATATGACTGTGGATTCACCAGCTGTCAGAAAGATACGGTTGTTGAGCTTAATCCTGCTTTCAACCTTCTACCTGAACCGTCTGCTCTGTTCCTTGGTCTTCATGTTACCGCTTAAGTTTAATGTTTTATTTTTTTTAACCATTGCTTTCCATTAAACCTCTGAGGCCTCCACACAGGACAGCTGGATTTGTACTGAGATTCAATATCCACTACTTCTGTTGTTATGGAAATCTGAGCAGTTCTTATACAGCCGCAACTTTGTGTCAGTATGATCTCAAATATACAACCTCAACTATTCTGTCTGCCGTTACAAATGTTCCCAAGACAACTATTGTTGCCCCTATGCAGTTTTATATTAATATGTATTAAAAAAATAAACAGATATTACTTCTTTCTTCATTAACTGGATCAAGGTTTATCATTTTGGGATAAGTATTACAGCAAATATGCTAATGCTAACCAGTACCCCTGTGTCAGGAATGCCACAATGCTGATCGTCTTTGCAAAAACTTAAAGAAAGTCAGTTTTTTTGTGACACTGAGAACTTAAATGAGATTTTTATGAGTAGCTACATTAAGTATTCAATAGTCCCTCTGTCAAAATTCATCTCATCTAAGCGTATTAATGATTCCTGCTTGTAACTTTGCAGTAAGACATCAGTCAGGAGCTTAACAAGGCAAAAATAGTTTCAGTCCACTGAGTGAGAGAAATGTGCAGCTGGAACTCCCTGATTGCTGTGGGCCTGTAAGAGGCGTGCAGCTGCTCAAGCAATTGAAGGCAAACTCATGCACGCACATTAACCCACACGGTGCGAAGCCCCCACATGTTTGCAGCTTCCTGAACTTTCCTAACTATTGTTGTCTATAGAGAGAGGCGAATCGCTTGCCGTTCCAATTAAGAAATAGTAATTTTCTCACACTCACGCCAAGTCTGACCCGTGTAAACCCACTGGAGTTCCTGCAGTGTGAAGGGGGGCCCTTTTGGCCTTCCACTTAGTAAAGGAATGCAAAGAGGGAAAGAGAGGGAGCTGAAGAAAGCAAGTGGGACTTTCCCCAGGACTCCAGAGAAAGGAGGGAGAGAGGAAGCAGACAGTGGGAGCGACGGAATACAGGAACAAATACAGGAGGAGGGAAAATGGATGGGTTGTCTTGTGCATGGGTTCACTTCTCTTTCCCACACTGGAAATGACCTAGTTATTACTGAACACTCTCTGAATGTACGGAGGACCACAAGTGACAACATCTTTAAAAAATAAATAAATAAAAGCAGACATATATATTATGTCTTTCCTTATACATGTGTTTCTGTGTAGAACTGTATTCTGTTTTTCTCTTTCATCAAGAAATTATTATATTTTTTGCTTTCCTTTTTCTTATGCATTTGCTTTTGTCAAGAAATGTAAATATTGATTTTTTTCCGTTTCATTATCCACGCGTTTGTCAAGAAATGTATATATTTTGTTTTTCTTTTTCCGTAAACATATAAAAAAGGAAATATAAATGCCTATGTACTTTGGAATTAATCTTTTTTGCACTTATTAAAAGCGACATTACTGTGTGTTTTCTAGGCATGTAGTGTTATTTTGTAGCATAATTAAGTAGCTATTTTACTTAATTAGCTTAATTAGCATTTTATATTTGAGATATAAAATGCTTTATATCTCAAATATGACTTTAAAAAGTTATTGAACGTCTTGAAATTGGGCCTTGTCTGTGTGTATAAGGAAAAGGAAAACGGAAAAATATAAATTTCTTGGTGAAAACACATGTAAAAAGGAAAAGGCAAAGCAATATATGTATAAATCTGCTCTTATTTAAAATTTTGGCAGCTTTGGTCCTCCATATGAAGGAGGCCTTACTTCATAGAGAAGGTAAAAATAAAAAGTCCCACAAGAAAATTTACCAAGACTTCTTCCCATCAGTTTTTATTGAAAGACTGACGAATCTTCAACACGCTTTAAAAGATCAGACGTGTCTCCAGAGCCGACTGCAGTCACCACTGGTGTTCCCACTGATCCCACACACACTTCCCAATACTGCGTCCCATATGCCTGGAAGTGGGCTCGTGCGATAGGGATCAGCACAGCCTTGATTGTGACTCAGTTTTGTTGCATGTGTGTAAAATGCACAAGGGGAGTGTGTGTGGTCTCATTGGTGAGCCAGCTGTGGGTATTCAGTGCTCTCGAGTGTGTGTAGGCGTGTGTGTGTGTGTGTAATTGTAGACAGCAACCTCTCTGACATCCACAAACCTGCCGTGTCTTCTCAATCACCCTCACTGTGATAAAAGTGGAGGGGGGGAAAAGAAACTCATTCACCGTATTAGAAGCACGCGTTTATGCTAGTTTCCAGAAACGGGTTCACCACTAAATATGTGTTTGCCTGCATAGTTCTGCGGCAGGTGTGTCTGCAGGTCGTTTTGGATGTGGCTTCGCACGCAGGTATGTTTGTGCGCTGATGTGCACCAGCCAACACGTCTGTATCTCGTCTCCAGTCTGCAGCGAGGGTGGTCCGCACCTGCGGACTGAAATGCTAATAGACACGAAGTAGGAAGTTCTTGCCTGTTTGAAGTCATTTCTGTTAAATGAAAATTAAAGAGTATGTCTGCCATTAAAAAAAAATAAGTAGCAGAAGAAAAAAAATGTTTGCAAGAAAAGGGAATTACAAAAAAGGCCTGATTACTTTAGAATGTCATTTTTTGCACTTATCGGAGTACCATTATGTTTACCAGGCACATGGTTTATAGCACAATAAAGCTAGCGTTTGTCTTAAAAAGGCTGTATATATGAAATAAGATTTGAAAGAAAATTTAGATTTGGTATGTGAGAATGGGGGAACTTTTGAAATGGCAAATCAAAACGATTTAAGACAGTTTTGATTTTTAGAAAATTCCTTCAAAGGTTAAAAGCACTAGCTGTTAACATACAAACATATCAATCACTTAACACGTCAACTTTAATCCGTTCTACTTCTTGTTTTCTAGCTGGTGTTCTGCATAAAGTAAATGTTAGCAAATCAATCTTTCAAAAATGGCCAATTTTGTCTTGATTTGTTCTTAACACAAGCAGTTAAACCTGGCATTTCCTCCCTAGTTTGACCGGACAGAAAGGTCCATTGTGCTGAAACGCTGTCCACTAGACACTATTGTCAGAGTGAATGAGCGGGCCACAGCCATAATCAGATTTCCAGAATTTATTTTCAGCACCTAAGCCACGTACCCTGTATTTATTAGATAATGTGAAGTAACTGTTCAGGATGCAACATGAGAAAATGAAAGCCGTGTTTAACAATGTTTTCCCCACTTAAGCGAATGACTCAGTGCTCTCTCTAGTACTCAGGCTCCATGTTGTGCCTGCTGCGACACATGCTCATTAGTTTCGTTCCCTTGCCCCGGCGCCCCATCTCAGGACTGCGATGATGTCAGAAGCAGAGATTTGACAAATATTATATTTCTACGGTTAGCTGTTTCCACAAGACTGCTACAAATTGGTCCCAGCGCTCATTACGCCATATCCCGTTTCCTAAATGTTCATGACTCTCTGTCAAATTACTATCCCTTCCCTTTCTCTAAACCAGCTCCCGCTCAGGTCCCCAAAGCTTGACAAACATTTGGGTAGGGTATTCTTTAATTACCTCCGTCGTACATTACAGTGTTGCCTGCTTGCTGGTTTTCTTCCCGATTTCTAATTTTTGGGAATTATCTTAATTGACATTAAGTCACCGAGGTACGTGTCAGCACTTCAAAAGTTGCTGATCAACTTTTTATGCAAAACATAGTAAAACGTAAAAGCTTACACTTTACCAGTTCTAGAATTTTGATACCTAAATGGTTAAGTTTTACCAAATTTAAATAGAAATCCAATCTAATCTCACATGCACAAAACTGCATTATGGATTCCGGTAAACATTTCTTAGACAGAAATGAAGATTGCTGGAAAAGATTGTGAAGTGGGGAATACCCCTTAAAATAAGTAACCCAACATCTGTTGTTAAATTAGATTTTATTTACAATAATAAAAATGTGCAAGCAGTTTCTTCTTGGGATCAGCTTTCTGCACAGACTCTGTGAAAATTAAAGAAAGATGCATTCGTCTCTTTCCCTTTCCTTCTCTTCATCTGAGAAACCCTTTGAAATACTTGCTACCTCACCTGACCTGTGGTGGCGCTGTACATAGAACCACTGAACAAAGTGACATTAAACCTCTGAAGAAGACATGAGCTTAACTTCCTTCTTCACAAAATGCAAACAAAAAAGGGTTGGCATCAGATGTTAGCTGTTGTAGGATTTCGCCTTCATCTTTGGCAAAAGACCACAAGCTATTTCTCTCACTAGTGTTAAAGTCTCACATTGGTTTACCCAGAATGCATTGCGTTATAGTTCACTTCTTGCTTTTGGAGGATTATGCTACTTTTGGTCCGCATTGGGTTACCCAGCTGAAAAGGTTTCCCAGGAAGTCCACTCCTTTTTCAGGAGACTCAGACGTTGGCAAACTTGATCCCTCAAAGATGTAACTGTTGAGGGATGAACAGTCGAGGACTGAAGTATGTCCGTTTACTGAGAATTTTCATACCCACAGGGCCGTGCAGAGGGGAAAAACTATAAGCTGGAAAAGGGGAATCATTAATGTTACAGACAATGGAAACTCCAGTAGTGGGTGAAGTTGAGATGAACTCAGTGATACTCTTTTCAGGGCCTGAAAAAGTGAGGGGCCGCAGTGTCCGCAATCCAATACTCAATGGTGGTGGAGACAGTTCAGGCAGAGGAGGCAGAACCGATCCAGAATCCAATAAGAAACGACCAGGGGTCAGGTACAGTACATGAGGCGAGGTTCAGAGACACAGTCAAAATTACTCTCAGAGCAGACGAGGGCAGGCAAAGGCAACGGTCAGGAGGCAGAAAATGGGTCAGAAACACCATCAGACACGAGGGTGTCAGACAGAACATTGAAAGGCTGTGAAAAGGTTGACGACAGACGATCTCACACCGACTGCAGAACGAGGGTTTATATAGGCAGCAGAACAGGTGGGAGCAATCACCAGCCAGCAGGAGCGGGAGGTGCTGAGCAAGGCAGCAGCATGAAACACTGCAGGAACAAGGAAATCTGAACGGCAGCTGCTACGCTGCTCAGGAAGAAGACAGACTCCGTTTTCCTGAAGATGAATATGTCTTGGTGCAAAATGTGGATACCAACCCCAGAACAAAAGCTACTGGCAATGGTTACATTTTCCCAATGAGGAATTCTCCAGTGGGATGTAGAAAAAGATTTAATTTCTTAGCATGCCGTATTGGAACATGACACCATAGGGAGTGGGAAGTCAAACCTAGCATTACTGGTGGATAGCGTCTGGCTATAAGGGTAGTGAGTAACGGTGTTATAAACTTTATAAACTGGTTCCTTTGACAGCGAAAATGTGAAAACCAAAAATAAAAAGTACTGGCCTCCAAAAGACCACATAAGGGCCGCCTCAGCTGGCGCGGGACAGAGAGTAAGCGTGACACTGCAACCCACATCCCAGGCTGCCAAAAATCACATTTCCCCTCCACAGTATAGCTGCTTTACATTAAGTCTCACGCAAGCGAGGCCGGGGTCCACCCACTTTACATTTTGTTACCGTCAAAAGCACAAACTCCA
This sequence comes from Gambusia affinis, assembly GCF_019740435.1. Taxonomy (NCBI): domain Eukaryota; kingdom Metazoa; phylum Chordata; class Actinopteri; order Cyprinodontiformes; family Poeciliidae; genus Gambusia; species Gambusia affinis. Next base: position 21,076,293 of record NC_057881.1, read on the forward strand.
CACCAGCCACACCAATAAAACTGTATTCTTTTGTCTTTGCCTACTCTTCACATAAAAAAAAAAAACAACAGTAAACATGGGTTCAGTGCTTGGGCGGGGCTACAGGAGAAATGGACGGCAAATAAAGTCATCTGAAGCCACTGCTTGCCTTAGAAACAGAACAAACTGTGGTCAAAGATGCCAGCACCATGTATGATCTTGATGGTTCTTTAGAGGCAACAAATGAGAACGTTTTGTAAATATTATATTCTAAGAACCACTAATTAATCAATCACTGGCCAATGAGTGTAATGTACAGTACTTGTCTTAGTCATTTCTTGGCACGTCAATTAGTGAAAAACTGATTTTCATTTAATGAACCAAAACTTCAACTGGATTCAAAACTGCAAAACGTCATCAACGAACCTGAAGGTTTAAACCAAAGTTGTTGAATTAAAGCAAAGTTAGCACTAATACTCATTCACTGGCCAATTTATCAATTGATTGTTTACACAAATGATGAAATACCGAATAATGTGGAAGCTTCATATTGAATTTAGCCATTTTGGTGCCAGACTTTCTGGTCTGTATATTGTAAAACCTGCTGATCTTTTGGGATTTTTAATCATAATTCTGGTTTACAATGGTCTCAAAACAAAGAAGTACCCAGTGAGCAGCAGTTGTTTTGATGAAAATACTTTGTTTATGTCAGGGGTAAACATATCAGGCTGGCTTAGGTCGACAGGATGGCAACAGAACTCAAATAAACTCGTTATAACCAAAGTAGCAGATGGGCTACAGCAGCAGAAGACCGCACGAAATGTTACTCTTGAAAGTGAAGAACAGGAAACTGAGACTACAATTTACAAAGGTTCACTAACATTGGAGGATAACAGATTGGAAAAATGTTGCCCTAACCCAGGGGCCGGCAACCCGCGGCTCTTTAGCGCCTCCCTAGTGGCTCTCTGGAGCTTTTTCAGATATGTTTGAAAATGGAAAAAGATGGGGGTGGGAAAGATATTATTTTGTTTTAATATGGTTTTTGTAGGAGGACAAATATGACACAATCATTCTTAACGCTTTCCAATGCTATAAAAATGTGCAGAATAAATATTAAATTTCAACATTTCTGTCTACGAAGATTTGCGGTATAGCCTGTGACGTCTCTTCCAGCTGGGGCAGGTGGCTGTTGTAAACACACCGACGGTTTGTGTGGTGGTGAGCCACAGAGAGCAAACAGGAGAAATAGCCGAGGAGAGATTCTACAATTCTTGGACCGAATCATTTGCATTCATTGCCAATGCGGAAGGATTACCTGAATGTTTGCTCTGTAGCGAGAAGTTGTCAAATAACAAAAAGACTGTAGAGCGCACCTTACTGTAAGCCACACCTACAATAAAAAAAACAAACGAAAGAAACCTGTAACGTACATATAAAAGCCGCACCGGGCTGTAAGCCGCATGGTTCAAAGCGAAGGGGAAAAGCAGTGGCTTATAGTCCGAAAAATAGGGAAATGTGGAAAGACATTTCCAGGGAAGGCGCTGCATTAGCCGCCACGTCAAGATTAAAGTTACATCTTACAAGGCCGATGTTGAGAAGCTGCCCAGTGATGTCCGTAAACAGAAGTCACATTAAACACACAATCCTGCCATAGGCACATATATTTGGTAACAAAGTTGTTGTTTGTTTTAAAATTATTTGTGAATTTTGTCAGTATATATACTTAGTGATATTATTGTGTGTAACATCTTCAGGTCCCAGGATGGTTGTGTCAAAAGAGAAGAAGATGCTGCTATGTTTTACAGTTGCACCGACTTGCTTGGCATTTGCACAGAAATCAAACTTAAACTGTATTAATTTAATACTTTATCTCTTCAAAAGACAACTGCTTTATATTATATATGCAGGTTGGGTTTTGTTGCACTCCGCTTGTTGCCCAGATAAGGGGCAGATTCCGTTTGGTTGTTGGTTTGATCCCACACTTAACGTGATTATTTACAAGGAAAGTTTGTTGTTATGCAAACTGCATTTGGGGGCAGATTTTCCAAGTTCCAAAAGGAAACAAAATGACCCTTTCCCTGTCGATCTTCATAATAAAAAGGACATCAAAAATCAGATTTTTTTTATTGTATTTCTTTAATTTTATCAATGCAACAAAACATAAAACATTAACATTGAAACGGAAGGTAAACTTAAAGCACCATCGTACAACAGAGTCACGTGGTGAGTCATTCCTTCCAGGACGCACTGCAGGGTAAATAAACATTTAATCAGGAATGCTAATTATGTATATAGTTAGTCGTTTTGATAATAGGCTAATATAAACACTTATAATAAAGGCAAAACATGCTTCAAGCCTTATATAAGGCTTTTAATTTTTTGCAGCTCCAGACAGATTTGCTTTTTTGGTCCAATATGGCTCTTTCAACATTTTGGGTTGCCGACCACTGACTTAACGAAATGTGGTTTGGTCCGACTCAGAACGTAGACCAAACCAGAAAAGAAGTGTCAAATGATTTACTGATTGACAATATATAGTGGAATTATCTGATCCAGCAAAACAATCCAAAATCCAGAGGACTGGGTTGGTTAAAAAGGCAAGATTGAAAGGGAGGCGGTCAGAAAAAGTCACAAAACCAGGAGCATTAAGGAGAAGATAAAGGTACAAAGACAGATAAGGCAATGATGACGGCAAGATTAATCTGGACAGGAACGCTAGACTGCTGAGCCACAATGTCGATCTGGTCCTGGAACGAGGAGAGCATGAGCTTTATAATGTTTTTACACTTTATAGTCCAGTAGACTTCATTTAACTATGGACCAAAATTATCACATTTTTGTTACATTTTGAGATGGTGCAGTTCGCTTTCACACCGCACTTTGTCAAATGGACTAATCTTTTCACCAACCTGTTCCAGTCCTTGGCCAGGGTGGTGCGGCACCAAGAACCACGGAAGAAAACATAAAAACCTCTGAAGAAGACACTGAATGTAACTTCTTTCTTCATGAAGTCCAAACAAAATGGATTACTGTCAGATATTGGAGACTGTAGGATTCCTCTTATGTCTTTGGTAAAAGCCCACAAGCCATTTCTCCTGCTAGCACCAGAGTCTCGCATTTGTGTAGATTGTATTTACCCAGAATGCCCTGTACTTTACCCCACTTCCTGCTTTTTAGCAGACTGGAAGAGAACAGGTCAGACCAAATAAGATGATTCATGACATGAGGACATTGCATCATAGTACTAACTGGCCCTCATTTTAAAATCCACAGACTGTTATTACTGACCATGTCAAACTTTTTATGAACCAAGGTGTACCATCTTCCGATGGGATGGCTAATTTCAGGAAAATAATGAAAGTAGTTTATGAAACATGGCAGGGACACTGCTGTACTCTAATGTCCTCCATCATCACCAGATTCCAATCCAAAAGAGCACCTTCGTTAAGCGGTGGAAAGGGAGGCTTGCATCATATGAGGCTGGAAAATCTGCAGCAGCTGACTGACGCTACTTTGGCAAAATGGACCAAACTCTCTCAGGAACTTTTCTGACACGTTGTTGAACTTATGCCATGAAGATTTGAGGCAAATCCAAAGTTAAAAACATGGCCGAACCTATTAAAGTTAGCTGTGATTTTTGTTTTCCATGTTTCAGAGTTCAACTAAATTCTAATTTCACCATGTGTTCTGGTTTTGACACTGATTTTCCCCGACTTTAAACATTTCCACCTCCAATACCCAAAGTCACACGATACCCAAACGTCAGCGCAATAACGTGACTGAGTGGAATTGATCGGCGGCCTGGCTGTTTAAAACTAGGATTGCCTTTTCCCACCATGGAGCGTGAACAAATTCCTATACAACTTCAGTGTCGGCTATGGGTTCCTTTCCACTGTTCCTTTAAAAACGTTTGACTTCAGCTAATCAGAAACACTGCTGCTGCACTGTAAGCAATACCCTGCAGGGTTTTTTTTTAAATATACACCACTTAATACCGTAGCTATATTTCAAACTCCATTAAGACTGTGACATTTCTGTCTCTTTCTCCTTTCTTTTGCAGCCCATATGGATCAGTTTAAATACACTTTGGGTTGGCCCACTTTCAGAATGTCACAGGACATTTATCTTTATTCCCTTCTTCCTATCCTTACCTAACAGAGAAACGGCTTTGACAGATGTGCTCCATGCACACTCATCTACCTTCTGCACGTTACTGACATGGTTTTCTGGCTCGTGCATCGCTCTCTGCCTGCGCCTTACTGAGCTCTCCATCTGGAAAATATATCCTTTGCGATGCAAAATGTATGGTTTTTGTTCTTCTTTTGTTTTCAATTCGTCTTCCACCAACTGGAATCGCAAGAGAAATGCGAGACGGTTAGAGTCGACTGGCTTGTGTGTCGATGCCCAGTAGTGATAACTTAACAACCAATGTTGGATACGGCTCCAGAGCTTGAAGGGAAATAAAGAAACATGCAATATTCTCCATAAATACAAGTCTATTTCTGCTCCAGTCTCTGCTGGCATGTAGTGACTCAACCAGCAGAAAGTTCTTGAAAGCTTTTAGTTGACACCACCTCTGGCTCACAGTTTGTTTTCTGCACCCAGCAGAAGCATGCATTTCTTGAAAGTACCTTCAGCTACTCAAAGACATCAATGGAAAACCCAGAAATAGGGAGGTTCGGTTTGTGTGATGATCAGATAATAGCGCGCAGTAAAAGGTACGGAAGCACAGAGGCGTTCGTTTTTTATTATTTAAATTAATTCCCAACTGTAAAATTGTTTGTTTGTTTTTGGTACACACAAGTACAAAACTTCAAAAGTCTGCATGCAGAATATATAGAAATCAATTTCTCTGTATTTCTGTAAATACTTGTCAAATTCAGAAGATAAGCCAAGTTACAAAAATATCAAACAAATATTTTCGCTGTTGGGAAAAGTAATGTATATTTGGAACTGAAAGTCACCGTAAGACAACTTAGCTTGAAGTTGTCTTACAATTAGGATGCATTTTGTCACATTACAATGAGAAAAGTTCTTTTATATATATTTTATGAGAAGTGTGTCGGTAGCTGCATTTCCGTTGACCATATAATTAATTGCATGTTGCAAAAATAAATTTGCTCAATGGAAACGGCAATAAAACGATAAAAAGCTTTGGCACTCAGATGAGGTGTTTTACTTTTCTCCTTCTTGGACCCTATCAAAATCGGTTTACTTCACAAAACTGCAATGGAAATGCTTCTTGGCTCCACACAAGTCACGTGTTCAACAACCGATGTCACCACTTCGCAAAGAAGACGACGACAGGAAGTAGTTGGAGTCTCAAGGCGAGCAGTGTTGTTTTTTTTTTTTATGACAACTCATGCACAAACGTATTCAAGTGTGAGTTCAATTGCGTTTCTAGTTTAATGGCAACGCTGCAATTATGAAATTGCGTTTTTTTCGATCCATTATGCCCGATTGGAACGTGACGCTTTTCAAACGTGAAATCGGAGATTAGGATTTAAATTTCAATTAGATTTTAATATCTGTCTTTTATCTTGCATTTAGAATATATTTAATTTACGCAATTCTATGTGTTGGATGTATTGACCTTTTAAAGGTGTTTGTTATTTACCTTTCCATTGATGTCCTGTGAAGCACTTTGGTTTGCCTTGTGCAATATGAATGATAATCTAGAAAACACACTCATCACTCATATCAGTCTAAAGATGTCAAGTGTTTCCACCTGTAACCTTCTCATATCTCATAAAACTTAAAATTTATATAATATGTATTGAAAAAAAAATTATTTTGACTTAAACATCTGTAACAACTATCCAATGTGTTTTGAGCATTAACAGACTCCTCCACGCTGGATTTTTTTTTTCTCCAGCTTTCCAGAACATATTAAACGTTACAGCCTCGAGAGCAGATGGAAAGCTTATGAAACAATTTTTTTTAAAAAACAAAAAAAAAACAGTTTTAGAAACACGCTTTACAGCTGCCAACTAAACGCCTCATTGTGATATTTCTGCTCCGCAGGTTATACACTCCAGACGTTTTATTTATTTATTTTTAGCAGCTACATCCTTTTTGCTGCTCCGGCTTCCATGAGAAATCACAAAACTCTGAAGAGTATCTGGGTCAAGTCTCCAAAGTTTGCCGTTGTTTGACCTCGACCGGCGTCTAGACGAGCGCGGAGACGGAGAACAGCAACCCGAGTTCACCATATATCAGACGCAGCGACCCCGCCTGCCTCCACTCCACTTATATAAGGATTACACAAGGATTTTTTTATTTAAAGAAGAAAAAAACAAGAGGAACAGACAAATATAGCTCAGTGAATGTCTCTAAGTGTTTGATAAAGAGTTTGAAATACAGTACATGGAAACAGACAGTTTGAAAGAAAGGCAGAAAGCAGTAAAAGAAAATAAAAAGAATGGATGAAAAAGGAGGGAGAAGAGTTTTGTTGAGGGAGGAAGAGGGGGGGTGGCAATTAATCACCTCTCCGCAGCTTTAAGGTGCGAACTGTTTGGGCTGCTGCACATTTCCATTTTACACAACTGCTCTGGCAGCGGCGCATCTGATGAAAGCCGCAGCCGTCAAGTTAATGCGGTGAATTATTTTAGTGCGAGAACAGAGAGAGGGAGTCGGGAGGCACAGCAGACAGGGAGATGAAGAGGAGGAGGAGGAGGAGGAGGAGGAGGAGAAGGAGGAGGTGTGGGTTTGACTAAAACAGCAGAAGGACTGCTGGAGCTGCTTCCACACTTCAAGGGCTTCAGTGACAGGGAAGCTGCTCCACTCAGCACCGTCAGCAGTTTTCTGCTCATGCATGCAGCGCGCGTGTGCGGTGTGTGTATGTGTGTGTGTGTGTGTGTATCCGTGGGGAATGAAAACTCCCCGTGTTGTTGTTCCATAAAGCAAGGACACTTTGCAACATTAGGTGCAAAGGACAAGCGCACATATGCTCTACACGCCGCGCAGGTGACTACAGCAGAGATTGAACTCGGAGCTTGTGGCGCTGGATTCGTCTCGCATCTTCCGCTTCTCCTTTAGCGCCGTCAAATTTGGTGAAATATTTATGTTTGATTGCTTAATAATTCAGGTTATTTCTGTAGAAAGACCTCATATGTAACTGGAGTTAGTTAATATTCATGACTTGCACCATCTGTTTTTAGGTTTCCTGAAAAAGCAATTTTGGGGCATGTTATTTATTGAAGAACTGTACGTCGGTGCGTCACGCGCGGCTTTACGCATTTCACCTGTTGGATCGCTGTATTGCTTTAAAAAAAAAAAAAAAAGAAAGTCTTTTGTCTGAAGAAGCAGGCTGGCTTAGATGAGTTAACAAGTTTGTCCTTCAGAGTGACGACCTGCTCATTTCAGAATCACACAAACAAGGAACGTAACTTCAGTTCCACTTTGCCCTCAAAATATAAAAACCTAACAATTTTTGTTCAAAGTATATATTCACATTTTTTTTCTCAAGTTAAATCAGCAAAACTTTCTAAAACTTTAATTGTTTTAGGTCAATTTAAGTGACCAAAATTACTCCTCTTTGTAAATGCCACAATAATGACAGAAAGAATTATGTCACAGATTTATTTATCAATGTCTTACATTGATAAATCAGCTGAAGCTGCGAAGACAGTCGCTGTGCTTCCACTGACCACATAATCATGCAATTTGACATTTCAAAATAAATGTACTTGATGGAAACAGTAAATAAAAAAATAATAAAAGATTCTCGTTTTTGATTTAAAAAAAAGATTTGCCACTGGAACAAGGCGTTTTCTTTTTTTAACAGTATCAAAACTGGTTTAATGGAAACACAAGTCACATGATCGACAACCAGATGTTGGCACTGGCTCAAATCAAGAGAACATATGGAATATGTGGGAATATTGAAGCAACACCTAAAGACATCAGCCATCGCTTCCGTCAGACTGGAGCTACTATGTAGCTTTACCACCGACAGCGTGTCAAAGTGTGATTGAATGGCTGAATGACTGACTGTAGCGTGAAGTGCTTTGGAGTCTTTGGACTTGATAAAGCTCTACACAAGTACAGGCCTTTAGCATCAGTCAGGAAGCTAAAGCTTGGGAGCAGACTGGTCTTCAAAATGGACAGTAACCCCAAATAAACGGCTAAAGTTTTCACAAAGTGGCCTAAGGACAACAAAGCCAATATTTTGGTCTCAATACAGAATTTGTGAGCAGATCTGAGAATTGTGCTTTTACCTTGTCTAGGTCTCTGTTAAATACCATAAAGTCACTATGCAGAAAACCATGATTTCAGTGACGTTGGAGTCAGTGGAAAATGGAGAGAACTTGCCTACAGGGGACAGTTGAGGTTGATTTCTTGAATATTTTGCTTGTTCTCCCGCTCTTCTTTTTCAGATGGTCTAATTTTAAAGACAGCTATCCTGAGTGAGGATTTATAACATTAAAGGGGGGTAAATGGTATCAGAATTGGAGGATCTTTGAACATGACTGGCCTGTAAGGTCTTGCCACAGCACCTGAAATGGAATGAAGATTGGATTTCATCTAGACTTCAAACTGTTACAGCAGAGACCTAAAGCCAATTAAACGGGCAGCATCATGCAAAAAATAAATAAAATAAAATAAAAAAAATAAAAAAATCGCTTTTAGAGATTTACATCATCTTTTTATGTTATTCTCTCATCATGCCTTCATTCTGTCATGTATGTCTGAGAAATCCTTTAGAATATCCCATGGCAACCATTCAGCCGTGTAAAACGCCTGGGTGGACTTAGCCCCACCCTTCTAGGTGCAGCTCCTCCTCACAGTTTGTATTTTCATATTTGAGACGTTCTGACCATTTCTAGATTTAAAAAAATAAAATAAAAATCACAACGGCACCGTCCTCCACGACTCCCTCACTCAGCTCCTTCAGACTAGCCAGCAGCAATTAGCAAACACCTGATAGAGCTGCACATCAGCTAAACTCACTATAGAAGCTACTAACGTTGTTAGAGGGTTAAAGGAGGAGCCATGTTGAGTTGACGTTCTGTAGGCGGAATGTCAGAAAGAGCACAAGTTTTTAAAGAGACAAAGGCCCAATTTTTAAGCCGTTATTGACAAAGTCAAATTTCTTTTAAGTCCTATTTGACATGTGCAACATTTTTATAACTGCAGTTAGTAGTTACTTAATCCATCCATCCATCCATCCATTTTCTGTTCACCCTTTGTCCCTAATGGGGTCAGGAGGGTTACTGGTTCCTCTCCAGCTACGTTCCGGGCGAGAGGCGGGTTCACCCTGGACAGGTCGCCAGTCTGTCGCAGGGCAACACAGAGACACACAGAGACACACAACCATTCACACACACACTCACAACTAGGGAGAATTTAGAGAGACCAATTAACCTGACAGTCATGTTTTTGGACTGTGGGAGGAAGCCGGAGAACCCGGAGAGAACCCACCATGCACAAGGAGAACATGCAAACTCCATGCAGAAAGACCCCGGGCCGGGAATCGAACCCAGGACCTTCTTGCTGCAAGGCAACAGCTCTACCAACTGCGCCACTGTGCAGCCCCTAGTTACTTAATCATGCCATAAAATGGCACTATGTGCCTGGAAAATACATAACAGTACCCATTTAAAATTTTTATGAGTAAGAAAATGAATCATTTGGACTCACACCTCTTTCTCCGCACCATAATTATCAAACAGAGTATCACGGAATGTGCTAAAATTAAAAAGCATCACAGAAAACTCAGTCATTAAATAAAAGTGTGTGTGTGTGAAGTGCAAACATTTGACGATTTGGAATGCTCAAGTAGACTCAAACCCACCAGGAGGAGCTCCACAAAATGTCAAACTCGTCCTGACTGGCGCTAAACAACAGCAAAGACACCATGAAAGAGCGTTTGTCTCATCCAGGAGGCGACGAGGACTGAAGAAAATAAAGATAAAGGAGAGACAGAACACGTTGGAGTTATGGTGGCACCCTGCAGTAAAGAGCAGCCATCCCTGGCTGCCACATAGGACGCCCATTCACTCTGTGACAGGGTGTCACGCCACATGATTTATGACGGGTAATTATGGTTATGGAGGTGACATCATATCCTCTCCTCTGGTTCCCGCGTGCTTCCGCGCTGCGTGTGTGCGCCCGCGCGCTCGCATGTGCGCCTCCTGACTAATTAGTTCTGCTGTCTGGATCCAGCGGCGGCCGTCTTTGTTTTTTCTACAGAACGGAAGACAAGGCATGTCACAACAACGCATCTCGCGGCTCCTCCAGACGTGCCACTATGCACAGGAGCACGCGTTCACTCATGTGGACCCACAGGAGTTTGTCTCTCTTCACACCAAACTGTACCAGTTTGCCTCAATACGATCCAAACAAAATTCAATTGTTTTTTTGGGGGTGTTTTTTTTTTTTGTCAAACCAGATTTGAGCCAAAAGCAGAAAAAAAGAAAAAACACAAAATAGGAAACAGCAATTGATGTTGCTTGACAGAGTTAACCATCAGTTTACCACGCTCTGAAATTGGCAGCACGCAATTAGAAATCATTACTCTGCACCTAACAGCTGCTGACAGCCATGGGCACGACAAATGGGGAAATGAAAAGATTATAACACAATCTACCGCTCCTGCACACATGCTAATTCCCTCGCCAGCTCTAAATAAAACATTTTTTTTCTGTATCTATCTATATATCTACTTGTCAATCTGTCAATTGATTACTTTTTTTTTTATCAAATTAGTCCCCCTATAGCATTGGGATTAATTACTATGCTTAACTTTATAATCATTGTAGAAGACTTTTTAGACAAAATATCTCAAATTTCCAGGTTTTAATATTCAGGAAGGTTTAAAAGAAGTCATTTTGTTTCAAACGTAATTGAGAAATGTTAACAATAAACTGGTTTTACTCCAGTGGAAGGATAATTCAGTGCTACAAGTACATATTGACATTTACATACACCACCACTGTGTTTGATTAATTTAAACACTTGCTCTGCTGATGATCTCTCAGAGTTGGTGTGCAAGTCGCCTTTTTTTTTTTTTTTTTGCTATCTAAACACCAATTTCTACAGCAAATCTACATGTTACGATTGTGAAAGTCAAGCTGATCTGACCTGATTCACTTTCCCTCACTATTTGTTTTTCTTTTCTTTTTTCCCCCTCCAGGGGGTCTTTTTCGTGGGCTCTGGTGTCCCTTATATGACAGTAGGCTGACAGGAAAGGGGGAAGTAGAGGGGTGAAGACATGAGGCAAATGTCGCCGGGTCCGGGAATCGAACCCGCGACGGCCGCGTTGAGGACTCAAGGCCTCCAAACGTGGGTCACGCTATCCTCTACGCCGCCACAGCACACCCCTCACTATTTGTTTTTAACTAACACTTTTTCCTGACCATGTTATCTAGCTGCAGTGTTGACAATTAGCATTGAAGCACTGCGTCCCTTTTTTCTTTTCTATATCACACGTACAGTTCAGATTTAGCGAGCTACGTTGACAGCTTGACAGCTAAAACCAACGGCAGTTATCATCGGCAAGTAGCTTTTTGTGGCGTTAACACTACAAGGCGTCTCTAAATGTGTGTGTCTACATACACACACACACTTACACAGACACACATTAATGCACATTTTCAACTGTTTTCTTACAACCATCAACACTGCAGCACTTCCATGGTGTTTTGGGCTGCTTGGGATGCGCACAGGTCGGTCACTGCAGCTAATGTGCGGTGGTCCGGTGGGGCTCAGGAGACTGCCCTTAATGAGCCAATTCAGAGGAAACTAGATAATCAAAATTGAAGGGGAAGAGTATTAGACTGGCTGAGTCAGTCGTCATAATGAGTTTCTTTGTTTATTCTTTTATTTTTTTCCCCTCCATCGCCACTGAGTAGACCCATTTCATTGTTTACTCAAATGTACGGCCATGTAGCTACAGGGGCTCCGTTTCGGTACGGGCTTCAAAAGTCCACAGCTGAACTCTAATCTGTGGTTAAAACCCAGCTGCAGGGATTGCACATCAGTTTTACAGGGTGACTGTTTGTAGGTGGCATTACTTTTGGCCTGAGCGTGAAATCTTTAAAATAAAATAAAATAAAATAAAATAAAAATCCTACTAGGGCCAGATTTATGCAGTGTCTTGCCAAACGTACTCACATTCCTTGGAAATATTTACATTCAGACACAAACAGCAATGGATTTTTATTGGGATATTTTAAGACAAACTTACATTAATTAATGAATAATAGCAAGTGGGGGAAAGCGACATGTTCAACTCCAAAAATCATTTTTGCTGCTAAATAGTTGAAATAGACATTTGAGCTCATCAACAAAGGTATTTACTGGTTTCAATCTGTCTATCAGATTGGTGAAAAGTTATATTATACCAATTCAGCTTTTAAGTGTTAAAGGAATCATTCATTGAACTTCTTTCGACATGTGGATGCTGACATTAGCATCCACATGTGCTATGTGTTATTTTAGGTCTGAATAGCTTCACTGCTAGGCTAACTCCTTTTAGCACAACTTTCACACAATAGTCATCACTAGCGCGGTAACAACGCTACTTAGATCGCTTTTTGGAGCAAAACGTTTAAGCCCGGTGGGCGAAAAGAAGCGACTCCATCGTCCATCGCTGTGTCCTGCGGATGTTGCATGTACGTCAGATCCAAGAGTCCACTGGAAACGCATGAACACAAAGGTTCTGGACAGAAAATTGAATATGTAATAAAAGGGAAAAAATGTGGTTGTATTAACATGCTTACGAAATTAAAATCTATGTAATTAATTAATTCAAAATTAAAGTGTTAAAGTTCCAGCCCTGATAATTGCATCAATCATGATTGTGAAGTGGTGGGAAAGGGGTTGTTGGTTTTCAAAAATGGCTGGCAAACAAAACAAGTCCAAAACTCAGGCCCGTATTCGATACTTTGAATGACTACCTTTTACTCCAGTTATTGCAGGTTTGTTTGATTTCACAGCTAAAAGTGAGAGACACAGAGAAAGCCCTTCTGAAGAGGAGGGAGGCTAAAACTTTTAGTCGAGTAAGATTAGAGTTACTTGAAAATTTTATTAGAAAAAAAGCGATCATGGGAGAAATCAACTCTTCCTAGAACATTTGATTTAAATACCTTAAATCAATGTAAAAGATTAAAAGTAACTTGTTCCCACCCACATCTGTGTGCAACCAGCACATCTCTAGAGTTACCATGAGCCTCTTGACTGTTAATGGCATCTTAGCCTGGTCCATCAGTTTAGGTGGACAGCCATGTTGATTTGATTTTTGGACAATGTTTCAGTTTTCTAACCTTTAAAACATTAGAAACTCCTCCATAACTTTCTGCCTGACCTGTCTGCTATGTTCCCCAACTTTCAGGATGCTGAAAGGTTGGGGAACATGGAAAAACATGACTCATAACACTGTTCCTTAATGTTATGAGTCTAAATTGTACATTCACTAATAAGATGAACACATCACCTTATTAGGTGTGCACAACTTTGTGTTGGTCTGGCGCATAACATTTACATAAATACAAAATAGCACATTGAAATTTGTAGCTGTAACCTGTTGAGGTTCTGCTGTTTTTCAATAGATTTCTAGCAAATCTATTGAAAAATATGCCAAAATGACGAGCTTAAGAGAGTTTGTTGATTTTTAACTTATTTGCAACGTCCCTGCATTCAGAGGAACACCAGAATGCTGACTACAGACAGAAACCGCACACACATAATCCCTCACAGATGGACAGCTAAACAGTGATCTTACTTGATTCTGCTCTGAAAGTCCGCCATCATCCCCCAGACAGCGAGAGGACATCTCTGTAAGCCCAGCAGAGGACTTTCATCCTGAAGAGTTTGCAGGTAGCTCAGGGCTTCAAATGCAATTGTTATAGGTTTAACAATCAGAAGCATCTTCCCATCCCTCATTCCTGTCCGCCTTCTGACCCAGCTCAGCTGCATTGCTGCCCGGCAGGGTGCCTGCTGGAAGGAAAGGATGAAGACATATTGTCATCAAGTCTTCTATGATTGTGTGTTCATGAAAGAAGAAAAAAAAACCGAGACGGAACTGGTCCACTGAGAATAAACCAGAACATATGTCCAGGAGTTGAAGCTGACTTCTAAGACTCCATCTGGTAGAGCTACACCCAACACCGCAGACCCCCGTGGAGCTGTCATTTCAGACATGCTAGCACACACAAATTTGTGGTAGTAAATTTGTGGCGATTTAACGCCACAACCTGCTTAATTCTTCAATCCATAAAAGCAGAACTTGTAGACAATGTAACTGTGTAAAAAACCAAAAAAAAAAAAAAAAAAAAAAAAAAAAACCACCAGTGCCAAATGGCACCGCGCACCTTTTTAAGGTTTATTGAAAATTAAGTCAATGTTATTAAAAATACAATGCAAACTTATAATAACAACCGATAAGAGCCAAGAGTACGACTTAATTTACTCGCTATGCTAATGTCGGAGAAACAACTTACCCTTACTGGAAAAGCGTTTACCCTCCCAATGCTGGTGTAGGATTAGGGGTACGCTGACTAGCGTTGGCGTACACCTCTCCAGTGAAGTGTAGTTGTTAGCATTTATGAGAGTGTGCTCCTTCTTCTTCTTCTTTTCTATTATGGCGGACCGCATACAATTTCGAGGTGCATACTGCCACCTATTGTACACGAGTGTGTAGCGACATTAACTCGTTAAGTGTTTTTTTGTTGTTGTTGTTGTTTTTTTTTTTTTTACTTTGCTCATGACAGGCTCTCCTGACAAGGCCGTAGCGGTAGCAGAGAGACAGGGGAGATGAGCAGTTACACAAGATTACGATCAACAGTGCTAAGACCCGCCTCCTGGCTCTGATTGGCTGTTTCTAGTTAATGCCGAGAGAAGGAAGAGAAGCTCGACTTTTTTTTTTTCTTACTTCATTCATACCATTATGGGGACATAAAGACAGATTCAACAAATATGTAAAAAAAAAAAGTATATATATATATATATGATACAACTGTATCATATTGATTTTCTGCTCCTGACTTTTCATGGAAATGTTTTAGTGTTATTTGAGCTGGAACAGAAAATAAACACCTGTATTCAAATGACATAATCTTTGCAGAGATACACTGGGATTAAATGAGGCCACGCCTATAAATTAGCTCTGGCCGTCGACTCAAGCTGTGTTGCTGCTATGAATGACTCTGCTGAATACATCAAGCATAGGCTACCATAACAATTTGCTTGCATCATGCTGGATGATGCATTGTTTGTTTCCTGTGCTGGGCTCTGATTGGGTCTTCCTACCCCCTCCAACACCTCTCTTGGGCTAGAAGCCCAGAGACCATCTCCTCATTTCCTGACATGCGGAAGACAGTATAAGGAGGTGGAGATGAGTTCATCACTCCATGACATGTAGACCAGCAAGACCAGGAAGCAATGAGATCAGAGCCTGAATGCCAAACCCTAGTACAATATTGGATAAGAAATATGTAATGAAGTATTTGCACAAATTACCTGACCAAAAACATTTTTTTTTGGGTGGCGGGAAATTTCCTTTCAATTTTCCAACCCACACCCAGGAATGATTACCGTCAGACCAGTACAATCAGAAAATCCCTAATTAGAACCTGTTCCATAACATAAAATAAAAAGAAAACTTAAAAAAAAAAAACAGCACATCATGACCCACTTTGTTGGGGAAACGGAAAGACTGAGTTTCCAGAGGTCACCAGAGGTCGGCCTGCCTTCCCACCCCACATTAACGAAATTTAACAGAATTCAATTCTATCCAAGTTTATTTGTATCGCACATTTCAGCAACAAGGAACATCACAAAAACAACACAATCGACACAAATGTGAAACAAGCAAGAAACATTACATTTTGTCAAATGCCATCATCAAAATCATCAACACATCAAATTGATGAGATGCTTTTCCATACAAGTTTCTCCAATTTGTTCAACTCAAAAATATTTCACAGAAATATAGCTTAAACTTTTCAATATGGAGTTAGGCAACAGTGAAATAGAAAATTACGTCCCAAAACCATAGAAAGAAGGCTAGAAGAATGTTGCCACGGTGCTGGATCGCATCTATGTATTTGCTTCCTCAAGTGGAAGTTGAAAGATCAGCAACTATTTTTACTTAGGTGCCATTGGGGGGGTGTAGGCAGTGCTCCAATTAATTTGTTACGACTTAATCCCAAAACTGACGATGGGCAAAAGTTAATCAAATGCAAGACAAAACTTGGCCTCCACTAAGAACTCTCAGCATCTAGAGAAAATCTCATTAGTTCTACTCCTTGGGGATAACAAATAAAAGAACTAAACTAAAGGAAATTAATTATAAACATTAAACTTAAAATCGACGTCAGAAGAAAAGAAAAAGTCAACGTTCTGCGAAAGTTATTGGACAAGATTCTTCAGGGAGTCGTGAAGATCTGCAAAATATTTGCACCACCAATATAGCAGAAGCACTGGAGAAAAGGTTCAATTCATTTGAATGCATCCCCTGAGCGCTAAAAGCATTATTAAATTACACAGATGTCCACTAGTTGCTAAGAGGATGTGGCTACGGAGCGCAGCCTGCATGCAGTGAGTAACTTACTGTTTCCTGCAGGTGAAGAGGTTCTCTGGAGTTGTGAGAAATTGTTTGTACTGCACACACATTATTTGCAAATGTGCACAATTCTAATCATTTATACTTACAACTGCATCATAAGACAAAGGAGAGAGACTGGAAACAAAAGCAACTCTGACATTTTATGTAGTAGGGCACATAAAACCTGAGCGTGGGGTGCGAGTACAAGAGCGTAGAGTGCACAGAGGTTGAAAACTCCCTGCAAAGTCAAAAAGCTACAGACTAGCTACAAACTGGATGTGGCCTCTAGAGCAGTGGACAGACCGATTAATGGAATGGGTTTTCAAGCATTCCAGACTTAAAATATCAGATGAAATACTAGAACTGCAAGCAGTTGTTAAAGGGTTCCAAGCAGGACCGTGCAAGTCCACCCCAACACATACACTCTCCTCCCCTCATCCTGTCAGCGCCAAGGCTTTTCACACGTCCACTGGGTTGGGAAGTATCAGACACAAAGGCGTAAAGAACACCACCACTGGACTCTAGAGGAGTGGAGACATGAATCTCCCCCTGACAACACAACAAATGAGTCTGGGTTTGGCAATACTTGCTTGACTGCATTGTTAAGTGCAAAGAGAATTATCATGTGGGGGGTGTATTTTTTTCCAGAAGCTGCCCTCTGGCCCTTAGATCCACTGACAGGGAAGCTTTATGTAGCAGCCTACTAGAGAAAGCAAGACACTTTAGTCAACTTCATACCCCAAGCTGTTTGGGGACAGTTCAGGGATGGTCTCTTGTTGTTCTAACAAAGCTGACCACCGGTACACAAACTGAGAGCAAAAAAAGACATGGATGAACGAGTTCAGTGTGGAAGAACTTGACTGACCTGCAGACTCCTGAACTCAACCTGACTGAAAAGCTCTGGGGTGATTTAGAGCAGGAGTCCTCAAGAGCGACAGCGGAAATGAACAAGTCTCTCAATAAGAAGAGACCTTCAGCAGACCTGAGTCAGTATAACTGGGCATCCGACTTGGCCTACTGAGGATTTAGATTGGGGATAACTGGCGGTTTAAACGTAGATGAGAAAATTCCACTAGTAAGAATGCCACTTAGACTCAGCAAGAACGGTGGGCGAAAACATATTTAAAAAATTGTGCAGACATCAGAAGACCTGATGGAAAACTTTGTGAGAGAAACTCGAGTAAATTTGAATCAGACAATCATTTAAAATCCTGACAAATAACAGAACAGGAAGAAATGGGCAGCGACTCATTGACATTTAATTTGACCTGTTGCTAAACAAAACATTCTGCAGGTACAAATGGAGTAAACAAGCCTCTGAATTCATAAGTAAACTGACTTTCGTTTTTTTAATGGAAAGTTGGCTGAAAAGAATTCAGTCAACAAGTCACGCTCGTTCTGTTCCGTGTCCTGAATCCATGTTCTGCTCCCACTGCGTGCGCACGCAGACGAGCTAGGTGCTAAAACATGACAGCAGTCTGAGGAGCTGATGTAATTGAGGCTGTGTCACACCAACAGTGACACATTTCCAATTAGATCATCTAAACTCACGCTGCATGTGGGTCGTCTGTCTCATTGACCCGTTTTTGCTTCTCGGGTTTATGAAAAGGTTTTCACACGCATCATTTCCGTGTTTTGGAGGTAGACGATCCCTCGACTTTCAGCTCCCCTTAACACAACAATGTTTACAACGTGTTCTGTTCTCCCAAAACTGGGCTGTACACTCTGCAGAAATGACGATCCGAGCCTCTGCTTTCAGGAGCTCGTTCCTATCTTTTCAAGCATACTACAGCACAACACCTACCACTTCTGACTCAGAAGTCCTCTCTGCTTTGCCAAACTGTTTTAGAACAATGAGTCCTCTATGTGCGGTACAGTGGGCCATGATGTCTGAATACACACTGAGGCCTGATTCTGGCTGTAGGAGGAGAGATACTGTCTCTCGTCTGTCCCACCGCATTGGTTAAGCACTAATCGTGAAGGCCTGCTGCTATTTTCCACTGTCTGTACTCACGACTTTAACACTCCATGCACCAGCCTAGATAAGCCATTAGGAACTTAATGTGCTCAGTGGGTGAAATGACAAATTAGACCTTGTGCCTTTGGGATTTGTGTAAAGACAAATAAATGGGGGTGAAGGTTAAGAAGAGGAAGCTACATTAGGGGTAAGGGAAGTTCTTTTCTTCAGTTTATTCACCCTTTCCAGAAGTGAGTGCTGCTTAAGGTAACTGAAGAGGATATCTTTATCAATCACCTAATAGGGAAGTTTGGAAAGCCTGCTTTGACTATCCCCTGTTCAAAAGACCATCTGACTGTCTTACTTTGGCTAGTGTACAGCTTGGTTTATGCATCATACGTCATAAAAGGTACCCTTTGGACATCTTCATATTTAGTCCCATCACAACCCCAGAGTTCAGCGCTTTTTTTATTGAAAGTTTAATGAGATGAACCCAAAAAAATATTGAATATGTGAGCCGATGACAAAATATTACCATCTACAGCCATGAAACCTACAGGGTTAGAGCCGGAGGAACATCTCCAAAGTAAGGTACCCAAAGAATGTGCTGCTGGTGTTCCGATGAGCTGTGTGTGATGAGCAGATGTTCCTACCACAGCGCGTCTGTGCTACCTTTCGAAAACGCTATAACAACATATTGTGAATGTTTCAAAGAGATTGATATCAATTATTTTCTCAGTGTTACCGATTCATGTAATCCAACCACCTCTCTATCACCCCACATTTACACTACATGCATCTCCCCTCCACTCTGTTGCACACTTCACTGGCGGAACTGCGCAGCAGAGACATGACTTCAAAACCAAAGTCAACATTTTCCATGAGTTTTTATTGGTTTCTAACTCAGTGATTTTATGTTTAAAATCACCTCTCTTCTGAAATGTTAAACCAGAATTATGCCAGAACCTTGTTGATGTCTATAGAAATTGTGCAGTTTCTCTTAAACGTGCAAGTGTACCCAAACATAAGTGGGTACATGAAGACAGGTAACTTAGCCTGTATGACTAATTCTCAACCTGTGTGGATTAGAAGATTCTGCTTTAAATTCAAACTTTCTATATGCTGTGACATCACTCCACCCTGGAAAAAGAAAAGTTAAAAATTAGAATGGCATTCATGGTGTTGATTGGGCTATATACATTTCTGACAGCCACTGTCAATGTTTTCTGTAGAGGCATCAGGCCTTCGTTGCCTCAGAATAAATAATAATAAAAAAAAACATTTGTGAAGAGAAGCTTCATGTTGAAAGCAGAGGCAGATGTGATGTTTCCAGCATTCAGACTGAAGCTGATTAATGATCCTGATTTATTTGCCATTGGATCCAATCGAAGACAGATGCCAGATGTTAGGTGAATGTCACTGGACTGCTTTTGTTTTTGTGTCTGCTCAGCGTCTAGATCTCTGAAAAAGTTAAACAAACCTTCACTTTGGCTCCCCAAACCACTAACTTCTGCACGGCCACTAAATCAACCCTCCCATTGATCACTAAGCCTTCACATGCAGACAGAGTCGACACAGGGATTTATTTGAACTTGCTGTGTTATTGGCAGACTTAAAGATGTATATGGCTGAGGCTGGTGTTTGGAATGTGTGCCATGAAAGGCGGCCTCCCCAAATCAGCCCCCCATTAAAGACCTACGGTGCTGTGCTTGCAGCTGCCTTACATGTTATGATCAGTCGATTTTGTGTCAGTCAACAGTTTATCTGCTGATTGGAGTTTAATGGGGGCAGTACCTTGTTTATTCGGCCAGGGACACCCTCAGGGCAGAGATGTCCAACAGTCTACCCCCCGTACAGCCAGACATCATTTAACCCAGCGCTGACTGCCCACTTTACATGACTACCATAATCTGTCTCTGCCCATAGGACATTGGGGGGGGTAAATCTAACAAACCGTCATTACCAAAAGTGCTCTAAAGGCACCATACGTATATACACATACACACACAAAACAGGATGACGTTGTCCAGATCTCAAGCTGGCCTCAAACCAGAATCTTGCAACACTTTTCCCCACATTCCAACAAACATCGCTGTATTTTACGTATACATGTGAGGGGGGTGGGGGGGTATAACATGTGGTTTTATTTGTTCACACAATGAAATCTGTAATGTGCATTTGCACCGAGCCAATCTTTAATTTAACAACCATAAAAAAAATAAATAAATAAATACCCAGTCTACCAGCATGTGATGTAATCTTGGCTTAAACCCACCCAGGTAGCATTGAGTGTTCCGACAACGTCCTCTGAACGTTGCCCTGAACTTTTGCCAAACGTCGGCTGCAAAAGTTCAACGAGCGACAAAATGAGACACCATTAAATGTCAGGCGGGACTTTTAAAAAAAATTTCTTTAGCAAATTCAAGAAATTTTATCAAATTTGATGGGAGGATGGACAGTTGTTACAGTTCTTTATTTCTATGTGTGAACATTTTCATAAGGGTTTTATTTTCCCCCCCTTTGCAATTATTTAATATTTTGTGTGGGTCTATCACATAAAATACCAATAAAATACACTGGTGTTTGTGGTTGTACCATGACAAGATGAGAAAAAATACAATGGGTATTTACAGATGGGAAAGTGCACTGTGTCAGACCAAACTTTGGAGCTGGCATCAGTTTTTGGCTGCAGTGAACCAACAGGCACCGTAACGTCCAATAAACTAACTTAACAACATTTTATTTATGTAAGTCGGCAATGAAAACCAGAAACCTCTCCTCCGAGACAACATCTCTCTTTACTGAGTTGGAAGTCACAGCGCATCGGATTTTTCGGATGTCAGGGCTTCTTTCGTGGAAAAAGAGGAAAACAGAGCCCAGATGAAAGTTGTGTAATCTGAGTTTTACACGGGAAACGAAACGGTGCTTTCCCATCTGTTTGTGATCCCACGTTAACTCCACATCCCACCTCCTCTGCTTTTCATTGAAAGCTGGCAGGGGAAGGGATGACAGTTCAGCCTCACGCCTTCAGCTTGGTTGTTTGCCGCCTCTGACGTTCACTTGGACAAAACTGCGTCCACTTCGTTTCGCTCACCTGCAAAAAGGCAACAACAGGAAGTGGGATCAATAGGAATACATTCCTACCAGGAAAGCAAAAGTCTGGATATTTCCTAAAACTCACATCCTACGATGATTTTGTCTTCCCCCTCGCTGGCGGCATATTTCTGAAAACCAGTGCTTCAGTAGCAGTCCATTGGGACATTAAATGCACCTGTGGTGTTCAAAGGCGCGTTCATATGGATTTTATAGGTTTTTCAGTATAAAAATTCTGTTATTGCTGTAATATCTCTACAGTGACTCAGTAAATCGGCTCAGCAGTGAGCGCTGATCCCCTCTCGGTTTGCTGTATGTTTATCTTACTTTACTGCAGTATTATGAAGACTTTAATGTCCTGCTGTGCTCTCCATATGGGGTGGAGAAACATATTGGAAAAAGATTGTTTGCTAATGTAACCAGTGTATTTATGACTTAATCTAAATACTAAAAAATAGCAGAGCAAGTGTCTTACAGTGGTTTATGTTTGAACAGTTCCTGTCATAGTGATTATTTCCCTTTAAAATGGTTTCTGATATTTAAGCTTTAATATGGTTTTGGGGGAAATTTACATGACAGAACAACAAAAAGAAGCTGCAATATTACGCTTTAATGTATTTTCATAGTCTTCATGATTTATAAAAGATTCTGAATCTTTACTGAACAAAACTTTGCCCATTTTGCTTCTCTTCATACTAACTGGAGAGTGTAAGTGATCGTAAACTTTAAAGTCCTGCACAGATTCTCAACTGAATTTAGGCCTGGACTTTGACTGGGCCATTCCGACAGATACATATGCTTTGATCCAAACCTTTCCCTGTTAACTTCGGCTGTTTAGAGGCGATGTACTGCCATACCGTGGCTCGTGAAAGTATTCAAATATGACATTCCACATATTTTATGGCCAGTTAAACACCGGCTCACATGATTGATAGTTGCCCCAGCAACAGATTCTGATAGGATTTTTTTCAGAAACCCTTTATCTGGAGTGGTATTCAATAAATTAGAAACTGCATTTTGATGAGGCTGCTTGTCAGGTTAAAAGAGCCTTTTAACAATAACCACCGTGAAGCAGGTATTAAATATACTTCTCATTAAGCCCACATTTCTCTATTAAAAATGTTTTTATTGGTGTGATGTAATTTAATTTCAAATGTCATGTTTTCATTAGCTGCAAGCAGAAAATCATCATAATTAACAGAAATGAAGGCTTGAAAACACCAGTCTGTGCAATTATTCTATATAATGTGCTTCTCTAAGTGAATACAGCTACTGAAATAAATGAACCTTTCAATAATATTATAATTTACCAAATAGGCCTGTACGGTGATTTTCATACTTAGCCATCTGTCTTTTACAAAGAATGCCATGAAAAAGAAATATACCCAAGGGAAAGTGGTTTTGGGGATATTAGTGCCTTCAGGATTTCAGAGGAAAATAGGCAGACTTGTTTGAAATAACAAAAAGACAGTGATTTCAGCAGAAGATCACACCAGGAACCACTCGTCAGCTAAGAACAGGGAGTGCAGGCTAGAAATTACACAAACTCACCAAAATTAGGGCGAATTCACACCAGCCATGTTTAGTCCGCTTGCGTACAATGTGTGAATACCCAAAGGAACAAAAGAGCCAAGTCTGGTCTGCGTCTGGGTTCGGTTGAAGTGAACTTTGGCACGGTTCAAATACATATTGCAAGCCTCAGGAAGACAGAAGACCGCTCCAAAAGCAGGAAGCAAACTATATCGCAGTGAATTCTGGGTAAACACAACCAAAACAAACGTATGAGTCTAGTGCTAGCGGGAGAAATGGCTCGTGGTCGTTTGCCACAGACAAAAGTGAAATCCTACAACTGCTAAAATCTGACACTATTCCATCTTTGTTTACATTTCATAAAAACGGAAGTTGCGCTCGGTGTCTTCTTCGGAGGTTTGCCTGTCGCTTCCTTCTGTGGTTTTTGTTGCAGCGCCACTACAGGCGAGGAGTGGGGACAGGTTTTTCAAACCGCACCAGCTGAAAATGCAATGTCGCAAATTTGTTCCTAAAAGAAATGAGTCTGCAGGGCTATCAGGTGTGAACACTCTCATGGATAATAAAAGGAATGTTTCTGGATCTGTGTCTATGCTACAGCATAAAGGGTCGGTGCATTTAATAATGTTTCCAGTGAGTGTATAGCCACAAGGTGTGATTAAAAACAGAATCTCAAAGCACAGTGTCGGTAAAAAGTGAACTGACTTCAAATCAACTCTCTCTTTTTTTTTTTAATTACTTAATTTATAGTAAACCTGTTATTTTCCTCTTGAGGGAGCACTCACACAGGCACGCATGCGTGTGTTTATGTGGGGCCTGTTTTCCTTTTTGGCTTCTATTCCAAGCAGACACCTTGACTTGATCTTGTCAGACTCACTCAGGTTCAGCCAGGACATAAACAAACTGCAGTAATCAGGCATGAAGGTTAAGGGCACCGAGCGCTAACACGAGTGTCTTTATATGGGTCAGAGTGGCAGTGTGGCATCCGCGTCCCTTTGTTTCCACCGACTCACAGGACTTAGAAAACAGGGACCTCACATGCTCTTTCAAGCCTGATGCGAGGCTTATGGCAGACATGCGGCGGGGGCCGACTTGTCGTCTTCGGTGCCCGTGCCTCGTCTCGTTCTCATTACCAGGCCCGGGATGTCAGAGGGAAAGTTGGAGAGGAGACGACCCTGGCCTCCTGACAGAGAGCGAACGAGTGAGAGATGGAAATAATTACCAGCGTCTCCTGTGGAATAGGGCGTAAATTGATACACACTAAATACTGTACCTTAGGGGTCCCTCTCTGTGTCTTTCTCGTCAGATGCACGAGACAAATGAACGCATCCAGCAGGAATTAATTGGATTTGGGAGCAGTCTCCTGCACAATCCACCAGGACGGGCAAACATCCTCCCCTCTTTACCCTCTTCTGCCTCCCGTCCCTTCAGAACACACACACACACACGCACACACACACGCACACACACCCACACACCTCCTCCTCCTTTATTCCAGTCATGCCTTGCAGAAATGTCTGCCACCCCCTCCCACTCATCAACCCATCCACCCCGCCCTGATGGATCAGTCTGTGTCCCTTTACCACACACACACACACACGCTAGTGTACACATGTATACACACCAGTGCCATGCCGCTCCCCAGTGGATTGCAACCGCTCTCTTTCTCTCTCTCTCTTGGATACAGCGTTTCCATGGCAGCTACGTTTTCTGCACGTGCGGAATCAGACGAGAGGACGAGATGAAAGAAAGAGGCCACTCCTATCGATTCGCTGGCTGGCTATTGATTGGCAGTCTGCTGCGGCGGCTCGCTTACTAACGGTGAAGCGCTCCCATGCATTCATATCTCACGCGCGCTTGGCAGAACGTAAACAAATGACATCATATGCGCACGAGTTCAATAAAAGGGGGACAATGTATGTTTTCTTTCTTTATAAAACCATCTTCGGGTGATAGTTTTTCACCCAAATTATCTGTGGGTGAAAAACATTAATAATGTGGAAAAACAGCAAATAGCTAGATAAAGATCTAGGTAAATAGCTAGTTAGACAGCTAGCTGGTTTGATATCTGGCTAGTTAAATAGCTAGCTAGATATATAGATATTCATTTGAAAAATGAACTTGAATGCAGGCCCACAGGACCTCCACCGTACTTACCAGTGCATAAAAGGCGTTTTTGTTTTAATTTAATTCTCTATTTCACAACCTTGAGTGTTGTCACAAGACTAAATATTAATCTAATCTCTCCATAGCTCACACTTCCAGACTAATGTCTTGGTAGTAGGACAAAAAAAGTAAGTTTATTTCTTCTTTACTTTTAAGCATTTTGGTGACTATAGTGGAATGGTTGTTATTCCACTATAAGTAGCATCTTGGGAATCCCAAGATGCTACTTTTTTGAACAAATGGTGTCCCGAGCTAGCCCTTGTTTTAGGGGATTTCAAAACGTGTTTTGCAATGAAAAGAAAACTTTTTCTTTTAGCTCTGTTTAGAAATTAAGAGAAAACTAAACATGTTTTTTTTCCTAACAAAAGAGACTAAGATAGATTAAAAAGCCAGTCTACATATAGAGCTTTTAATGCTAAACTCAATCCACAATGTTCATAATATTATAATAAGCTAATAATGTGATGTGATGTACAGCTAGCTGTAGGTTAGAGCTCCATGTTTGTTTGTTTTTTGGCCAGAAAATTAGACATAAATAACTTATAAATAAATAAATTGAGTGTTCATACAGTCCCCAGAGGATGACCGCCCTGGGTGGAGGGCCATACTGCCCATATCAAAACTGGCACCTTTTTTCTTTTTACAGTTTTCAAATATTCAAGAAACAAAGTTCAAGAAAAACAACTTCGGAGGAGCATTGCACTTTCAGTTCCAGCTGATTTTATTTCCTTCTCGGAAGAAAAGAAAAATTTAAAAAAAGACAATCTGTACAGAGGTCTGAGAGGCAGTGATTGACCCAAATGTTGGCTGGTTTTTGAGCAAAAGACATCAAACGATCTTGGCTGAAGTGGACAAAACATGACCAAACACAACATATTGCACAAATGGGAAAGAAAAAGAAAAAAAGGACAATAGAAATTTTTTTTCCTTTCATTTTTTTTCTTTTTTTTTATAAAGGAAACTCCTGGACCACAATCATCTTCCACCAAAGATGGCCGTCCTAGTGCCTGTCGTTGATCATCATACATAAAAACACACAATCTTTGCTTATTGTACAGTCTGTTTACATAAATATCTTCATGTTATTCTTTTAAAAATCTTAAACACAACAGCTATAGCTACATATACCTGAATCTGAAATACAAATGCTATTTGCCATGCCATAATATAAAAAAACCAAACAAACAAAAATAAACAAATAGCCTGCTATACGTAGCCAACAGGTACAGAAAAAGGTTAAATACTATTTTTTGATGCAATTTGCGCAATAACAGATGAAGCACTTCAAAAACATTTCCTCCTCCCTCCAAAGTCTAGGCAAAAGTGGAATGAGTCCAGTGGTTCAAATAAAACTTATCTCCAAATATATATATATATATTAAAAAAAAAACCCAAGCACACAGAGGTATTAGCTCTATCCAAACAGTGACTCTTTATCTGGGATCTTTCACTTTGAGACTTCAGGTTTGAGTGAGTTTTGAGTGCGCGTGGACTGGAAAGCACAGTCAGGAGGAGCCTCAGCGGCGCTTTGTTTACTCGGCTGGTGAAGCTGGAGTCACTGTGCCATTTAAGAAGCATGTGGGTAAATACTGTAAACACTGTGTGAGGTCAGATTGTGCCCCCTCTGCACGTCCAAACCACCAATGTAGATGCAAACAACAATGCTGCAGGGCTGCCCCTTTTTATAGATTTTGTACAAAAATACAAGTAGAAAATCATGACACACTCAAAATCTCTTTGAAAGTGAGAGGAGTCGGACACTGGTTTTTTTTTTTGTGTGTGTGTGTGTTGTTTTTCTTTTGTTAAATAAGATACACTTCTTAGCCCTTCCGCCGCTGGATATACAGACAGGTGTGTGTATGTGTGTGTGTGCGCGCAAACACAAACGAGACCTGTACGAGAACAATACTTCTATGTATAAAAAAGTTTGGCCAGTATAAATACATCAATATATATATAGTAATATATGTACGGAGCCGGCCTAAGGCATGAGCGGCATGTGGGTTGCTTGGTGCCCCCTGCTGGCCGGGGGTCCCAAAAAAAAACAAAAAAAAAAACAATACCACTATGTTATGAAATGTCAAAGGACAGCTGAAAAAATGTGCTTGTTGTAAAGGCAATACAAACATGACATCGATTTATGGTTTCTTGGAAATTTTTGGGACTTCTTTTTACTCTTTGCCCAGCTCTTCTAAACAAAAATGTGATATTTTATATTAAAATTAAGTTGCTTAATGAGTTACCTACAACAGGTAAGACCCAGTGTTTATAAACCCCCCTCAAAAAACAACAACAAACAAACAAAAAAAAAATAGAAGAGAACTGTGTCTTTAAGAAACACTTTGTTAAAACCAGTTTGAGAACAAATACTGAGGGGAAAAAAAGCATCAAGCATGTACATTGATATGAAAGAGACCTGCTGTTGTAGTTGCTGTGCACATGACCTCAACAGGAAGCGGGCCCCCTATTAAATTCTGCCCGGGGCCCAATATAACCTTGGACCGGCTCTGTACATATTTGGAAAGAATATCTGACACAAGAACTACAAAGTTGAAGCACTAGGCAGAGAGAAAGCGCAGAACATTGGTCCTGAATTGTGCACTGAGTGTTTTTTTTTGTTTTTTTTACGTTTCTGAAGTTTAAAGTCAGTCTTTGTTTTAAATCCTGCCGTTGAGAGAGAAGCTGGTGATAGTGAATTGTGTCCTATGCGCACACAAAATGCGTAGTTACGCAGCAAAGACAAACATTTTTTTTGCCTTGTTTTACGCATTAAATAAGAAAATTCCTCCTCTTCTTGGAGAGCATGCGTGTTCATACTACAAATATTGAGTTTTGAGGAGAAGAAAAATGTCCTGAACTTGATGGTCAGTGTGGATTGGCTATATCTTAGAAAACACAACCAAACACAAGAGCTCTCCAAGTGTTCCAAAAACGAAAGAAAAAAAAAAATTCTTATCATGACTCAAAAAAT
This sequence comes from Gambusia affinis, assembly GCF_019740435.1. NCBI lineage: Eukaryota > Metazoa > Chordata > Actinopteri > Cyprinodontiformes > Poeciliidae > Gambusia > Gambusia affinis. Next base: position 21,104,535 of record NC_057881.1, read on the forward strand.
TCAGTCTCAGTCCTCATCCTGCATGGAATGAGTTAAACATCTGCAGCTCCTCTGCTTACATTCACTCCTCCTCAATAAGGAGGGCCAAAAGTGCCACAATCCAATAAATAAATACATTTTCTAAATAAATATTATATACATGATAATTTTAAGAATGCCATGATAAAGACATTAAATAAATAACATAAATATCTTTAAAGATGAATGTGAGAACAAATCTTTAAATGCACCAATAATTAAAACTGTAAATGTTACACGTTTATGGCACTGTAATAAGTTAAACTGTGACTATAACTTGCCAGCTGAAATCTGATTGTTTACCTTGCACAACAGCTCAACTGCCGACCAATCATTTTGGCTAAAGGAGTATTAGCCCCGCCTACTGACTCTGTTGGGTGAGGCTGACACAAGGTAAATTCTCCATCTGCTACGGCAGAGGATTGTGAAACGATTACAAATACCTAAATTATGTGTGGTTTTAGAAAACAGATTTGAATCCTTTTATATATTTAAATGATTCCACTGAAACAACTTAATATATCATAGATGCACTTACCTACTTATTTAACGTATCTATTTTTATTGTTTAAAATGATCACGTATATAGATTTTTATTCACCAACTTACTTATGTATTGAATTGTGGCACGTTTGACATTCCATACATCCTCCTCTCCAAATGCAAACTAAGCATTTCCTCCAGTCAAGCGCCACTGAGCGCTGTCCAAGTCTGAGCGGCGCATACCTGGGCTTCAGCGCGCACGCAGGCCACCTCTTTTTCTTTCCTTTATTCACTCTTATTTATTAAAAAGTGAAAAAATGGCGGAAATCTTCTTATCTAGACGCACAGGCTTGTCTTGTAGAGGGATAGAAGAGTTCATACGTGGGAGGGAAGAGGGGGGCTGATTCAGTAGGTGAACACCAGGTTGGAGATGGTGGACTCCAGCCACTCTCCTGAGATCATCTCGGTGACCTCCGGAGTGCAGTAGTCGGAGAAGTCGAAGTGGGATCCCGCCCCGCACTCCCCGAAGCCCCAGTCTAAGTCCCGGTCCAGCTCCGCGTCGGAGAAGCCCATCCCGCCCAGAGAGGTGCTCTCGAAGCCGGGGCTTGGGTTCAGGTCGAGCCGCTCGTCTTCGAACTCCTCGTCCGACGACGCGGAGGACACGGAGGAGGACGAGTGCGAGGCGGACGGCGTCGGGGAGGAGGCGCGTGCGTACCTGAGGCGCGCGGTGGAGCCGGGGCTGTGCTCCTCGTACAGGCTGAGCGGGTCGCTGGACTCCGCCGAGCTGCTCAGGGTGGGACTGGCCGGGACGCCCACGGAGGGAGGCCCGCTCTCCATGCTGCCCGTCCCGCCGAACACGTGGGGGCGCCTCGCCTCTCCCGAACCTGAGCGCTTCTCCGGGATCTGTCTGGCCCCGGACGCCGACCTGGATTTAAACACCGCGGAGGCGTACTCTTGCACCGCAGCGCTCTTGCTGCTCCCCTGTTTCAGCGTCCTGCTCGCGGATTTGGACGCGGGGCTCCTTTTACTGCCGCCGGCGGCTTTGGCGCCGCGCTCCCCGCTCTTCTCCCCGCGATCCGCCTGCTTGACCGCTGCGCTCCCGGACTTGACCTTCTTCCTGGGTCGATACTTGTAGTCCGGGTAGTCGGCCATGTGTTTGAGCCGCAGCCTCTCCGCCTCGCGGATGAACGGGATCTTGTCCGTGTCCTTCAGCAGCTTCCAGCGCTTCCCCAGCCGCTTGGAGATCTCGGCGTTGTGCATGTCCGGAGACTGCTCCATGATCTTCCTCCTCTCGATCTGGGACCACACCATGAACGCGTTCATGGGTCTCTTAATGTGGCCGGTCGGAGTTTTGCACCACGCCAGGTCGCTGCGCTCCCGGGAGGAAGGGGAGCCCTCCGGGACCGGAGAAGCGTCCATCTCCAGGTCCATGTCTCCCGTGTCCGTGGAGTCCCCGCCGGGGGAGTGAGCGTGGGTGCTCTCTGTGTGGCTCATGTGCTGCACCATCTCCTCCTCCAGTCTGGAAGCGCTCAGTCAGTGACAAAGTTTATGCGCGAAGAAGAGATGTGGTGGTGGGGTGGGGGGATAAAAAAAAATCTCCTCAGCTATGAGTTGGAAGCAAATCTTAAGAAATAAAAGTTCATCCAAGTTTCTTCTGTCTTTCTTTTGAGCTCACTCCGTTTTGCCTAAAGAGACTTCGAGTGTCTGAACTTTTGCCGGTGCGCCTCCCGGATCAGCTCTCAACTGCCCGTGCGGCTGAAAATTCTCCCTGCGAGGCTCAACAGTCGCCGTTGCGAGTCTCCTATGTGAGCCCGGCTGTCTACAGCGCAGCTTGTCTGTGCGGTTGAGGAACCATGTGGTTGAATGGAGCAGCTGCGCTTTCTCATAGTCTCCCCGTTTCCAGTGCGCACTGTGATATTACTGTAAACACAACAACGCCGACCTCATCGTTTTATACCCTCCTTTCGAGGCGCAGGAGCCAATCGGCGCCTGTCTCCATCCTGGTTTTTCCCTCAAACCACTCCCACTCGACGCCCATTGGCTGAATAATGATAATAAAAAAAATAAATAAATAAAAAACCCGGCTAATAATAATAATAATGTGCAATGAGGATCCGTGTGTCTGACCTCATTCCTGTCAGACTCCACTGGAAGAAAAAAACCAAGTCAGACTGAGCGTCTCATCTATATGTTTCTGTTCTCTAAAGGAACACTGTACAGAGAAAAACAGCAGCAGTAGCAAGGCTGTTAGAACTGACGAGATACATGTTAGAGAAATGAATGCGTTTCAGTTTAGAAACTTTATTAAAATGCTTTGATTAAGCAGTAGCAGGTATGTTCAAACAGATGTTCACCTGATAGGTCAGTGGTTGTGTTGGCCTTTTGGTTCTGACTCCAGCAAGAGCTCATTGAGGCAGCAGCTCAGGGTGGTGAAGTTTGAAGGGGCGACGATAAATGGTTTGAAAATGTGTGTATTTTAATGAATATAGGAACCTTAAATCTATAAGCTAGCTCTAGAATTTATGCAAGTCTGACGTAATAACAGGTCTGGTATAGTTATTAGGCCCTGGCCCTACCTCAGGGGCCCAATAAATTGACTTCTCTTCTGCCTTTGCTGTACCATTCCAACGAATAGCAGCGGCTACTAGTTAGCCACCAATTAAGAACCATTATGGAGCTGCCCTCTACTTTTTACAGTAATTTCACTCAAATAAATCAGTGATGTTCTAACTATTATACTTCACACCAACATATATTGGACATATGGAACGTCAATACAAAGTAATCAACATGCATTTTAAATTTTTCGATCCAGAATCATCTTTCCCATTTGCGTTCAGAACCTACAAGCTCCCACTGATCCGTATCTGATGAACCCGATTAACACGAACCCACCACTTTCAAAGGAGAGGAAGGAACTCGAAGGGTTTGCAAGAAAAACCCTTTCATAATTTGTAATTCGTGTCAACAGAGTCAAGTTTTATTGGTAGCTTATTAATTTCTGCTGCTTTCCTCTGAGCTGTATTGTTACCACGACTGTTTGTAAGCTTTAAGTCATGCTAGCTAACTCGACTGTAAGCTAACAGTCACGTAACCTTTCTCTTCCCCAAGTTTCCTTAAGTAGTTATAATGGTAATGGGCTTATCTGGAAGTGGAGCCCCAGATGATGATCTGTTGGGGTCTCCAATGACTTTAAGGAAAAACAGTCACCCCTCTGTTGTGTCTTGTTTGGAGTAGAATCAAGATTATCTTCATACTTTCTTTCATGAAGCAACCTGATTTGACCTCCATGTTGAAGACAGGCAAAAAAATAAAACACTCTTTTTTTCTTATTAAGGTATAAAATGTTACTGAAATAATAATAAACCTTTGAAAATCCATTCTAACCAGGTGCATGTGGAACCTTTTCCCTGACAACAGCTCAGATGTGAGGTTTCTTGGCTACAACTCCCTCGGGGTGCTGGTTTGACATTAGCATTAGCACTGTCGCTAAACTAGTCAAACCTGGATTCACATTCCTGTCCAACACGGAGGAGTTCTCCGATACAACTCTTGGGACAGCGTTTAGGTTTAACTGAGTTCATGTAGTCACATAGAACCCTCATGACCTCCTTACAGCTCAACAAAAAACACAACAATATCTTCAGTGACTTTCTTAAACAAAACAAAAAAAAACAACCAGTGTTTTGGCAGGATCAAATACCAAAATAATACATTTTAACCTGTAAAAAAAATGTTTTTAGGCAGACATGTTTGATTAAAATGAAAGAATTGCTATTCTTAATATGTCTTATCCACCAATATCCCTTATATATATATATATATATATACACACACACACACACACACATCTAACATCCTCGTCCTCCTCTACAGTTCACAGGGCTATACTTGGAACCACATTAGCTTCATGTGGATGAAGGCCAGCCAGCTAAAATTAGATTGTGTGTCATGCGTGGTGGCCGAGAAAATGCTGAGAAAACACAAAGGAGGAGGCTACAACATGTTGCGTCAGTCAGGCTCGCCGTATTATTTCAGCACGGGGCGAGCCCACCCAAACGCGAGCCGCCCATCGTGTTATTTGACAAACTGTTACGACACCGCCGCGCGTAGTGACATCACAGATGGCAGCTTAGGAGGGGGTTTAGAGGAACAGCGTGGCTGTGGGTTGCTTTTATTTACTCTCTATATGTCAGTAAATTGTGGTGAACCAGATATATGGAAAGTAATTGTTACATTTAATCTTTAAAAAAAAAAAAACAAAAAAAAAAAAACAACCTTCAATCCTGCTGCAGCTTCCAGCTCATCTCTTTATGTTAACATGCCAGTGTCATGTGAGATCATATTACAGCCTGAGTCGCTAGATGTCAGGCTAGAGCCAAATGGAGCAGGCATTAACTGAGTGTGTGTGTGTGTGTGTGCGTGCGCGTGATTGTGTGCCAACATCTCCGTCTTATGATCGGCTGCTTCTCTGCAAGTCTTGCTCTGATTCTGCAACATCACTGACAGCCAGAGTTTCTGAGGTTTACAACACCCGCCTGGTAGTCGGTGAAAACTAGAATGAACTCGCAAAAACGAAAAACAATAAACTCTTAAAAAATGCACAGTCAACCCTGTGTTCAAATAAATCAAACACAGTATTAATAATGAACTTCTTCCCCCCTGCTATATATCTGTGGCTTGCCCCAATTACAAGCATGCACCTGCTCCCGGATTAGCTTGTTATCTCCATTAGTCTTCTTCAGACAGGCGCGCGCATGGCGGCGCGCTTGCACGAGGGTTTGTTTAAACAGGTGTACTGGGTGTACCTGTAATCTTATCTGATGTGTGAGAAGCAGCTGTCAGGTAGCTTTCCACCAGCAGATGCACTGCTGGTGCTGCTGCGGAGCCCCGGCTCCCTCCGGCCCTCGTCGGGCCGGTCTCGTTGCTCCGCCTGAGCCGCGTGTTTACCCCAAACTACGCCTGCCTCCTCCTTTGTCTCGGCTCTGTTGATGCCTAAAGGGACGGTGTCACTACGAGGGAGGCCGGCGTGAACAGAGCGGATCAGCAGGAAGTGGGGAGCTGAAGAGGTGACGGCGATAGGGGCACTTCCATTTTCAATTTGCATTGCGACTGCGGCAAATTTGAAAATCGGTACATTAAAAGCAGAATTGTGGATTTTCTTTAAGTGACGGTCTGTCAAAAACATAAGACGTTTACTATCTTACACCCTTGGTGTCTGCATTTATAATAAATCCAGATTTGGTCTCTGGGGCTAAAGACAATTTAGTCCAACCGAGTGAACTTACAATGTCAAAACGTGATAGCAGTTTCTTCAAATTCAATTTTATGAACCTTCATAACTGTGCGTGTTGTTCATTTAAAAAACAAAACAAACTGATAACCATTTACATGGTAAATAGAGGCAGGAGGCATTGCATCACCAAGTATCTTCCTGTCTGAAACAAGTTCTAAGTGCAAAACATTTAAATTGTTCCGCACAGAGTACTGCTCTAACAGAGACCAGACATCCATCAGGTATTTACTCTGACAGGAAATGCTGTGCTTGTTCAGTTTTTAGTAAATGTTTCACGCAGGAAGGTATTTTGTGACGCACCACCTCCAACATGAATTTCCAGTGTAAATATGAGGCGTCGGTTTAAATAACCCAATTCAACTGTGATGATAGCGGCATAAAGTTAGCTTAATGTGCTGTTACTTTAAGACCGCTGAGTGTCACTTTGGTCATGGCACTTCCTGGTCTTCAGAACTAACTAATCTAGATTTATTTAAACAAAAGACTGCTTGTTGTTTATTACATTTTTCAGTTAACGTTCATTGAAACTCTCCAAACATTGTTAACTCTACTCTACAACTTCTATGCATGTGAAAAGAAGGGAATCATTTGCTGGTTTAAGATGTTTAATATGCAGTGTTTTTTTTTTTTAATAAAAGAAATATGAATGCCTAATATGTGATTGACCCTCAAGAAACCTGAGTATTTAATGAGAAAGCAGCATGTGCTTCTTCCCGGGGGCAGAGGGAGTCGTAGTTTATTACAAGTCGGGCCTTCACGACCGTGCTGGGAGCAGAGAGAAAAACAACAAACCAGAAACGGGCGAGAGAGTCATCCCAGCGTGTCGTAAAGCGCAAGTTATGAGATTAGGAGCCTGGAGAGCGAGGGAGAAAAAGAGTCCGCGTGTCGGCGAACGGAGGGTCCCGTTACCATGGACTCGCCCTTTTTCAACCGCCTCAAGAGTGACGCGCCGCTCTGACCTGGCCGCCCGTCATCCCGAGAGGTTGCGCAACAACGAGGCCCTTTGTGCCTCTCCTGTTCCGCTGGGCCTTAACTGACTTGGAGCTTTTCCAAGAGTTTGAAAACCAATGGGAAGTTCCCTACACCCTGCAGTTAAACAGAAAAACTGACGACTAAGCAACAATTTGCATACACACACACACACATAGAGACACACTCGTGTTCGCACACTTTCATCGCCGTGCCTGTGACTCATCCTCAGGCAGTCTGTCCCCTCTGTGTTTTGTGTGAATGTGGCAGACAGTACAGGTGGCCATCTCACCATGTCACCCACCTACTGCTGTCCAGCCCTTATACAACAGCACCAGTAATCGGAGCTATTTTTAAGCTGCAAACGAGACATACAGTAATACTTCCCCATGCTTCTCTTATCACAAAAAAAGCGGATGAAGACATTAGGGAACTGACTTTCTTCCTCCTTTAGCAAGTTTTTCAAATAAAAGTAACCCTATACTTCAATAAGATCTACTATTCCACAAATGTTTCCAGTTTATTCCCATTGAAGGAACTTTTTAAACTTTGTTTTGCCTTAGTTTGGCCATTTCTATAAGTCTAAAGAGTTTGGACGCAGTTTTCAGCTTTCTTCAGTCCCTTCCTTCCTCTTTCTAGCACTCAGTCCTTTCTTCTCCTCCTAAAATAAGAGAGAAAGATTACAATGAGACACAGAGAAACAAATCAAAATCAACACATGTAATGTGAACTAAAAGACGGCGAAAGAAACGGTACAAATGATGAACGGCAAGCAGTTTCGCCGAAGAAGTTCTCGCTCGTATTCCGCAAGAACTCGAAACAGAAAACGGGGACGACAGCGTCGCGTGGAGTCCGATACGGGCAAGAGGATGAGGTGCGGTCGGGTCGGCGACGCCACGCCCCAGGAATTCCTCCCCGTCCACCCCCAACCCAAAAAAAAAAAAAAAAACAGAGTTGCCACAGATTCTGACGCAGCAGGTCACACGGTTGCCATGTCACGCCGAAGCACACGAACGCCTAAAAACACACACTGAAAGTTGCAGGGCTGTTAACACACCGTCACTGAAGTACAGGAGTACCACCGCAGGACCCTGAGACGCTGCAGAGACAAATCCAGAGCACAGACAGACACACGGAAACTCCCTCACAACACACACACTCCAGTCAGACAGCCTCGCAGCAGCTGCACTCTGAAACATTGTTCAATTTTTCCTTTTTTTTTTTTTCTTTTACGGGCATTGTCTAAAAGCCAGAGAAGGGAGACGACGGAGCAGGGATTGGACGCGCAGAAGTCTTTACGTTCTACGGAGGACCCCGGAGGAGACTTTGGACGTTCAGCCTTTTTTGGGGGGCACGGGACATCTGCCGAACGGAGACACTGTACGGAGAGACACGGCGAAGGAAGTATACCGTATGAGACGAAAGAGCGAACGCCGCACTTCTCTTCGTCCTGGTGTTTGGGATTTTGGTCGCTGGGTTTTGTCTTTCTTTGCAAAAAAAACAAAAAAAAAAAAAAACGGCGACGGCTGCAACTGTACAGGATCTGGGGGAGAATCATAATGGCTTCGTGATGATTAGGTCAGATTCTGAATGTGGATAGGATGGAAGGCGGTAGGAGAGCAGTGCATTGAAGGTGTGTGTGTTGGAAGAAGAGGGGGTACGATGGCGTCACATGAACATTTTACCAGAAAACCTCTCGTAGCGACGACTTTAATGCCGATTCTCCTCTTAACCTGCTCCGTCTTTACCGCCACTCTGCCTCTCCATCTCATTCATTTGCCTCTGCAGCACATAATGCAAATAACACATACTGGCTAAGCTTCTCAAAAGTAAACATACAACCCTCCCCTGACACCCTCTTCGCCCTTGTGGATGGCGCATCCTCCTGCAGGGCACGTCGGGTCAGTCGGCGCCGGTTCTTGTCCTCCGCTAGCCTGGAGAAAGTCGTCCGCAGCCAGGGCACGAAGGCGGGGATGGCTCTGATGCTCTCTGCAGCTCCAGACAGGCTCCAGACGCACTGACCTACATCCGCCTCAGTCAGACGGAGAGAGACGGAGAGATGGAGAGAGAGAGAGAGAGACTGAGAAAGGAGGAGAGTGATGAGGTGGTGGGGTGGGGAGGGAGGCAGGAGAGGATGGGTGGGAATGATGAGGAGATGGCTGAGCAGGCAAACTGGTTGGGAGGCTTGGTTGCACATTTATCGAAACCACAAAAAAAAAAAGAAGGAAGGCAATATCTGAGGAGGAGGAAGAGGATTAAGTAGAAAATATTTTTATAACCGACCCTCTTTTTCATTTGATCGCATTTCGTCCTCACCTTTTTTTTTTTTTTGCTAATCTGTATCCTCGCCTCACTTCTACCCTCTGCTCCTGGCTCATCCTGCCTTCATCTGTCAGTTCGGTTTGATTTCCATCACGCGCCATCCGAAACGTCTCTCTCTGTGGGAGGATTAGTTCGTCTCTGGCTGCCTGCTTATCAGTCTGCTCTGGCTTTCGGCTATGGGGGGAGGACGGGGATGAGATGAGGCGGAGGAGTAGCAGGAGAGGGAGGAGAGAAGGTGTGTGTTTGTGGAGGAAAGGTTTCGGCGTGTCTCGCGGCGTTGGTTGTGTCTGCGGACGCGCTGTGCCGCAGTCTTCTATCACAGTTTAGGTTTCCTAGCAAAGCATAGGCTTTGTTGCTTGCGATGTCCTTGATTGCATTGACCACCTGCTTTCCTCGTGCTCCCAAAAGCCTGCGCCGGGATCATTTCTCCCAAGTGCCTGAATTGACACTTAACACGGATCAATACTAATAGAGAAACAAATACATCAGGCTAATGTTCCCGTGGCTCCTCGGAGACCTTGTGCGGTATCGGAACACTGTCTCTAAAGAAACGTGATGTATTCGTCCTGAGGTGAACATGTATTGCTTCTGTGAGGGTTGGAGAACAAAGACACTTCATCACAAGCTACAATACAGTCCAGCAGGGTCTGTCTGTCGTTTTAATGCCGCTGACTCAAAAAGACGCCGCCTGAAGACGTTTAAAGCTCTGGTCTAGATTGTCTTCTGAAACTTTCTGTTCCTTGCAGCAGGTTTCCAGTTCATCCACTATAAAGACTAAGTCCACTCATGCATAGTAGGAGAATGGGTTTCTGTCAGAGAGATTTAATCTGTCAGAAATGTATGGAATTGAATTTAAATTTGTCTGTATGATTACGCTGGATTGATCTGATTACGTACTTGCCATCCACTTTCTAAGGTACACCTTGTTATTCTTGGGTCTGTCCCCCTGGAATTGCGTTGCCTTCCTACACAAGCTCAGATGGTTCTCATACTTGGCCAAGAGGAAGTTTATGCCACTGTTCAAACTTGGTGAGCCTGCATTGCCTCAGTTCTTTGTTGTCAGTGGACAGGATTGTGACCTGGTCGGGTCTCCTGCTGGTTTAGTCCATCTCCTTCAAGGAGAAACGGTTGTAAGGATTAGTTATTTGAACTACCATTGTATTCACTGTCTTGTTACTCTTTTTACTTTTCTCTTTCAGCGGCAACTACAATGCCAAAGTCACTAAAACCTCCTTCCCCTACCTTTCTGATCCGCAATGTGTATTTCTGGACATGAATCTGAACTTTTTTACCTTGTGAACTGCTTTGCTGGGACAATTGTCTTAAATTGCTTTTACTTGAATAAACTGAAAGAAACTAAATGGCTGACCCTTTTTTTATTTCAGAATTCACCCATATTAATGAAGCATAACAGACACAGTGGGAAGCTTGTTGAGATACCTTGAGTTTTCTGTGTTTCATTTTGATAATGGTACAGGACTAGAATTGAGTCTCAGATATTTGGACTAAGCTAAGCGAAGTTAAGCTAAGCTAAGCTAGCCACTCTGAAATTCAGCACACAGATTGTCTAAGATCATGAAACCCCCAAGGTATCAAAATATTTTAGCACAGAAAATCTAGTTTAATAGTTAGGACGTTTTGTTTCCAAATTCTATAATTTCATTCTATAAATGACTCGGTCATTTACAGAGCATTGGTTTTAGTACCTCGTGCTCCAGATAAATGGAATCTGGAGTGTAATTCTGTGCTGTGAAAAACATGAACTATGGCATTGAGAGTCGCCATTGGAAAATTCTCTGATTTGGTTCGATGTTAAAGATAAAAAAAAACAAAAAAACAAAACATCAAATCAGCTTAAATTGAAAATAAAGCAAGTATAGACTAATTCCTTCATTCAAAATACGAAGGAGTTGTTTTCTTGTGTTTGTTGACAGTCATAAAGCTTTTTATCTACAGCTTGACTAATTTCCATTAGTATCGGCAATATACCAACGAGTACAACCAGCGTAAGAGGAAAATGAAAGTAACAGAAGCTCTCATATTGCCTTCAGTGGCTCAAGGCCACACTTTGCCAGAACTTAATTGTTGGTCTTGGAGAAAGCAGATGACAGAACAATAAGCACAGGTGCAAAAAGTGCTAATCGGGACTTGAAGATGCCAGGGTTTCAGCACCACAGGATTCTTCACTAAGTGGAAAAGTAACGGAGCAGCAATAAACATCGACGCATTTTGATTCACACGTTTACATTTTTCTTATAGGTGGTGATTATAAAAATAAATCTAAAATGTGGATGTCAAGTCTAAAAATCAGTGCATGTGTGGAGGATAGTGATACTGGTCTGGACTTCCTTTCTTCCCAGTGCTGTTGAGGAGGAAACTTATCAGGTCCAGATGCAAAGAAAAGTGGGTCACCACACTGAACATGTGCCAGACCCTATACCTCCCCCTTAAAGTGGAGAGACCCCATGCTTATACTAGCCTGTGTATTTACACTTGCCAAGTCGGACCACCTCACCCCCACACAATCCCAAAATAGCAAAGAGCAGACCCAGAAGGAGCGCAAATTTATTTGCCTCCATCTGGTTTTTATCTTAAATCTGTCTTTACATCCCAGACTGCATGCTTAGCTCTCCTACAGTCAATCTTACGCTTGTAGTGTATCTATAAGGGAAGTTCACTCCGCCTTTCAAGACTTTTCTTTCTTTCTTGAGGTCCAATTTGAAATCCTAACGGTTAAACGTTTAAAACTATCAGTCTGTCGCAAATTATAACCATCTGCAGGCGAGGAGGTTCGAGCCTCAGATCTTTTTGATGGGGGAGCTTGGAGGCAAACGCAGCCGCGCACTAGAATGGATTTTACTTTGATTTCATGTGATATGAAGTGGATGGGACACGGATGCACGGCTTTCAAAACACTTAACAATTAGAAGTTGGAAAATTGTGGCTATGAATATGTATTCTGCTCCCTTCACCACAGGTTCCCTAGTAAAATGCAGCTGCGTTGTGAAGGACTCTGAGGTTTGTTAAAGAACATTAGTGCATTAACAGTACCATGAACACCAAGGAACACAACAGGCAAATCAGAGAGAAAGTTGGTGAAAGGTTTAAAGCAAGGTTATGTTTGAATCTGTAAGTTAATGTTTTTTGGTGTCTGGAAAACAAACTGTTTTTAAAAAAAAAACAACCAACTCCTAATTGTCTAGTTGCACTGGAGACGCAGTGCGCCGTTACCTAACAACCCCAGCTGAGCTCCAGCCTGTTGGGTCAACTGGATGTGCTGTATAATGGCTGGTAGAAAAGACAAGAGTTTTGTTGTTGACTAACCATTCAGAAACCTCTTGCTGCATTCTTGCTGGTTGTGCAGGAGGCTCTACTTCTGCTTTTCAAAGATGTACTGTTGTATAATTGTCCATCCGTTTGTAGCTACTTTCACGTGCGAACGTAAACTTTGGGTTTGAATGACATTATGACAAAATGACATTATTTAATAATGGTTTTGTGCAAAAAATTTAATGAATATGTTTTGTACAGCCCACAGACAGATGCTAACCTGTACAAGGAAGCACAATAGGTCACATTTAATCACACAACACAGAACCATAATCACAATAGAACCATGGCAACTCTGGACGAGATGAAAACATCTACATCCAAAGGGTTGAAAGGATGATGGACGAGCCTCAATACTAGACAAATTTTAGACTTTAGAAAATCCAACCGAAAAGACTTGAAAACAGCAACTAATAGATGCTCCTAGTATAACCTGACGAAGCTGGAAGAGGCACGCCTAAAAGAACGCGAAGCTGTAATTGCACTAAGTGTTTCTAGAGAAATGCTAGGATATCTTTAGTGAGATAACGAGTTGTTAACCTCAGTTTCCCATCAGAATTGCTCAAAGCTTGGGGCAAACAGCTATTTATAAGCATATATGTATTTTTGGCCAGGGTAGCTCTCAAAGGCCTCATGGAGTTTTCAAAGTGCTTGCCCAAAGTGACCTCCTTCTCAGAGAGGGAGAGAAAAAACAAACAAACAGCATGCAACCCGGTCAAAATCCGTGACCCTTTTTTTCCCCTTTTCATCCTGTTGCCTTCAGCTTCTTTCTTTTGTTCCCTCGGTTTAACACTTTAAATGTAGTGACAAACAATGCTTCTGAAAGCAGAATTGGAAAAAAAAAAAACCCGCCGATTTCTAGACAAATCCAGTCCATGTGAACACTCGGGAGTGGACAAGCGGACCCCAACGGCCCGGCCGCGGCCGGTTCAAATGATTAGAGTGGACAGCGAGTGTCAGGCCATGGGGCAAATCAGCTGTGCTGTGATGCATGAGCCGCCGGCCGTCTGAGGAGGCCCCTGTGTCTGCTCCCATGTCCTACACATGGGCAAGTCTCTCGCTAGGCCCACGGTGGATTGCATTGATCCGTGTCCAACGGTTGGCCACAATTCAAGCCAGAAATGTGGCAGCAGCACCCCTAACAGGGGGTACTCTGACTTGGGCTGTCGTTTACTCCATGCTGATGTATTTGTGGTTTTTTTTAATATAATGAGTAGCGCTGGAAAAATGTGTCACGATACAAGATAAGTACAACATGAAACTGCTACTGCGCTTGTTGCACAACAGGTTGTCGCTAGGAAACCAAAGAGAGAGTGAGTTTGAGTCCTCCAGCCTTGCTTAGCTAGCTGTAAGAGGTTGAGAGGCTACAGCCTTTCCTCTGCCTACATCCCCCAAAATGCTGGGTGGTTATTGATTGGAGTTCACTAAAATGATCAACACTCCATCAGGCGTATTCCCAATTACTATTGATCACGCATCTATTGTGATAGATATCATTATTGTTGTTTCGCCCAGCCCTTTTGTCCAATTTTCCCAAAACCGAAGTGGTGCAACCGTGTCATGACCTTTGGCATGGCCACTCCAAAACATTGTCTTTGTTGCCCTTGTGCCACTTTGTAGCTGATTTGGATTTAAGCTTTGGGTTATTGTCCATTTGGAAGACATGTGGTGCAAAAGCATTAACTTCCTTTCTTTATTGTGTGATCTGATTTGCGAAATCAATCAGTTCCTCCTGCCACTAAACACAGCAAGACGATGCCACCCCACGGTTACGTTTGTAAGCTCGCCTCTTTTCCCTCTACATCTAAGATGACAAACACTTGAATTTTATTCTAATGAGAACACAGGACATTTCTTCAAAACATAACATACTTGTTCTGGTGAGTATTTGCCAACTTGAGTCCAAAACCTTTAAGTTGGTTTTGGACTCATAGCCTCTTTCTTTCTTTCCCAATAAGAAACCGGAGTTGTGCAGGTCAACAAATCTGATCCTGATACCTGAGTAATAAAAACATCTAAACTCAGTCTTTCATTTCACATTCAGAAATATGTCGTACAGTCCACTGTTTTTGAAAAGAAAATGTTTTTTTTATACATAATTTGCTGTATGTGTCACTGGATCCAAGAGGTTACAATCTTGTCATAATAGAGGCTGCAACACATAAAGATGCATCTAAACATCCATCAAACTCTGAACCAAAGCGCAAAATCTGTGAATAGAATCTTGAGGTCAGTCAAGATTCACAGCTTTAATGCTGACTGCTCACAAATACTCGACACACACACAAAACAAATTCCTTTAATCTGACATGCCAGATGGTTTATATCTGTCTATCACTGTCATAAATAAACTTCAAGCAATAAAATAAAGAAAGCACTGTAAGCACTAGTTCATATTGACCCAGTCTGACAGAGGAAAAAGAAATAATAATAATATCATAATGATCCAAAGTTCTCAGGGGATTCCACAAATAGAAACTTTCCAGAGGGAAGGAGGAGGAGGAGGAAGAAGAGACAGGGTGAGGAGGGTTCAGACAAGAAAAAAGGCTTGTCTGTGTTTGTCACCCACATAGTGTATGTGCGTGTTCATTTCTTTGCAGTTGTACTTTACACTTGCTGAATGCTTCTGAGCGTCAGTCTCTTCTCTCTGGGCTCTTTGTTGCTTATAGCCCAGGCAGTCTTATCTAACTAGGCCTCCTGAGACAACCGGAGACAGAGTGTGGATGGTGTGAAGCTGGAAAGCAGGAGAACTTGTGAGCGTAGCGGAAGAGCTAAAAGTCACACGAACCGCCAAGTTCCTCACGTCTATTTTAATGAGTCATACGGTTTACGTTAGCCTTAAAATGCTGTTTTACATTTCTTTTTAAAGTTCTGAGCAAGTTTACTGCAACCGAGCATACACAAATTTCCAAATAAGTTATTTGTTCCCTTTTGCAAACTGCTAAAAGGGTTTGCAAAAGTTTGCTAAAGGGTTTACTAAAGTGCTCAGCTAACTTTAGCTTGTTTCTTTAACTTTTCTGGTGCAACTCCTTGATAATTTGACTTGTAGCATATTTCAGTGCGCTTCTGGCTAACCGTTTGTTTCATAAACTTAGCTCTCTACCTTGTAGCAGTTTTAGCAGATGTTCCCCTTCAACAACAGCACAAACCAGGGAGCGGCAGCAGCCAGTACACTCTCAACATAAAAAAAAATGCTTCAGTTATAATTAATTAAAATTATGCAACTTCAAAAAAAAAAAAAAAGGAGATCATTTAGAAACATTTATGTTGTTAGTAGTTGACCTTTAGACAACTTATAAAGCATGAAAAAGTGTTTTCGGGGTGACAGCTAAAGGGATTACTGTATTGATTTTGAGTAATTAATTATGTAGATTTTAACTTGCTAAAAATTTTAAGGCAATTTATCAAAAAAAAATTTTTCACACACAAAAGTCCCAAGACGGAACCTTTGTACTCTGTTTCTGGTACGCCCGTAAATCCACCGCACAAGCGACATCCACAAACAGCTATGGACGACAAAGCCAGCTCTCTTGGGCCAAAGCGGGTTAATATTTGCTTCGGAGAATTATTTGATGGGACGATGGAAAATATTACTGTTGTGTGCAAGTTGTGATAAAAGGAGTTAGCCTATCAGTGAAGCTTTTCTAGCCTAAAATAAAATCCAAATACTAAACATGTTGCAGCTAGCACAAACGTCCACAATGCTGATATCAACCCCCATGTTTCCAACAAAGTATTTTTTTCGAATCAGTTCCGTTAATAATCAGGGGTTCCTGAAACACTTTGCACAAATCTGATGGCTGAATAGCCGACATAACAGTTAAAAAACAATAAAAAACTTTGTTGTTGAGCTTATATGTCTATTTATTCAATAATTTAGCAGCAAAACGGGTTTTTGAATTGAAAGCGTTGCTTACGTGTCGATAAACAGTTTGTGACTAAAATGTGATTAATTATTCTATGTGTGTGTGTGTGTGTGAGCGCCATCACATGTGGATGGCTCCAAATATCTGCACCGTGTTCCCACCTCCCTGTGCTGAGCTGATCATTTATGCTAATGCCACACTACTGTGCCACAATGTTGCCCTGGCATCACATTACTGGAGCGTGATGTTCCCTGCTCCGGGGCCAAAACTCCCTGTCTCCCATTCTCCTTATGTGTGTGTTTCCTTCAAATCTGTTTGCAAACTGCTGAGCACAAGCCAGGGAGTGGGTTCACACTGGATTAGCTCTGAGTTGGCTAAACACCAGATCGTAACGATAACAGTGGTTGTGTGTGTGTGTGTGTGTGTGTGCGCGTGCGTAATGGATGTGTGTGCGCGTGCGTAATGGATGTGTGTGTGCGTGTGTGCAGTGGAGGGGAAGGAGAGCCTGGGCAGCTGATATCAGCAGGAATAAAGGAAAACACTGATAAGGCTTTCTCGGCATCTGCAAACAGCAAATGCTAACGACGGTTAGATGCTAACGAACAGCGACCCCGTTTGTTGACCTTTTACGATAAAATATTGTTTAGAGTAAAAACAACGGAGATAACGGAAGATGCGGCTCCTTCAGCTGGAAATAGACCAGCTTTCCTATATTCTCTTCCTCCCACCAGCTGAAAGCCAGGACATGTGGGAGGACACCGTCATCTTCGCTTTCCCTCCTCTCTTCTTGTGCTTCTCTACTCCCCAGCATTAAACTCATAAAGATCGGGCTCCAGCCCTCCGTTTCGTGGGAGGAGAAGGTGAATCCGTGAAGGGTTTCGCCGATTGATGTCGATGCGCTAAACTCAGAGGGTTGCGTAAAAACGCTCGCCGGCGCGCGCTTTGTGCAGAGCGCCGCGCAGATCTCCTTCTTCTTTTCACGGGCCTCCATTGATGTGGCTTGTTTTACCTGGGAAATGACACGCTAATCCCCCAGCCGAGCACCAACAGGGAGAGGAGGTGAGAGCTGTGGGGGCGCGAGGGGTGGACCTCCTGTCTGTCACCTAAAGACAAACACAGCTGCCTCACAGGCGAGCCAGGGGAAGAGGAAAAAAAGGGAATGCCAAGCGATCTCCTGTAAAGCCTTTTACCAGGAAGGGAAATGTAGAACAGAACTAAAGAGGATCCCGAACATCCTTACTGACACATGAATCGTGGTACGGGATTTATGGCACTATACTTTTTATTAAAAAAACAAACAAACAAACAGACAAAAAAAATCCCCAGTAGAGCATCGCTAAGGGGATTGGCAGCCTCTACCTACCAATTTGGAAATCTGCTCATGGTATAGAAAAGAAGCCAGATGCTCTGTCTGCAGTGAAAACAGAGAACCGGTGTCCTGAAGAATGTTTTGGCTGGAACGAAAAGCCGTTTTCAGGACTGGAGCTAGCAATCCAAAAAGTTAACCTAGGGTCAACTTTGTCAGATAATTCTGGTTCGGTCAAACGCCTGCAGTGGGAAAGGTAGTGACGTCATCTAGTTTACTTAGAGATCGCTTGGCTGGCGCTAATTACTCTGCTTGTAAATCTTTCGGTCACAGTTCTACTCTGTTTGCTAGTTTTTTTGGCAATTCCTGGCCAATCTGAAGTAGGACTTTGGTGGAAGTTAAAAAGGAAACTAAGCATTTCTTGAAAAAATGAAAAAACATAGACATTTACCTGACAATATGACAGATTGAATGTTGCACGGCTGCATTGTTCTACTCTGGCTTCTGCTCACGGTCCAAAATTAATTTATTTTTTTTAAGGTTTTATTGGCTCCAGTGGCCTTTATTTGATAGTTAATTGACAGGAAAGTGGGTAATGAGAGAAGGGTGAAGACATGCTGCCAAGGTCGCCAGGCCGGGAATCGAACCTGCGACGGCTGCGTCGAGGACTAAGGCCTCCTTATGTGGGTTGTGCTTAACCCCTGCGCCACCACAGCACATCCCCACGATCAAAAATTTTGAATGCTAGCTTCACTGGGTGAAGTAGACTGTCCTTTGGAGTGGGTGTGTCCGATTCACAAAACCAGTTTTCAGCTAACTCATATCTTGCTTGCTCCTTCTTGATGGAGTAGATTGCTAATATGCTAAGCTAACTAGCTTGGGTTTTCTTTCCCCCGTTCTCATGCGACTGCTCAATAAGTTAGCTCCTAATATTTTTGATGCGCTTCTGGCTAACTATTTGTTTCAAAACGTTAGCTGTTTACCTCGAACTGAGTCCATTTTTTTTCCAATTTTGTGTCATCTGCAGCGTAGATGATGTCTGAGTGTAGACTAAAGTAAACAGAGTGTTAGCCAGCAGTGCAACTTGCTAAAAGAAGGAAAAACAAAAAAAAGTCAAGGTGAAACCAAAAAAGAAAAAGAAAGCAAGAGTTTAGGGTACAGGTGTCCAATTGAAAGCTTTCTAATAAGATCAAAGGGCCACAAAAATTAAACTTTAAGATCATAGTTGTACACTTAGATATTATTTTATCAGTCAAATCAAATTAGTTTTCATTTGTACAGGACCAAATTACACCAATGTGAGAAGATGTTAAAACAATGTTTATATTTTAAGACGTTCTAAATGAAAGCAAAGAGCAAACTAGAATACGTCTACGGTTTGTTAATAGGTAGTTTTATCAATACCTTCTGCCACAATTGGCCATTTGAGGAAATGTATGATGTTGATGTGGTCCGAAATGAAAATAAATTTGACATGCAAGACAAATGAAGGGCAATCTGGAAGGAAACTTGTTTGAGTAACCAGAGCAGGTTGAGATGATCCCATATATATATTTTCTTTTTAAGGAAAACATCATGAATACTTTCGCGAGACAGTAATTCCCAGTTTGTACCCTTGAGTTAAATCCCAAAAGCGTGATGCGGATTCTCCCAATTATTCCTACAGGTCACTATAAAATAAAGATTAATTCAAACTCGTCATTAGAACGCTGAGGCGCAGTGACACTAATCAGAAAAAGGAAGTTTTTAATCTGTGATAAAGACAGCAACACTGGCTTTCAAGGGTAACTGAAGGCATTCTGTATGTCTTTGTCACCCTCAACCACACACACACACACGCACACACACACACACACACACACACACACACACGCACGCACATGTAGCAAACACTCATCTTTATGTGAGAGGGTGGAAAGAAAGACCTCGAGTCTGTACCAAATCCCTAAAAGCTGTCATTGGCTTCAAACGCAGTGGATTCTTCCCAGTGAGTGCTTCTCCTTGTGACAGTGTTTTCTGTCTTTATCTTTCCATAGGGCTTCCTGTCTGATTCGGCCTCGAAAGTCCACAGCGCTGCTCTCTGATGCTAATCCAAAACAAACATACTGAAAAGCATGCCAGTCGTCTTTTGTAAACGCAAACCAATGTTGAGATGTGAAGTCTAACGAAGCTTCTCGCAGCAGCCGAGCCGATTTAAGCGCAAGCTGAATATTAAGACGGCACGAGGAGAAGCCTGTGCGCCAAGTGCAGTTTGCGTCGCTCCGCGCCCAGTGATCGCTTACCAGTTTAAACAGTGCATTAATTTTCATGAATGCATGTGTAATTTATGAGTGGTGTGGGACCGCGCGCGTCTATCAGTGTCAGGGTGACATGTGTGGGGCGATAATCTATTCTGTGACCCAAATTTATGTGTTGAAAGGAAGGCTCCCGAAACCGCACCCCCTCCGTAAAGCTCCCCCCTTAAACCCTCCCAGAAATAAATAAATAAATAAAAAAGCCCTCCCATCCGATTTCACAGCTCATCACTGTCAGCGCCGTATCGTACTGTATGTGGGTCTGCGAAGGGAGCGGGACTGATAAAAGAGCCGAGTTATCCATCTTATCCAGAGGAGATGTTTTTTTTTTTTTTTTTTGAAAAAGAACTCTGATATTAATAAATGCATGAGAGCCAACAGAGAAAGTGAACATTCTGCAGCTTTGACAAAATGAGAAAAATAGAAAAAGAAAGGAGGTTTTGGGCGGGGTTGTGGGGAGGGGATGGAGGTGGGGGTAAGAAACGCTCCTTGTTAGCATTCTCTCAGACGCCGCGTGCGCTAGGAGCTACGTTCTCAATGAAAGTCGTATTATCCATGGTCAGCTCCTCTATCTATTATTCACAGCCCTGTGAGAAACACTGGTGGCAAGATCAACGGCGAGTCACTTATGATATATCCCGGAGCAACCGCGTGCTATTCATGTGCAAAGAGAAAGCTTAATAACTGCGGCTGCAGATGGCAGGAGAAGCCAGGGAGGGGCTGCAAAGTTGGCAAAAGCTTTTGGAGGCACACGGCTTTGATTTGATTTTATTCAGCGCCAATACGGATTCAACACAAACCGGTTTAAGAAAGAGGAGGGGAGGGGAGAGGCCTGTTTTGATGTATAATTCAATAACAGGTAATGCTGGGGTATTATGCACTGAAGCTGTTTAATAAAGTAGAGTTGTATTTGTCCTTTTTAGGGTGGGTTGTTTTTTTTATCATCTAGATTAATGTACAGCTGACTTTAAAGACAACAAACAACTTCAGAAGCTTACCGCTTTATTGAAAATTCACGACATAAGCATCCGCGCCGTGATGGCAGATTGAGGAGTCATGTCTGAAATGTTAATCAATTCATGGGAGGGGGAGGGGAAGTTGCTGAGTGTTGATCTGTAATACGACAAAACACCTTGACTTTGATCCGCGCCATGTGTAATGAACGCCCGGGTGGCATTTCAAATGCAAATTCTCCGTTGTGTGCGTGGGCTTGTTAGATAAGATGTTAACACGATGGGCTTCGAGACTGGACGGGGATGCTAGCTGAGAAACGTACCTGTTTTGTTTTTTTCGTATTGAACATTCTATCATATGACATAAAAACGTTGGGTTATTCACTTTAGCGCAAACACTGACTTTATGTGGCTGGGGCAAAAGTTGGGAGTTGGTAGCATTGGGTAGTAAACTGTGAGCTTGTTTGTTGGATCAGTGTGATCATTCTTCACAAACTGCTGTTAAAAAGGTAACCAATGACAGTTATGGCAGAGACTTTAGCGAGGTCATATTGATTACATCAATTTTCACAGGTTAAAAAAATGAACACAATTAATCCCATTTTTTTCATACAAAAGTCACCAGCCGGAACCTTTATATTCACTTGTTTCTGGTACACCCTTAAATCTGATGGACAAGCAACATCTATAGACAGCTCCAGATGCCAGTGGGCATCTCTTGACCCCACTGGCTTTCAAGTTTTTCTTTAAAAAAACGATTTAATTGGATGTTGGAAAAGATTATTGTTGTGTTCAAGTTGTACTAAAAGGAGCTAGGCTATCAGCAAAGCTACTGTTTGGACTATCTCTTACGGCTTTAATGATAGGCATAGCTGTAGGAGAACATGTTTAGCTGCTGAAAACGCGAAACATGTTCAAACACGTTGCAGCAGCACAGACGCCCCCAACGCTAACGTTAGCATCCACTGTTCAACAGTTTGAAAAAAAAATTTTTTTCCAAAGAAGTTCCATGAAAAGCCAAAGGTTCCTGAAACAACTCAACACTGAACAGCTTCAATAGCACTCTGCATCAATCTGAGGATTGAATAACTTAAATCAGTGTTTCCCAACCCTGGTCCTCAAGGCACACTGCCCTCCATGTTTTAGGTATTTCCTTGCTTCAGTGCAGCTGATTTCAATTGATGACTGATTAACAGGTGTTTGTTGAACTGCAATCAGTTGAATCAGACACATTAAAGCAGGGAAACCTCTAAAACATGTAGGACAGTGTGCCTTGAGGACCAGGGTTGGGAAACACTGACTTAAATAACAGATTAAAAACAAAACATATCTTTGTTGTTGAGCTCACATGTCTACGTGGGCAAGACGAAACTCTGGAAAAGTACAGGAGAGACACCAGTGACTCCACTCTCTAGCCAATCAGTGACCAACACTCTTCTGACGTCACGTTTTCAGCCCGACTTGGCAGACTTTGAACCCCTTTGAAGTAGGTTCTAAAGTCCAGGCCGTCACCCTGCCGTCATTACAACTAGAAAGCTCGTATAACCAAGTCAAGACCAGCCAAACCTGGCTTAGTACATGCTAGTTGGAAAAAACCCACCGATCACGACGTATCCATCTCCTATAGAAGATTACAACGGAGATAAAGGTCAAAGGAATGAGATGTTCTCCTGTTTCTCAATTTTTTTTAAAAAATTTCTCACAAATTTATACCTCAGGAAATCCCGGATTTTTAATTAGGGCCTTGGAGAAATATTAAGAAAAAAACATTAAAGCATCACACTGAAAAACACCTCAGTCACATGCATTTTGGTTGCAGATGCGTAACAGCAATTATCGCCCTGGTATTTTCTATTAAAACACCCACAGTGGCAGCATTGGGATGCCAATGTGTGAATCAAATATGTTTGATTTAGAGGTATCCCATTCTTTGGATACAACTACCCACAGCTGAAGTCCAGCAGTCTAAGCCGTTATACAGCAGATCCAAGGAGCATTTTGAGGTACAATTGGACTGCAGAGGTTTTTCAAATATTGAATTATTCCAGCACAGAAGAAAACTGCTCAAACCAAAGCTTGGATCTTTCACAATTTTTCAAGATGTTGATACTGCAATGAGAGATGGCTTTATTTTTTTTTTTGCAAATCTCTACTTGGGTCACTAATTAATTAAAGATCAAATTTTATTTTTATAAAATGCTTGCATTTGATTGTTACAAGACATGCTAATGTTGGTTTTGTCTTCCTCTGGCCTTGTGTGCTGTGGATGTTTTTTTTTAAAGCTGCATTTTTAAATCTGGTTCTATGGAGACGCATTCCGCTTTGAGTGTTGTCCTGGCAGGCAGGGAATATTTAACAAGCCAAATAGCCTTCCATCTAGTCCTTTTTTTTTTTTTTTTTGCTTTTTAGGTACTTGGCTGCTGTCTGTTGCTATGCAACTACATCATCCAAATTGTCAGGTTCAGGGCCACATACCCCCCCTTTTCCTTCCTTATTCATGGAGAGAAAAAAGAAGCAGCAGAGAAGAATCCACTTTGTAGATGTTGTTGCACAAAGCAGAACCACCCTCGGGATTTCTCATTTAAATAAGTTCATTTATTTTAATACTTCAGCTTTTATCAAACATTAGATTTTGTATTTTTTCTCAGTTTTTAAGTGGCTCACCTGGGTTCAGCACGTTTAGTTTACTCTACATTTATTCATTCAAACCTCTGCATTTTCTTTTCTGTGTTGCTTTCTTTAACAATCATCGTCCCTACTTGTCTTTGCTGTAGACACACACAGACACACACACACACACACCTCTGTTTCTACCCGTTTTCATACTGTATGTCTGTGAGGCAGACTGTCTCCGTAATTGGGTTATTCGTCTCCTCACCGGTCTGATGCACTGAGACACAGTCATGGACACACACACACACACACAGACATACGCGCACGCACACTTTCATGTTTTTGTACAAATTGTTGCTGAGCCAGGAGAGGTGCAGCCGTGCGTGTGTTTTATTCAGGCCTTGCAAGGGAATGGGAGGACTGGTGTTTTTATTGGATTCACACACCGCCTATATGTGAGACAACATGAACATTTACAGAAAGGCTCGGAGTGTATTCCAGTCTGATAAACTCTCATAAAACGAGGACACGGAGCTCTGCCAAGCAAATAAAAGCAGCATATCTGACACAATATCATGACTATCTGGTGTAAACATTTTCCCAATGAAGCCACCTTCAGCTGCGTTACAGCTGCATGCTTTCTTTCAAAGTATGCCTCTAACAGCTTTACATATCAAGGGACTGAAAGTTTGAGGCAATTCTTCATTGCAAAACTCAAATTTCTTGACAAAAGTTTTGACCAATTTCAAAATTTGCAAAAACTCAAAATGTGTCACATTTTGAGTTTTTGTCAAAATTTGTCAAATTTTGAGTTTTGGACAGCTGATTTTAAGTCTTGCAGGAGGTTTTTAATTTGACTATGTCCTATTTCTGATGGATCAGTTCCAGCAGCAAGAAAGCTTCAGAAATCGCTCACATCTGCGGCGACTGCTTTAGAAAGTTGAACTAGAATCAAATAAGTTTCAGTTACCATCCTCTGACTTAAGGTTAGCTTAAGTAGTATTCTTTTATTAATTAGAATCATTTTGTATTTCTTTATTTTTACTACTTTTGTCAGTTTTACATTTTGTTTTTCATCTCAAGGCGTCAACATTTCGCCTACCCACCTGAAAACATCTCAGAAAAATCGCTACCGATAGTTAATAAAGCCATGTGATTTGTGTCGATGCTCTTATTTTGAAATGTAACCGGAAGTTCAGTGTTATGAGAGTCGGAACGAGAAGCAGGGACGCTGCTAATGTGGGACTGGCAAACACAATATGCCTGCCATTATTATATCTAAGTGCTTTGTCAGGGTTTCAGCAACTCAGATTCATATTTTAAGACCTTTATAAATTCAATTTAAGACCTGTATCACAACAGAAATATACAAAGAAAATCACATATTTTATATTAGTTATGAACGGAAGTTAGCCAGGTGTGAAAATCAATGCCATCCAGCCAACCAACGATAAATTTGTGACAAAAAACCCCCACTAGATAGCTAAATAGCTAGCGCAATTGCTAATCAAGCGCCTAAAATGACATAGGCGGTGAACGTCTCTGCATGTGACTCAAACTTCTACATGACAGAAAACTCCTGAGAAAAAGAAAAAAAAAACTACATTGAAAAGAAACTAAATAGTCCTGCTGCAACAAAACTTAAGACATGTCATTAACATATTTAAAGCTGAAATACTTTTAAAAAAATACATTTAAGATGATTAAATAATAATCAGTTAATAGGTTTCAACAGCAGCTTTGTGGAACCAAATAAATAACTGAAAGTCCGATGAGAAGTAAGCTGACAATATTTAAAGCAAATAAACAAAAAAAAGTCAATGCGGGCGTTAATTTCATCCAATCAGATGAGGTCTTTGAGAAACGCCAACAATGACATGATTGTCCAATTGTGTCGCGCTTCATTTTGTTCATCCAATCAGATGAGATCCTTGAGA
Organism: Gambusia affinis; assembly: GCF_019740435.1. Taxonomy (NCBI): domain Eukaryota; kingdom Metazoa; phylum Chordata; class Actinopteri; order Cyprinodontiformes; family Poeciliidae; genus Gambusia; species Gambusia affinis. The sequence continues at coordinate 21,129,922 of NC_057881.1, forward strand.
ATCGCTTTCTGGTGGAAACATCCACCTCGACACAGCAACCAGAAATAAACCCGTTTAAGTTTCTCAGGATGTCATGGAGAACTGACCTGGATTCAGCTCCAATCATCTCCGCTAGAAAAAAGTTTTCGCAACAACATGATGCTAGTTGTCACGTTAAATTCTCCCATTGGAATCTCTGAAGCTCATCCAGAAGACATTTTTGGCTGATCCTTTGTGTGATGTTGATTGTTTCTGGGTACGATGTGACGAAATGGGAAATAGTTCAAGGCATATGAATATTTCTTCAAAGCATTTTGTGGACGGATGTGCATGTAGTCAAGATGTAATAGTGAAAAGGTTTGGGAAACAGGCCATGCAAGGCTCCATCTGTCCTTCTTCTCCACTTTGTGTCACTCTTCCACAAATTTTCCTCCCAGTGAGGTGACCCTGTTTTAATGTGAGCTGAAAAGGTCACTCCGGTCCTGTCCACTGGATCAGAAAGGCCCTCCTAGGCCTGTATGCATGGCTGCGCTCAAGTGTAATACCTCTGGACACCAGAGAAGCTCCATGTTTACACCACTGACAAGTCTTCTCTAACACACACACACACAAGTTAAAAAAGAAGGAAGGAAGAGGTGAAAGCAGGTGTCCCAGATGTCACCATGTGGGCCTCTACCTTCTTTAAATCATCCTGAGTCAGTAAACTACATTCTTACCTGATGAGAGAAAGAAAACAAACTAAACAGAGCGAGGCAGTTGAACAAAGATCTGACAAATAAACCGATGAATAAGATGCAGAAGATAAAGAAATCCCAGCAAGAACGTGATGGATAGTGGCATACTGGAACAGGGGGGTGGTCATGTTCAACCCATTAGGCATGTATGATGTTTCCAGCAACTACAGCAGATTTGGAAGCTGTTTTAAATTCGTACCAGCAGGACGCTCCGCTCTTGATCTGAGGAAGCGATGCCGGCGGCGCGGACGCCCGCGGGTTTCCGCTACTCTCACATTTGAGGCGCGTTTACATGGATTTGCTGTGCGCTGCCGCCGCCGCCACATCAACATTTTCCATTATGCATCACAAGTCCGGCCACGAAATCCTGGACTGCCTGCTTGGATTCCCCATGCCGGCGTGTTGCGGCAGAATGCACGTGTCACGTCTGAGTCCTGTGGCGTTTATGGTGGCTGTACGATGCGCCAGGGGCATTAGTATGTATTAGCTGGCAGATGGGTGGCAGTGCTCCCCCGTTGTTCTCTGTAATGATGAGCCATGTTCCTGTTTATCAGAGAGGACACACTCAACTCTCCCTTCATCTACTTTTGTCTCCGTCACCCGGTCTCTCTCTCTTTCCATCTCAACTACACCAGTCAAACCGCGACTCTCTTGACAAGCATTGTCCCAAGGGAACCTGTCCATCTTTACCTTCAAACACAATTACTGTAAACGTGTCTGCATGCGGAACGTTTCGGTTGCTAGACAGCCTTGAATGGCACACTCAAGGGGAAAGCCAGGGCTGCGCCAACAACATGATGTGGTGCGTTAATTATCGCATGCTCTTGATGTGTAGTGCCAATATCTGTCCCCTAAGGTAAGTGGCAAAGTCTGTACAGTTGTGCTACACAGATGGTTGACTTGTTAGAAGAATTACAATGAAGACAGCTATGAAAGGTTTGCTGGATTACGTATGACATTCTTGAGCTGAATCCTCAAGCAACACCATCAAAACAGTTGGTGGCAATTAACTTTTAAATAAATGTAACTTATTTTCTCCATTTTTTTATGCTATAGAAGGTACAGGTTCATTACCAGTGTCAAGGTATCCCAGTCACTTAAAGGCACATACGACTGTGTTGTGCTACAGTCAAGAAACCGTTACCTTCAGTTGTAATAAAAATGTTGCATGTATCAAAAATGACTTCAAACACATACTATAACCATATGAGATACCTTGAAATTGGCTTCTGTCTCTTTAAGAACCTTCTACCCTTTCCGACACGTCCCCTTCAGCACATCATCACAAAGTATTCGCCTTTAAAATATAAGCTGTTTTTAAAGATGAAAACTATTCATTAGGGTCATGCTAGGAAAAAAATAAATCATGAGAATAAAGTCTTAACATTATGAGAAAAAAGTCCAAATTATACAAGAATAAAAGTAAAAGTATCAAGAGAATAAAGTTGTATTACAAAAACAAAGTCATGCTACTATTCTCAAAATATTTTGACTTTCTCATAATATTGTGACTTTCTTTTTGTAATCTTATTCATTTATTTATATTTTCTTACTATGGCCCTAATACTCCATCATCAAAAGTAGCATCTTTGGATTTGTGTAAAAAAATATTTGCATGTTTACATCTAAAGGGCCATATGCGGCCTATAAACCATCAAATGCCCAAGTCTACCTTAGAGGGATGAGTCAAAGCAAATCGAAACTCATTAAAATTTTTATTATTTTGGGAGTCAGTTGCATTACATACACCAGATCCCAACTCTTATTTGAGCTTTTAGGGTATTCACTCACCTTATGGACAATATTGATTACTGCCATTACCAAATCCTTTAGAGGGATGATTCCAAAACTTTTTAGCTTCAGAAATTGCAGTGTAAAAGACATGTGATCCTTAACTATTGACTGAAAATACAAATGTTATTAGTGCGTTTGTAATAGTTGTACACAAATACTACTACTATGTGCAATGATAGTTCCACATAGCCCCGTGCAGGTCTTCGTTTCGCAATATCGCTTTGGCGTTCTGCATCATGTAAGTCGATTGACTCAGGCCACAGGTTATGTGCGCATTCAGTGCAGCTCAAAGAATCATGATAATCAATCAATCAATCAATCAAATTTTATGACTGACAGAGTTTCAGCGCTACTCACGCAGCATGGACATGCACACATTCAGTTTTAGTTTCAAATTGATAAAACTCTTTTACCAGAGGATTCATACATTTTTCTTCACACCCAATATTTGATGACAAGTATCTAGGAAATGTAAGAGAACTACTGGACTGATAGTAATTTCAAAATAACCTCATTGCAAAAAACCCCCACTGTCCTTTTAATAACTCCTAAAGACCCTGCTCGTTTCGTTTTTCCGACCCCCAGTGGTCACCAAACACCCCAGTGGTAGAAGGAAAGACTATTTCAGAGCAACTGCCAAGGAGCAGTGACATTGATCTAGAGGCTTTGTGGTGGCCTGACATCATACATAGTTACTGTTTGTTGACATTTTCTTTAGCTTGTCACCTGTCTTTGCATGTTTGCATAAAATTTTCACGTTTGATTTTCCCGCAGGGCCCGTACACTGCACTGAAAGCGTCTTTTCGTCCCTACGTGCACAAGTGTCATAATCTTACGCTCCTCTGTCTCACACAAACTGGCACAAGTAACAAATGTGCACCCATGCGCACTCTCGCTCCCTCGACCTCCGTGAGAGAACCGCTCGGCAGGTTTACTCTGCCTCCTCGCTCTGAGTAGAAGGTAAACAGAGCTCGGCTTTGAGTGATTATCCCGAAAATATCCTGACAAGCTTCCGTGGGGCTACGCTTCAGACGGGGCGCGAGAAAGCTGAGCCCGTGGCTCCGGACCTTTCGTCCATAAACGCGCCGCCCTGAGGGCTCTCTTATCCAAGCACCTGCACTGCTTACAGGAGCTTTGAGTGGCCCTAGTAACAAGTGTGGAACGCCGAGACGGCAATCTCCAGCGACATAACAGGAGATTGTCAACCGTGGAGGGGGGGAATAAACAGACCGTCACGACGGCAGAGCTAAATTAGCAGCCTACTGAGACAGATGGCGGATGTAGCTGCGGGTTTAAACATATGGACGTGCAAAAAGCGCAAACGATTGGCCATCAATTCAAACACAACCTGTACCAATCCTTCCAGCTCAGACAGAAGAGCATAAGCACACACACGTATGGAAACACAGACACACACACACACATAGAGAGAGAGAGGCCGTCTGTCACTTCTGTTATGACTGCCTTAGGGCCCTGAGAATTGCTGGCTGGACAGATGATGCAATAATGCCGTATTATGTATCAGAGTAATAAACATAGGACATACAAGCTCATATCTTTGCTTAAACTACATAAAAACACACCAAAAGAGACTATATTATGAATCACATGTGCATAGTGTCTTGTGAAAGTACTCCTAACCTTTGAACTAATGGGATTTCATGTGATAGACCACATAGCACGTGACAGGACAAAAAGGATGCATGGTTTTCTACATATTTCAACGAGTAAAATCTAAAACATTAACAAGGCAGATATGGGAGAAAATTAGCTTTTTTTTCCCCACCTCATATTTACAGACCACTTTGTACGTAGAACAAAAAGCATCGACATTGTAGCACTGTAACAAGACAAAGCATAAAAAAGATATATATATTTTTTTTAAAAAAAAAGGTGAATATATGTGTCAGTTGGAGTATTTGGGAATGTTTATTTTTGTACTCACTGCTTCACCGCCACAACCAAACGGTGATGCCACAGATGACCATTGTCCTCCAGGCCACAGCTTGTCAGCCCAATCTCTTTGACGTTAGCCCCGTTTAACTGCTCTTCAGTTAAACCGTAACCTTCCATTTGGGATCTAGCCTCTTGTTTACACGACCCAAGTCTCTCACACGTACACATTACAAATGCCTGTTTAACCTACGCATACATGGGCAGAAACAACAAAAACAATGGCGGTTAGCATTGTGCTGTGTTCTGCTGCGTAAACTGTTCATCTTAGCACATTCTCTGATAAAGAATATACGTATTTGATAAGCATTTTGTTCCTGGTGCATGTCATGCTAAAATCACAGCACCATCTAGTGGCCTGGCATAAAAACTTCACCTGACTCGAGGTGCCTTGGAGGGGCTGTCTAAGCATCGAGCTTTTTCCTAATGACATTTGAAAATACCGGCTCTTTCCAGCCCGCAGTCAAATGTAAGTGTAGCCTTAGAAAGTCAGTAGAGTCCGAGTCTCCCATGTGAGTCTGTGTCGAAAACAAAACTATTTGTGGTTTGCAGTTATATTGTAAACCAGAGGGACTTTGTGACACTATAAATATGCTGTAAATAAATGAAAAATTTTGCATCTTGTAGGAGTTATCCTTCTGTAGAGATTTTAGTCAACAGAGTCGAACTATAAGGCAAGTAATTTGGGATTAGCACAAACGTTATCATGCGGCCAAAACTATCTGGTTGAGGATCAGCTTCTTTACTATTTTCAGTATTTCAGCAACAATCACTGACAATCTTGCAATAAAAATGTTCTAACCATCTTGAATTTTGAAGCAAAGCTAAATTGTTTCTTTTGCCACCCCCGCCGCACATGTCTCCATGCTGTTTCCAATCTCCACTTTCCTCTTTAGAAGGTGTAATTGAGGGGAACTGATTCTAACCTGAGTGTGTCCATGATTGACACAAAAGCACAGCTCCCCTATGCCTACCTCTCAGCATGACTTACCCTCACACACACAAGTCTGTACACTTACTAGCCATCAAAGACCTCTATATATATATATATATATATATATATATATATATATATATATGTCACCATGCCTGAATGCTCCCTCCACACCATAAATACATACAGTTGGAAGCTTCTCTGCTGGCAGGAGGAGTTTGGCATCTATAGGTGCTGCAGCAGCGACACGGCGGCGCCAGCCAAGAAGCCGGGGACACTTGCCGCCGATGACGTACACGCCCGAGGCACCGGAACATCGGGGTGGAGCTCGGGTACAATGGCGGAGATCCCCTCCACCCCCCAAAGTCGCACAATCCCACACTGCCACAGGGGCTCTGGAAGAGATCTGACATTTCCTCACAGCGCTTCAGGTATTCGAATTCATCAGAATCTGAACCCAAAAGAGCCGTGACACGTAGATGACAAGCAGTGGGTGTTGGCTGACGGATGAAAGAATGGGAAACGGGGATTGTAGGGGAAGATGGAGCCAGAAAAAGCTGGGTTCACTTAGCTTGTTTTATTGGCTGAAATATAATTTAGCAAGCTTTAAAGTGCTGCCATAAAACCTCATGACCTAAATTTGTGCAACACATCAAAGTAAGGAGCCTGAGCGGTAATGGAGAGCCGTATCAATATCTAATGCATGTCATAGCAGGATGAAGATGAGATGACCGGGGTGGTGTAAATAATTTAAATGTTAAATTGATGGATTATTTTACTCATCTGTTTAAAACCATGCAGGGATAACATCTCAGGCAGCATTTAGCAAAGGACATGTAATTCCCAGCACAAAAGCATTCGATAGAGATAGTACCTTCTAAAAGTGTTTATGCTACATTTCCACTTTTAGCCACATTAAAAGCACAAAAGTTACTGGGTTTTAGCGCAATAGAGCAACATAAAGGAAAAAGAAAATTACAAAATGGAAGGCAAACGGGACGTAGTTTTCACTTTTTTCTTTCCTTTTCAGTTTTACAAATAAAAGTCTGAAAAGTGCTCTACGTATTTATATTTAAACCCACTCAACAATGTATGGAGATAATATTCAGAGCATGCCTCTTGTTAATGTGAGATCAAGCTCCTATTAAAAAGTCAAATAAAAGTGAATTACATCAGACAATTCTGATCTATCCTGCCTCAGCTTGAAGCTCCCGCTCTTCCTGAGACTCCAATTTCAGGAAGTCATCACAACATGGCTCCTCTATTCACCCTTTAACAACTTTTTTACCAGCTGTGCACTGAGAAGTAGTCTGTATAGTTAGATCAGCTGATGTGCTGACCAGGTGTTTGCTAATTACCCTTGGCTAGTCTGAAGGAGCTAATTGGGAGGGCTGCTCTGTGAGGCGGGAGCTTGGTCACTCTGAGGAGGAGCTTTGTCCTTGAAGGTGGAGCTAGGTCCATTCAGGCATTTTTTTTTTTTTTTCACAGCTGAATGGTTACCACGGGAGATTAAAGGATTTCACAAACGTGCATCTTTGAGAAAGGCAACAAGTATGTTTTTGATAACTCATTGTCACATGATATAAAGCTCAAAAGAGTTGGTTTTACATAATACTGCCCCTTTAAAATAGCTCATGCTTATGTTCATTGTTCAGTAGGTTAAAAATCAAAATCACAGCATTTTTTGGAATTTTAGTTTTGAAAAGCAATATGATGTATGGCTTGTGACTACTCCAGCGCCTTCTTCGGTCTTACAAATAAAAATATGCACTGCACTATTCACATGCTGCACGGATTCAGAATTCAATCAGCTGTGTGGAGAATCACAAAGGCAGTATTTTATTTTAAACCTGGTGTTTATGCAAACCTAATCCTCCAAAAACCGTCGGGATGAGGGGAACGTGTAGGATTAAACTGAATAATGTTTCGGAGGAGATGCAGGGGGGTCCGTTCACCCTGACGGATTTGGCATTTGCACTCCAGGTCAGTGAAATGTCAGATGGGTTATGACAGGAATGGTGATACGCAGATTATGACCGACCCCTGACCTAAAAGTTCTGAAAGGTCACCACTCGCCCGCGCGTCTGCGGCTTAATGCGCTTTGAGATCACGGAAAGGGGGAAGGTAAGTGATCCAAAAGAGAATACAGAGAGACATTTGACGACATCAACAGTACATTTCGAACTTCTTTTGCCTCAAGCCGACAGGGAGAGACAGTGGATGGTCTGAAAACGTGGGTTTTGTGTCTCAAGCATAAATTAAGACGTTACTAGTTTCAAAGCTGCAATGCTTAAGTTTATACAGCCAAATGACAGAGGGGGGAAAAGATGTGCTTAAGATTGAAGTGTAAGTCTGAATGCAACATCACGCATGTTTTACACTCAGTTTGAAATATGTGTGTAAAACATGCATTTCTTTCAAAAGGTGATTGGTGAAGAAGAAAAGAAGGACTGTTTGAACCATCCCAATGTATTTCTGTTACAGGATGCTATATACTTCTCAAGAATACCTTCAAAAATAATGTTTCACCTGAAAAAAAGGCATTAGCATGATTTCCTAAATGCTGTACTCTCTAATTTTAGCTACGTCTACTTAAAAATGGCTTTAAAATTCTATCTGATAGCTTATATATTGATTTTTAATTCCTCAAGTAGGGCTTTTACAAATTTACTAACATCTAGTGGAAAAGTTTCAAATTGCTGCCCACCATTGAAATTTTGATCGACACTCTTTAAAAGCAGATTGTAAAACAGGCCGTCTCCTGTTCCAAGCGTTAGATTTTCAAGGTTCCCCTTAGTCTTTAACTTAAATTTTCAAGGGACACAAGGCCCTCTTTTTGAAAGCATAGCCAATGTCAACAGTGATAAGCCGAGAGAGATTGTCTTGTTGCTGGATTGTGACTGCCTCAACCCAGGTAGATTGGGTTTCTACCTCAACCCAATCAAACCTGTCTAAATTGGTGAAAAGGAGTGTAAATTCAATCATGATGGTGCCATCCAAGCACAATGCTACCATCAGGACTGTCACATGTAGTGTAGGACGTTTTCCCACAGACTACAGAAAGAGTTTCTGCACTTGCTCCGCCGTGGATTAAACCGTGTTCAGGATTAAACACCCATTGTTTAATCCGAAACAATGGGTGTCCAGTTTCAATAACCGGCCCCATCGTTACTTTCAAACAGCCCTTGGACTTGAACACAAGTGTTTTCCTGGTTGACCAGAAGTCCGGCTTACCTGTCTGCAAGTTGTTGGACGTTTGTCCCGTCTGGGTCGTGTTAGCTAGAGCTCTGTGTTTATGGCAGCTTTGCATTTGAAAGTCTAGGCTGTAATCTTTTTTAAATATTTTTAAACATCATATTGTCATTAGGTGCAGGGTTGACATCATTGCACGGCTCAAACAGTTCAACTCTTCCAAACAGCGTTTAATGCAGCCTGGAAGTCTCCCAACAACCTCCCAACAGTGGGCAAAGCTAAGACTGGGCACAATTTTAAAAAAATCTGTGTGCGAAACCCACAGATTTCAACACACAGCGGGACAAAGCTTTCATTAGCCTAGAACTTTCCGATCCCAAGGCAAAGACTCCTTCCCTCTGATCCGTCCCAGTTAGGTGGATTCACCTGAATCAAAAACAGAAAAACCAAAACCCAAAAAGCAAGACTGCGTTGACATTTCATCACGTTCAGCTGATTCCAAAAGCCTACATACACTGTAAGCTATCTCGCATCGAGGGAAATGGTTAGTACTCTTATTGTTTGATGGGACATGTCAGGGACATGTGATTTGCTCTCATCCCATTAATCCACTGTGTGTTAATTGATTCCTACTTAAAAAACAGAAGAACATGTCGAGCTAAACAAGCCTACTGGTGGGGGGTGGGGGACTTTTAACCATATTAGGTTCACCAAGGTTCAATTTACAGGCTGTAAGTGGCATAACACTAAGCAGATTACCGTCTGAAATTACGTCAGCCTCCAACAATCAATATGTACCATTAGAAAGAGTCTCCCCTTTAATGAAGGGCGTATGCAAAGGCTTTTTGCTTTTTGTGTGTGGAAGGCATTCTTCTACACTGAACGCTTCCCAACTTGTCATTTCAAAGATGCATAGCATTCTTTCAGGTCATCCTTTAAAGAGATCTGAAGTGCTGCCTGTGTCACTGGGGGTGGACGCTCTTTATATATAAATAAAATTACCTGAAACCACAGATCCTCTTTCTCGTGGTGTTTGGCATCGCAAGAACCTGAAACAACAAGGGCGAAGGGAAAAGAAACAAAAACAAAAAAGGTCCCAGAATGAAAAGGAACTTGGCTTTTGGTATCGCTCATCCAGCCCGGCATTAGCGATGCCTTTTTATGAACGATCCTCAGCGGAGAACGAGAGCAGAGGAACCGCTCGCCTTTAGGCACCTAGACCGTAAGCTTTGATTATTGATTCCCTGCCTCTCTTCTTTACACATAAGGTTCCAGAACTCACAAAAAAGAAAGGAGGAGGGATAAAACAAAGGCGGTGCAGGTCCTTTGAGGGAAACAGTCACCGGGGAGATTTAAGCCCAGGGTTGAAGTGAGATTTAACAGCTCGCAGTAGCATGGAGTGACAAAAGAAGACAACAGATAAACCGGGCTGTAGTTTTATAGCTTCAAGGAAGAGGAAGAAGAAAGAAGGGGGGGGGATAACCCATTCAAACTGGCTAACTTACTCAATCTGTTGTTATTAAAAACAGCCTCTCTGTAATTTATTGCATCTTTTGAAGAGGCTTTAATGGTCTCTTCTTCTCTTGATGCTGTTTGTGCATTTACATAATACTCAAAGCCAGAAGGAGAGAGGAAATGTTCTGCCCTTTATTCTTACAGCCCTGACTTAAAAAAAAAAAAAAAAAGGAAAAAAGAGTCAGGATGTTGCAACACAACAGCAACACGGCGCTGTCGGTTTAAGCTGGCCTCATGCAGATCAGATTTCCTCTTGTAAACAAACATCTCAGGCCCCTGTAGCGGAGGGTTTTCACAGACCTGATGTCAGTAGCACGCATGTTATCGTCTTCGCTCATCTCGTCATGAAAGCGATGAGGATGAGGCAACTTTTTGTCCAAGAAAAGGTTGCAAACCAGACAATATCTGATCGATAAGGCGCATTCTTGATTGTGCCGCTATAACTGCTTAGCATCGCTAGGTGATGGGGGCGGGGGAGGAGTGGACAGGTCGCCACTCCATTGGTTTCCTCATTAAGGTTTGATCTTCAATGTGAAAACAAAAGCAAAGTATCCTCCAACTGCCTGTGTAGACAAATGTTGTTGTTTTTTTGTGATACTTTTGTGGTGCCTTAGGACAACTTTTCCAGTTGTAGGCTGTTCACAAACTTCACAGCAGGAGTTTTATATGTGCCACTAGTGGCGTTTGCAATTTTAGGCTGTCATTAATATGTTTATTCTTCATAATTGTGCCTCTTAATTTCAAATAAAGCAACGCCAATATCAGAAGTTACTCAATATACTCTTGAAATGCAAGTCGGCCTTCTACACAAATTGAATTGTGTGTGCGTGCATATAACTCCTGATGGTTTAACGACAGAACCTCTCAAAACATCGTGATGCTGTCACTGACATTTGTCGTAAACATAATTGTGTCAAGATGTTGCTTTTCTTACAGAAAGAAACTAATGATCAGACCCAAATTCTGGGTAGTGATGGACTCGGATCTGACCATTCAGAGTCACTTAAAGACAGTTATAAAGTCAGCCTTCTACCACCTGAAGAACTCTTCCAGGTAAAAAGAGCTAATTTTCCAAAAATAATCTTGAGAAAGTCATCCATGCATTGATGTTTAATCACAATGAAATTGTGATACAGAATCTTCTCTGGTCTGCCTGGATTAGCACATCACCCAACTTTAGAACTAAAATATAATGGACTTTAAAGTCACTGAATGGCTTAACACCACAACACATTGCACATTTTTTGAAACAGCATTCAGTTTTAATGCTCCACTAAACTGGAACAAACTCACAGAAAACTGCTGAGCCACCGAGTTCCTTTAAATCAAGGATAAAACACCATTTTTTAGAGCTCCTTTCAACTAAAAATAAGTGGAACATAGATTAGTTCGAGCCTGGATCGAATCTTTCTATTACTTCTATTTACTTTTGCACTTTGTGACTTTACTAATTGTGTTGTTTACATCATGTAAAGACGTTTGAGCTGCCTTGTTGCTGAAATGTGCAAAACAAAAACACTCGACTTGACTTACTTCCATGTTTTATATGTGGTGAATGGAAGTGAAGTCAAAGTAACTGCAGTCAAACATTCGATTGATCAGTTGGCTCAGGCTCAGAGACAAAGTGCTCACTCCACTTTTGTGTCATCAAAACATCCATTTTGCAAAATCCCCACAATTTTTGTCAAAAACAGATAGTACATCATCGTGCACATATTCCTGTTTTGGTGGACTTATCAGCTGTCAAAAACAATAGTCAGACTGTAAGCAATCTGTTTCGGTTTCATATGTTCAAGACTTTCAGATTTTCTGACTATAAAACATGACAATGTGTAATTTAAGATAATTTAATTGTGTATTTGTTTTGAAAGTAATCCTTATTTGAGTCAGTTAAATGTGAGGGCTCACCACCCCTGATCAAAACAATCATTTTACACACATTACCACTGATCGTTAAAATATTTCTTTGACTCTAAAGAGGGTTGGTAAAAACAGCTGGTTCATCTTTCAGGAAATGTTTATTTGCTGTATAATGTACTTATGGTTATGTACATAAAAGTAACATCTTTATAGAATAGCACCTGCTTGTTCCTTGTTTGTGTTCATGTTGTGTTTTGTTTTGTTGTAAATGGCAAGAGAAGAAGTTTTTGTAATCAATCACAGACTGGAACCGTGAGCTTGAGGTGGAATCAAGCTTTTGTAATCCTTTTGCTATCTTCTCAATGTTTCAAAAACAAAGAATTTAAATATTTCTATGTATAATTTTCTTTACCTCCCCAGCTGTTGAAAGTGAAACTTCACCTTTGCATGTGCAAGCTGATACATGGTCAATAAGGTATGTCCTGTGGAAGACAGATGCTCTCCAACTTTGTATTGGCTCTGCTTATTTTTTCAACCAGTAACATTTCTGCTGCGCTAACGTGCCGTACCCTCCTGCCACCACCAGGGCGTGGTGTGTGCTAGTGCTCCTGTGAGTCTTAAGTTTCTTTGGTTTATCGCAGAGAAATCAGCTAAATTCGATTGGCACCGGCAGATAGGCATTACCTCTGTTGTTGGCTCCATTCACCGGGGCTCAAGGTCATTGTCTTCATCTGCCTCTTTGCCGAGGGATTACCGGGTATTTCTTCCTGTTACGTGTGCGCGTGCGTAGGCTTGTCGCCTGTTTTTTTCCCTGTCTTCTTCCACAGAGTCACACTGAAACACAGATACAAACCACAAAGGTATCGACAGGGGCTAAATGTGAGTGGCTAGTAAGCCATGTTGCTGAGCAGAACTGCCTTCTGCGAGTGTGGAAGGTGGTGGTGGTGGTGGTGGTGGTGGTGGTGGTGGTGGTGTGGGGTACGTCAGCGCAAAACCCATTAGTGCGTCTGAGCCTGCATCTTCAAATCTCGTTACTCCGAACTGATGCAACACGAATGCAATGCAGACTCCCTCATCCAGGCTCCCTCTAGCTCTCTCACCCACTTACTGGCTACCTGCACTTCCATCACAGTTCCTCCAGCCCCCCCAGCCTTCTAATTCCCAGCTGAAGCTCCCCCCCTATCCCCCCCAACAGCCCCACTACCCTCCCGCCCCTCCTCCTCTCAATCAAAATCGCTGTCTCTGGGCACCTTCTTATCTGTGTTGCTGCTTTTCTCCTCTCTTGTTCCTGTGGCTAAATATTTCTTCTCTCCAAAATTATTCCGAGCCCAACACCAGCCCGCCCCCAAAAATAGATGTTGCCACTTTGATCTAAAAGTCTTTTATCTAATTTTCACAATTGCTTTCTTGTGTCCTGATTACGGAGAATGCCGGGATGTGGCACAGCGAAGGAAAGGCAGATGCATGTTCTGAACGCAAAGCGAACAGAAGCGTGGGTACGCCAATCTGCCCCTCATGTTCCAGGAAGGTGACAAATCAATACGGGGGGAAAAGGCACCTGCAGATTTTACATGGAAAACATTTTACAGATGTCACATCGGAGCTGATTTCCAGCATAAATCTCAGACCAAGGCCTCTCTTTACATAGTTTTAAACATGTAAAAAGAGACCCAAACTCCAGCTGGTCTATTTATGAGAATGTTTCAACAACAGGTGTTCAAGTTGTGCAAAAAAAAACAAAAAAAAAAAAAACTCAATTGGGGGGTTTGTAGGATTTTATAGAACTACACGTGCTAGCGCAGATGTAACATTGACTTGTGAGAGCTTGTTGGTGAATTGCTGATGTTCGCCAACATTTTAATGGTCTGCAATTCAGCTTGGTTTCTGCCGGGATGTCAGCCAGCAACGTTGCCAGGTTCGCACAGAGAATAAGTAAGAGGTGAAACGCAAAACTGATGCTGCATGTAACCAGGAAGGTCCTGGCCAGAACGTTTTGTCCTTCATGAAGAGCCGATACACATTTGGTCATATGAGAACAACAGTGAGAAATGTAAGTAAACAAACAATAAACAGTTTTGTCAAATGATTATCTTTTTTTAAATGCTACAATTACTCAGGAATATATTAGGATACAATCAAATTGCCATTTAAAATGGCTAAAATCACACAGCGGCGTATCACATCAGATCATATCATTAGAACACTGCTAGTAACATTAAAAAAAATACCAACAACATTGCAGCTTTCACCATCAATCTGTCAATTCAATCTATATATATATATATAGCACCCCACTGCTCTGTCTGCTAGTAACTGGGACAAGAACTTAAACTCACTGGTGGGGTGGCTATTTGGGTTCGTTAAGTTCTGGTAGATACCACGCAGGTTTACCAATATTGAGTAATTCCTTACTCGTCCAATTAGCATACACTGATTTGATGTAATATAAATAACTCCAGACAACCAGCTACCCATTTCTTTTAATAGAAACTGCTACATGTTGATCTCTTTTGCAAAATGCCCCAGGATTTACATTGAAGTTTGTTGTGGCAAAAAATGTTAAAAGGGGAACATGTAGTCAGCTTATTGTGACTACAATCTTTGCTTGAATATGATTTATTTTGTTAGAAACATCCCCACATTTTATTTATTTTTATTATTCCTCGCCGGACCCTTTTTGGGTTGTTGAACGAAAGCCACATTGCTTTAAGTACATGGTTTTTAACCAGGGGCCGATTACAAATTGCTTTTAGTTTATTTCAAATGTAATAGACACATAGAAGGCAAAGCTCTAAAGGGAAAGGAGATGGGAGCAGAGGAGAGAAAGAAGGACAGAGATAACCAAAGTCAACACCCTCAAAGTGCCTCTACACCTGCAGAAAGAGAGAAAGCAAACTAAACCTACAGCAAACAAACAACATAGGCATATGATAACAATTATAACATCACTAAAAATACACAGTAAAAGTCAGTGCAAGATGTATTTAGTGGCAACAGGCAGCAGAAGGAGCTCTGTTTAAATCTCAGACGATTAATTCAGGTTTACTACTAACTGATGAACTGAGACTGAACTCTATGAGGAGACCAGAAGAGCGGTCTGAAAGACTGCAGAAGCTCAGAATCTGGTAAAAGGCTCAAAATGATTTGAAATCAAACATTGTGAGACGTCTCAGAACAGTCTACAAGTGGAGGACATTCAAATGGTCTGCCAACATGCCCAGCCGCTAAAAGAAGATTCTTCAAACCATGAAATGTCATTAGGGGACCCACAGCACACACTTCCTACTGCTGGTGTCAAAGTGGACACCTGCACATTTAGAAAGAGGCAGCAGGTTTAACCTATACGAGAAGAATGAAGCATAATGAAAAGACTAAGGCTTGGTAGACAATAACTTCTGGAATTATGTTTTTTGGATATAACTGAATGGTTTAAACACCTAAATAGAGGGAATGCTTGGCACAAACCAAGAATACAGCATTCTAGGAGAAGAGCCTCTTGATTGTGAGCTTGAGGTCCAATTGTTGGGGGAGGCTTTGCTGCAGCAGATCCTGATGTAATAATTTCCACCATAATTTCTAGCATTCATCAGAAGGAGCTTCGTATAATGTTAGACCATCTACAGAAAAGTTAAAGCTGAAGCGAAATTAAAGAAACATACCAGTAAATACAACAAGGACTTTTCCCTGGACTTTGCATTAATGAAAGGAAAAATCTTGGTCTAAGTCAGTGCTCAGATCCTTATCCTTCTAAAGATCTTGATGACATGAAACTGGCAGTAAATACAAGAAACCTGCCAAACGTCCCACAACTGATCGTGAGGAGAGGGGCGAGTTTTCCTCATGCTGATGTCAGAGAACGATGCATGGATGCAAAAAGCTTCACACTTCAGCTGTTGGAAATGAAATTAGTCATGAGGTCATGCTAGCTGTCCTTATGTTTTCTTCCATAATAATTACATTTTACATTTTTGCTGACATATATGGTTAATTGATGGTTTTTACCTCCAACTAAAACAGGAGTTTCTGAAGCAAACCAGTCATAGAAAGCAGCTGTTATGTTCTGAAAATGGAAATACGTTTGGTAATTTATACAGCTATAATTGTCAATAAATTCTCTCATGCTGAAATAGTTTGCATGACATTTGTTTGTTGCAATGCTAGCATGTTTACATTGTGCACTTGTAGTGTATATTTAGTGCATGCAAATGCCACTTACAGAAATAAAAGTTCTTCTGTTGCTTAATAAACTTTGATCGTTGTAACATTTGATGAGTAGAGTTTCAGCTGCTCTTCCTACAGACAGCAGCAGGAACAGATCTGCCGATACAGTCTCTAGTTCACTGTGAACATTATTGCACATCCTGAGGTGGATACATAAAAACTCAACATCGTTCGGGAAACCCAGAATCCTATCTGTCCTAGAATTTAGACTGGGGCTAAAAAAATCCAACCTGACCAGGCCTGAGCCCATAGATCATCTCTGAGCTCCATCCAACCCGACTAACTACCTCTAATTAGAGGCCTGAGCCTGAACATGTTGTTTTGATCTCCTACCAGTTTAAAAATGCTTCCAGACTTCTGACTTTGCAAACATCTCCCGTTTATAGCTTTTAGAATCTTCCAGCTCTGTTTTGTCGCTTGTTGTTGCCTGTTGGCGAGTCAAGTGCAAATCTTGTGGGACATGTGATTGATGGGAACGGAGCGGGGCAGAACCAAGCGTGTATTAGTTGTGCACAGTCCGCTGCACTCGTTACAGTCTAGACTTACTTTCTCTCTGTCCTCAACAGGGTAAACTACCTGATCCTGTATTTAGACTGAAATAAGTGAATTAACACATTATATTGTCCATTCTCGTTGAGTTTTCCCTGTGCTTTATGTAATGTTAGCTGATGCCTGAACATGATCCGACCATCAAGAAAATAGTTTTGGCTGGTCCCGGCCCAAATTCAGGTCAGGCTCGGCCCACAGACCTAATCTGGCTACAGGTACCGAAAGCCACGCTCATAAATACAGGCTGTGATCTTAAAGAAATTCAGTCACGCAAAACGCAACCGTGCGGCTCGCTGGATCTCGCTGTGCAGCTGGCATGAAATAAAACTGGGTTCAGCATCAATTCCACATTCATTTTCAGAGGCAGTTCTTCTGCAGCATCAAATCGTGCAGTGCGGCATCTTCCATCATAACGTGTAGCCAGAGTTACATCGGAGTGTCTTCAAGCTTGCACAAGGCTGCATATTCATTTTCCATATTACTTTTGTGATCGCACAGAGGGGCTGCGTTGCAACAGAAGCCAGACTGAAAACAGAAATCGGTCCCAAATTGTTACATTTGATTTTTGCTGTTAGTTTCTATTTGCTAATCATACAAACAGCATTTTGTCCTTTGACGTTATTGTAACTCATATACAGTTATTCGTGTAAGTCATTGCAAACGACGCTGTCATATTATTTTACACTTCTCATTGACTTTATGAATTTATCTGCTGTCATGGCAATCTTGGTGGTAAAGTTTTAGATACAATTGTTTCTTCCACAAGCGCAAAGCAGTTTAGCAGAGAAAATATCTCACGATGCTTTTGTTTCCAGTCTGATGCGATACCGACTGAGACGCCTCTTCTCAGCACAACTTCTTCAAGGTGAAGGAACTCTTCATTCCTGTCTCACCGACAGTATTAACTATGAGCAGCCTTTAGCTTTCACCTTAAGCTACAGACTAAACTGCCTTTGCTCAGGAGCATAAACTGTTAAATATATTAATGAATCAGTACCTGCAGACCATTTATTCAGTTGTGGGGGTGAAAAACAAACTCCAACAAGTATTGCTGTACAACAGTCATGAATTATGTGCGTGATGTAGGTGTAATTTAATTGATTTAGTTTAGCTCAAAACAAACAGGAAGGTAGTCTAAAGCACGCTGCTTGCCTCAACTGCGAGCCAAAGCGCTTCCTGCCTTATTTCTTCAGCTTTGTTTTACTAATTGGACGATGAATCAAACAGACGCTGAGTTTCACGTGTGACAACAACAGAGGCAAAGTGTAAATAATGCTTGCCTGTTGAGGAACGATCTCACGTGGGTCAACATATATCTGCATTAGAGCGAGCCGCGTTACGAAATTAGACAATGTTGCCTGACCGGGCATTCATCATCACGCGACGCTGGAACAACTGGAAATGAATTTTCCTTCATGAATGAACCGAGAAATACATTACCACACATCCTGTGGGGATGTTAATTTTACAGTCGTTCATTAAACTAATGTCTGATTTGACGTGTGTGTAATTGGCATGACGTTGATGATCGCTGCCCTCCAAAACTGTTACAAATGATGAGAGTCAAAAGATTTTTATGAGCTCTTCCTCTCTACTGCTGTGATTTGGAGTTTAGACAATAAAATGTCCATTTCATTGATCTCTGCTACCTTGGATTCCCGGGTCAGATAGCTAAAACTTTGACACATGTTCAAGCACACACTGATCTCAAACTCACAGGAAAAATAGGTCAACGTAAGGCTTTTGAAATGTCCCGGATCTCAACGATATTAAAAAGATACAGGTGGGGCAACACACGGCTCAGAGGTAGATCAGGCGCACCTCATGCAGAGGAAACAATCCTCAGTGCAGCCGACTGCAGTTTGATTCCCTTCCCTGCTTTCAGTCTATCGACGGTCGAATAGAGGCAGCAAAAAAACTCCAGGCAATGCTTAATGTCCGCAAAGAAAAAGCAACTATTTATATAAGCTCTACCAATTTCGAGAAGAACAGTGGCAAAATATCCAGTCAGATGTTTCATTTTGACCCATTTAATGTTTTTCCTTTTGCACAATTATTCAATCTTGCAACAAAAGAGCAGTTCACAAGTTTTGATTGAGTTTTACACGGTAGCTGAAACAAAGAGTTTAAGCAACACATGTGGCGCAGAAACATCTCAGAATCAAATTAAAATCAAACTTTCAGTCAGGTTGTTTTGTTCAACTCTGAATCTGAGAATATTTCATGGAGCCGTTGCTCCAGCACAACGAGCTCTGCTCTATTCGCGCGCTAATCATGTCAGCTTGTTAAAGTACTCCCCCCCTCCCCCCCCCCCCCCCACAAACACACAAATCTTTACATGCCATCACATTTAAAACATTCATAGACATCGCCGAACCTTTAAGACAACTGAAACAGCAGAAGCTCCTCCTGTCGATGAATGCTGCATTGATTCTGTAACACAAAAAGAGCAGGAAAATAAGTGCAACTTGGCTGCTGTCGGCTTACGATGGTGTCGGAGTCACAGTGCTGACATATCTATTTTTTATTTATTTTTTTATTTATTTTTTTTTCCCACCCAGTGGGAAAACCAGTCAGTGTGAATCCCAGCTTGGATGATCTTTGTTTCCTTTGAGAGCATGAATCCCCAGCTGGGAAGCGTCTCCTCACCCCCAGGCCCCCGCCTCTCCCGCCTGTGGGAGGTGAGGTGGGGGGGGGGAAGAGCGGCATCCTGTGGACTCGGATAAGTTATGGTGCACGTCATCCTTTTTCTGTGCTTTGTTGGCACAGGCATGACCTGTGTCTTTTTTTTGTTGTTTGTTTTATCGACACCTATCTAATATCTGTCCGCTCGGAAATGTACGTGCTCGTTGTTAGGGGGGCCCTGGCGTTTCTTTGCGACGGACTAATTCATCATGTTAGCCGAGGCTGTGATTAAACGCGTGTTGTTTTATGACGATGGTGTAATTTGAAGTAAGGCGTAATAAAAGTTGCCCAGAGCGTTGTTTTCGATCTCACTGTAGGAAGGACTAAATAGGCAAGGCTGCTGGAAATAAAGGGAGGTGAGGAGAGGAGAGGGGGTTCAACTTATAACTCCTCTCGCGCGCTGGCGGCGTTGTGCTTCTCCGATTTGAAAACAGAGCAGGTATCGCCCACGCCGGCCGTGAACGGGGTCCTGTCAGGGGATTTGGCGAAATAACCTGACTATAGGAGAGTCATAAATCTGGCTTGAAATTGGTCATATATGTGACCAAATAAAGCATCGGAGAGCGCCGGAGTTTGAGCGGCGGTGTATGTCCGCGAGCCCGAAGCGAGCAGGCGCACATGTAAAATATAATTTGGGATATGCATTATACATGCTGTGGGAGCGAGAAATCATGTCACGTTGGAACATGAGGCTTTGACATGCAGGGGCAGAAAACATAAAGCCTCACACACACACACACACACACGCACGGAGACAGCAGGAACAAAACACCAGCAAGGAGGTAAATCATTTACCTAACATCGCTCCTGAGGGAACAGGTGAAATCCTGTTTATGAGGCCCAAACTGAACCATGGGATACTGTATTGGAACAGAAAGCTGTACCAACACACACTGATTTTCAAAGCCACTCATTCACTTGAATTTTTTTCTTGTTTTGTCATAAAACCGAAACTTTAATGTATGTTATACATTAAGTGTGCACTAACAAAGTAGTGCACACTTATAAACTGGAAGGCAAACAAAAGTTTTTTTTCCCCCTCCTTTACTCATATATATTTTTGTTGTGCATATGTTTTTAACGCCCCTCGATTTTACACCCCAAAATAAAAATCCATTGAGAAGGTTTGTGTTTAGAAGCTCGTTAAAAAGTAAACACGCTCCATCTGTGTGCAATTTAATCTCCGTATAAATGCAGCTGTTCTGTGAAGGCCTCAAAAGTTTGTTGGAGAACATTTAGCGAACAAGCAGCATCATGAAGACGAAGGGACACAGCAGACAGGGCGGGGAGAAAGTTGTGGATATATTTAAAGCAGGGTTGAGTTATAAAACAACGTAAAAGCATGTAACAATGTTCTCTTTTACCCATCTTTCGAAAAAATAAACTAAATAGAGTCCCACCTAAACCAACAGGCCACATTCATAGCAGATACAGCCAAGACATTAATGGTAACTCTAAGGAAGACAGGCAAGATTCTCACTGTACATCTGCCAGACAGGTTCCACGCACAGGTCAACTTTCACGACCGAGTACAATCGGCGTCGCACAATAAAGTCGCTGGTGCAAAACAGTGTTGATATCAAACTGTTCTGTATGCCACACCAAGCTGATAAGGTTGACTGCCAATGTCTGTGGATACCGACAGGTGTGAGGAAACAAAGCTAGGCGCCCAAGTACTTCATAAAACTCGCTAGTATCCATTCGGATTATGGGAACTTAAGGAATTCGTCATGAGAAATGTAGCAAATTGTTACACTCAACTATGAAATTTCAACCCTACGAATCAAAGGATCTGCACAGTGTGGCTGGGTATGTGGAAACCATTACAAGCTTGTAGCTGAAACAAAATGTGTGCTAAGAAAGTAATACCCTGAACACAAAATGTCAACAGTGAAAGATGGTTATTGGACATACCATGCTGCGGGAAACCTGGTCAGAGCTAAATATAGGGTAGTACCAGAAGGCAGAGGTCAAAGTTTAACTTTCAACAGGACTCCACTTAATGGTGCGTTCACACCAAGTGTCAGGTTTACATTAAAGTCTGTGTGGAGGGCGCCTCGCGGCACGTTTCACACGTCTACCGCGGCGCGATTTGGAGAGTTTGATGTGTCAAGAGCATCCAATGCATCCAATATGTCCGAAAAATAGGCCGGCAACGGAGAGCAAAGGATAGAACGCTTTTGACACGCCTGACACGCTCTCAACGTACCTCCACATAGACTTTTGATGTAAACCAGATGCGCCTGATGTGCTAAATGCTAGGTGTGGAGCAAAATATCAAGCGTCATTCAAAGTGCACAAGAGTGAACTTGAGTTGTCAGGTGCGTCTTTGACGTTGCGTAACGCGTTTGGTGCGAATGCACCATTACTTTGGTCTACCATGTCTCATCCCCAGGCAAGGTTGTCAATTGACTTGACACCAACTCTAAAAGTACACCCAGACCTAAAGAATGGTTCTGATCAAAGCACAGCCAAAAGTTCAGTCTTCAATTCAGTAAAGAATTTGTGGCAAGGCTTGAAATGGACTCTCTCCATCCAGTCTAAATGTCCTGTTTTCCAAAGCTGGAACAAAAGGTTCTGTCTCTAGATGTGCAAAGGAGGTAGAGACATAGCTAAGACTTTTCAGCTGTAATAGTGGGGCAAGCAGCGAAAGTATCGACTCAGGGAGGGGGATGAATACAAATGAGCACATAATCTATAAATCTGTCTGTATTCTTTCTTTAAAGTGCCTTGAGTTGACGTGTTGTGAATTGCTGCTATATATATATAACAAATAAGCCAAATTTAATTGAATTGAATAACAAACTAAACGTAATTTTTTTTACATTCCTTTCACTTCACAATTATGCACTACTTTGTATTGATCTATCACATAAAAGCCCCAATAAAACATGACAACATGTAAAAAACATGTGAATGCTTTCAGCTGTGTCAGTGCTATTTCCTCATCCTCTGTGTTTTTATTCCCTAAAGCTGGCAGTGAGATCAGCTAGGCAATAGATTTTCAACAAAACAGGAGAAATATTAATATGCCAAGTCGAGAATTTCCTCATTTTCCGCTTTAGCGTTTCTTTTTAACCATACAAATACACAGCAGGTCTGCCGTTGACTCTTACTGGTTGGAAATGCAGGCAGCTGAACTCGTCTCCAGTCATTCACCTATGACTGTTTTTCAATGAGGTGCCCCCTCACCCCCCCATCCTCACATCCCAATCTGCTCAGCCCAACTTTCCTTGTCATCCTTTTTTTCCCCCTCACTTCTTTACTTCTCTTTTCCGCATCTTTTCACACTGCGCCTGCTGCGCTTTCATGCCTCAAACCTTTCATCCCCTCCTGCACCCTCTTTTATATCTCTCCCGGTCTTGAGGTACCCATCTCTGCTCAGGCTTGAAAAGCAAAAAAAAAAAAAAAAAAAAAAAAAAAAGGGTGTGTCTCCCTCTCTCCCTCCCCCGCCTCCTCTCTTTCTCCCATCGACTCCTCCGAACCCCGCTCAGCCGTCTAGCTTCCCACCACACCGTCTCCCCTCTCATGTCAGGGGAACCTGTAGGCATCCGAATGCTACTTTTGATCATTGCTTTTACCGGGGTCCCTCGCCGCCTTACTCCGCCTTGGGGTGGCAAGAGGAGGCAGGGGGAGAAAGACTGATAGGCAGAACAGACTGAAGTTATGTCAAGTCTGGCTGACACGAGCGGCAGACTCCTGCTGCCTCACTACGGAGAGCAAAATTGGCACATGTAGCTCTCAGCTACGAGCGGTAAATAATCCTCTTGTTAGAGCCTTTGTGTACGGCACAACACAGGATGACATACACACTCCATGTTATTATTCTGACATGCTCTCGCATGTATTCAGTTGTAACTAAGGGAGAAGATGAAAACAGGAAGAAACGCAGGAACGTGTCAACGCGGTGCCCCTTCACAGCTACGGAGCGGAGCTGATTAGAGGTAAACCTGGCATCGCTTTTATCGCTCTGACATTAAAGTGTCTCCCTGAACCGCTACGTGCGCTATTTCCAGAACTCAAATTGAGTTTACGAGAAAGATACTGCAAATTAAAAAGCTACAAAATGGGAAAAATAAAAAAATAAAAAGCACAAAATATTTGTCTTTTAGGCGGCTTGTTTGGAACGAGTGCATAAACTTTGAGGTGGACCAAAAAAAGCTAACTCCAAAAGCAGGTCGTGGACTGAGTCAGGGCATTCTGGGTAAATACAACCAAAACAACCCTGCGTGTCTAACGCTAGTGGCAGAAATGGCTGGTGGTCTTTTACCAAAGACAAAGGAGAAATCCTACAACCACCAAAATCATTTTGTATTTACATTTTGTGAATACGGAAGTTGCGTTCAGTGTCTTCTTCAGAGGTTTCTGTGTTCTCTTCATCAGTGGTTGTTGGTGCAGCGCCACCACAGGTGATTGGGGGGGTAACAGGTTGCTGAAAGGGTTTGGGTGAAACGGAACTGCAGCAGCTGTAAATGCAACAAGTGTTGCAATTTTGGTCCCCAATCGAACCAAGTCAACAGGACGATCAAGTTTAAAAACACCCTTTAAAATCTAACCTAGCTGCTCTAACTGCTCATAGATGCAGTGGTGCCTGATTTCTCCTCAACGTTTTTATGCTGAGCACATATAGAAGAAAATACGGCTCTGCTTTAATACTGAAGGTGCCTCTGCAAGATGTGAAGAAGTTCACTTTATTAAAGTTTATAAAATCTGTACCATGTACAATAAATGTTTGAAAACATATTAGCTTTGAAGTAAAGTAAAATAGCACTCTATATTGCATCAGTGTTACAAGATCTACATGGGTGAGACTGAGACCCAGTTAACTCACTCATCCACCATGATCCAGGTGATGTGTTGTTTCTTTTAACACCAACATACATTTAACCTTAATAGGGGTTTTAAGATGAAATGATGATGACGACTTGAGTTTAATACCTCAACTTGAGTTGCACAAAGACTTGACTTTTACTTGTGCCCTCTGGAGTTGAGACTTGAGACTTGATTTGGACTCATAGCGTAGCACGTTTTCAGCAACGAGCCAATTCAAAGTGCTTTGCATGATCAGAAGGAAAATAAAACAACAAACAAGCGGAAAAAAAAGCCATTATATTGTAGTGCCAAAATAAAGGAAAAGGAAAAAAGCAAAGACAGGTTGAAAACAAACTGTGCTTATGAAGTTCCGGCTGTTTTTAATCAAAAGCAGCTCTAAACAAACAGGCTTTAAATCATTAAATCCTCGTGTTTCAGCATTTTTCTCAGTTTTCTATGTGAGCTCAGCTGCCAGTTTAAATACCTGAATGTTTAACTGTGGAAAGCAAAGAACGACACAATGATTAACTATACCTAGCTGTGTTTAACCAAATCGCTGTAAAGGTTGCAAGTAGGTTACAATTTATTTCAGCTGTGACAACATTTTCCAGTTATTAGTGATTATAAATAATCACTACTAAGGAAGTAAGGAATTACTGACTTAAAACAAATTTCTACATCTTGCTGTAGAGTTACATGTAAGTTAATTATCTCACATTTCAAGTCTACTAAAATGTTTCCACTAGGAACTCGATCAAAAATACTCGGTAGGATTTTGTGTTGTTGCAGTGTTGGTTGGTCTGGATCATCTCTACTGAATGAGCACATACTTGGAATACTTGGGAAGAATTTATGGTGATCTCCTAGTATTCCTTATGATCTACGACTCTCCCGATCCCCCGATCTGGTGATGAAATACTCTTCTAAGAATTGAAGCCCTTTCATTTCTCGCTGGTGTCACGTAATGTTTCTGCGTCGGCAATAAAATACGCAGCTGGACACACACACCATGGGAGAACAGCAGTGGAAGAACGGAAAACAACACCATGTTCTCAGATATTTCATGTGCTGGATTTGAGATTTCTGTCAAATTTCTCGTCCAGCTGTACAGCAACACATGAAAAGCGGTTGAAGATTTACAGTTTCCCCTTGTTTCTGTTTGACGCAGTTCATAAAAACGCATATAAGTACCGACAATACCCCAAATTTCGGTCCTTTTTAATAATCAATTTCTGCCTCGTTAGCGCACAGCTATTCGTTAAGGATATGCAACGCGGAGCTAAAGTCGCTCAATTCCACTTGAAGTGATACGTGAAGGAAAATAAAAGGTTCCTGGACCCGACCAGTAGCACGGAGCAGTCAAAGAGTCATTAAAATCTAACAGAGGTGTTAAACTTTGGACGACCTACAGGACACGCTGCATAAAGCGGCTGTAAATTATAGCAATGAGGAGAGGTGCAGACTGCCGGACATAAAACGTTATGGATGTGGCTGAGGGTGTTGAGGTGAGCGTGTGTGCACAGCGAGGCCACACACAGGCGCACAGAACCCTGCTGTGTGTGCTGTCAGCTGAGAAAAAGGGTTATGAGTCGGACTAAGGTCACAGTTACCGCCCCGGGCCCAGATTACCACATTACTGGAACAGGCTTGGCTCCACAGTCACCCTTAAAAAAAAAATAAAATAAAATTAATTAATTAAAAATCTTCCTGATGAAGTTTAGCAGGTATTCCTGCTTGGACTAAATTTAGTGATTATTACTGGATCATCTCTGTTACATGTGATGTTAAAAAGAAAGAAAGAGAGAAAAAGAAAGAGTGTGTCATACAATGTTTATGAGATGGGGTAAATATTCTTGCTCCAAACAGTAAAATCAAGATGCTTTATGTAGCAGCATGAAGCTTTGAAGACAAACCTCTTTATGCTGAGGGAAAATGTGACGCGGGTTCCCTTGAAGGCTTTAATCACACGGCGCTCCCTCCACATGTTTCCTGACTCTCAAGTTTAAGCTGTCCAAATCAGCAAAACGTCGACGTTCGTCAATGTGCTTTTAGAAAAGTCTGTGAGCTCAGCTGCCAGTTTAAATGTTCGAATGTTTGACTGTGGAAAGCAAAGAACGACACAATGATTAACAATAACTAACTGTGTTTAACTAAATCACTGCAAAGGTTGCAAGTAGGGTAGGATTTTTGGCTTATGTGATACAATCAAGACAAAGTTTATCAAATGTTTAATGTCTGAAGTAATATTTTACCAAAAAGTTTCTTCCAAAACAAAGCAATATTAAAGGAGTAGTATTATGTAAATGTAACTTTCTTCTTTTTTATTTTTAGCTTTACATCATGTTATAATGTTAATCCCTAATCAAACCTGGAGTGTTGCTTTGAATCTTTCATGCATGTTTGAGAAATCCTTTAATCTCCCATGGCAACCATTCAGCTGTACAAAACGCTTAAGTGGACCTAGCTCCACCCTCAAGACGCTACTCCTCCTCTGAGCTTCTGCTTCACAGAGTATCCCTCCCTGCAACTCCTATACTCAGCTCCTTCAGACTAGCCCGCAGCAATTAGCAAACTCCTGGGTCAAGTGCACATCAGCTGCGCTCAGGGAAAACACTAGTAAAAACATTGTTAAAAGGTAAATAAAGGAGAAATGTGATGACTTAGTGAAGGCGGAGTTTCAGAAAGAGGAGGAGTTTTTAAAGAAATACAGGCACTAATTTACAAAGTAAAATTTGTTTTAAGTCACATTTGATAAACATATTGTTTTTATAACAACTGAAGTTAACATAGTTTAATTATGCAATAAAACGGCATCATGTGCTCTCCTGTGGCAACCATTCAGCTGTACACAACGCATAGGTTCTATACAATATTAAAGGCCGCTCCTTTAACATTTTGGAGCGGCCAAGCCCAAGATAAATAAGATAAACACTTTATTGTTATGTAGTAGAAAATGAGTTCTGGGGTTTCAGGCGTAGCCTTACATGATCACTCAACCACAAAATAAATCACAAGTACGTACAGACCGACAAGGCATTCCTTCATACACACTACATACATGGCACATAATTTAGGGGCTTCATAGCTTGTGGAACAAATGAGAACTTTGATCTGTGTCTAGTGACAAGAGGCAGACGGTACCGTCACACGTCTCCCAGATGGAACTGGTTTGAAGCAGTGATTAAGGGGATGGGTTTTGTCAATCAAAAATGTTATTTGCCTTGTTCACCACTCATCCTAGTAAATACTCTTCTTACTTTGTTCGTCGCCAAGGTTCCAAACCAGCAGATGATACAAAAGGACGAAACACTTCCACACAATAAAAGCACAATAAAACATAAAACAAATCTTGCTATGGACTTGAAAAGACAACACCTTCTTTAAAAAAAGGTCGTGATTGGTACTCCTTATGCATTTTTGTATCAACTTTAGTACCATGCCTGTCCCATTTCATATCAGAAACAAACTCTTTGGTTGAGTAGGAACAA
This sequence comes from Gambusia affinis, assembly GCF_019740435.1. Classification (NCBI taxonomy): domain Eukaryota; kingdom Metazoa; phylum Chordata; class Actinopteri; order Cyprinodontiformes; family Poeciliidae; genus Gambusia; species Gambusia affinis. Next base: position 21,157,638 of record NC_057881.1, read on the forward strand.
CTTTACATGCAAGTCTGCAGAGAGTATGAATCATTTTGAGCTGTAGCTTTAGCAGATAACATCTAGCATTATGAGCTAGTGTACAGACGTGGACACATTATTTCTCACCATTACAAAGCTTTGCAGCAATGTTTCATTTCCAATGAAAACTGATCTAATTGAAAGCATTTCTAGAATGTAGTAGAGTAAACAAAGAAAATTGAGAACAAATTATGTGATACTAATTTAATAAGGATGTGCTAAAATAGTAATGCAGGAATTATTAAAGAAATAAGTTAGCCTTAAACAACAATGATGAATCACAGCTCAGTTCAAGCTTTCAGGAACAGGCTGTTGCAATGAACCATAATTACCAGTAAAAACCAAGAAATGGCTGCAGTAAAAACAGCTAACACATGTTCTGTGGCATTGCAGACGGCCTTCCTAGATGTGGAACCAGAAGGGAATGGATCTAGGTTGAACCAAGACACCCATCCAAAACAGATGAAAGCTATAACTCTATGTGATTGTCTGGTCTGGTGCAATCTGATCCTCTATCTGGTTCAAGACAAACTTGGTTAACTCTATTCATCCAGAGATTTAGAGGGGCTAAAAACTGCAACGCCAAACGAATACATTCACTGAAACCTAAAATCCCATTAATCCATCCACAAAGACAATTGAGACAGACAATCATGCACCTGTGAGCGATTTAGAGTTGCTAATAACTCAACATGCTCGACGTTGGACTGCGAGAGTCCTTTGAGAAAGCCAGAAATGCAAAAGAACACCGAGAACTCTACACAGACTCCACAGAGAAAGGCCAAAGTCAAGATGTGATTTGACAATTTAGATGCTGAGAGGACACAGTGCAATCCACTGACTGCTCTATGCAATCCCAGTGCCGTCTGATCCGATCGCCCCACGGCTCTTCAGTTGCCAGGAGTAGAAATTGGAGCTTTGAAACTGATGCGAAAATGATGGCTCCACTTGGAAAATGAGTGGCAGTAATGTACTCTATAAAAAAAACTACAGCTCACAAAACTGTCAGTGGGGTGTTGTAAACAGGTTCACACACTTTGTTTTAGCTTGTTTTTTTTTTCCTTACCCATTTTTGTTTCTACCATCACCTCATCTGTCTTATGTCAGCAGCTTAGCTGTCAGGCATTGACGAACCGGCGTTTATTTACCCCACTCCTCATTGCTCTAGTTCTCTGCCCCTCATCTTCTACAAAGCTGCTGTCACACAGTTTCCTATTTTACTATGAATGCTGGCGTATTATAAAAAAAAAAAAAAAAAAAAATCAATGTTATGGGCCTTCAAATGTGAGAAAATAGAAGGGAATGTGTGGAGCGTCAGGTCCTATCATATCTTAGAAACATGTATGATCCATTTTCAATAACAGGACATGTGTGTTGAGATCAAGGCTGTGGAGTCCATAGTGTTAAGTGTAGGGTACTTTACATTTACATAGAGTTACTACCTAGTTTTTATTTATTCTGCATTTATATGTACAAGAATCAACTCACCTTTAGAGATTGAAATTTAAATAAGTGCTCCAAAATGGTAAACTGATTGTTAGTTGAATTAGTGGAAAAGCAGGTCAAACCGCCAGTTTCACATTCAGTTTTAAGCATCCAGGTAAGCAATGGCATCCCATAGTTTGACATCCATCCATCCATCTTAGTTGCTTTGATACTTGATTTACATTTTGGATTAACTAGTTAGCAGTGGCTCACCCACACAGTATACATGGAATGGGAGAACCTGCATATGTCCCACTGGACATATGCAGGTTCCCACTGGACATATGCAGAAAGGCAGATCGGCAACAGAATTATAGGGTAAAAGAATTTCATTTCACACACAATCACCTCCTTTCATTATGAAAGGAGGTGATTGGACTTATGACAAAGCTATAACATATTTGGTTGCAGGACATTCACGCTGATGTTTAAAATCAATCAATGAGAAAAGATTCCCTGGATCAGTGGACAAGTAGCTCCAACAACATCAAGTGCCTCATGTTATATTATTGGTTGGTGTACAAGCACAAACAAGTTTTTAAGTACAGGGTATCTACCTAGAGTTACCACAACACCAGTCTCTCCAGTTAGGCACACCCTCTTATTAAAAAAGAGACATCTGAAAGTGCTTTTTGATGTCCTTACTCCAACTTTTGACTTTCCCTCATTCTGTTCTTCATATCTCGTTTTGCTCCATCAATCCCTCCCTTCTCCTGCTGTAATCCTTCCATCCCCAGCCATACAGAGTTCACTGCTGGTGTTGCTGCTGTGTGTTTTGGCAGGTCACACAGAGCCTCTGTGCTCCAGCCAGAGTTGGCTGGAAAAGCTCACGGTGCTCGCTGTAGGCCATCTTACGCACACACAAACACACACACACACACAGAGTCAGCACAGTCAGACTTAAGCACTGACATGCAGATCCACTAACTTCTTGTTTTCTCAACATGGTCTCACCTCGAGGCCTCCAGGCCGACCTCTGTCAGACATCATTCGTCACCGTGGTACTCTGGCTATAGATCACGAGAGATGTGGTTTTTCCAGATATGCTCTATTTTTAAAAGGAGCTGCACTTGATTTGTATCCCTGTGAGTATAGGAGCTGACTTATGTGCAATATTTCAACTGCCAAAGTCAGGACCAGTGCCAGTCTTTTCATTCCAAGACTTCTTTGAGGGAATGTGTGTTTTATAAAGAGAACTCGACAAATGCAATCCGAGAGTAAGCCGAACCTACAGATATTCTGGCCTTTCTTGAAAAGCTAAACACTTCTTAAAATAAATCTAAAGGCACAGCTTTTAATGATTAAACCTTTACACTGACAATCCCCTTGATGGCACCTGTTAGCAACTCTGACACTTCTTGAGCGGTGGAGAGCATAGGTTTTAATCAAATATCTACATTTACAAGGCTATCAACTTAAGGCTGTCCCGTACTTCATCTGAAGACAAACACTCTATCACATGGTTGCGTAAACCTCAGTATATGTCACGGTTTCCTCCATCCATTGTCTTCTGCTCATCAGGTTGGAGGACCAGCAGCCCACACAAGGAGGCCCAGACTTCCCTCTCCCAAACACCTGGGCCAGCTGCACTGGTGGAATCCCAAGGTGTTCCCAGGCCAGCCAAGAAACATCGTCTCTCCAGCGCGTCTTCCTCTGGGTCTCCGCCCAATGGGATGGACCTGAACACGTCACCGGGCTGGCATCCAGGAGGCATCCAAACCAGATGCCAGAGCCACCTCAACTTGATCCTCTCAACATGGAGAAGCAGCAGCTCTACTCTGAGTCCCTTCCTGATGACTAAGCTTCTCAACCTATCTCTAAAACCCAGACTCCCTGATGAGAAAACTCTTTTTGGCTCCTTGTATCTGCGATCTTGTTCTTTTACAACTACCTGAAAGATTTGGGATGATGATGGTGACGGTGGCAGGAGATCATCCTGTAATCGGTAGGTTGGCAGTAGCCTCACCTCTGTCAGACTGGCCCAGGGCAGCTGTGGCTACAATCCAGTAGCTCACTGTAGTGAGTGCGACCTTTTGGGGATCTCTGGACTTGTTAAAGTGCTACAAGTACAGGCCTTTTACTATTTCCCAAAAGCTAAACCGAGAACTTTGCTTTTGACTCAGCTCTCTCTTTACCAAGACAGACCATTACAGCGCCAGTCAAGGTTTTCTGGCAGACGAAAACATAGCGGTAGAAGCCATGGCAGAGATTAACGTGCATGAATTCACTGAGTTGGAGGAGACAATATTAACCGAGCATGAAAATGGTATTTGACGATCTTCACAAGCATTGTGAGGAGAATCTTACAAATGAACAGAATTCCTTAGCAGGTCGGAAAACGCAGTCCTCAAAAGTAATCACGTCACCTACAGATACAAAAACCGAATAGTGGAAGCGGACTAGCTGAAGATAAATAACAACATTGCTGTCAAAGTGCATTCCTGCAGTAAAGACATCCACAAACTTCAGACACAACCCTTCACATACAGCTTGGATTCCAGCAGGTCAGAAGGCCTCCCTGTAAACAAGATGACACAACTTTCGTCACATGAAAGCCGTGAGAATACTTCATCTCTCATACTTCTTCCAAAGTAATGCCAACCTTCAAGGTTGGGCATTGGTCAAATTACCAATTGTGCAAACAGTGCACCATGACTAAGACACGAGTTGATTGTAACAAAAACATTTATTTAAGACAGTCATATTACCAAATAAAATATGAGGCTCAATGTCTCAGTTTCCACATGATGAAAACTGAAAGCTTCTCTACTAAAACTTGTTAAACTAGTAGAAGCAAATCATAAATTTGCACTACATTTATTGTTTGAGTGAGAGAGAAATTACTTCCGACTGCCAATCAGCCTGTAAAATATATGATAAAGTATAAGCCATCTAGTGAAGTGCCAACTGCTGAGGTAGGATGGGTTCAGACAGCACAGATTGCCGTAAATTTGGATGGAGCCTCCAGCTACAAATTGTGATTCGCTCCACCGAGATAAGGCCGGACTCTCTGACTGTCTGTTTGTCTGGCATCCTGAATGTGGCAGACAGATGAGTCATAGCTGTGTCCCGGAGCCGACAGGCTGCCGAGCCAAAGCAGCGGAGACGTAGAGGGGAGGACAGGAGGACGTGAGGAAGAATCACGACGCCCGTCTGCTTCTTTAGGTTGACTGATCAGAGATAAACTAAAGCAAAAAGGATTTCATCTTTATATTACTATTATCTTGTTTTATCTGATTTCACAGAAACACAGTAATTATTATTCAGTGTGTGCTCCCAGTCTTACAGGAAGGGACTTTTCCAGGAAACGGTTCTTCCAGCAGACTTCAGAACACAAACATTCAATTCAACAATCGCTCATTACATTTTAAAACGTCCTCAAGCACGTTACAATAAAGAGAACTTCAAGGTGTGCTACTCTAACTCTCTCTCAGGCTCTTATCATGCTTGGATAGGAAAATTATACAATAACTACAGATGTTTTATAACTCTGTTTCGAATTAATGAAACCTTTAGTCTGTTTATTAAAACAAAAGCGATTATACTTTGTTTATTTTCCCAAAAATGTGATAAAATTTCTAATCGTAATGAAACCGTTATTGTGTACCTCGTCTGCGAGACGTGAAGAATGAAAATCTGCTCTAGCACTCCTGTGTCCCTCAGACTGGAGCTACAGGGTGTTTTGTTTTTTTTTAGCAAGACAAAGACCAAAAGCAGAAGGCCAAGTTCTCAAAGGAATGGCTTCTGAACCACGTCATGAATGTCCTGGAGTGGCCAAGTCAAAGTCCAGACTTGAATCTGACCAAACATCTCTGGAGAGATATGAAAATGTCTTTGCACAGACGTCTCCCATCCAGCCTGACACAGCTGGAGGAGAATGGGCGAAAAGATGGGTGAGCTAAGCTAGTGGAGTTCTGTTCAAACAGACCGCTGCCAGAACTGGATCAGCAAATTATTAAGCAAAGGCTGCGATCATACTTATCGTGATTTCTTGGTTTTTGATTTTTACTTCTTTTTTTTTTTTTTTTTCAAAAAACTCGTCAACATTGTCATAATGGAGTATTTGCATGTAGAATTTCGAGGAAAGAAATTAATTTAAAACAACTTGAAATAAGGTTGTAACAATAAGAGGTGGAAACTCCTACAATGCTCTGTAAGTTAAGGTTTAACAATAAAATGTCTTAAAAGTAAGCAATATACTGATTAATTGGACTTCCTTCAGTCTAACATGTTAAATTTTACAATTAACTGGAACTGTCTGAAGCATTAAAAAAGGAAGGACTCTAGCTAGCGTTAGCAGTTTAACACCAAAACATAACACTAGTTTTAAAGTCTCTCCACTGGCTCCCTGTCGCTCAAAGAATAGACTTTAAAATACTGTTGTTAGTTTATAAATCACTGAATTGTTTAGCAACACAATACATTAAAGATCTGCTGTTGTATCAACCTTCCAGACCTCTCAGGTCTTCTGGTTCTGGTTCTGCGCTGCGTCCCCAGAACCAGAACCAAACGAGGAGAAGCAGCATTTAGTATCTATGCACCACAAATCTGGAACAAACTTCCAGAAAACTGTAAAACAGCTGAAACACTGACTTCCTTTAAATCTCAACTAAAAACCCACTTGTTTAGAGTTGTATTCGAAACGTAATCAATTGCAAATTTATTGACGGAATCTGACTTGATGTTGTGTTTTTATTGTCGATTCTATGTTGCATTGTGTTTTTGTGTTTGATTTGATGTAAAGCACTTTGAAATGCCTTGATGCTGAAATGTGCGATACAAATAAAATTTGATTTGATTTGATTTAACAAATGCTAATGCATTAGCATGAAGGAAAGAGAAGTTCAGCAAAGACTTTCTTACGGAAAAGCTTATCCTTTACACTGGAATTTGTGAATCATCCAGTTCTTTGATGATTTGTAAACATTATTGTCAGTCTAACTCAGGATTTTGGTGAGAAATTTCTTGCTTTAAGTTAGAACCACATCATGAAGTAATAGTGCTCATATTGCCCTCCCTCTCCTGTTCTCATAAACCTAATTTGAATGATTAGCACATGTTTACAACATATTTAGCTCAAAAACAATCATTTTAAAAATGGAAGCAGTTAGCCAGCTGTTGAGACATTGGTGAATATTTTAAGTAAGATTTTATTTAATTAAACTAACAGGCATACATTCAGTGATTTAAAGCTAGAACAAGCAAGGTGACAAACATTATCATTTGAAAATCCTGTTCAAAAGCATTACTGGTATATTTATTCGATTAAGCTTAATATGGATCTGAGTAGTTCAGTTAGCAACCTCATAACGAGCCTCAAAGCACCAAATTCATTGTATTGCTGACACTGCATTTTCTGCTTCCTTTTACTTTTCTAAATCTTGAACAATCCAAATATTTAAATTTCACTTGCGTTCGGTTTCTTTTCTGAGATTTCATGAAATCTGCTCTTCCCGTTGAGTGTGTAATGCCTCCACCGCTGCTGCCTGTCAAACAACTGTGAAGCAGAAAATTTCCACACAACAGTTGGCAGGAGCGTCATCTCATCAAGCTCTACAGCCCCCTCCCCCCCCCCACCACCAACCATACTGTTGGTTTTTGCAACTAATTTTCAGCTTCATCTGTCAACAGCATTTGTTTCCAGGCCCACTCATCGCAGCGTCCCCCGCCCCCCTTCTTCTTCTTCTTTTTTTTTTTTGATGAGGTTGCAGATATGGCTTTCTGTTCCGAAGACTCTTCAACAAGCACGACGCATCAACACTGTTCAGAGGACCCCATGTGCAATTTCATCGGTGTCAGCCGATCTGCAGTCACTTCGCCTTTCTGCCCAGCAGACATCCAGCTTTATCTGACAGTTTTATGCTCCCCCAGATCATGTCTGCACTTCCACGGTTCCCCTCACCTGCCACTTCTTATTGCAGCCAGATGAAATTGCCACTCTCCCACCGTCGCCTTACAGCCTTACTCTGGTTTTAAGACATCGGTTCTCTTCATTGTCCAATCCGGAATTGGCGGCATAGAGGAGGCTTTGACTGTTTTGTGCAATCAGTAATAATGACGCATCTTGACACTGTCGAGTAAGAGCTCCCCCGTTAATTTTCAGCTAATGAAATGTTGTTAATGTTAAATTGCCTCCCCTGTCCAACTTATCTGAAAATATTTTTTCACCTACTAGTCAAGTCAGTTTACAGGAACGCCTGTTGCAAAAGATTGTGATTACAATGACAGTGACCCAAATCACATTTAATGCCAGTGGAAGTAGGGTAACGATACTTTACAATGACCAAATGAGACGGGAAATTAGCCGCAAATTTGGGGAAAACAAAAGTCCTGTTTTCTTGTTTTGCCTTCTTTTGGAGTGAAGTTTTCCAAAAATCCTAAACTTAAACACTTTCCTTAGCAAAGCAAAGATTTGATTGGATCAAAAATATTGTGGTGGGTTTAAATCACAGGTCCTTGTGCGGAAAGATCCGTTTAGGTCCCTACCAATGGAGGTCGGTGCGTAGGAGTTTCCTACTGAAATTATCAGACTATAAGCCAGTGCTTTTCTCTTAAGCTTCGATCTGTGCAAAAAACAATGATCTGGCTAATGTGCAGATTTTCACTTCGAGAGAAAAGTGACAATGACAGCGACAGTAAAAGAAAGACTGAGGAAGAGTGCGACGAAGAAATTCTGAGGTTGTTCAGTTCCGACACTGAAGACGGCGACTTTAGTGGTTTCAGCACTATGACTTTTACTGGAAGACATTGCTCGGAAAAAAAGAAAAAAAAAGAAGCATTTCTGTTACGTATTTGTGTGTGTTACCGCTATTAAAAGTTTAAAAAGTCTTCTGTGTACATATCTCATGCTCAACGTGGAAACTTGCTGCGTCTTAAATATAAGTGCAACCTATATGTACATCGTCCCTTTTCTTGTTAACATTAGCAAGTCCTGATTCTATTAAGATGCGTTCAATAGCCTGGAAATGATGGTAATTTCATGTGACTCTGAAATGTGAATTTGAACACAGTTGACATTTGTGTTTAGCGCCCCCTAATGTCTGTCCAAACTACAAACCTCTACACTGCTTAAGCCATGTTGAACACTTCCTGCCAAATAATGTCACGCTCTAGATCAGGGGTGGGCAATCCTGGTCCTGGAGGGCCGGTGTCCTGCAACTCTTAGACGTCTCCCTGGTCCAACACACTTGAATCCAACAGCTGAATCTCCTCCTCAGTGCAGTCAGGTCCTCCAGAGTCCTGCTAATGACCTCATTATTTGACTCAGGTGTGTTGAAGTAGAGAGACATCTAAAAGTTGCAGGAGACCGGACCTCCAGGACCAGGAGTGCCCATCCCTGCTCTAGATCATCCTTCATTGCCTTATGTATAAGCAGTCAGACTTTCTCTTAAAAGTTTTGATCAATATTTGTACAGGTGTTCTGAAGGAAGTTATTTTTATTTTTTTTACTTTTTCAGGCTAATTTTACACTATTTCTAATCCACTACTAGTATTTTCAGAATATGCGTGTTTGTTAAGATAAGTCTCGTATTGGGGCGTGCTGTGGTGGCGTAGGGGATAGTGCAACCCACATTTGGAGGCCTTGAGTCCTCGACGCGGCCGTCGCGGGTTCGATTCCCAGACCTGACGACATTTGCACCATGTCTTCCCCCTTTCCTGTCACCTCTAGTGTCATATAAGGGACACTAGAGCCCACAAAAGACCCCCTGGTGGGGAGAAAAAAAAAAAAGATAAGTCTCGTATTAATGTTTTCTCCAAAGATTCTCAGGGCAACGTTTCTTCTTCTTTTTTTCAGAGCAGTTTGGCTAAAGCAAGGTGATTCTGAAAGAACTTTTAGCTAAATGTGGCATGCAATAGATACTGTATCTGGTCTTTGCGGGATTTTGTGATATTCTGCCTTGGTCTGCTATGAGGACCGGACAGAAACGGAGCATCTAAAGCAAAGCCTTTCAAAACCCTTAAGAAACCTGCAGAACAATTGCACAAAATCCCTTCTAGGTCCTGGTGAGCATCAGGGACTGAATGGTGGTTTGATGCACTATGTGAACATAACCTTTCGATGCCTCCTTCTACGCATTCGTTACATCCACCTTCAGTACTGTTGGAGTTCAACCGTTAAATTTCCACATGAAGGCGTGATTATGTACAGATAAAGGCCGTACCGCAGTTGTGTCCGGATTTAATCTTGTAGCACTTGTTTGGGACGTTCACCTCATTTCGTCTGGAGCTTTTCTGCATGAATGTACACGTGTGAGCGTGCACTTGTGTGTGTGTGTCCGCTGCTGTTAATCTCAGCGGATAAGCGAGCGAGTGTGTGTGTTTCTCCTGAGCCCCCAGGCAGCCACAGTTAGGTGTCCCTCAAGGCTTCCTCCTCCTTTTTGCCTTTTTCCGTGCCTCCCCATGTGGCAGTACCTCTTTACCGCCCAGCCTCCTCCATCTCCAACCCCTCCCTTTGCCCTCTTTAGCCACGGCGCTTTGAATCAAGAGGGGATTAATGCAGATGATGCATTCACTGTCTCATTACATCCTTCATTGTGTGGATGGATATCAAGATGGCAACGACAGTGGGGGGAAACTACTGATGTGGAGCTTTTATCGAGGCTGTGGGGTGTTTATCTAGTGTGTGTGTGTGGAAGAGAGGGCCTGGAGTGTGTGGATGTTTGTTGCTTTCACACAGCAGCAACCAGCTCATGGGAAAGCTGTTCCCTTGTCTTCATCTGTTTCAAATGTTGTCATGTTCCAAACCACTGTTTGCTAAAGTTATGACTAGACTCAGTGGTTTGAGTCACGAATTCCAATCAATAGAAGACAAAAGTTCCATCAAAGTATCATCTCAGATCTGGACGCTACCTCAGAGCTGACAGCGGTTCGTTGAGTTGTGGACAAGAAGCACTCCTTCCTCCTGACTCTCCCACTCAACTCCTTCAGACTAGTCAGAAGCAATTAGCAAACACCTGGAACTGCACATCTGCTGAGCTGAGCCACTTCTCAGTGAAACGCTGGTGAAAATGTTGTGAAAGGGTTAATAGAGGAGCTGTGTTGTGATGACTTCCTGGAGGCGGAGTTTCAGAAAGAGTAGGAGGTTTTAAAGAGACAGCGGCCCAATTTCAAGGCGTTAAATTAGGAAGTAAAAATTGTGTTAAGTCACCTATATCATTTTTATAACAACTGACATTAACATACTTACTTGATTGTGTTATAAAATGGCACCATGTGCCTGGAAAATACACAATACTATTACTGGACAATCGCGTGTTACTTTGTGTTGGTCTATGTAACAAAATCCCAGTGGGACACAGAAGTTTGTGGTTCCAAATTCTAAAGTGCAAAAAACTTGAAAGTGTTTGCGTGTGTGTGACTAGGTTTCATTCACACACGTGTCCATTTGTACCTCGTGTGTTCAAAGGTGCAACTTCTTTCCGTCTTTCGGTTTTTAGACCAGGCTTTACACACGTCACATCGCAATCCACCACCTGGAGAGAGGAAGAGGGGGGTTATGGGTAATATGCGAACTGCTGTTTGATTGATGAGCCAATCAGAGACACACAAAGGATTTCATTAACGAGAGACACCCTGCCACAAATCAGCAATCATACACAGGCGCTCCCTTATCAACACTTATCAGCGCGCAGAGACACACTCAGATCCACCCTGAAGAAAAGAAAAGAAACACACACACACACACACACACATATACCCATTCACTCGTGCTTTCTGCTCCGTGGCCCGCCCCGCCCACTCCCGTCCTCTCTGAATGTGTGACATCAGGAGCCGGGTCTTATCACAAAGTCAGCAGTAATACCGCGGCCATTTCATCAGGGAGCGCCGGGGTCACGGCGAGAGCTGAATCAAAAGCGAGTGAGCGCCGGCGCTTTCTCTGAACATTTGGCCCGCTTCTCCATCACTCTTCTGCTTCTGTGGAAGAGAGGGGCTACTCGACGGTGGGCGGAAAATGGAGAAACCAGACAGACAGAGTTACTTTAAAAAAAAAAGAAAAAAAAAAAGAAGTAAATTAGTTTTTACGCCCTGTGAACCCCTTTGCTCCGTTTTGATCTCCTCGCTTTTCAAAAAAGAAAAAAAAAGAAAAGAAAGAAAGGGAGAGAGGGAGTCACAGCTGCCTACAAACACACACAACTAAAAACACACACACAGGACACTGTAATAGGTGATACTTTCTCATTAGAGTGACAGGAGAGTTTTTCCTGTGACTTGTGTGTGTTGGGAAGCTTCTCCATTATTGATTGTAATAATAAGACACGTGGACGCACAGATTATTTGCATCTCTGAGCAGAGTTATTGTTATTGGGGATTTGATTATGGTGGTCATATTCACACTGCCTGGGGCAACAGTCTTTCGGAGTGTCTGTACACACATATGCGCGCGTGTGTGTGTGTGTGTGGGGGTGGGGTGGGGGGGGGGCATGTGTGTGGGTCTGTGTGTGTGTAGACGCAGACAGTGCAGTTGTGTGCGCCCCGCCAACTCTCTTGCCCGTCTTGCCTCTTAATTGGCCCAGGCCGATTCCACCCCTGGAATCCATTTGAAACGGTTGCCAAGGTTACAGCTTCCGTTGTACCCATTGTTGCCTAGTCAGAAACATGTCAGCAGGCGTGTGCTGCGAGCGCGCCAACGGGTGTGGCTGCTCGCGCGCCGCGTGGAACAGGAAGCCCCTCGATCTCGGTTAATTAGCTCCATCTATTAGCGGCAAATCCGCTAATTAAAGCCACGCCACGACGCGACCCAAAGAAAGCTATCTGCAGCAGCCATATGGAAGGATAAATGTGGAGCGGGGCGCGGCCATGACAGCACACACACACACACAAAGGGGGGAAAAAAGCCACTGTATCCTCGGCCACTTTATTAGGTACACACGTTCAAGTGATTTGTTAGTATCAGACAATCACATGCTAGCTTACTGCTGAAGTTCAAACGGCATCGGAAAGGGGAAGAGAGGATGTTGTGTGGACAACAACGTTTAGTTGATGTCAGAGATAATGACAGCTGGAAATGGGTATCAGAGTGAGGGAATGTTGACTCACTGTTGTTTGTAGAGCCGTTTGACTTCAGGCGCACTGTAGGATTCCCGAGCATAAAACAGCCTGTTTAGAGTTATGCCATAGCATCTCAATTGGATTTAAATGCACTTTAACTAGCTTTATAGGGGCAGTATTATGTGTTTTCCAGGCACATGGCGCCATTTGATAGCATAATCGAGCAACTGTGTTACCTTCAGTTTTTCTAAAAACTATATATGAAATTGGGCCATTGTTTTCTGGTAGGGACTAGAATTTGTGGTTCCATAAATAATTGTTCTTTTTGGTCAGCAGGAGTTTTGGCCCTGGATCTCTCCTATCAGTGCCACTTACATCCAGACCTTTTCATTCTTTTATGAATGATGAACACTAATTTTAAAAAAGCCAAGTGAATTTGGCAGTGCTTTGTATGTGGTTCTGGGCTACTTTTTGGCCTCCTGACTGAATGGTTGATGCCCTCCTGGAGTATGCTTGGTTGGACAGCCACTTTGAAGAATCACCACGGTTCCATCTTTTCTCCATTTGTAAATGTGAGCTCTCATTATGTGCATTTCTATTACAAATGTGCACAAAACGTTGTTGATATTCTGTTCATTTCCAAAAGTCACGATTCAATTAAAATCACACGTGAATAAGCTGGTTCACGCAAAACGTCATTAAAAGTCGTGGCAGCGACAGATCTGAACAGTTACAAGAGATTATATTCATAATTCAGCGCTCACCATCTGCCATCCATCAGAGGAGACGTCAGCATCTTATTCAGGCATTACAGCGACAAGGTCCTGATTTTTGGGAGCGGCTATGTATGCGGCGTTTTGGGGAAATTGTAGTCGGCCATTTTGCAGCAGAGCTAAGGATTCAGCACGTTCAAATGACAACGTTTTATGTCCTGTGCGATGCTGTGAGAGCTCCAGAGGAGCTAGATCAGGGGTGGACAATCCTGGTCCTGGGGGGACGGTGTCCTGCAACTCTTAGACGTCTCTCTGGTCCAACACACCTGAATCCAACAGCTGAATCTCCTCCTAAGAGCAGTCAGGTTCTCCAGAGTCCTGCTAATGACCTCATTATTTGAACCAGGTGTGTTGAAGTAGAGATAAATCTAAAAGTTGCAGGACACCGTCCCTCCAGGACCAGGAGTGCCCACCCCTGAGCTAGATGCTCATTCTCCAACGAGGCCTGTGCTACAAAGAAGCACCTTGCTATTGCTATACAATCTGACGTGATACAAAAAAAAAAAAAAAAAAAAGTGTTTCTATTGCAGTTTTGGGAAATACACCAATTTGGGCACGGTCAAAGAGCCACCTCATTCCAGCACAAAAACATTTAATCAAAAAACATGAGGGTTTTTTTTTCAACATTTCTGTATTTCTATTAAACAAATTCACTTCCATATTTCCATTTTGTACAATTTTAATCTCACTAGTAACACAGTTACTGTGACTCTTGGGAGTCCCAAAGTCTTAGAGATTGGTTGTCTTAACCCCTTCAGGATTGAGTCACGTTCATGACTTTTCTCATATGTCCTTGAAGTTATTTAAATTGGGAAATGAAGTCCTGCTTTTTGAGGTTCCTCCCTTCGTGCTGTTACAGTCGATCAGTAAAACGGACTTCTTGATTCCACAGGTCTGGCAGCAATCAGGTCTCTGTGACTAGTGAAAATGAACCAAAACCAACTGTGTTAATTGCTGTTCATTTGTGATTTAACAAGAGAAGTCATTATTACACAGAGTTAACGTTGGCTTGGACCACTTCGTGCCTTCAGTAATCATTTGAAAACTGTATTTTGTATTTACTCAAGACATCTTTGTCTATTTTAAAAATCACTTTGACAGTGCAAAACAATGAGGTGTCACAAAGCTACAACAACGAAGGCTTTTAGCTGCCAAGTATGTTTTTTTTTTAATGGTAGATCTGATCACACACCACCTCAAGGTCGTCCTAATAAAGTGGTTTCTGGGCGTAAATCTTTGGTTGGCTTTATCTGCCAGCTCCTCACACGGCTGAAGAATATCAGGCAGGATTTGTTTCTTAGAAACAACTGAAACAAGCGTCTGGAAGCGTTCAGCGCTGCGGCGTTAATACGGCTCACAGTGGAAGGAAGGAAGGAATGGAAAAGCGAGAAACTTGAGAAAGGAAACTGAATGGAAACTATTAAAAAAGAGAGAGGGGAAAAAAAAGCCTTTTCACACAAATAGTGCCGCCTCAAGGCTGTGCAAGTGTGTTTGTCACTCATTTTTATCTGCCATCTCCTCTGAAAAGAAAGTAACCTCATGTAGCTGCGCGCCGAAAAAGCCCCCGCTGGTGAAAAAGGTGAGCTCAGCGTGAGAAGAAAAGGTAGGATTTCACATTTCTGCTGCTGCAGCTTTTGTTCGCCGAAAGAGCGGAGGTCTGCGAGTTGGCTTTTAAGACGTCGCGCCTGAAATCCCGATGTTGACAAATGGAATGGAGGCCCTGCTGCGAAGCTCTTCTGTTCCCCCCCCCCCTCCTTCGAACCCATCCTTCAATGAAGACACGTGACGAATGAGGACGAAGTGGGGGAAACAGCAGAAGGACACAACAGCAGTGATTAAATATATTACAAGGAAAGAACGAGGATGCAGGGCGTCAAAAGCGGCGGCGGCTCTGGTGAATTTCAACGCAAGTCAGCTTGTCGGGATTGTTCCCTGAATGGACGCCGGAGCGATCTGCAC
Organism: Gambusia affinis; assembly: GCF_019740435.1. Taxonomy (NCBI): domain Eukaryota; kingdom Metazoa; phylum Chordata; class Actinopteri; order Cyprinodontiformes; family Poeciliidae; genus Gambusia; species Gambusia affinis. The sequence continues at coordinate 21,172,865 of NC_057881.1, forward strand.
CGTCCTCCTTAAAAAGACATCAAAAGTGCATTAGAAGCGCACAGCGCTCGCCCTGTAATTACCATAATCGCATCATGATCTAATAAACATAATGTGCTAGAAAAGAAAAAAAAAAAAATCAGAGGCCTGAATACTTTATGGGGCAAACTGAATAATTAACGACATACCATTAACTAGGATGTAATTTTCCCCGACTCGCTCCACGAGTTTCTCCTCGTCTTTAATGGGCCGGCAATTTATTTCTGAGCACATGTGCGCGAATCCTGCTTAACAAATAAACATAATAAAGCCAGATTTTTTTTATTTTTTTATTTTTTTTGGGGGGGAGGGGCTAAAATGTCTCTTTAGGACAAACGTGTTACGTGGTATCAGATGGCAAAGGGAGCAGGGGCCCTAGGAGAGGAAAATAGATGTGCTGGAGAGAAAGACAGAGGGAATCGAGGGGGAAGCCGCAGGCGGGGGCGGCGGGGCGTTGCCACCCAGCGGTTTGCTGCTTGAAAGCACATTCAGGTGTCAATCTCCTGAAGGAATTAGAAAGCTCTGCGGGATGCCACTTATTTTCCACCCTTGGCATGCTTTCCCTCTCTCCTCGGCCCCTCTTCCTCTCTCTAGTAACAGAGTCATCAGCGCTGCATTAGTGTCTGTGTTAAAGATTTCCCCTTCTGAATCAATTGAAATGGCTCTACCAGTCATTGCATTCAAAATGAATATTTCTCAGAACTAAGCTGTAATATAATTATCATAAACGCCTCGTAAATAAACACCTAACATTTATAAATGTAAGCACATTCACAGGTTTAGTAGTCATTTCACCCTCCTGCGGTCTTAAGAGATGGGGTCCTCTGGATCCTTGAGCTTTTTACTGTGTCCGGTGGGACCTGGTGTGTGCTTTTGCAAGATTTTCTTTTGTGTGTGTGGTTTCGGGAACTGACGGTCTGATGGGACAATTGGTCTAAATCGTGACATTTGCTCCACTTCCCCCTGAGTGTCATGCTAAGACCGCGGGAATGTTGAGAGGTAGAACACGGAGTTACCACAAACAGACTAAACGCACTGTGGCCAACTCTTCAGTAAGGAGAGGAGCTGTTAGTGCTTCATAAAAGTTGCTTATTGAAGTAATTACCTCATGAAGCGCTCTGCAAACTTCAGTCTGGTTTAATGAGTTCTTACTCACCTGAGGATGCAGGATGATTGGAATCAAAAAAGGAAAGTAATGGCATGATTCATTATATCAATAATTATCTGGCCCTTTCATTATCTGGGAATAAAGAACTGAATTTTCATCCCTGGATGGTAAAGCTGAACATCAATTCTGAGAAGAATAAAAAAAAAAAAATAGTGATGTTGACATCATTGTAGAAATAATATCCTTTCTGACACAGTTGAATACTTTTACTTCCACACCCTTGATCCCAATACACATGTACTATGCTAGTGTAACCTGGTTGTATGTTATAAATACACAAAATGTCTTTGTTTTGGTTATTTGTATTGTTCTCCAGACCAAAAATCTTTTATTGTTTTGACTGTGTTACTTTAAGAACGGCAGCCCCTCCTTTTGATTTCTTCTTCTATGGTATTGTCTTTAAAATGTTTGCGTCCCTTAGGCCCTCCCCTTTGTCATGTTGTCCTGTGGGAGAGGTGTGTCCTATTTATTTTCTATCTAAATACATCCAGTTTATTTATAGATTTATTAAGTTAATTTCTGTTATGTATTTTTGTTTGTGTAGGACTTGGAGGGGGCAGCCAATAACACGGTTGTTTTTCTGTTTGATATTCTCGTCAGAATAAATCGAGAAATTATCTATTAAAAGACAAACTGTGTCACGGCCTGATCACTGAAAACCTGCACAACGCAGAAAAGATCCGGTTACACTAGCCAGGCCCAGTCGGTTCATTCAGAATGTACTTTTAAAGACCAAAGTGCAGTACAACTCAAAGAATATCATAAGACAACAGAATAACACAAAAAATCTGCATCAATTCAAAGTTTAAATATCAGTCAAGGAAACAGAAAATTCACCAGAGATACACATACCATTAAGACGTAGGATGACTTGACCTCATCACCTCACATTTAGACATAAGTCACATTTTTCAGAAAGTGTGGCGAGACAGGAAGCAGCTAACCAGCAGCTTTCCCTATAAGTTAGCCAACATATTTGTCTGAGGTCCAAATGTCAAATGAATAAACCAATTGTTGCCGTTTGTGATTTCTCTGACTTTGTTTTTAAAATCTTTTCAGAAAACTTTCAATATTTGCTCATTAACAGCATCCAGCCAGCCTAATATTCGTAGATACGATGTGTTCAGGGATCAGACGTCGGGTTTGGAGGTTTGGGACAATCAAATGGAAAACTGTCTCACTCCAGTCAACAACCACTTTCTTCAGGCATCTCAAGGGACCAGGTTGACTTCAACCTTTTTTTTTTTTCTCAAATGCATTTATTTAAACATCAATAAATTTAAATATGTGTTCCCATGAGGCTTGCTGGTCAGATTAAAAGTACCTTTTGAAAAACCTTTAGGGAGACATTAAGCATTCGTTTCATTAAGTCCGTATTCCTGTATTAGTAAACTATAACTAACTGTATGATGGAATACAGTTAGTTATAGTTTTTCCCCACTAATTACCCTGTTTACTCATTTTGTTTGACGAGACTGAAGGTCAGCCTTCGTTATTTTGTTAGCAATGTTGACTTTGGTGGGCAGCTGTGAAAGCTGTAGAGTCTCGACTGCCGTCCACGTTCCGTGTCTTCTGGGTGACAACAGAAGTGATGTTGGTGGATTCAGTTCGTCCCTCTTCGCCCCCCTCCTCCATCATCTGTCAGGCGACCTATGGCACCGTCGCTGCAGGAGACCAAAAACATTTTTCTCGGCCCATTTTCCTCTTCTGTGTATCTCCACTTTAGTTGTCAGCTGGAGAGGGAGGAATATAAAAAAAAAAAAAAAAAACCCATTCTGACAGATTACAGGGAAGGAGTGCAGATGGAAATCCTGACAGTCTGCACCTTTTCCCCCCACTGTGTGTCGTCCCTTTTTTTTTTTTTTTCCACTCCAAGAGGAGCATTGATGAATGCTGAAAATCTTTCAGTGTCTCTGCTTAAATTGTTTACTTTGTAGCCCTGCTCTCACCACTCTGTCTAATGGGCTGTGTATAGGTGGCACTTATACAAGCTGCTCTATTCAGGAATACTAGACCTGACCCCGTCTTTCACAGCGGCAACTCTGCTGAAAAAAGGAGGCTACAGGTATGCGCCGCAGCCTGTGTCCTTCTGCACTCAGAACCTTTTCAATTCTTCACACTCCATTGCGCTGGCCTTCTCCTCTTCTTTTCACCAGACACAGCACCGCTCAGTCTCTCCACTCTTTAAATCACCGTCTCCATCTGTTGAGGGGGTTTGGGGGGGCAGCTGGGTTAAAATCAATACGACACCAAACAATGGCTTATAGGCCTAAGGGTGCAGCGTGCAGAAAGGTCACTGCTATACATTATGTATGGTGGATAGCTAATGGTCAATGTGTGCGCCGACAAAATGGACTGTAAGCACTGTAAGAGGAGACGATTACACACACAAAGCAGAGCTGTGCATACAGGGCCGCCCAGGTAAATGGACGTAAACGAATCGAGGCTGCTATGTGGCATAGACCCCCGGAGAAACATCCGATACGAGCGCGTTCGAGATGCACGGCTCAAAGTGCGCTTGATTCCAGCAAACGCCAGAGAAAGTTTTGGAGAATCAACAGGAATGCTGTTAAGACTATTTTCTGCAAACAGAATCAAGGGATCCGACACGACCACGTCTGCTTTTTCAAAGAATCAGTATAAAATTTAGGTTAATCTGATAAGGATTTTTCAATGCATTGTCGCTTTTGAATACCACCCTGTGGCCCTTCTCCTATCACACAGTGGCTTCACTGTCGTTCGGCGCCTATGGAAAGTATTCACCCCAACTGGATGTTTTACCCTTTTTTTGCTTTTACAAATCACATCACGATCAACTACATTTAGTTCTTTGCAAGGCAAATAAAAACAGATTTTTACAAAATAATGACAATGAAATAATAAAAATATTTAACATAAATATTCACCCTCTTTAACCGTCCCGTGGTCTTAGCACGACGCTCAGGAAGAGTGCTGAAAATGTCATTGAGAGACAAGGGGATTGTCCCGTCAGATCGTCAGTTACGGTAATCACACATGGAAAAAGGAAAAAGACAAAAACTCATAAAAGCGCACACGGGGTTCCACCTGACGGCAAACCGTGTAAAAAACTCATGGGGTCTAAATGACCCGTGTCTCTTAATACGTGGGAGGGTTAAAGTGACTGACCTAATTCAACAAAGGTCCAGTCAGTTGGTGCTAGGAGTCTCACAGTGAGTTGAATGGCGAAGACCTGAGAGCAGTGTGTGTGTCTTAAGTGATTGTAGAATAATGACACCTGTGTGTGGAAGGTCCATTCACAGGTTAATCAATATTCCTGACTACCATTACAAGATGAAGACAAGTGAACACTCCAAGTAAATCAGAGGACAAGTTATTGAAAATAATAAGTCAGGGGATAGATATGAAAACTTCTCTAAGGCACTGAACATCAACAACATGAAGATAAATCCATCCTTAAGAAATGGAAAGAACATGGTCCATGTGGAAATCTGCCCAAATCAGGCAGAACCTGACGGACCATTCAAGAAGGAGACTAGTGACAGAGGTCACCAGGTCACCATGACTACACTGAAAGAGTTACAAGTTTCAGCAGCTGAGATGAGAGAGACTCAGGGTCTTCACCACTCAGGGCTTTAGGGGAGAGTGGCCACTGTGAGAAAGCCACTGTTGAAGAAAAGTTGACTAGAGTTTGCCAAAGAGCCAGTGGGAAACTCCATGGTTGGCTGAAGAAATGTTCTTTGGTTTGACGAGACCAAAATGGAGCCTTTTGGCCATCAGAACAGACAACATGTTTGACGGCCATCATGCTGTAAGGGTTGTATCTCAGCAGCATGACTTGAAAAATAATCAAATTAGTTTTAAACTCTTAATAATAACAAAATCAATGTCTTGGGGAGGCCACCACAAAGCCCTGATTCAAGCATCTTTGAATATTGTGACAAATCTGAAAAGGTGTGTGTCTGCAAACCTGACTCAGACCAGCTCTGTCTGGAGGAGAGGGACAAAATTCCAAGAAACGATAGCAAGAAGGTTCAGGACAGATACCCAAAATAACACAACTTTGTGACATACAACTTAGAAAGACCATTCTGACATAAAATAGGGAAATACATGCAAACTTGTTAATTAAAAGAAACAAATCATGAATCTCTTAAAAAAATATCTTTCAATAATCTGGTGATGAGGAAATATAATTTTTTTTGGTAATCCCAACTGACCTAAAGCCGGAAAATCTTAGTCTAGTTTAATATTAAACACAAAAAAGGGATGCGTCTTTTTATACGGGGTCCTAAAAAGTACAGTTTCACTTGTATGAACACTTTTGTGTTGGATTATGACATAAACGTAAACATAATACAAGGAAGGTTTAAAGTGTATGAAAGCTCCCAGTATTAATATTAAATACACACACACACACACAAAAATCTGACTAGGCAACTTTTCCTCTCACATTTACAGATTTGGGACATTACAGGCAATAACACCTCATCAGATAGCAGCTGTGTTTCCTTTACAGATGTGCGCTAATTTTTGTCTGCATTCTGCTAATGTAAAAAAAAAAAAAAAAGAGTTTCACAATTGGGTTGTTTTCATTAAGAAAGAAATGAAATCACACGTGAGTAAGGTAGTTCATGCAATAACTCATTAAAATCATGGCAGCAGCAGATGCATACAGTAACATGAGACATATTCATAATTCAGCCATGACACCAGCACCCATCATCTGTCAGCCAATCAGAGGAGACGTCTTATCCATGTGCTGGACTGACTAGCCTCTATGGTTGGGAGCGACTACATATGCTGCGATTTTGGGGGAACTGTAGTCGTCTTCTTTGTAGTTTCTGCCAGTAGTAACATCCGGTTGTTGATCATGTGACTCGTGTGATACAAAAATAGCGTTTCCATTGCAGTTTTGTGAAATATGTCTATTTCGATATGGCTGAAAAACCACTTTATCCCAGCGCAAAAACCTTTTATTGAAAAACGTTAGTTTTTTGAAACTGTTTGTGTTTCAATTAAGGAAATTTATTCTCATAATTTCAATTGGCACAATTCTATGACTAATGAAAACGCAGCTACAGCTTATTGATTGCAATCGGACAGAACTACGTCCTACTTTGAAAGCACAGCAGTCATTTCCGACAACAGAAGAACGGAAGAAAACCTTAAAGACTGACTAAACCTACAGCGGATCGGTACAACGAGTTTATTTCTTCGACTTTGGGAGAGTCAGGAGGAAAACCCTCCACTTGCGGCGTCTATCGGTGTGCTTGTGTGCGGACGTGCCAATACTGCCGGAGTCTGACCTTCATGTAGCAGCGCAGGAGTTGACACAGGCATGTCTGCGCTGGGACAGGAGCTCAGGTTTAGCGGGCATATTGAAAAGGTCAGGCCTGTCACTCACACCCGGCGCACGCCATGGAAGAGCGCACACTCACATCCACAAAGTTGGGGAGGCAGCGAGTGCATGCCAAAACAGTGAACCGTGTCAAATTAGAAGGGAAGTCTGCCCGTCGTCTTTAGAGTGAGACGTATGCACACCCACAAACATTTGGGCTGCTGCCAAAAATAAAAAATAAAAAATCCTTGGAGCAGACAGTTATTTTTTATTTTTTCCTTTCTGTCTCCAAACACACACACACACACACACACACACATAACCACCAGGCAGGGTTATTGGTGTATAAAGTTGTTTTGGCCTGCCTATGGATTGTGATTGGATGCCGTGTTGCTAGCCAAAGATGTTTTCGTTCTTTTTTCTTTTTCTTCCTCTGTGGTAACAGCTCTACCTCACTCCCTCTTCCAGCTCTCCCAGTCGCCTAATCTGCTTCCCGATTGGCTGATTAGGCTCAACGCTCGCTCCTTTCCTTTTTCCCTTTTTACTTCTGCTTTCTTCTTCCATTTACACACACAGAGACACCCACACACACACACACACACACACACACACACACACAGCGCTGTTGACACATGCTGGCACAATCAAAAGACACACACTTACAGGAGAACAAGTGGGAGTGTGAAGGAGAAGGCTGTAAAAAGAGGGTTTGGGGTGGGGAGGTAAATGTCTCATTTTCATGTTGATCACAGGTTGATTTCTTTAATTAAAGCCCAGAGCTGATTGGTTGGTTTCTCCTCTAATTTCGCACGCAAAACACAGGAATCTGAGGTAAACGAGCTACACTGCAACTTTGTCCTCTTCACATTAAGTTCAGCTGTTATTTTTAGCACTATTACTTGTATATTAAATTGCACGGTCTAAGCCAAACATCGCTGCCAAATAATGATGAAATAAAAGAAAATCTTTATATAGATGATGATGGTCTCCAGGATAAATACAGAAGATGAAAAGGAGGACGGTGAGAAATCCTACATTCACAGACGACAAACACAGAGATTCTGTTAATAAATAATAATAATAATAATAATAATAATAATAATAATAATAATAATAATAATAATAATAATAATAATAATAATAATAATAAAATGGAATTCAAAATATGTTTTAATAAAAATGGACTTAGGGACTTTTTTTTCTTCAACTTCCAGCTTGAATAGATCAAAGCAGCTGCTTTTTAATTTATGTCTTAGCTTTTGTCTTTCATTTTGTTTAACTTTTCATTTTGTTTTCCGAAGAGAATGCAACATTTGACCTCAACACGTTTTAATTCATCTAATGAAAAGGAAGTTGTTGTTTTTTTTTTTCTTTTTACGCAAAGTTAAAGTGGCATCAATGATGAGTATTAGTTCATTTGAAAAAAACAACTGATTTGTTATTCATACTTTTAGCTAATGAAGGTAAAGGAACAAGAATATTCTTTTAAATGTTGCTACCTGGTCACATGGATCAGATTAAAATAATAATAATAAAAAAGGGACAATTTGGCTTTGACAAAGTGTTTGCGTAACCCTGCGCTGACATGATGAATGGGTGGGTGAACACTAATGATTTCATGTTAGTTTTGTGAAATAATAGGCCGCTACATAAAGTGCTGTGAAAAATCAGAGGTGGATTTTCTGGTTTGCTTCTGATGATGGTCCTGCAGAAAAGATCAAAGCATTGAACAAATATGTTTTACTGTTGGAATAACGTTCTTTTCCTGAACAAGAGTGTAAATCTGATGTCAAGGTTTGGGGATCACCAAGAGCTAATGTTGTCAAATGTGGGCCAGACCAAATGTGGAATTTCATTTGTCTCCCAGTATTTTCTTTTTATTATTATCATTGTTGAATCATGAACATTAAAATTGAACTCTTAGTTCTTTTGTGACCTGCTGAATCAGCCTTTGATTCTTTCTTACAGTGATTTGAGTCAAACACTCATAACGGTTCTCCAAATGTTCATGTTTTCACTTTTGGATAATGGATTATACTGAGGTCCACCGGAAGTTTTTCAAATAGTTTCTAGACTGATGGATGTCGATACACATTTCTTAACTCTTCCTTTAATCAAAGTTTGTTGCTTTTTGAGTTTACTCATTTCATGCCATAAAACAGGTTCTGTACAGGTGGTTTTTGGACTTTAAACTGAACTACAGACATGGGATTAGTCCAAGTTAATGCATGAGTGGACGTAAGGAGTGCCATGAATAATGAATAAAATCTCAACAAAAAACTGCTATTTGTATTTACTCTGTGATTTGTTTGACAATCTGAACCAAGTGTTGCGAAAAAGCAAAAACAGAAGAAAGATTTAAGAAGGAAACATTTTTCAAAGAGCTTCAGCCAGAAATAACTGCCTATAATTTGGCCATTTCTATATGAAAAGACAGAATAGTTCTCTTCCTGATCATACTGATAAGGAGAGGTCAACACTTTCTGTTATAAATGAACTACAATAAAAACATATATTATATTGGATATTTCTTCATGTTATTGGACATTCATGACAACAGCTTTTCTCTGGGTCTCGTTTCGCCTTGTTCAGTTTGGTCAAACAATATTATGGAACGTCGTTGTCTTGTGATCGTTTATGCTAACACATGCACTCACACTAGTCTGTGGGATCCATGTTTCATTTCAGCTGATTAAAAGCCATCATCTCATCTTACATTATGACTTTTCTAAGTTATTGCTCTTGTAAGAAGTATATAAATATCAAAGAGAGTAATTTTTAAGGCAGATCTTGGTACCAAGCTCAGTATGAAGTGAAATTATACCCAAGTAAAAATCGATGACATTATTCTGTACAGTTACAAGAAAAAGTTTGGAAGGAGAAATGATTGCATTACATCTCAACATCTGTTAGATTAACTGCGATAAGATTTTTACAGAGATAGTCACGGTACACAGCCAGTGCATCTTAATGAGCTTAGTGCTCAAATGGTGCCTGACATTTTGGGTTCTTGCTACAGGGATCATGACGTATCCTAAAAGTAGTGTCATGACTTAACGCTGCAGTATGTAACTTTTATGAAAAACGATTTTTTATTTTTATTTTTTACACTTTTGTTCAAATTATCAGTATGCTTTTACAGTATACGACTGCCTTCTCCCAGTGCTCCCAGTACTAACTGCAGCAACACACATTCATTAACCAACCAATCAGAGCCAGAGGGAGGGTCTTAGCGCTGTCAATCACTGTAGTTTGCAACCCTCCCCCTTGTACTCTGCTACGCCACAGATGGTCCACCACAACATAGCCTGTCACAAATGCTAAGGCTAGTTAGCACGGTTATCAATGATGGTAGATAAACTGTTTTGCTGGAACAATGAGTTATTTTTCCGTCGTTAGCATTGATGGACAGCACAAAGACTCTCCGCTTGGCTCTGATTCATGATGCTGGGCCTTAAATACAAATCCATCTAATTAAAAATCAGTAAAAGGCTTCTGAGGGTTTTTGGGGAACATTAGTGAACGAACAGAATCATGAAGATCAAGGAACACACACAAAAGATCAAGGATGTAATAGATGGAAAGACTACAGAGCAAGTAGAGACCAAAACCATGGAGGTCATTATTCAAAACAGCTTCTAAATGAGACAAAGTAGATCTTGAGGAACAGCACAGACCGACATCTCTGGTCGTTCATTGTTATGAACTGGTGACAACTACATGTTGTACAAACCAGGCGTTTCTCAAAAAGCTCCAAGAAGAAAGCCATTGTTGAAAGAAAGCCTTAAGAAGTCCCGGTGCAGCGTGCTGCAGGCCATGTAGGCAGCAGCAAACCTAGGGAAGAAGTTGTACGCTCTTATTTTTTTCCTTCTTGGCACAGCTAGTCTTTACTGACAGTCACCAGACAGGAAACGGACCGAGGGAAGAGAAGACACGCTACGCCACGTGACGCACACAGATTGTGTTTTCGTTTTAACTGTTTTTTTCTCATAGCATTGTTAGCTAGCACCTCTTAGCGGGCAACACACTGTGGCAGTGGAGCATTTTCATATCCAACCCATGAAAATCCAAACTTTAAATAATCATGGTCACATTTTCTTCTTTTTTTTGTTGCCTTGTCCAGACTATGTCTCCTGCAGCTTTACGTTCTGTCAGTTTTCTTCTGGCATTGGCTTTGTGAAGTTGGCAAAATATCTGCAGCTACTTGTTGTTTTTGGTTTTGCTCCATCATGTCATCTAGACCTAATTTGTGAGAATCTGTGGTCAGATTTGAAAACTGAAGTTCACAGATGCTGTCCAGCCAATCTGACTGAACCTGAGTTGCTTTGTGAAGAGAAATTGGCAAAAGGTTTAGTCTCTAGAAGCAGATAATTGTACCAAAGGTGGTTCCACAACGGATGGACATAGAGATGCTGCAACGAATGTGATAGATTTTTTTTGTTCAGATTTTTATTTATTTATTTTTTTTAAATAATGTTTCTTCCATTTTGCAATTTTGTGCTACTTTGTGTCGGCCCGTCTCATTAAATCCTGACAAAATACCAAATACCTGGGAGCTCTTTAGATGTAATTACAGCTGTACTTCAAGTTTGTGCAGGATAAGAAGGGATGTTATCCTCATCAGTGAATTAGCGAATCACACCAACAGCCTCTTATCTCTAAAAATAATTTCGCAGATGGTGACAAGATATACTCATGAAGTGAAACAAACACGTTCGCAGAGTTGAAACAGAAATCTCCGGCTGATACTAATCGTGAGAGTCGGCACAGACGAACGTTGGGTGCTTTCTCCGTGTCAGTGCTGTGATGCCTCCAGCAGCTGGCACATACATGTAAGAACTTGCCCTTTAATGACGACTCTTCTCGATTGTAAACGAGATTTAACATATATTCCCGTCTGCGAGTGGAACAGGAGGAGCAAGCCAGCACGTGCCCCGCGCTGTGCCGCGCTCCTGGACGTCTTTCCCAGTGGTGATCTGCTGAAGGTGATAATTCATTCCCTACAAACCACCACCTTTTGTTTTCTTTTTTTTTTTTTTTTTCCTTTTACCAAGTCTCTGCACTCCAGCTGGCAGGAATATCCACCTCCGGATGGTGTCGGATGGGTGGGACGTTACATTGTTATGGAACAAGTTTCACTGCTGCCTGGCGAGGAGCAATTGTCTTGTTGCAGCCTGACGCTGATGGTGTTTTCAGACGCAGAGCGCCTCCAACACACTGCCAGCTGTCGACAAGAAGCTGAGCTGATATTTGTGTTGTGGAAAATAACAGGGGTCCCTGGCATGAGGCCAGGTAGAGTTTTAGACAGGAGGACAGGTGGGCAGGCTGCAAGAATGGGAATGCAATATTCATCAGGTGATAGCACTGTATTATTTATTAAGTATGAATCTACTGGGTCGTCGAGTGCGCTAACAGGCCGCGCCCTGGAGCACGCCCATAAGGCGGGCAATGTATGGACGGATTTCCCAAATGGACCGGCTGCAATCGAGTCCGACTGCGGCTGATGAAGAGGCCGAGTTTCATCTGCAATCTGCTGCCGGGGGGGTTGTGGAGGGATTACGCAGGTTTGAGTGCAAACATTTCATTTCTCGCCTGAGCTCTCCCCATTATTTCTTTCAGGTGAGCGACACTGTGCTGCCTGTGCAATTTGTTTCCATTCCCGTGAATGGAGTTAATCAAATCATTTGTTCCCTCTAATGTACCTTCTGTACTCGGTGTGCTCAGGCTGCCCATTAACGCGTGGAACCTCCTGTCCAAATTGTTAATACGCGAGGCTTTAAATAGCCGTGGAATGGATTAATGATGGAGGTAATCATTTACGGTATGCCTTATTAATTTGCGCCGCCGTTATCAGAGCGGTTATTTCATCTGTCAGTCTTTGTGGGGGCTGATGGAGGTGCTGCTAGAGTCTAATTTTCACCGGAAGGATCAGTATTATTGATCCGCCTTACCTTTCATCCCTTTGCAACTGTTCATTTTGATCGTACTGCCATTACCAACCATTAGCAACTGGCCTGAGATCTGATCATAGGCCTATTAAAATCTGCACAGCAACAGAAACACTAATAATACTAGTAGTAATTTCCCAATCAGTTGTGATAATATGTTATATGACCGTGGGCTTGTTGGAAAATTAAGTACTTTGGAGTAGCTGAGGCCAAAAAGCTAGCTAAAGGTAAACTGAGAAATAAGCTAATTCTGAGTCCATTCAGATTATTTTCACACTACTGTAAAACATTGAAGGCAGAAGAATCACAGAAGATGCTGCACAGTTGATGATCTGGTGAGCTCAGCAAACATAACTCCAAGCGGGAACATGAACGTCGTTTAGCAGGACAGAATGTTTTTGCCAACAGCTGCAACCAACTGATACGAACGCTTTTAATGTTCAGTTGGGTCAAATTGCTAAATTGTCAAAAAGAAAAAAGGGACAAACATCAGAGCTGTGGCCCACTGTGAAGACGGTCTGCTCAGAGCCAGGTGCAAAAAGTTCAGTTATGGTTTCATCCTACCAGAGAAACTTCTTCCACTGGTTTGCTGTGTCCGCTGAACAGCTTGAACCAACATATGAGATGTCTGACAGAGCAGGTGAAACAAGTGGAAACTTTGCCTGCAGTGGGTTCTGCTCTGCTTACCAGCAGACAGATAGAAAAAGAAAAAAAAAACCCTGGGTAACAGAATGAAACATGGACATAATACAGAAAATGTGGTTTTATGTCAGAAATGAATCGTAATACAAAGATTATGATATTTAAAAAAAAGTTTTTTAATTCTTACGTTTGCATGGTCTCTTCAAACTAAATGCCACTGAATGCAGATGTCTTCATTAATAAGATCCAAACAGACATTTAAACACTGATAATGTGCCTAAATCATACTCCACAATCTGCAGGGATTTTACAAGGCTGGCAGAGTTTCACAGACTGACATCAGCGTGATTGCACGCTTTCCCCAAAACTTAATAACTCAGCTTTTCGTAACCGCAAGATTAAACGCCTTTCGGAAACAAGGTGGAACCCTAACCGGGAACCAGCAGCTGTAAAAACCTCCGAAACAAAACCAGACTTGCAGCAAACTCTTTCATGAAACAACACTCTCGCTCTCTTGCTGAAAATGATCATCTTGCCGGAAAGGTTGCGAGGCGAGTTCTCCAACTGATTCATCTGAGATTTACAACCTTGAAAATAAGACAGAGGAGTTCTATACAATTAGTCGCTGACATGGAGTCTATGTGCTATGAAAGCAGAGAGTAGTGGGTGTAGAAAATAAAATTCATGTATGGTAATGTAAGCTGAATAAAAGTGGCCTCCAACAGACTAGAATAGACATAAAGAAGTATTCACTTTAAGATTTATATGGCTTTGCTTTATATGTTGCAGTTTCTACAACCTTTGTGGCAGAAACAGCCATTTTCAAATGATGACTTAATTTTCTGCTGAGATTTTTTTGTGTGTGTCACTTCAAAATATTTTTTATACATCAGGCTTTTCTGAAAGATGGCCATGTTCTGAAGAAGTAGAGCAGCCCCATAGCATCACACTGCCACCACCTTGGTTCACTGTCAGCATGGCTTTTTTTCTTTTTTTTTTTTTTTTTTAAGTGGAATATATTTCGAGATGCGAGCCTTCCAAAAAGTTTGATTTTTGTTTTTTCACTTCTTAGAGTATTTTTTCTAAAGGGATCATTAAGTTTCAAGAAAACGCAGATATGGCATTTCATCAAGTAACTATGTTACCTTCAGTTGTTAAAAGATGATAGCTTAAAAAAAGTTTGACTTCACAACTTAATGACTCAAGTCTCTTTAAGAAGCTCCTGCTCTCTCTCTCATCCTAGCAATGTTCGTCTTTGATGCCATTATTCCTATCAGCGTTGGACTGAGACGTAACTTGTGTGTTGAGCTCAGCAGATTCTCAGCAGGTGTTTGCTAAGTGCTGCTGCCACTAGTCTGGAGGAGCTGAGTAGGTGAGGCGTGTGAGAGGGCTGCGCTGTGATGTAGAAGCTCAACTTCTACAGTGCAGCCTGTTTGTGCAAGTGGGCTTTGTGTGAGCAAGCTTTTAGGCATCCCCTGAATGGTTGCCATGGGAGATTTAAGGATTTCTCAAAGCAATCAAAGGTAGGTTTTTATGAGAGAACAACGCTATAAAATTACATAAAGCAAAAAAAAAAAAAAAAAAAAAAATTGATTTTACATGTTAGTCCCCTTTAAGATGTTAATCTGGTTTCTTCTGGGGCCCTTTGGATGAGTCGTTAATGCGATCTGGGATCTTGGCTGACCCGTTCTGGGAAGCTTCACCGTTGTTCAATGTTCTCTCCATTTCTGGACAAAGGTTGGCCAAGCAAAAGTTAATGACTTTGCAAATCCTCATTCTCAAATTTCTTAAGACTGGGGTATGAGGTGTCGCCTTTTGAGATCTTTGTGTCCACTAAATGTTGTCCAACAGTAATTTCAAGACGGTACAAGTGAAACTAAATCAAAAAACGATGGGGATATGTTCATATAGCTTCAGAGCCGTTCGGATAGCTTTACCCCTAATAAATAAAACCATAATTCAGAACTAAATTTGATATTTCTTGATGATATCCATTTCTGACATCAAAATTTGTGAGTTGAACTGAAATATTTAGCTATGACGAGTGTTTGAATGAGCTATGGATGTCTTCCAGTTACACTTTAATGCACATAAATCTGTTCTGGAGCTAACAAGGCCTTAGGAGATATCTAAAAATGTTCCCATGTCCGCTCGCCTTTCTATACATTTGTGCACGAAGCTGTTTTACATGTTCAGAACTGCAAAGAAAGCAAAGCATTGCAAGCTCATTTACTGCACTCATTAAGCCAATTTCTGCTTTTCATGCGTCCCTCCTATTACTATATTTGCATTTTTCCATCAGCAGAGCCTGTGAAGCATGAAGAGCTATTAGAACATTTCTGTCTTGAAATAAAAAAAAAAATAACATGTCTGAGTTTAAAGGGGAAAAACAACTCCTCTCTTATTATCACATGCATCATTACAGCTGAAGAGCATAAAAGTCAAACGATCGAGAGATGAAAACATTTGCTGGAGTTCACATCCGAGTTTAAAAAAAACCTGATGCTTTTAGAGAGGAAAATAAATAAATGTAAGTGGACGCACACCCCTAAAAAAAATAAAAAAACCCACACAAATACGGAGCGTCGGTGTCACAACTATTCCACATCGTCGGAGAGCCCTCCAACTTCACTTCAAAGGTCTCAGGCAGACAGTGGCTAATGATGAACACTCAGATGAAGAGCAAAGAGACAGCCATCCAGACTCCACATTAAAAAGGCCTCATCCCATCTTCTGTGTCGAGATAAAAGACGAGAACTCGTGCCCGGCTGCAGCTAATGTGCGTTTAAGCACTCATCCATACATACATAAATGCGCACACTGGCAGACACACTTATCATGCAAATGTGGAATAATTACAGTCTTGTCTGCGCGGAGGGAAGCTGGGATGCCTTTTGAAGATAGCGATCCTCAAAAGATTCATTGATGTTATGCTGGTTAATGGAGGAGAAAAGCCAAACTGGTATCTCTACAGTTTCTGTCTCTCCTTTTCCCCTAAAATAAAAAGAGGGGAGGGGGGAATCTGCATATCCGGTATTGGTTTGGGACAACTGTGTCTACTTTGCTTTGCTGTGAAGAGGCCTAGAGCAGGTGCACAGCGAGGCATCCAAATCACATCGGGGGGTGATTCAGAGCAAACTTCTCCTGTCTTAGGTTGGCTAGAATTACCAAAATTATTTCTATTTGCTGAAAGCCAAAAAATAAATAAATAAAAATGTAGTAAGAACATATTTTTGGACCTTTCTTCAAATTCTGGGATAAAGCTTATAGTGAACTAAAGAGCTAGTTTAAAGACATCCTAGGTGCACAAAGGAGCGTTATCACACATCCTTCCTCTCGCCAGCCGTTAGCCTCTAGCATCACTGCTCCTAACGAACTTTAAACAAGTTTATTTAAAGTTGTTATTAGCAAGTTTGTCAATAACAACAATCCTGCTGTTATTTACAATTTTTCTGTTTGTTGCTTTTTGAGTCTTTTTTATTCTATTCTATTCTTAAAATTGACATACTGCGACATGCACCTAATTTTGTAA
Source organism: Gambusia affinis (assembly GCF_019740435.1). Taxonomy (NCBI): domain Eukaryota; kingdom Metazoa; phylum Chordata; class Actinopteri; order Cyprinodontiformes; family Poeciliidae; genus Gambusia; species Gambusia affinis. Next base: position 21,189,493 of record NC_057881.1, read on the forward strand.
TCTTTCAAATGAGAGACGGATCTTTGTGTTTATTATGTTCAGCAATGATATGGAAAACAATTTTTTGCCCACTTTTTTGAATCATGAGCACTGACCTGAACACTTACTTAATTCTTCATTCTTTTGTGAACTCCTGGGTTGAGTTTCTGACGAACACTAGGAGTAATTTTGTTCCGTGGGTCACTCCCTAGCATTCCAGTTCACGTGATCTGTTGATCTCGGAGATCTTTCAATCTTTTTCACGTTATCTGACTGGCTTGGTCTAAGTGGAATTGTGATTGTGCAGGTTAAGAGGTAACTGGGTCCGGGTCTGGCTCATGGAACTAAAAAAATGTTTCAGCAGTGGGAAAGTTCATGATTTCACAAGGAGGGCAAGAACTATTCAACATAGAGTCAGGTTGGTTTGGATAGTGTTTGGCCCTTAATTCCTGTTCTTCCTGATTTATTTTGGTTATTTACTTTAAGTAAATTCCTAAGTGGTGCAGACCTCTAAGTGAGAAATCTCAGTTTCCGGTATATTAGTAGGTAATTCGTCGGGCTGCACAGTGATGCAGTTGGTAGAGCTGTTGCCTTGCAGCAAGAAGGTCCTGGGTTCGATTCCCGGCCCGGGGCCTTTCTGCATGGAGTTTGCATGTTCTCCCTGTGCATGGTGGGTTCTCTCTGGGTTCTCTGGTTTCCTCCCACAGTCCAAAAACATAACTGTCAGGTTAATTAGTCTCTCTAAATTCTCCATAGGTGTGAGTGTGTGTGTGAATGGTTGTGTGTCCTGAATGTCTCTGTGTTGCCCTGCGACAGACTGGCAACCTGTCCAGGGTGAACCCCGCCTCTCGCCCGGAACGTAGCTGGAGATAGAAACCAGCAACCCTCCAGAGCCCATTAGGGACAAGGGTGAACAGAAAATGGATGGATGGATGGATGGATAGTAGGTAATTCAGTTGTATTTTAGAAGCGTTACATTCATGGGTTCAATTCGGGAAGAGAAGTGCAACTTGCTTTGCACCGAGTTCATTGATTCGGCTATAATGTAATCCAGGTGCAGCCTAATGTCTGAATCTGGGAGGGCCGGCCACACAGCAAGTCATCACCAGCCAGCTGCACCTGTACAAGAAAAATAAACTGCAACTGTTTCTTCAATGCCTCTGATTTCACTTGGTTGCTACTTGTTGGTTACTGTTGCATGTTTGATGGAAAAGTGTGCGTGTCGTTCATCCATAAATGAAACCGACACTCCGGGAGGGTGGGGGTTTCTTCCAGGGGCATAAGGGACGTCGCCTTGGAAAATGCAGCCACAGTCGGATTACTGCCAATCTCGGGACGGAAGAGGGCCGAGACATGGCAGCACATATATATGCATACAAATGACCACGGAGGAATTTAAAGTCAAACAGAAGCCACCACACAGGCTCTCAGTCCTGCACAGGAAAGCACACAAACTAATTGGCCAGCCCATTAGTAATTTATTAAGCTTGTCCTTGTAAATTTTATCAGGTATCCAGCGAGGGAATAGATTTATTGATTCGCCCTGCATTCATCAGGCCCAGAAAGCGGAGCAAGCGAGAAACATAGAGTGAGAAAGAGAGACAGCAGGTAAGACAGAGAGGGAGAGAGAGAGTATATTCATCAGCGTTGGGCTTCCAAGAAGCTTTGCATGAGATCAAGCTGGAGTGTGTTGTGATTCCCCCTGGGTCACCTCTATATCCCACTTCATTCACGATTCTGCCTCGCCTCAGCTCATCAGCGTGTGCCCACCGATCAATTGTTCTCATAAAACACCATCCAGGCTTTGGCTTAGGCCATTACATGAGGGTGGAGGGAGAGAGGGAGAGAGGAGGAAGTCTTCCTGTCAAATTTTCTCTTAATCCCAAGGAGCCGCAGACAAGCTGCAAGGCAATCAAGAGAGGGCAGGGTCACGGATACGCGGGAAGCAAATTCTGAGAAATTCAGCTGTAAAGGAAACACAGGCTCTGTTGGACAAATTATGTACAATATGCATGAGGTTGTGCCCTCATTACTATAGTTCCTTTGGCCCTCTTGTTGCCAGGGATTCCTTTCTTTCCTTTCCTTTATAAGGTATGGTTTATCGACTCCAAGAGAAACATACTGTATGTTCTCGCTGAAACACAATCATTTAGTCTCTGTGGACATTCCGTCTTGCCTTTTGCTAATCTCGCTTAGTTTCAGATTACAGTACTTTTATCCTTGACAAGGGATGCATGGCAAAAGACAGAAGAGCAGTATGCATGTTCTACCAAATGACACACCAACACCCCAACCTTTCCTTTAGTCTCTTTCTGTGTGATTAGTAGTTTTCTGAAAGCAAAGCACCTCCAAGAGCAAACCCAATGCTTTGCAAATGTATTTGTCCTCTTGACCCTTTTTATATTTTGTCACATAAGAATCAGTGTTTCTTGTGTGAATGACCGATACAAAGCAGTGCAAAATGTACAATGTACAAAATTTTATCTGAAAAGCATTTATTTCAGTCCTGTCTCACTTAAAACACTACCAGTACCCTTCAAATATTGTTTTAAGGTATGAACAGAGTTCATGCACTGGTTGTTTTATTCAACCAGTGGTTATTCAGTTGAGGAAAATTAAAGCAGATTGACAAGCAACATTTTAAGTTTTGGACATTTTATGGAGAACTTTTTATTCCATCATCCAAAACTGGAAAGAGGCTGGCACAACCTAATCAGTGCCAGATGATTTGCAGATTGGAACTGATTGAATCAGTGACAAAGTTCAATCTTCAAGGTTCAGCCAAGACGCTGAAGGGATCCGTTTTGGTGATGTCAGAATCAGGTCTCTTCCTTTTGCAGATGATGTGGTTATGTTGACTTCATCAGACTGTGATCTCCATCTTTCTTTGGAGCATTTCAAAGCTGAGTGTGATGGGCATTAACACCTCCAAATGCGTGACTATGATTTTGAGTCGGAAACGTTTAGAATGCCTTCTCTGGGTAGAGGGATGGAACTCTTGGCCTTCTTGTCTCAAGTGGAAAAGTTCAAGTAACTTTTTCAAAGTGTTGTTCACCAATGAGGGAAAATGCAGTGGGGAGTCCTATGGTCAACTGGCAGAGGCATCTGCAGTGATGTGAGTGGTGTAATGGTGGTCTGTTTTGGAGAGAGAAATGAGCCAAAAGGCTCAATCTATGGCAAACCCTTTTACTCTCGTCCATGATCACAAGCTCTGGGAAATGACCAAAAGAACAACATCACAGATACAGGTGGCTGAATGAGTTTCCTCCACAGGGTGTCTGGACTCCTTATTAGAGATAGGGTGAGAGGTTTGGTTATGTACAAGGGGCTTAGAGCAGAGTTGCTGCTCCGTCACAGGAGGCTTGAGAATCTGGTGAGGTTTTCTGGGCACGTCTTAGCGGGAGGAGACCCAGAGGAAGACTTATGAACCATGTTTCTTAGATGGCCTAGGAAGGCCTTGGAATCCCCCCAGAGGTTCTGGTCAAAGTGGATTTGGAAAGGGAAGTGTGGGTCTCCCTACCCAAACTGCTGCCTCCACAACCCAAACCTGGCAACATAACGGATTAAGTGGAAGATAATGGATCGACAACTTCAACCCTGCCCTGACATGGCTGTCCACCTAAACTCAAAGGTCACAGTAGGAAAATCTGTCACCAAGACAGCTACTAGTGATGCAGTCCACTAAACCTGACTGCTTTCCAAGAGGAAAGCGGAGATTCAGTGAATTACAAATGGCTATAAGGAGCCCCTCTCACATTTTGGTCCATCATGAAACCTAGCGGTGGCACAATCATCTTGTGAGTTAATTTCATTTAGCCCAATCTGAACTTGAGATATTTCTCAGAGTAGGATGGGTGATAAGTGTTGTTTCTAGATCTGCAAAGCTGTGGTAGAAAGACACCCTACAGGACTTGCTGCTATGATTTCAATAGAAGCTAGGTCTACAAAATGATGACTCAAGTGAGCTGAATATGATAGTCACATCACACAATCTCAGTTTAATGTGATTAAGTTAGTGGTTATAGTGTGACTAAATGTGGAAGAGCTTAAGTTGTGCGGATACTTTATCAAGGTCCAATAAGTAAAAATTGAATAAGAATGCCAAGAAAATTTGAAGTTCTTGTTGGGATTAGAAGCAGTAATTGTATGATTCGTTGTGCTTGAGTACATTTATGCACCTTTGTGGTTGGATGGATAATTTTTCACATTTGGGCCTGTAAGTTATACCAACATGACAGGGAAGCAGTTTGATAGTAAACAGTGGGCATCCGAACTGCTTTATAGGACAATGCAAGCACAAACCTTCCCTAGTTTTCTTACTTTAGACATTTGGAAGGAATCTTTTCTGAGAAGAGGGGTGATCAGAAAGTCTTTGATCCAAGATTCCTGTCCCTCCAGGCATCGCCTTGACTAGCATTGTTTCAGGATTTCCCTGCATGGCTCACTCGGAGGTTTGGTAGACCGCTTGAAGTGAGATTGGCGAAGGAACCCTGCATCTGGGATTTGGGAATATAAATTCCTAATCCTCTGCAAGGCTGCCTCTGTCCCTGCTCAGGTTAAAACTTGCAGGTTGAGTGGTGCAAACATACATATGCTAAGACATATGGACTGAAGCGATAAGGCTTGTGGGTGCTTTAAGTCCATTACAGTACAGACTGCAGCCATTTAGCCTCGGGCTTTTTGCTGCTGTATCCTTTTTTTCCCCCTCAGCTCCACCAGTACTCATGATATTTAAGAGAGAGTTGCACTACATGTTTGGTAGGATGTGAATGCTTCTCTTAAGCCCCAAAGACCTCTGTGCTTATTTAATCAAACTCCAGGAGGGCAGCTTCCATAAGACATGCTCATTTTTATGAGGAACTGAAGCTTTATTTCTGAGATAAGATGCCTTCTAAACATTTTTCTTTATATTTTGTCTTTCCTTTCTTAGTTGCATAATCATTCACTTCCATTTGAGTTTCATCCAAGTCCACAGCATACATACATTAAAAAGTACTTTACTCTTGTACATTTTTCTCATTGTTGCTTTTATGAGGCACAGGTGAAATGTGTAAGCAAAAGCAAAATTATTTAAAGTAAATCCTTTTTGAATTTTGATTAACTCTGATTAGCCACATTTGAAAAGGTGAGGTCCATTTCACTAATCATGACATGTCCTGATTATTGCAAATAGGGCCAGTAAAACAGCATGAAGTGGGCAAAAAGACCTGAAAAGAATAAAATAATGTCGTAAACTAAAGAAACAGATAAAGTTATTGACATATAGCAGTTTGGAAAGAGCTGGAGAGCCATTTGTTCATCCAGCAAGACAAAACTCAGACATGGAGCAGCAGGTACTCTTCCAAGTAGTTAAGAGAATATGAAGGTTTTGGAATGACCTAGTCAAAGTCTTGTTTTAAATCAGAACAATATGCTCTGGTTTGACCTTAAATATGCCACAAAACTATTTCAGCCAATGTAGCATAGGCAGCTACTAGCAATTTGTCAGGAGATGCCAAATTGAGAGTTAATTTACAGTTAGAAATTTGAATGTATTTTACTGGTTTTAATGTGACAAACCAACACAAAGTAAGGCTAATTTGTGAAGTGGAAGGAAAGTTTTTACATAATAGGGTGGCATGTATATTCTATAGTCTGATACATTTTAACAAAATCCAGTGCTAAAAACTGTCTTGACGAGTGAACTAGGTGTACCTGTAAAAAGCCCGGCTGTGTGTAATTCACTCTCAGTGTAAATCCAGCAGCCCAGCGAACATCTTCAAAGCACACAGAATCTGGACAGAGAGGCTTTTCTTTGGCAGGGAGAGTGAAGCTTGCCAGAGCCAATGGACAGTTAAATAAATGGCTTGTACTTGTACAGCGACTTATCTACAGTACTATAGATCTGATTCATGTGTTTGAAGGGCCCAGTTAAAGTACAGATCTAAATTCAGTCGAGAACTTGTGGCAAGACTTTGAAATTGATGGTCATTCGTTCAGCCTCACTGAGGTTTAAATGTTTGGCATAGAAGATCTACTATGCACAATGAAATACAGTGACGTTTGTGGTTTAAATTGTGAAAAACGTCCAGTGGGGTTGAATAGTTTGGCAACTATTCAAAAAAGACGCATAGATTTTCTATCAGAGTACAGAACAAGAACCTAAGAAATTTATGCTCAAGTCTGACATATTTTGAGAAATTAATTGATAAATTATTTGTTGCACCCAAAAAAAAAACAGTGGAAAACGGAGAGAAAATTTGTGTGGAGACAAAGTAGATGTGGGTGCGAATGCAGAACTGGAGGGAGAAGGTAAAAAATGAGAATAGAGGAGGAGGAGGAGGAGGAATGGAAGAGTGTGTGGTGGTAAGCATTCCCCTTGTTGACCCTGCAGAAGGGGCACCGCTCCTTCCATCTGCGAAAAATAATCCCTCGCAAACACACACTCAGCTATGCATGAACACACACCTCACCAAAATGCCAAAAAAAAAAACCCAAACAAACAAAAAAAAGGATTAATGATATTCCAAACACACACAATCAGCCAGAATCCATCACTTCTGGTTTCAGCAGGAGTCCAGACGTGTCCGGGTGTGTGTGTCTGTGTCTGTGTGTGTGTCACTTTGAAGACCAAAAGTGTCTATGTGCAACTGAAAATCTCTGTTTGCTTCGTTCTGTCTGGGGCACCATATGTTACCCGCAAATTTGTCTTCACCCCTAAAAAAAATTAAAAAGCCCCTCCATATGCATGTTAAACAGCCTTAATTAATACCCCACGTACATGCATACATTACAGATACACCCACACTTCCTGGGAGAGGTAGTGTGATTTCCAAACCGGCTCCTCGCTAGGCAGAACACTTGAGGAACAAGTTAATTGACATCGACTATTCATATATACACAGCGGGTTTGCTGGGCTGTGGGCAGATGGTGTTTGTAAGCTTCCATTTAAACCAGCAGTCAAAAATCACAAACCATGTTGCTGTATTCTTCTTCCATAAAGGGTCCTCTGTGGGGCTGTTTTGAAAAGTGCGTGCAACCCACCAGATGGATGTAGAGGGATCTGCACGGCCTTGCGAAAGGTGTTCGGCAACCTTGGAGCATTTTGTGTTTTTGTGACATTGCAAATTTCAATCTATTTTATGGTTTTCAAATTTTTTCCCCAATTAAAGCCTAAGAAATGTGGTGTGCAATTGTAGTCCATATGGTGCAATTACAGCAACAAATTGCATAGTCTATGTTGGGCAATTACAGCAACAAATTGTCCATTCCATGTTGGAAAATAGAACAAGCTCTGTGAGAATGGAGAGAGTATTTCCGAACAGCAATTTTTAAGGGTGTTTTCACACCTGATATAGTGCAGTAGACTCAATTTGATTGGTGGCCAAAATTGTAACATTTTGTTGCATTTTCAGCTGGTGCGGTTTGCTTTCATACTGCACTGTATCAAATGGACCAAAACCTTTGAAAAACCTCTTCCTCTCCTCGCCTGCGGAGGCGCTGCACCAAGAGTCACTAAAAAAAACAACATGAAATTCTCTGAAAAAGACATGGAGCGCAACTTTGTTCTTCACAAAATGTAAGCAAAAACGAAGTTGTGTCATATTTTAGCCGTTTCAGAATTTCTTTTTTGTCTTTGGTAGAAGACTGTTATGGGTTTTTGTTTGGTCATACATTTGCAATACATTTTGTCCACCAAGCAAAGATTTAATCAACTGGAATTCTATGTACAATTCAACTCAAAAAGTACTTTAATTATCCCAGAAAGGAATAGAAAATGCTAAAAACACTAATAAAAGCGAGAGTAATCAGAGTATATGGAAAGCACAGCATTCAGTAGGATTTGTATTTTAATTCAGCAGTCTATAACTTCTCAGACGAAACCAAAACTCGGATGACAACTGAGTCGCTTCGCTCCAGTTTTACTTCTGTTGAGCATTGATAATCCATATTTCTATTTTAAACAGTACATTTCTGGACATGTCGAGATACCAAGTCAATACAGAACCAGTTTTACGATACAGATAATAATACTAATACCGATACTTAAAACCTAAACATGATAAGTCATCAAATCTCTCTAGCCTTTATGCGTTTTTGTGTTTTTTTCCTTTGAATTATGTTGTTAAAACCTAGGTCAGAATTTAGAAAAAGTTTATAGATATAACAAAATCAATTTTGTATTATTTATATTATTATAAATATCATTTATAACAACATACTTAAACCGTATCACCAATTTGTGCGCATCGTTTTCTAAATAAAATGCAAAAACAATAATTTGTGAGAAAAATCACAGCAAAATTTTTTTTATGTTGGAATTGAGTAACTACAACACAAAAATGAAATAACATTTAAAAAAGGAAATCTGAATCTAAAGGGTCAATCTTGTCACTCCAATATTGACCTGATACCGATATCGATATTTTGGATCGACCCGCGGAGATGAGTCGTTCTGAGGCTGCATTTAAAATTGCTTTCTTCAATCTCCATCTCCACACTGACATGGCTGTTTCCCACTGATTGCCCATAGGAAAGCTCTGTGCATGTATAATTCACAAGCCTTGACTGGTCCCATTTACATGATTTTGTATTAGACAATACATTGGATGCCAAAGTCAAAATTTCTTTTTTATGTGTTAAAAGTAAAAGAGTGCTTTGATAGTGTTCAGTAACTCCTGGCTGTGTCTGTTGATTAATAATCAGAGACAGACATGCAATAAACATGATGCAAAGGGGAGTTTCTGGTAAAAATGAAAGGATAATGGAGTATATAATACAGGATTTATGAACACTGGTGTCTATCAGCCGTAAAAATTGGCTGTGGTACCTTCAAGTCACACATTTTGTGTCTGATGGGTAGGCTGTCGCCATGGCAACCCAGATTTTGGGGGCTTGCAGGGTGATAACAAGGTGGGGACGTGTTTAAAGAGAAGGGGGGGCGTCTGAGGGAAGGCTGGGATGGCTGTGCTCAGAGGGAGTAAAAAATCTGCTAACATAGAATTTGAAATGTCCCTCTGCCTTCAACAAAAGATATGCATACATTTCTTGCATCCTCTCAACTTAAAACATTTTTCAACACTTCTCTTTTTTTCTTAACAATAAAAAAAAAGGAATTCAAACACTTTCAAAAAATAAGTCACACAAAAAATTGCATTATTGAGTTAAAAATAAGACGCAGCTGAATGAATAGAGCAAAATGTAAAGTGAATGCTTTTAGAAATCGCATACCACATGAAGCCTCAAGCAATTTTTTCTTTAAAAGCTTGCATAGGCTCAAATTTTGTCAACGCATGTACAGCGAGTGAGCATTACGCAGCAAATGGAAACGAAGCACAACCACAAAAGGAAAACTAAATAAATTACATGACCTGCTAACATGGAATTTGCCTGACAGATTATTTTAAAACAGATGCTTTATAGCATTTTATTGTTTTGCTCTTTTCTTTCTGTTTTCCATCCTACTCTAATGCTGCTGGTGTGTTTGATTTGGTCGTCACTTGCGCTTTGTGAGAATTAGGAGGAAAAAAGTAATTTGTTAGAAACAAATCATATGATATATTTCTCACAAAAGTGAAATCCACTATTCGGATTCTGTTAGAACAGTACTGTGAAGTGTTAGCTATTAATCCACACCCCGAATATGAAGGCGAGTGCTTTGAGTCTGACGCCATGAGTCCATGTCAACTCACACATGGACTTACACATGACACAATGAAACTCTTATTTTGGTGACACAAGACTGGTTGACAAGAAACAACCGAAGCTTATCCTGATATTCACCATCTCTCAGCATCCAGCTTGTATGAACCACAAATCTGGAACAAACTTCCAGAAAACCGCAGAACTGCTGAAACACAGAGTTCCTTTAACTCAATGCTAAAAACCAACCAGTTGAACGTGTCTGATTTGTATTTGATTGCGTTTTTTTTTTTAAAAGGTTTTATTGGCTCTAGTGGCCTTTATTTGAAAGTTAATTGACAGGAAAGTGGGTAATGAGAGAAAGGGGAAGACATGCGGCTAAGGTCGCCAGGCCGGGAATCAAACCTGTGACGGCCGCGTCGAGGACTGAGGCCTCCTTATGTGGGTTGTGCTTAACCCCTGCGCCACCACAGCACATCCCGTATTGGATTGCTTTTGATTGATTGTGTTACAATTGGTGACGGTATGACGCGTTATGGTGTAAAGCACCTTGAAGTGTCTTGATGCTTAAACTTAACTTGACTCTACCTTAATTTGCAGGAAAGGACATATGAAAAATATGAGTTGCACAAATGCCAACACAAGGCATGTTCAGTTTCTGAAAAGTGAGGTTGATTAAACCAGACATATCAACAATGACAACAACTCAAAGAGGAAAGTACAAATTCTGTGTGAAGCTTTAGCCTTTTACTGGTTCTGTGTAGTTTTCTGGATAAACACCCCTCAATCCCCAATTTTGTCGAGACATTTGGTCTTCATTATGGTGGAAAACACACACAAACTCACGGCAACTCACACACACAAGGTGTTCTCAATCTTCTCGGTGAGTCAAGGCAGATACTATCTCAGGCTTGGCAATCAACTTGTCACCTCAGCCATCCTATGAACTCTGCACACACACGCACACACACACACACACACACACACACACACACACACACAAAGAGGCCAGCTAATCAGGAAGAAGTCAGCAGACCGGCGTGCATGAAGCCTGCTCGACAGGAAGTTAAAGCCATGTCACAGGAAATAGGATGTGTCTTTTCACCGGACTGCAGGATCCCTGCGATTAGGGCGAGCAGATGGAGATGTCTCGACGCATTACTCCTACACCTGCACGCGCAAACAGTAAACACTCACGCACGGGCCACATGCAAACAGACGCATTAAGTGAAGAGGACAGAGGATGGAGTTACGACCTGAATCCGCCAACACACCACACAAAGGAAGGTGTGTTAAATGTTAGTTTTATTAGGGAAGGTAACTCCCTCCTGCTGGTTTGTTTGGAGCGGCACTCAGAGTGAAGGTTAGGGAAAAGTGCAAGACAAATTCCCGTGGTTTATGACAGAGAGCTGGTGGAGCGCAACAAGCAAGCAGACAAGAACACAAAATCTTGATTGAAGGGAAGTGAGACAAAAAGAACACATTTCCTGTAAAGATGAGTTATTATAATGGATCGTTTTCCTGCACAGATGTCTACTTTCATAATTAGGATTGTGACCTTTTGTCTCAGAAAAATGGCTCATAGGCAGCGAGAAGTGATATATTATGCTTTCATTAAGAGTTCATAAATAACACCTTGCAAATGGATTCATGTCTCAATTGTTTGACAGAACTCAAGGTAGGCCATGGCGGTAATCTGGAATAAAATTGAAACAAGGTTTTGAAAATTTTGACAAATACAAACCTGACAGATGCAGTGTCCATTTGTGTTCATCCCACCTGAGTCAATAGTCAATCGGCAACATTTTTGACCATTTTTGGCAAAATCGTCCCATCAACTTTGACTCTGGTTATGCTGCAACTGCCATGTTTTACTATAGGAGCCCTGTATTAAGGATGATGTGCAGTTTTATTTTTCCACAACACATTTGATCTATTTTCTGGCTTTTCACTCTTTATGGTGTTCTGTCAATAATGGCTTTCTTCTTGGCATTCTTCCATGGAGGCCAAAATTGTGGCATGCATGACCGATTATAATATATATTTATGGTATTGAAAGAATACTTAACCTGAGTATTTGATCTTTGCATTTTCTCCAGAGTCACGTTGAGCCTCTTGGCTGTTTCTCTTTTTGAGTGGTTTATTTAAAGTTTGTGATATATAACATCTCCATTACACTGTTTGTGTTTCTACATTCTCCTGATACTGTTTGTTTGCTAATGCTCTCTGACAAACTTCTGTGGTCTTCATAAAACATATATGTATCCATACTAAGAATAAATTACAGGTAACAGAATTTCTCTAGGTTTCACCAACTCAAATTTAAGACTTTTAAAGGCCATTAAATGAAATTTAAAACCTGTATCTCCACAGAAACGTATGAATGTCGTCCAGCCAACTGCCAATACTATTTGCTCTTACCCATGATAGATGCAAAAACGCTAGCTGGCTAGCTAGCAGGGGTATATTAGTAGCTAGTTATTGGTAGCTTCAAATACTTCAAGTCACAGAATGCAAAGATGTCTGAATGGGACTTTTACGTGACAGAAAAGTGGTACAAGAAATAAATTACAAATAGATAAAATAGTCCTGCCAAAACAAAATGTAAAACCTATGTTTAACATATTTAAGGTCAACGTGTTTTCTTTTAAGACACTTTAAGGCCTTAATTTTAAATACCTACATTTAAGACTTTCTAAGACTTTTTAAGGATGCAGGGACTCCTTGGGTAGTATCAGAAATATGGATTTTATTAAGGGGTATCAAAATAAAACTGTCTTAATTTTTCTTCCATTTCACAACGAGGCCATACTTTGTGTTGGTCTGTTACAAACAATTCCAATAAAGTACATTAAGATTGTGGTTCAAATGTGATAAAATATGAAAAACTATTAATAATTAATTCTTTTGCTTGTGTGACAGCAAGACATGAGGACACTTTGTGATCTTAATCATCTACTTTTATCTTACTTTAAGGTTCGAAAAAGACTATTAGTTTTCATTAGTCTGCCAGAGAAGCATTTCTCGCTTTTCCCTTTGGCCAAAAATAAACACTGCAGATATTCAAAGAGCTTGTGAGCAATCATTAAAAAAAAAACCCTTCTATATGAGACTCCAATTTGATTAAATGCCTTTGAACTACACCCTTAATCATATCAAAGCTGGACGACTCAGCTCGACAAATCCACAAACCAGTACGTCGGTCGGAGCCTACCTAGAATACAAACAAGATACTCCCCTAAGAGCCATTTAGTAGCATTAGTGGAAATCTGATTAGCGCTCATCAGATTAGTATGCCAAAGATAATACTACATACAGCCGTGTAAATCTAAACAAGCAGCAAGGTGGAAGCTGATGTGGGTTTTTTAAAAACGTGCAAGTCTCCAGGGTAGGCGATGGTGGAAGATAAACATCTCAGTAGAGGGGTTGTAGAAAGGTCACGAGATCAGTGATCAAAGAGAGAAAGACAGGAAAACAGGAAAACTGACAGGGACAAAAAAATCCAAAGAGAGAAAGTGATGCCATGCCATTACAGCATGTCCTGTTGACGTCCCTCCCGTCTCGTTTAGGGGCCTTGCTTCACTTGCTTTATTTAGACTTTGAGCAGTCTCTTCCTGTGACCCCAGGAGACCTCGACTCGCTCTGAACCGTGACACAATGTCTTCTTGGAGGAGCTTGTGGGAATCAGGCGAGAACTCCACACTCTCCTGTATGAAACACTCATCTGCTTGACTTCGTCACCAGCGTCCACTTACCAGGAGCTTGTGATTGAAAACCTCGTGACACAAGCAGCGTCCTCTGATTTGTACGCCCTCATGTTTACAGACCAAGAAAAAAAAAAACTTTTGGTGTTTTACATTAGAGATATTTAAACCCAACATTTAGATTCATGTAGCGAATTACATCAAAGGAGGGGAAGCTAATGATTAAGCTCATTAGCATGCTATGGCAAAGGAATGTCGAAGAGAAGATATGTTTATAATTGACCAACATAAGTCAGATGCATGGACAAATTGAGTCATCTGTACGATGAATCCCTGCACTGTCCTTGTATAATTAGTGTGTAGGTATCTGGTAGTAGCTGAGAGATAATGAAGGGAGCTTGTTACACGCTTGGAGAGACACTTAAGAGGTGCTAGGGCTGTCATTAGGTTTTGGTTAAAGGGATTCTTAGCCATGCTGGCAGCTGTTAATTGCTGCTCAGGAGGATTAAGACTGTGTAAGACTACAGTGTAAACCTTTATGTGTGTGGGCGGCGAGCAACAAAATGTATTCAAGTTGAACCTACTGTCAAAGGGCCAAACAAACTTCTGGATCCCAGCTGTTCCTTATTTAAGGCAGCAGTCGGCCAAAGCTAAAAACATATGCAGCCTAATGATCCAGGCCCTTTTTAAATGACCATATAAAGTATAATAACACTGTGTTTGAGCAAATGTTTGCTTTAGGAACAGACGTCTGAAACCGTGTTATTTCTTCGTCTTCTTGAAACGTCCACAGACAGTTATTCCCACTGTTTTCCCTAATGCATAATACTTAGAAAATTATGTAAACACATACAGTGATGGAAAAATTTCCACATCTGTCAATGAGCTCACTGGGGAAAGAAATTGAGCACATCTGTGCTGCTTCCATAGGATTGAAAGGGCAACTGTACTTGATTAGCAGTACATTAATTGATAATCAACTCCATGACATGGTAATGGCCTGTACCTGTACAGCCAAAAGCACTTCGCACTACAATTAACCAGTCACACGCACATTCATATGTTGATGGTGGGAAGCTACTGGATAGTAGCCAAAGCTGCCCTACAGACAAGAAGGGTGAAGTGTTTTACCCAAGGACACAACAACAGAGGCGGAGGGAGAGCAGACCAAACTGGCAACCCACCCACTGCCAGGACAAACTCTTACCACCATCGTTCCAATGAAAGCTGGAGTTCTGCCAGTTTGCTACAGCGATGCCAGGAAGGAAAGACATTGTCAGCGTTCTTGGACAAATGACTGACGTCGCCTATCAATCAAGTAAAGGTTACAACACCATTTGCAAAGTATTTGTAACCTGTATAAGACGACATGAAATTGGAAAATATTTAATGCAGGTGTCAATCATCCCAGAAGTGGGGGACCCCACTGAGTTCATCCCACAAATAGTAAAGAAGTAAAGAGAATCTCCAAGAAGCACTATTAGAAAACTGAAAGCAAAACATAACAGTTTCTTTTCTGGGTTAATTTCAGTCTCTATCTGGCTTCGGCTTCAAAAATCCAACATTTTGTCTGTTAGCTTTGAACAGCCGTCAGGCTATTGTCAACAATGGGACACCTACTAGTTTGTCCCATTGTTGTCCCAGTAATGGCACAACGATTCCTGTATTAACCCAGAATGCCCTGTGGTATAGTCTGTGGTCTGCTCGGTGTTCTTATATGCATTCAAAACTTCAACCGAACTGAGACCTACGTGTTTAGGCGGACCAGAGTTCATTTTATGGTCCAAATGAGAGTTTGATTGGAGATTCACACCTCAAAAAAGAACCTGACTTTCTAGGCATACAAACTAGAAGTTGAATAGGGTAGACCAGACAGGTCTGTTCTTAATACGCCCGAAATATCTGGCAACAACTTTAGTTATCTTTGAAATTTGAAACTTTTTTCAACACTGTTTCAAGTATGTTTGGACATTGACAAGCTTCTGTGTGTAAAATACCGCAAACTCTACCTTAGGGAAACCCAGTAAAATTATTCAGCCAATGACATGATCAATTACCTTTCACTGCTACCTTGTTGCAAGTATCAATCCTCCTATGGTAGCCCTACAGGAACAAATCAAATACTCCAGACCTTTTGCACTTTGGGCATCAAATATTCTGTTTTCTTTTGACACTTTAAAGAGAATAATAATATTTTCAATGCATGCGGTTAAAATCTACTGCATCCTGGAGCAACAATATGAAAAACGAACCTTAATCAGAGGCATACAGCACGTCCAGGCGCGCATAAAGAGATATAAATACATATGCAGACTAGAGGAGTTCACACAAACACGTAATCTGTCAACGAGACGCAGTAACTGTGAATGTGCTGACTGTGCAGCAGAGCAGAGCCGTGACCCAGTGCCTCTGACTCACAGCAGCACCCCATGAATGCGCACATACACCAAGGCGCGGGCGCTCTCATCGCGTCGTGGGGACAGCTGAGATAAGGCGGCGTGTGTTTGTGCAGCTTCACCAGCCACTTAATCCCCATCAGCCAGAGGAGGAGGGGTGCGCACGGGGAGCGGGTGAGGCGAGAAGGAACGAGGGACAGAGAGAGCCCCCCTGCTGATGATTTCAGTAGCAGCCTTATCTCACCGGGCTTTGTTTTGGACACAGAAGGTTTTATCTGCCGCAAACATTCAGGAAGACGAGTACGCAGCCCTGGTTCACCCTCTGGGGAGCGACTTTGAGTGGATCCAGACGGCGCTTCTGTGAAGTAAACTATTTCTGTTACATCCCCCACAGTTCATCACCGTTCTCTCCCTCTCTCTTTCTCAAACACGCATACAGATCATTAAGTGCCTCCCACTGCAGATTGTGCCCTCCCTCTGCCTCTTTCTAGACCGGTTTCTCTCGCTGCTCTCCGTCTATGTCACCTCGGTTCACCTCAAACTCTGGCTCCGTATCCTCATTTCAACTCGTAGCAACATTCAAGTCCAGAGGAGGAAGGAAGGGAGGGAGAGGGTTAAATCAACAAGGATCGGGGAGTCAAAAAAAAAAAAAAAAATAAAAAAAATGAGGGTAGGTAAGGGTGGGATAGGAAGAAGGAAGGCGGCAGGAATAGGAGGGGAGGGGAAAAAGAGAAGAGGGAAACAGGGACAGAAGGGTTCAAACCGGTCCAGAGTGACTGAAAAGAGAGAGAAAAAAGCAGCGATGCAGACAGAGATAAGGAGATATTTACACTGAGTGCTGTGGTCAAACACTATTAATCAAGAAGCGCACACAGTTTTACTTTGTGCTTAAACAAAGAGGGCTGGTTGGAAAACTGAACAGCATAGGGGGGAAGAGGAGAAGAGAGAGAAAATGGAGAGAGCCAAAAGGTTTTCTGCTTGCGAACTGAAAGGGGTGACCTGAGGATACACTCCACAGCCACGTGCTTCTGCTGGCAGCTGCAGAGTCAGGCTGCTTTATATGCAGGACGCCCGCGAGAGTCACTGCAGCATGGCTGAGCGGTGCTGCATCTCCCTACGATCATAAAGATTTCAAAACGTCACGTACTTACAATGGGGTTTAGTTATCACAGGTGGAGGTTTCAGGTTGGGACAGAAGTTTACACACACTCATAGTATATTATTATTGTGGATTTTTTTAATGGGTTTATATTATCCTGTGTATTATCATTAAAAAGGTAATAAGCTGTTTTTTTCCTCTTATTCCACAAAACCAAACTAGCACCCTTAGCCCTAAATTTCTGGAGTACAACTTACACTGCTTATCATCTAGGTAGCAACATCATCCCTATTGTGAACCAACGTAGTGGGAGTATCATGCTGTGGGGATGCTATGGGACTATTCAACCTTAGAGATGCTAATCTTTAAGGTTGAATTCAATTCAATCTAGACGATTGAATTGAATCGTCTAGAGATTCGATTAAATTCAATTCGGCTTTTTAACGTCACGATTCCATTCAGAAACAATTTGTACTCCAGAAACCAATCGTTCTGCTCAGACGGTCTACAGATTTTGTTTAAATTATGTGACTAACCGTAGTGTAAATAAATAGTAAATGTATTGTTAAAAATTCCATAAGATTCCATATTATATCAAATTCCATCCATTAATACACGTTTGTGTCTAAAACGCTGTAACTTAAATCATCAGTGTTACGTTAGCTTAGCTTCCTGGCATTTTTTATTAAGAAAAAAAAAGAACTAGTCAAATTGTAATGTTACAAAAAATTAAGCAGACTAAAATCTACTATTGAGCATTTTCATTCAATTCACAATTCCTACAACTAGGAATTGTGATTCTCTATAGAATTTTTTTTTTCTGCATCTCTATTCCACATGCATTCAGTTCTTATGCACCGCTAATCTGGAACAAACTTCCAGAAAACTACGAAACTGCCAAAACATGGAGTTCCTTTAAATCAAGGCTGAAAATGCATCTGTCTAAAGCTGCCTTTGATTGACCTTAAGTGCAACATTGATTCATGCTGCTCTGTATTGAAGGTTTTCAGTACTTCTCTTTATTTTGCCACTGTAGTGTGACGTGTCTTTGTTTATTGTGTTATGTTTTTATCATATAAAACACTTCCAGCTACCTTATGGTTGGATTATGTTATGCAAACACACTTGACCTCAGCCCTGCAGCTTGGCGGCTTAGATATTCATAGAGTGGGGATGTTTGTCACTATATAGTGCTTAAATAATTGGAGGCCAATAAACTCTATAACTTATTCTTAGTTTGACATATCAGCCTGGCTGCGACACAGAGAAAGAGCACCGTTCAAGATAGATGGCATTATCAGCTTGTCAGGTGAATAAACAACAGGAAGCGACAGACTAGGTCGCTCTGATAAAAAGTAGCTTCTGAATGTTTCTGCAACACTAGCTGCTGTCTTGTTTTTGTTACTACCAGATGGATAACTTCCCCACAGAGCAGCTGTCACCTGTTTTACTGCATGTTTCTTTACACATAAGACTCTCTGGTGCTACTAGCTGGCAGCCCGAGTGGGGAGCAAAAGTGTCTCAGCAAGAGAGACACTTTTGTAAGAAACAACTTGAACCTGCCCTTAAACAAGAGAAATGGTGAGGAAAGAATTTGAACTACATTTTAGCCAATGATCATTGCAACAACAACAATCTGGCAGAAAATAAAAGTTCATCTTGGTATTTTGTTGTCTGTTTTTCCCCTACAGGGGGTCTTTTGTGGGCTCTAGTGTCTCTTATTTTGAGAGTAGATTGACAGGAAGGGGGGACAGAGAGGCAAACGTCGGCCGGGTCCGGGTATCGAACCCGCGACCGCCGCGTCGAGGACTGAAGGCCTCCAAATGTGGGTCACGCTATCCCCTACGCAACCACAGCACGCCCGTTCAGCTTGGTCTTAAAATGTTGGACATTTATTAGAAAATGGGAGGCAGGTGTGTAGCGAGAGATAGGACAAATGTAAACTTAGAAACAAAAAATGGGAGAGGAAAACAAAATGTACCCAGATGCTGGCAAAACAGGTGGAGAAATGTGTCCAACCCAATCCAAATACGTCTTCAGTGCATCTCTCAACACACTCAACATCGCGTTAAATAATCGTCTGCCTAATTGCGCCTCAAAAACGCTGAATATCTGTTTGCCGTCACCGACGCAAAGCGTCATTTTGCACAAACACAGACATCCTCGTTCTGCTAAACTGTTTTCGGCTCATCCGCGGTGGTCTCAGAAACACTTCCGTTGCACATTGACTGTGACAGTGCGTACAAAGCGGTCTGGCTTCACAGAATCCCGTCCTTATTTTTAGCCGGCTGATGAAATGTTGATGCAACAACTCACATTTGGGAGCTGAGGAGTGGGAGTGGTGTGAGTTGGTGCTGACTGGCCTTTCTAAAAGTCACAGCTTCATCAGTGTTGCTTCAAAAAAAAAAAAAAAGTCTTCACTTGACAAGAAGCACACTTTCAACCAGCGTTTAGTACATGTGGGATGGATGGTTGAGGGTCTTCCTTCGGGTCAGAGACATGAGTACAGCAAAAATGTCCTTGTAGAAGAGGATGAAGCGAAGGACTAAGAGTAAAAACAAGGGATAGGAACTAAATGGACCACTCAATAAGTTTCTTGAATTTCCAACTGCATGAGATTTTATCCAGACTTCATTTGTTGGTCATGTTTCACACCGTTTGAAGACAAAAACAGAGACATTTGCTCCGTGCAACACAGCAGTGGTCACACAACCACAAAACGGGTGCTTTATAAATGGGAGCAACAGATGGTGTGGTATTTCTTGGAGGTTGACGTGGACACGATCTGCAGACATGTCAGAAATTTGAAAGCCGATTCAGGACAAACAGTGCAGAAAGAATGGAGGCTGGTCATCGCCAAGTAAGTTAGCATCGCAGCTGACTGAACTCCCTCTGTTGGGCAGAAACACGAGATGCAAGTAAACATAACATACATTTAGCGTCCAGAAGTGTTCAGACGATTTTCCTTCCTTTCGGCAATAGAAAGAGGCCAAGTCAATGCCAAAGACTGACTATGTGTAGGATCTTTGGTTAAGCCTGAAATATCCAAGGAACTGTTTGGCAAATTGCTGTCTCAGATCCAGAGTATGGTATAAAAGGAATGCAGCAATTTGGCACAGTTTGGTTTATCCATACTTCCTCGAGCTGGGATTTGGCTGAAAAAAGTATCACGATATAAGCATGTCACGTCAGTCAAGATTGATAATTATTGATTAGTTTGCATTTGCCGTAATTTTTGGACGTGTCCTTATGGCACAAGTATTGCAACACTGAGCATCAGCCTAAACACACCATCCGACCATGAAGCTTTTCTGGTCAGAGCTGCAAAGACTGTTCATCAAATCTGACTGAGCAGACTGACTATTTATCAAAGATGAACAGCAAACAGTTCAGCCTCTAAATGTTTACAGAGACACGCGTCAAAAGACGTGAAGTGGGAACTGTAGTAAGACCCCTTTTTGGTTTTGTTTTGTGTAAATAACTACTGTTCCTTTCACTTTACAACAAAGTGCTACGTTGTGTTGATCTTTCATATACTATTCCCCTTTAAATTGTGGCGAAATGCAGAAAAAGCTCAAGGGTTTATGATCGAATTTGGAAGGAACTGTAAATCTTCAACCATTGGTGGAAAAAATGGGCCTGGTAAATGTCGTTCTTTGCAAAAAAAAAAAAAAAAAATTTGCATGACTGCACAACACAGGGAGTGTTTCTGGCATACTGTTGCCAATTCTTTGCTTAAGTGCAGAATCACAGCCCTCCTCCGGTGTTTGAAGGCAAACAGCAGCCAAACGTTCAGCCTCAATTTGTCCGTTTATGTCCAGAGCTGAATCTGATCATTATTATTATTATTATTATTATTATTATTATTATTATTATTCAAAAGAACAGTAAATTCACCACATCCAACCACTTTGTGTCACCTGTTTAAATCCAAGACAGTAGATAAGTGTACAGCTTAATGGGGTGTGTGTGTGTGTGTGTGTGTGTGTGTGTGTGCGTGGGCGTGGTTGCTGCTGTCTCATACTCACACACTTCTTTTCATTTTCACACACTCAGCAGTCGTCCCTCCCCACGTCTCTGTCTGTCTGTCTGGAAGGGGGGGAAAAAAAGGTCTGTTTCCACGGTGACTTGTTACCATGACAACAACCACCCCATCCTTATCCCCATTTCTTCTATTAAGCCTCCTGCCTCAATGATCCACCCCATCCACGCGAAGCCCCCACCTCCATTTTCTCATTCCACATCGTCTGTCATCTCACCCCATTTACACCCCGCCAAGCCCCATCATCCCCCCTTTCTGTTTCACACTCCATCTCCACGTCTCCTCCTGGATCCTCAAGAGGGCAAAAGCAGAGGAGGTAGAGTGGGTTGAGGGGACGGGGGGACCGTCCCTGACACCATCCTCCTCCTCTCAAACTCCTGAAGGTAATGAGGGAGGAGAGCGGAGGGGTTGCAGGAGATGGATGGAAAAGATGGAGAGCGCCGCAAAGGGCGCTCTCCATCAACAACAGGACAGGAATCCCCTCCTGGCGCGCCGCTGTTACGGTGACCCTATTTTCCCATCCGCCAAACAAGAAGGGAAGAAGGTGGGCCTTGTGCCTGAAAACACAGACACACACACACACACACCCTGCAGCGAGAGACTCGTGGCGCAACGGTAGCTGCGGGGCACACATCTGCTGGAACCGCGGACATGCGTCGGGGAAGGAAAGATGAATCAGGTCACACAACACCGCCTAATGATCTCTGAGGGAATCGGATGGAGGGGAGAGGGGGGACAGCAAATATCTTTCATGTCCGTGTCATTAACCTGGGGACCGAATGGGTGTGTGCGCGTGCGAGCATGTGTCGAAGGGAGTTAAGGCAACTTATCATCAGGCTCAGGTGCGACACCCCACCTCCCTAGCCGTCAGACATGCACACATACGCGGGGAACCATGGGATTTTCCTCCCCTCAACCAGATGATGGGAGCAGATAAAGAGAAAGTGGGCCAAACAAACAAACAACAGCCGCTGCTGAGTGTGGATATATTAGAAAGAAAGAAACTATATAAACACAGAAGAGCACAGGCGTTCCACATGACGCGGTCCCTAACACAATGACAGGATGGGATATCCTGTTGTTGTTGTTCTTTCAACTGCAGAACCCCTCAGAAAATGAAGGAATACAAAAAAAGACGTGGTCCCGGCCCTGAGCACACACATTTGCACAGAATTAAGAAAAAGGAGCGATTTAGAAAGAAACAAAAAAAAATAAAATAAAAAATAGTCAAGGCCACCGACTTCTGCCAAAGCACACCCCCATCTGTCTGCATCCCGTCCCATCCATCCAAAGACAACAGAAAAGGGTTTTCCAAGAAACAGCAGAATGCGAAAGAGACGGGAGACGGAGTCGTGAAAAGAACAACAACGCTGTGTGCTGAAACACCAGCGATTAAATATAACTTTGGGGAGCAGGTTGCTGGTGTCTTTGGATGCATGAGTTGGGTTCGATTTTCTGTGACTGTAACTCCAGTCAGCTGCATCACCCTGGTGTAGAGGAGGCCAAGTCAAATTTGTAGCCAACTGACATCCAGACTCTCGCAAGAGAAATGTTTGTCAAGTTAACTGCTCTCTGTAAAAGTATTCAAACAGCTGTCACGTTTCAATCCCAATATTCAATGAACTCTATTTAGATTTTAAGGGAGCATTCACACCAGCCTTGTTTCGTCTGATTTAATCAAACTCTAATTACTGGAAAGTTCAGTTTGTTTTTGGAGGTGCAAATGTGCAATCGGACTCCTTTGCAGACCAACAAAGTGAACTCTGGCGCGATTTTAATGTGTATGTGAAATCCAAGCGGGTAAGAGACAGCCCCAAAAGCAGGAAGTGGACTACAACAGAGGGTATTCTGGGTAAATTTAACCAGAAGCATTGCGGGAGACTGATTTAGGACCTCCAGGACCAGATATAGATCTGGTCTAAAAATAATTATTTTTAAAAAATCTCAGGTGCAACAGAAGTTTTGTTTTGTTTTTTTTAATCTCACGAGGACGTTTGACTGGATGACTTTGGCCCTCGTGTCAGTTTCAACACCATTGTGTTGGAGGCTGCAACAAACTTATGAAAGGACAACATTACTAAAAATACAGATAGAAGAAAATGGTTTACATCTTAGAATATTTGTGTGGGAATCAGCAAAATGATTTACATGCTTTGAAAAGATGATTATAGATGTGCAGAGCTAGAATAATGTCACTAAAGGTGATCCTAAAACAGCATGCCACAGTTTTCACATTTTAATTTGAGACATTTGTTAAAACTATATATCTAGTTTTGTTTTTCCGTCACAGTTTGTAGGTTTTGTTGGACTGCCACACAAAGTCCCTCAGACATACGGTGAGGTTTGTGGTTGTTCTGCGACAAAATGGAGAGAAAGCTGTACTTTTGAAGGGTACTGTACATCTGAGGCAGTCCGAACAGTCCACAGTAAAAAGGAAGCTTTTACATTCTGAATTTTAACCCACATGACATGTTTTTTAATAGTCCCTGACATTTTCTTTCCTGGTTAGAACAAACACCGGACTGTAGGAATGGGAATGGTAACATCATCCATCTGTGGCCGAGGAAGGGAACGGCGCATTAGAGAAGCAAACGTGCCAGCACATGTGGATGAGATCAAGTTTTTTAAGCTAATTTACAGACATAACACACATTTCACTGGTCCCATTTCTTTTACTGGCGTAGCTCTGCCAAATCATTCTGTAAACTGACATATTTCTGTCATTCGTCAGCCACTTGAAAGCCTGAATCATGCATCTATCAAACTGAATTCAGAAAAAAAACAACAACAAAAAAAAACCACAGTCTGCGTTCATGTCTACTGCTTTAAGATACTTATAACATCTAAAGTATGAGTTCAGAATTACAAGCTGGAAAAAAGATGTAAGAGCTACTTTTATGCACATCTTCAGTGACAACGATAAAGGAAGCCCCTAGGGATTTAAACTGCGATCTTTGCATCGACTCTTTGATTTAATGGCATGATGAGCAGAAGGAAGAATGTGAAGGTGCAGATAAGGCCGTTGCATAATACGCAAAGGAAATCTTGATTTTCTGTTTTATTGTTCCCCATAATCTGACAATTTACTTTAATGTCAAGATTACAATGCAAAGAATAAATAAATACATAATCCAAAATTTCAGGTGACATCTGATCAGGATGCAGTCTGTGGTCCTCAGTTTGAAGGTTTTCCATGCATATTCCAGTAGAAACTACCTGATACCAGGTAGACCCAGAGCTCGCTAAAGAGACTAACTCAGAGTTGGGCCGTAACAAGATATATGTACTTAGTTACGTTTACTGGAGTAACTTTTTGGGAAAACTCTTGCAAGAGTAAAATTTCAGGGTTCTCTCTTGGGTGAAGGACAAGCTTGTTTCAACTAAAAATTCACCAGAAACACACAAAACTACAGGTTTTGTTACAGTTTTGTATTGAATAAAATTGATTTTGGAAAAAATGTTTCTTTTGACTTATTTTATTCGCTGGTAATTATGTTATTTATGTGAACTATTTCTATTTTGGGCTCCACCTAACATTATAGTTTGGTCCATCTGATACAGTAATTTTTAAATATTAAATGATTGACCAAATACTTTCTTTAATTTTGAACAGATACTTTTTATTTTTACTTAAGTGAAAATATGTTGAAGAAGTGTTACTCTTACCTGAGAACAAGTTTGGATTAGTCTA
The DNA here is from genome assembly GCF_019740435.1 of Gambusia affinis. Taxonomy (NCBI): domain Eukaryota; kingdom Metazoa; phylum Chordata; class Actinopteri; order Cyprinodontiformes; family Poeciliidae; genus Gambusia; species Gambusia affinis. The sequence goes on from NC_057881.1 coordinate 21,214,026, forward strand.
CCCACCGCTGCTGAAATCTATATCTGTCCTACCAGAGAATACCTTAGGAAACTGGAGAGGGTTGTTTAGGTTTCCCTGCTGGACCCTGTGATTTGATCAGTACATGTATCGCACCGTAAGGATGGCTGGATGGAAAGAGAGGGGGATGGATACACTAAAGTTTAGTTAAAGTCAAACTGGAGCCCTCAGGTAATTGTCAGAAGTTCTAAATTCAAACTATCCCTCGAGACCCGGTTTGCAACATCGTACCCGGCAATCCTCCATTTCAAGGAGAAAGTTCGCTGCTGGTACTGGAGGACTGGGCAAGCACAGGTCATCCAATTTATGAGAACCAGGTGTTTTATTTATGTCCACACCTTGACATAAATTAGGTATTTCTGCCTGAAAAATTTAAAACAATTCTTAAAGAAAACGCAATAAAGCGGCAGGAACTAAATCACCTGGATTATGGTGATCCTGAACCTCAGGCCATTCCCTCCACCCCCTTTGAGTAATCCCTCCGTGTGCTGCTTTCACATTAATTTCACGCCGGAGAGAATATTATTCGTCCTTGTATCTGCGTGACGTGAATGTACAGTAAGGGCGAGTGTGACGTTTTAGAAGATGTTTACGACGTCCGGTGCTTTTCAGTCGTAACGTTGTTGTGCGTTTCTGCTGGCACCTGAGGACGTGTCGGCACCTCGGGTCAGCTGAGGTGCCGACAGATCGGGCCGCAGCATGAATCGTCCTCCAGAGAGTTTGCCATGATCTGCTCGGCTCCCGTCCAGGCAATGTTTACATAATTATCTTCATGAATACATTAAAGCTCTCCTCCTTGTTCTCACTCGGCACAGTCGTCCAGACTCTTCTCACCTCAAACCAAACAGCCTGCAGGCTTGGCCAATAATGGACAGACCATTTTCTTTTTTTTTATGCAAACAAGCATTAATCGGTGTTCAAATAAGCTATAAGCAGATTATATTAAACCTTTATGAAGCTGAAAAAGTTTATTTGATTAAAGTTTTTTCCTTATTTCCCACTAATTTCAGTAATCTCAACTAGAAACTAGAGATCAGGAACAAAATATGGGTGTAGGCCCGAACCTGAACCTTCAGAGTCACATAACGACAGTTACAAAGTCAGTCTTTTATTACCTCAAGAACATCTCCAGGATGTCACAACAAGATCTAGAGAAACTTATCTGCGCCTTTATCTTTAGTCACACTGATTACAGCAACAGCGTCTTCACAACTTTGCCTACAAAAAAAAATAAAAAAATAATTAATCAAACAGCTGCAGCTGATCCAGAACGCTGCTGCTCGAGTTCTCACTAAAACCAGGAAGATAAAGAACATCACCTACACCGGCTCCCTATAGCCCAGAGAATAGACTTTAAAATGCTGCCGTTAGTTTATAAATCACTGAACGGTTTAACATCACAATACATTAAAGATCTGCTGTTGTTGTATCAACCTTCCAGATCTCTCAGGTCTTCTGGTTCTGCTCTGCTTGATGTCATTTATTATTTACTTGATAATACTGATGATATTTGACAAAATATAATGTTTATTGCTTGTTTCATATTACTGAAATGTGCTGCACAAATAGATTTGACTTGATTTCTTCATCTTGACACAAACAGGGAGTGACAGACGGTTCTTGTGCAGTGACAAAGTAAAAAGCGGGAAGGGTTTAAGTTTCCTGTCACATCTCACCTCCTGTATCACTCACATGTAAACAGCCTTTCATGTGTTTAACAGCTGGTCACACAACCCCCCACCACAGCCCCCCGAGTGACTTCGCAGTTTTAAAGACTTTTAAAGTGCGAGCAGGACCGCTGTAAGCATGACTCAACAGCCAGCCGTGGGATGGTAGTTAAACTCCGGGCCATTTCTGAAAGGGAAACGGCTGGTTTTTTTTCCACCCGTTCTGCTGCTTCAGCTGCCAGCCAATCAGAGAGCAGCAAACACCAGCGCCAGGGTGCCAGGGGTCGGCGAGAGGCAAAGCATGCTGGGAGGGAAATGAGGGGCATTGTGGGATGGATGTTCCAGCAGGGCGGAGGGGTTGTTGGCGCTCCGCACCGACCTTGTATCCCGCTGAGAAACGTGGGTTATGGATTAGGCCTGATGGATGGCGATGGAGGCGGGGTGGAGGAGCCCTGCTGAGGTGGAGAGAGGGAGGACGGAGGAAACAGCTGGGACAGGCACAGGGGGGAGTGGTGGGGATGGAGGGAGGATGGAGGGAGCGAGGGAGGAGGAAGGAGAAGCGCGCCAGAATTCTGTCCGAACTTCCTGGAGATGCAAACACAAACAAACACGGTCGGACAGCTCTGGGGGCGGAGGTGAGGGGAAGTTGTTACATGGGAGGGGGACGAGGTGAGGTGGGGAGGCGACGTGTGATTCAATGTGGGAAAACAAGAAAGAAAGAGGGAGGAAAAAAAGTAGAATACATACAAAATACGTGCAGCCACAGTCAGACTTTCATAGTCAGACCTTCATCTTCCAAGCAAAGAAATTGGAAAATTGGATTTCTGAATACAAAATGAACACACCATTAGCCTTTTAGCTAAGTAGCACAGATCTGTTCAATAAATCAGATTATTATTTAAAAGTCTATTTATTGAGGAACTTATAACCTTAAATGAAACACATTATATCGGTTCAAACATCTATTTATCCATAAAATAAAGCCTTTATTTCAGTTAATAATTTTCCACTTACAGTTAATGAAAACGTCACATTTTAAACTTCAATATTTTTGATGGATTATTAGGGCCACACTAAGAAAATTAACCCCCAAAAAATATATTATTACTGAGACTTTATACTCATTATTTGGGATTTATTCTCATACGACTATATTCTCATAATATTCTCATGCTTTTATGACTTTCTCCTAATTTGACTATTTATTAATGTGGCCCTAATATGCCGTCGCAGAATATTACATCAGACCAATAAAATAATATATTTTTATCAACAGAAATGTTTAGTTTTTGAAAATTATGTTTAACACCTGCTTAAAAGTTATTTTCATAAGGTACTTTTCATCCGACTCACGTGGGCGTATACTTTAAATCATTGAATGACTGCAGTTAGCAAAGGCCAGAGCTAATTATATTCAGCATTACTTAATCAAAGAACTTATCATAAAGTCAGAATATGCTACATTTGTGTGAGAATTTCACAACCAACCCCCCCCCCCCCCCCCCACACACACACACACACACACGCACACACCTGCACACACACACACACGCACACACACACACACACCCACACACAACCTGACAATGCTGGAACAGCTTTACAAAGAAGAATTAAGTAAAATTGCAGCGTCCAGATGTGCAAATCTGACTCAGATTTAACCACACAGACTCCCTGCTGGGCCAAAAGTGCATCTGATAATTACTGCCTTGAAGGGGTTGAATAATTACAGTCACTAACTTAATGTTACATATCTGGATTTTGTAGAAATCAGTTTGCACTTTGTCATAAGTTTTGTTTTGTTTTTTCAGATTTTTTTGTCAAAACAAAACAAAAAAAATTATAATTAATTTGTGAAAGTACTAAAAAGGATAAAACCTCCAAAGAGGTAAATACTTTTTTATAAGCACTGTATGTCCCAGAGGAGTTTCAATCCAGTGCAAAGGTTCAATGAGGTATTCATGTATATGGATATGACATATACATATGACATGTATATGACAGTCTAGTCAGGAGAAATGGCTTGTGGCTTTCTACCAAAGACAAAAAAGAAACGCTCCACTTTTGTTAACATTTTGTGAAGGAGTAAGTTGCGTTGAGTGTCTTTGTTTGGTGTTATCATGTCATTTCGTTCAGTAATTTTGGTGCAGAGCCACAAAAGGCGAGAGGGGGTGAACAGGTTCCTCAAAGGGTTTGGTCTGTTTGATGCAGTGCAGTGTGAAAATGTAACAAATGTTGCGACTTTGGTCCCCAATTGAACAGTCTTCTTACCGGACTATCGGGTGTGAAAACACTCCAAATTAGCAGATGAAAATAAAAATAGTATATTATAAAGGTTCTCGCAGGTTTAATGGTTTTAAATGGTTGTGCCGCAGATGGAGACACACAAGAGGCACGAGAAGAACTGGGAGTTGGAAAAGGAGTCAAAAGAACATTTTTTCACTGTTTATCTGAAAACCTAAACCTAACCAAGAAAAAGACACTGCTTTTTTTCTCAAGCATAATTAATACCGTCGTAACTTTTCAACTAAATATTCTATCTTCCATTTCTCATTCATATGGCAGTTCATACGTACAGATTAAATCCACATCATGTCAACAGGGTCAGGTCCCATTTTAAATAAACACATATATCCATCCACCATAATTTATCATTCCCTGCCTCCCAACCCATTTACCACACTGATCCGTCTAAAGCAAAGACTCATCAGCTGGATGCTCCGGCTTCATCCACTAAGATAAATATATACAATGTGTTTAGCAGCTTAACAGGGCCGGCGCGCGTGCATGAAATTATGCAAAGACAAACAGCCCACTCGGAGCTGTCTGTGTGTACATTCAGCAGCTCTGACTGGAGACAACAGGAGACGGTAAACAAGGCAAAAAGAACAAGCTGACCTCTATTCGTGCGGATTCGTTGACCTCTCTGGACCCTCGCCTCATGAACGCAATAAAACACTGATCGGGTTAAAACACGGTTAATTTTAAACGGTTCTTATTCTGCACGTTCAATACCCGGGCTGGTAACGTGAATTTATCAAGTTGTACTCTGCGGTTTCTACAGTGGAATATGTAAATTTGGTAGAAACAAATATGAGCAGCAGAGAATAAATAGTGTACAATTGGAGAGCTTTTGCCTGTTTTCCCTCAACTGTGTATTTGTGCCAAGGCAAAGAGTGAAACCCCTGGCTAGAAGACCTTTCATAAATGTTAAGATCTCCCCGTGCTAGTCTTGAAAATGTGCTGCAGAAAACAAGTCGACTAACTAGAAACATCCGATACCAGGAGATATCAAATGTTGAATAAAACATGAATCTTTCCTTGTTCGACAACAGTGGTTCCCTTGTCAAGCCCGTAATTTGTCAGTGAACAGACTAATGAAATGATTTAAAGCCAAAGAAAACTAGTCTGAGTCTACAATTTCAATAACACGCAGGTTTTAACCCTCGGCTTTGTTACGGTGCCAGATTCGCTCGACGTTTTCACAATGACCCACACGTCAAAAGGGGCTGCAACTGTGTGGGAGACAGATGTACAGAGGAAACAATGCAGGAAAACATGACCTCGAATGTGAGCAGCAATAATTCAGACCAAAGTACAATGAGCAGACACTCTTCTCTACAAGTGCAAAACAAAGGTTGCTTGTGTAAGCATTTACTGCAAAGTTTATTAAGGCTGGCGAAATATGCTAGCCCCAAAAAGTTCAAACTAAATTTACAGAGGTGTGCAGGAGAAGAATTTCCTTGCATTTAGAACAGAAGCCTAGCAATGATGCAATATCAAGTAGATCTGCCTGTTAGCTACTGGCCACTGGCCAGGGGAGAAATTATGCTAATTTTCTTAGCAGTTTAGCTAAATTCATAGGAACGTATTGACCTGATTTAGATTATGGTCGATATTAAACAGATTTACAGAACTACCAATTAAAAAATATATATCTTTTCTTCTGTGGTTTTCATCTTTTTTCTTGAAATTATAAAAGATTATGTCTTGCTACAAACTAATTGGTGACATGTACAGGGTGTACTCCGCCTCTCACCCAATGACCACCGGAGATGAGCACCAGCTAAATGTCTGTACCAGGCAGGTACGGACGATGAATGGATGGATTGTTACAAACTGGTGGCTTTGCTAACGGATGCTAGCGTTGAACCATAGACATTCAGTCATTAACGATGTTTTCTATAGGGGGCCGTTACAGTCAAAAATTAACATGATTAGAGTTGGTCTGTCGTAGATTTAGTTTTTAAAGACATTTTCACCACGTTACTGAAAGAATAATATGGTGAAACATTGAGGAATCTTTAAGGTTTAAGCTAAATGTTTAATTAGTAAGTTAAATATTTAGTTTGTCAACTAAATATTAAATATCTAGTTAGAAATCTAACTCACTACAAACTAACAACTAACTCAGTACGTAGTTTGAAGCCAGCTACTGAGTTAGCATGCTAAATATTTACCTCCAACCTTAATATTTAGCATTGAACTAGCTAAATAGTTAGTTTACAAAGTAAGTATTTAGCTAGCTCAATGAACAGATTTCAAAGCAGGACTTTGAAATCAACAGGTCCAATGCTTTTATTTTGGCAGTCCAAGAAATTTTTTTTCTATTATTGTAATATATTTAGCTTTGTAACTAAATAGTAATATTTAGCTTGCAAATTAACTATTTAGGTGAAAATGTGACTTTGAAAATGAGCCCCTATTTGTAGCTCTCATTTTAAAGAGTAAAAAACCCAAATGATTGTTTTTTAACTAACTTTTCACCCCATAGTATTAAGTGATCGTAAAACCAACTTTCGCTACAGTCCTTTTTGTTGTGTGTCTCTACAACACACCTAAAATCTATAACTGTAATTTTCAATACCAGAGATCCAGAAAATGGAATTAGTTCTGGGATTTAATAAATCTAAATGTTTTGGCCTAAACTATGTTACCTTGAACCCTTCACCTCAGTTTTGGACATTGATTATGCAGCATCTGTAGGGTCTTCTTTCAATAATAAACATGCGTAGCAGATCTGGCTGTATGGATAAGGTCGGCGTCCTGGTGGGAGGTAAACAGGGCCGCTTTGAGCTCATCTGCTGGCACACCTTATTCCACTTGTTTGCTAAGCCTCCAAAATGTCTCGAGGCAAAACAACATGTTCTTATGGCTTTTTTCTTACCACGCTGCCATAAAGGCCAGATGTGTGGAGTAAATAATTAACAGTTGTCTTGTCAAGAGATTTACTCAACTAAGCTGCAGAGCTTTCGGCTGATTCTCCGACTAATGTTCTCGTCGTCAGTGGGAGGATAGCGATTTCTTTTGCAGTTTTGCCAAGCTCATAATTTTTGGATGGTAGATTGAAAAATGACCTAGAGAAAAGTTCCGAGCTTGGGACAAAACCTGTTTTAAAGCCTCCCCACAAATTTATTCCTTCACTATCTGTGTTCTTTGTTCTTCCATAAACAACAGAGGCCTTCACTGAAGAGTACTCACAATTCATATTGTGATTAAAGTCTATAAAAGTAGAGCGCTTATATGATTTAATTTAGGGGTATTGGAAGATTTTTATACATGAAAAATGGTTGAGTTTTTGCAGGAGCATGATGACATTAGAAAGGGAACCAAGTTGTGGTTAATGCAACAACAGGCTTTTGGGAAAGAGCACCGTAGTTTCAAAACGTTTCGATCCAAAATGGCGACGATGGAAATTTGTCATTTATGGAACAATCTTGACGGCAAGATAAAACAATCTAAATGTCTTCCTGCATTTAAAAGAAAATAGAAAACGTTATGACGAACGATATGGCTGACGTTTTGTTGTTGTTGTTTTTTTTTCTTTACAAATATTCGAAATATTTCTGTATCTGCTGAATGTATCTTATTTTTGTTGTGTGAATAAGGGGAGATATAAGTTTAGACTTCTTCCTGCTTCTTTTCATTCATGATTTCTTTTAGTTGTAACACGGACAACTCCTATTTATTATTGAGTGACTGAAACAAAAAATTTAATGAAAATGAAAAATGTAGCCTTGAGTGACTTGTGTAAGTCAAAAAAAAAAAAAAAAAAAAAAAACACAACAGGAGAGAAATGAAGCATCTCGATGGAGTGACCAGGAAGATAAATCAGTCAGTCACTGTGTGCATGTCTGAGTCGTCTGATTGTGCGCTGCCTGCTTCCATCTCTCAAATCTCCGTGTGCTTCTAATTCGTAGTGACCTTTCCATTGTCGGGGAGCAGATGAGCCGGCTGCAGAGCTGCGCTGATTGAATGGAGTCCACTGACGCTGCCTCTCCGTTTTCTCCACTATTCCCCTGGCTGTCTCCCCTCATTCCCATCCCAGTGTGTTGCTCCAGCAGAGGTAGCCTGGGTAGCTCACACTCCAGCACGAGGCACACGCTTACAGCCCAGGGCAACCAAAAAGGGGGCAGGGAGAGGGGGTTGAGGGGTGATTTCTCTTTATTGCTCTGATCAAAACATTCATCCACCCCATCCGCCCTTCTCTCCCTCTTTCTATTACACTCACCTTATTAAATCACTCCCCTCCCTTTTTCAGATGGATTTATCCGCAGCTCGCCTCCATTTTCACTTTTGTATTTGAAAAGAACCACATACAAATCTTGATTCAAAGTATTTTTTTTTCTCGCTTTGGTTCCCAATGGTTAGATATTACTTAATTGTTAAAGACACGGCAGTAAATTTGGCAACAAAATGTCATCGCTTGGCTACCGGGGTACACAGAGAAAATACTGAAAACATACTCATAAAAGTGTTACTGGTGCAGGTAGGGAAAAAAACCAATCTATAACATATCAATCAATACAGTATCGCTAAATATATATAAGTTAGCATTTTCAGACAGTCTTTGTGGGTGAATTATTGGTTAGAGATGCACCAATCAGATGATAGCATCAGCACCGGTCCAGATACTGAAAGACATTCTAGATCAGTTATCGGCGGCAGAAGGTCTTATCTACTCAGTCTAATTTTATGATTTGTGCTCTAAGCGATGTCATGCTTTATTATTTGTTTTAAATTCGATTTAGAATGACTAACTTCACTCTCTGAACCATTTGTAGGAAGGTTGCAGTTTATCGTTTTTATCAGCTTCAGTTTGTCATTTATTTTACATTGGCTGTTGTACCTCTAATTGAACTGACTGAACAAATTAAAGTTGTGTTGTTTTTGCATGTCTCACCAAGCTTGTGAAGCTATTGGTGTATTTACGTGTCCTGTACTGGTTATCAATATATTCATGCCTGTGTTGAAAAAAAAACATTTTAAGTCAATCCAGCTGTTTCTCTGTATCAGATTGGTATCTGCCAATGTTAACCCTCCTATATCGGTATCGGGAGTAAACAAAAAAGAAAAAAGAATTGGATCGGTGCATCCCTAATCATAATGCATTAAACAGCCAACATTGTCTCATTTTAAACCTACTCAATAAATGAACTCGCTGTGTACAGCAGGTCAGCTCAGGATGATGAAACAACCCTGAAAAGTTGAAAGCAGAAATTTTTTTGCTTCCTTTTGTTTTGCTTTTGGAAATGGGTCAGAGAGCTCGAATTAGACTCCTACAGACGGACTGCCAGAAGAACTTGTGTTTCCTGCAAATCAAAAGGGCCTCTATTGTTAATGTTTGAGGGAAGTAGTAATAAAAGCCAGGGAATAAGCGCTGAATTTGCTGAGAAAGCATAAAATATTACTCAAGGGTTTGAGTCTGTGTGTTTTAGGAATTCAGTAGTCTAATTACCCAGTAGAGAAGATATACTACTTTAGGGTATTTCCTGCACAGATGTTTGTGAACACACACACACACACACACACACACACACACACACACGCACGCACACACACGCACTTCAAAGACACTTGTTCCAAGTAGGAGCTGATGTTTTAAATGCAATGTGTTATCTGTGCTCAGAGACACACACGCAAACATAAAAAATTTAATCTGTGATCCAAGATTGCTCTGGATGGCTTCAAACGAGAAATTAAGCAGCTTTTCAAGGGGGCAACTAATCCATCCGAAGGGGGCAAAACCCGCTATAAAAGCCTTTGAGAAAACTTTACACTCACAGAGAAACTATTAGATTACCAGTTATTTTATCTGAACACCAATTTAAATAACTTTAAATTTCCTGGGCACGTTTTGACAAAATAGCTTTGTCATGTAACAATAATCCGCTTTTCTGTTCTGCTGTTCTTTATCTTAGTGTTTTCCTTAAAGAAATTACACTGGATTTATTAGTTGTGCGTGTGATGAAGTGACAAATGACAGGATTGTGTTGACCTTAGCGCTGCAGTTGAATGAACGAGTTCCTAATCTAACAAACAAGAACATGAGCAACAAGCACAAATAAAGTGACAAAGTTTGAGGCAAAATCTTAATTTGCCAAAATGTATTTAGTTTATTTTATAGGATATGATTTTGTTAAGGCCACATAAATGGCCACAATTGCTGGCCTTTGAACGTAAGCTGGGTAAAACAGATCAACTCTCTTGAAACAGAAGTTCCTACCAGACTTTGTTATGCTTAAATGTATGTTTTGATATCTAGAAGCTGTTAAACATTATGAAATAAGGCAGATTTTCATAATATCCCCGTCATATCTGTGACGAGGCGTCACTACATTATGCTTTCTGGGCATAAATGGTCAAATTCACTCTGCTCTGCTTACAGAAAAGGGTATAAATAGAGTTCAACACGATGTATTTATTAAAAACATAAATTGAAAAAAAGATATATTTTTTTCTTAATTTGATACACCTTTTACATTTTGAGAGATGTTAAAAAAAATTATAAATATGACATTTGTATGAATAATTTTAGCCGTGGCTAATGCATCCACCACAAGCTTAGATTTAGCACAGAATGTCAAATGTTTATGTAGATTGTTTTTTTTATTAAATCCATCTTTATTGATTCTGTTTGATGTTTGGATGGTTATCACCCTATGCAAGGTAATTCTGTAAGAAGACGCTTTTTTTTTTTTTTGAAATTTCTGGTTGAGTAAGTAAAATATGATATAAAGTCAAATAATTTAAGCTGTTTTGCAGAATGTCATTTTCTTCTTTCCCAATGGATAGTAATAGATAAATAGCACATAATCTGATTGCCCTCAAATTATCATATCTGTTTAATCTTAAATAATACATGCAAAGCAAACGGTGTTGAATTTCCTCCTTTCATCCTCATTAGATTTAAAAAAAAAAAATTAATTAAGATAGTAGGTAAAGAAACCACAAAAAACGATATTTGTATGCGCAGTGATGTTTTAGCTGTAACCACTCATGCTTTCTTCTAATGAGGTCAGCGAAACGACAATGCAGCCTGGCTCAAAACTCTGGGAAATACAATCTAATATTAAGGGCATCCCTGACAAGTCATTAAGCACTTTATCCATCAAATAATCATTGCAACTCCAGCCCTAATCACCAGTTATTCACTACCAGCAAATGGAGGTCAGAAAACCATACGACTTCTGTAAGCTCAGAGCAGCCCTGCAGGCTAAAACACAGCTGCTCTCTAGGATTATCTAGCTGTCCGCAAACACGCGAGAACACACCTCTTTATCTCACCACACACACAGGTGACAGGTGTGACTGATCTTATCACACTACGCAGATTTTTATGCAGTAGACAGTAGGCAGTATAGATCATTCCCACAGTTTCCCTGAGTCACACAGACGTAGAGCGATAGCGCCGTTATGCAAAGATACGTACAAGTCGTAGATCACATAAGTATTTGTTTTCATTCAGATTATAGACAATTGATCTAAAACAGCTTAGCAATTGTTTTAGTCTAGCACAATTAAATTAAATCTATTCTAAGCCTGATTCATCCATCATCAGAGGTTAAGCTAGCTGTTGAATTGTTGCTTTTCCAAATTTCATTATAATCCTACATTACAATAACATTGCATTAATAAATAATAAAATCCTGATATAATTCAGCCAATGACAAAGTACAGATTTTTTTTATTACAAATGAAGTGGAAAAAAGCTTTAGAAAGCAACGTGGCTCTATGTGAAAACAATAATTACCTGAATTTATGAGTTAAAGGGGCAGTATTATGTAAAATTGACTTAATTGAGCTATACATCATGTTATAATATTATTCCCTCATCAAAAACAAACCTTGAGTGTTGCCTTGATTTTTACATTCATGTCTGAGAAATCCTTTAATCTCCCGTGGCAACCATTCAGCGGTGCAAAACATCTGGTTGGACCTAGCTCCCCCTCCTCGGAGGTGCAGCTTCCAAGCTTCCGCCTCACAGAGCACCACCCTACACTCCCACAACTCCCCCTGAAGTTTCTTCAGACTAACCAGCACCAATTAACAAACACCTGGTAGAACTGCACATTAGTTGAGCTCATCATATAAGCTACTTCTCAGTGAAACACTGGTAAAAACGTTGCTAAAAAATAAAGGAGCCATGTTGTGATGATTTCCTGAAGGCGGAATTTCAGAATGAGCAGGATTTTTTTTAAAGAGACAGAGACCCAATTTCAAGGTGTTCAATCAGGAAGTAAAATTTCTTTTTAAGTCATATTTTATATGTATAGCAGTTTTTAATAACTGAGGGCGATAGTTAGTTAATTGTGGTTTGAAACGGGAAAATTTTGCCCCTTTACTGCAGTTAACTGACCTCAATTTGTTAAAATGTTAAATACAATTTCACTAGCACCACACAGGACTGAAAACTGACACGTAGAACCAAGAAATTACTTAAACAGAAAAGATAAAAGATCTCACAAAGTAACACATCGTTCCCCAATGTAATGACATTTCTAAGAACACCTTACTCAGGAAGTCATAAAGGAACCAAGAATAACATTTAAAGCTTGGCAGGCTTCATTTGCCTCAGTTAAATTCAGTATTAATGATTCAGGAATGAGAAAGAAAAGGCATCAGATTGCCATTGACATAAGAAGTCTAAGACCAAACCCACTGCTGACCAAAAGGAACAGACGGCCGTTTCACCTTCCTACTGTTAACAGGAGCAGCTTTAACTATCAATTCAAAGGTTTCTTAGCATAGTTCATTTCAAATATTTAGTTTGTGATGCTTCACTTCTAGAAGACTCATTAAAGTCATTTTATCCTGAAATAAGCAAGCCATCATATCCTGGTTGATTATTATTTTGACATGTCACAAAGTTCAACACGGACCACTGATTCCACATCAGAAGCTTCAGAGGTAGACTTTGAATGGGGGTCATGGGATCTGTCCCATATGGTGCAGATGGGGCACTATTTACCCTCTAGTCTAAACACACCCTGTATCACCCCAACATGATCTTTTTGATGCAACTCTGAAGCCTTGATATTGGTATCACATTAGAAAAAACAAGGTTTTCTTGGAATACCAAAACCAATTTCATTACACAGCAAATAGAAAAACAACCTAAAACTATCAACAAATTAGAATTTAAGAAGCATCAAAACGAAAATGAGAACGTTCCTTTTCTTGTTTGCACCAGTACATAAAATCCAATTTAATTCTGTTTTCTAATCACAGCAAATCTCGACGTCTCAGCCCACAGTGCCACAAAAATAAATCAACGCCTTCTTTTTCTTCAAACATTGCATCATTTTCAAAGCTTTATGTACAAAACTGTAAACTTTGATACCAAATGACAAGTTTTATTTTCCCTTGACAGGCAGTTTCAATTTTTTTAATTACAGCTAGGAGCCTGGAGGCAGCAAATATTCATTACTTGACAGCTAAAACTCTTATTGCCGTGATTAAAAACAGAACACTTTTTGCACGTTTGGGGATATATTTTTCCAGGTTCAATAAATCATCTCGCGGATGCTTGAAAATCATGCTGTTCACTCCCCTGCAGTCATGTTTGATTTGAAGGCAGTCACAAATCTAAATGGGTTGGCAACACAACGTGGATATAACAACTTATAGGAGCTCTTTCCATGTGAATGAACTTGGCTGTTCATCATTCTGCAGACCGCATCTGTTCCTATTGGCAGATTTGCAGAGTTGGTTTCTCAGGAGTTCATCGCCTCGTTGTATCTCTCAGCAGTCCATCAACTATTCTTCAAGGTTTACTCAGAAACTTTCCCATGTGTTGGGGTGTAAAAAGGTGAGATATTGGAACATTAAAAACAGCACAATGTACAAGTGTGGCTCACAAAGTGTGATCCAAATCAGAGCAGGTCCAAATTGTTGTGAATGGGCCAATTCGCCCCTTGTATCAATGTTTAAGACTCTTATTTTGAAGTAAGAAAGGAAGCAGTGGTTTTGAGCAGCCCTGTTGTTCTGACAAAGGCATCGACAAAACCATCCATCCATCCATTTTCTGTTCACCCTTTGTCCCTAATGGGGTCAGGAGGGTTGCTGGTTCCTCTCCAGCTATGTTCCGGGCGAGAGGCGGGGTTCACCCTGGACAGGTCGCCAGTCTGTCGCAGGGCAACACAGAGACATTCAGGACACACAACCATTCACACACAAACTCACACCTAGGGAGAATTTAGAGAGACCAATTAACCTGACAGTCATGTTTTTGGACTGTGGGAGGAAGCCGGAGAACCCGGAGAGAACCCACCATGCACAGGGAGAACATGCAAACTTCATGCAGAAAGACCCCGGGCCGGGAATCGAACCCAGGACCTTCTTGCTGCAAGGCAACAGCTCTACCAACTGCGCCACTGTGCAGCCCATTCCATCGACAAAACTCAAAAATAAAAATAATAAAGCTCCAAGCACTTTCAGTAATAAAAAGAAAATGAGAACAAGCACTATGGGAATACAGCAACTGCTCATCCATTAGTTGCTAATGACGGTAATGTTAGCATCCGCTCCAGAGGTTTGTGCTGGTAAAATTCTTATCAATATTTTTTCCTCCCCTATATTGAAATTGAACAAAGTAAAAGAAAAGATATATATATTTTTAGAAAAGAAAGTGCCAAAAGCAAAAAAACAAAAAAACATTCTCAATGTGGGTTTTGCCATCATTAGCTATGTTTCCATCCAATTGTCAATCAAATTTTGACTGTAAGAAAACATTGTAAACATTTTCTATACCATAAACATTTTCTACAGCAAATTTTCAAAATGTGCATAAAAAATTTATGGAAACATTGTTATTGTTTATTGTTTATATATTCAGTCCACCACATAAAACTTTAATCCAAAAGTATTGCTTCTTCCGATCTAAACCTTGTCCACTTTGCTTAGCATTTGTCTTAATGTAGAGAGTGACTTAAAGAATAAGATAGCATATAGAATAGGTTCATGGTTGTATTCAACACGTGTTTTGTGATCTGTTCTAAATTTGCATCATACGAACCAAATTTGAACTTTCATAATGAAATATAAGGGATAATTTGATTATAAATAGTGTGAAAGCTAAAGTAAAACCATCAATGAGAAACTTTTTACTGTCAAAGCTGATTTCATTTTAGAAAAATCGCCTCTGGGAGTTTCCTCGTCTGTGGGTGACTTACTAAGACCATGCTGATGTATAAACACAGGTGCATACAGTTCTTTTCCAACAATATCAGTGTACCAACTGCAGCGAAAATACCAACACTGCATAGAAGCATGCTTGCTAACGGTCTGGGGTCTGTTTTTACCAGCAAGACAGGTGCAGCTTGAATCCTGTAGCTATAACACAAGTTATATAAGCGTAAAACCAATAACCTGCTTGGGTAGTCACAACACATTTCATCTTGCGGGCTTATTCCTAATTGTAATTAGGTGAATATATTTCCCCAAAATTCCACACACAAATACTCCATTATGACGATGTGGATGAAAGTCTGAGTGTTTTTCACATTTTTTAATACACGAAAACCAAGAAATTGCATTACATTTACATTAATTGAGGCACTTTGGGCAGCATTTACAGCCTCAAGCCTTTTTGAATAATGATGCCACAAGCTTAGCTCACCTATCTTGAAGCAGTTTGACTCATCCTTCTTTCCAGATCCTCTTCAATTCCATCAGGCTGGATGGCAGATATCTATGCAGTCATTTTCAGATCTCTCTAGAAATGTTCAAACAAATTCAAGTCAGGACTCTGGCCTGATAGTAGGATTGCTGCAGAGATGGTTGTCCTTCTGGAAGGTTCTTCTCTGTCCACAGAGGAATACTGGGGAGTGACAGAGTGACCATGGGGTTGTTGGCAGCCTCCCTGACTAAAGCTCTTCTCTCCCAATCCAATCATTCAGTGTAGACAGCTGCTCTGGGATGAGTGCTGATCGTTCCAAACTTCTTCCATTGACCAATGGAAGGGTACTGAGCTCACTGGGACTTTTAAAGCAGCAGAAATGTTTCTCTACTGTTTGCCAGATTTGTGACTCAAGACAATGCTGTCTCTGAGGTCTACAGACGTTTCATTTTATTAAACACTCCGGTGTTTGTGCTCTGACCTGATGTCAAATATGAAACCTTCTCTAGGAGGGTGTGTGCCTTTCCAAATCAAGCCCAAACAACTGAAGTTACCAAAGGTGGTCTCTTTTTAAGGTGTACCAACATCTCTAGGATGATCAGAGGACATGACCAAATTTTCAGCTCATGGCAAAGGCTGTGAATATTTATATACATGTGATTTCTAGGTCTTCCATTTTAAAAAAGTCTGCAAAATTCTCATTGTCTCCATGTTGTTATAATGAAGTATTTGTGTGTTGAATCTTGAGGAAAGTGATTGATTTAATACAATTTGATTTAAGGTTGTAACCTAACAAAATGTACTTTCCAAATGCACTGTAAGACAATGGACCAGTGCAAAATGGACATGTCCTTTGACCAAACAGATACTTTAACACAGTGATATTCATTTTGAGATTTTTTCAAATTATTGTAAAAGGTATCTCAGCTTGAAATAAGAACCTGCAAGAGGAAATTCACTTTGGAGGTGATGCTGCTTTTTACCGCAAGTATGAACTAAAATAAGCAAGACCAACAGTACATTTAGAAAATAATGAGCAAACTGATCCATAATAAAAATAACTAAAATTGTATACAAAGTAAAAAAAAAAAATCCAAACTAACCCTTTAAAAAGTGTTTCTCTTGGTCAATAAATACAGAAGTAGTAGTAGTCCTCAACACTAGTGATTCATCCAACTAATACTTATTGGTTTTCTAAATAAAAAAATAATACCTGCTATGAGGAATAGTACAATATCAATATAATTCAGAGTTGGAAAAGTAAGGCAGTTTGCCAGAAATGCAGTTTAATGATGAATCTAAAAGTAAAATCTTCAAAACAAGAATTTCTGTTTATTATTGTGCCATTATTATAGTTTATAGTCGCACATCACACAGAACATTACACTGTCTCCACTCTTTTCCTCCCCATTTCCTGTATTGAACATTTGGAAAATGTTTGTGATTTATTAAAGTTTCTTTACATGTTTATATAAAAAGTAACATTTTAGGAACCACATCAGCTCTCCATTTCTCCTGTCTGTTGACCTCTTTTCTATTGATAGTAATTCATCCTACAATGTGGGGACTTACTTTTAAAATAACCAAAATACATCAGTGACATTTTATACAATTGTGAAACAAAAACATTCATTAAGCCAATAACTCTGTTTCCTCCCAACAGTTTTATCTATTGAGGCGTTTCAAGATCAATCTATCAGAAAGGCAGAATCAATAATGGGAGACGACAGATCGACACCAGCAGTTTGATCAATTCATCTCACAACTTTCCCCCACCCTCGCACCATCCATTCCCAACCAATTTTAAAGCTCTGCTGCCCCCTTCCACCAGCACCACCCACCACAGAATCCCACTCTCCTCCAGGCTCCCCCCAATGCAAAACTTCAAAACCGCATCGCCGCCGCTGTCCGCTGCGCCACGCCCCTTCGTCCCGCCCCACCGACCTCTTTCCCGTTTCTATCTTTATTGAAAAATGTTGATCTGATTACGGCGTTTGATCTGTCCCAAACAAACAAGTGCGGCAGCAAGGCTGTACACACTTTTCTCATCAAGCAAAGTGCTATTCAGAAGCAGAATGAATAACATTCGGATGCTGCCTGCTTATTGTAAAGGATAAGAACCTTACCAGGAAACATAACCTCTCTAACATCTAAATTCAGGGACTTGATGATAAGTCTCTAATCCTTTGTTTAGGTATGTGGCTTCAATCAGGTCGCAGTGGTATGAGAGGTTGTGTGTGTGAGTGGGTGCGTGAGTGTGTGAGTGTCTGTTATGTAGCGCTGCATCTGCCAGAAAAATGAGTCATGTTGCCTGAACATGGTGAATATTTACAGGAAAACACGAAGAGTCAGAAGCAGAATCGCAAACAAGTTTTACGCTCAACAGCTTCCACTGCTCGCAAAATCTGAGTTAGGGAGGGACAGAGGGGAAAAATAGCAAAGGAACGGGAAAATGAAGTCCCGGACAAACAACAAACGGCCAAACCAATGCTGATTCGGTTATAGTTTGGATTGGGGACAGATTAGTGGGAATATTAGGATGGGATTTACTGGCCAGGTTAAGCCTTTTGATCGTCAACTAAATATGGCTTAGTGGCCGCAGACGAGCTGATGTCACATGGAAATAATCCGGCCATGATTTCGGTATGATTTAGAAACTGTTTGGTAATCCACTCATAATTTTAATATGCTGTCAACACAGTACAGGCTATGGAATGACTGCCTGCGTGTAAGTGGCTGATGTGTGATAAAAATCGCTGTTTTACAGGAATGGTTATAAGCTGGGCCTTAGGGTGTAGACTGCCGCTCAAAGCCTTTATAGTCTGTATCAGCATCAGAAAGGAAATCATCTTGTTTCAAAACAGACAAAAAGGGTAAATGTAATCATGTCCAGTAGGAACCTATTTCAAATCCATCTTTAAGATACAGTGCAAATGTAGTGTAAAATCGGGTTATAAATGACGATTTCGTTTATAAGTTGAAAATTTGTTTGAGCATGAACTTGGTTGCACCAAAGCAATCTTTAAATCTTTTCTCCTACAGATCATTGGTTCACTGAATAATCCAAGTGTGCTTGAGTTTTAGGACCCAAACGCCTGGCTGAACCAGACTGCATCAGGATTTTCTGATGACAATCACACTACTAACCCGTCTCTTTCAATTAATCCCAGATATAACAGCACAAACACCTTCCAAACTACTCAACTATGAAAATCTTCCCAAACGTCTTGAGGATCAAGCCAAATAAAGTGTAGTGTGAAGTGTACTGAATATTTTCTTTCATAAAATAAGCAAAAGCAAATAACTTGTTCATTAAAAAATAACATTTTTAGAGAGAGCAACAATCTAATTAGTAGTAAAGAACTCCAGCTTCTTTTATAGTTTCTATTGGAGGAAAAATAAATACATTGCGTCTTTTTAGGTAGCAAAAATCCCAAGTGCTTTTTGTGATAATTATTTTTATTTTCTGGAGAGTTTTAAATGGTAACCAATCTGTAATTGTAACACTTTGGCTGAGTGAGTGAAAATAAATACAGTTTACATGGTTGTAAGTAATGACAAGGTGTGTGTAAGAGTGTAGAGGGGCACTGACAGAGGGGCGAAGCCCTGTGTGAGAAATGCTTGTGCTTTTAGCTGTTCATAATTAAGTATAGCATATGTATGGGTATGGTTGGTCCGTGTGCTGTTTTTGTTTTTCCACATTCACATCTGTGTCAAAACCCCCAAGACCCCCCTTCCACTTTAAACACATGCACGCACACGCCTACACACGCACACTTACAGTGAACACAAACACAAATACCAGCTCCAAAAAAATCCCCTGAAAGCTTTTGATCTGTGGAAAGTGTGGAAAGTGTGGAACTCCCCGAGTTCCCACTCTTTTTTGTCTGTTCCTGCTCGCTAATTCAAATCAACACGGCTCCTTAAAGTGGAGGTTATCTGTAAGAAAAGCTGAAAAAGCCAAACTTTTTTCAGGTCTGATTTTTAAAAAAGTTCTGAATCAGACCTAATTTTAAATCAAAATTAGGTCTGATTTTGGCCAGGATGGGGAATGCACACACATGTAAGTGACAATCTGTAGATTAGGTGCCAGAGCATGTTTGTGACAGCAGCCTCCACTAACAACGGCGTTCCCCGTCTTCAAAAGGCACCCAGCGGGAAGCGTGTGCGGGACTGCCGGGAGATGATCGTTCCCCCCATGTTCCCCTGAGGGATTTATCCTGCACCGCCCTCCACCGCCCCCAACCTCCTCCTATACATCCCACCGGCTTCACCTCGAATGGATCCGAGCCGCGGATGCGAGCACGTGCTACGCGCCGTTGTGGAGATGATGAAAGTAAGTGAGGGATGACCTAAAAATGTCACCATGAGGAAAAAGGAGAAGCAGCACAAATTCGGTGGTGGCAAGAAGGAAACAAAAGAGGCTCAATATTAGGGGGAGACGAAAGGAAAATATTAAATTTGGTGGCATTAGATTTTTTTTTTTTATCTCACTTTTATGCACATAGGACCTCATACATACATAACACTTTTGGCAGAGAGACTTTCTTTTGCTGACTTTACATTTAAATGAGAAGAGGGGATTATCCTAATGTCTCATGCTTTAGAGGACGAGTGGCACACACATCCTTCGCATGTGGGACAAGCGGAGGGGGGGGTTCATTTCGTTACCATGGTGACAGACAGCCAAGGCGAGCCGCAGAGGGGTAAATCTGGAGTCAAAACATTTGCAGCATGGGGTGTGCCATTAGGATGTTCATCACACACACATAAAACCCGGCCCGGCCTTATCTCCTCCTCGGCTCCCCGCCTTCGCCTTCCTCCGCTCCTCGCCGTCGTTTCTTCCCTCTTTCCTCTCTCGGGCAGAGGGATGGAGCAGAAAGTGGCGTGTAATTACATCCTAATCTTTGGCTGCTATCTCCTCTGCTACAGGGGCCGCTGGTACAGTGAGCTGGCGGGGCGGGAAGGGGAAGGAGGGAGTGATGCGCGAGTGCACAGAAGCTCGCACATCTCCCTCGATTTCATCCAGAAGTCGACACGTTCAGTCTGAGTGGCTCGCGCGGCTCTGTGAATTCCCCTCTTGACTGACAGAAGAAAATGTTCTAAGAGACAGATGGGCGTCTGATTTTTTTTCTTTTCTTTTTTTTGCTTGAGAGCATATATGTGCCTTTGATTCTGTAATTGCGCTTTACGACACAAAGCAGCTCTGACACAAATTAGTGAAGAGAACGTCGTCTGTGCGTTAGAGCTGATCGCTCCAAACGCGGGCTGTTGCCGGCCTGTTTTCAACCCATCCAAGCTAATGCAGTTGTAAGTGTCTACACCTGCCACCTCTGCACCGTAAAACATAAAAAGTATAAATTAAAGATGTGACGTGATTCAACTATGAGCAAAAAGTAAAGGGACAACTAGCTTTGCTCTGATATCTCAACGTAAAATTGCAAGCAATTGCCTTCAAAGGTCACCTAAAAAGTTTCACAAAGTCCATGTAGCACAGCAGACAGGTCAGGAAAAAAAGTTTGGGGAGAACTTTAAAAGCAGAGTTTAGTTATAAAAGAGTATCCCGAGCTACGGCTATATCATTGTTGTATGGAAAGCCATTGCTGGAAAAAGTTGGAATAAGTTCCCATTTGAAGTTTGTCACAAGGACACAGCAAATATGTGGAGGTCAAAACTAAACAAGGGTTTTGTGATGGGAAAAACTAAAACTACATCAGTCCAAACACTCTTCCCTCACTGTTAATGATGGTGGGGGCTTTTTTTCCTTGTACGTCCGAAAATTTGAAGCCTAAGTAACATCCAAAAACAACAACAAAGGACAACAAAGCTGCCTCCTGTGGCCCACTGGGGGTTCATCTGTACTTCCAAAATTGATCTGATGGGACACTCTAAAAGACTATTATTGTGAGGACATTGTTTAAAAAAAGTTGCTCTATCACCAAAGCGAGGCATCACAATGCAGAACATGTTGCAGCAAGCACAGACATCCCAAATTCTAATATCAGCATCCACAGTCCAAACCCCCACAGTCTTAAAGAGACTGGATAGTTTGGAGTCCTTAAGCTATTCACCCTGAGCGCAGGGTCGAACTGACCCCACGAGCGCTTTTACAAGGTTTTTCTTTGCGTATGTGGTTACGGGAACTGACAGTCTGATGGAACAACCCCAGAACCCTTCCTCACTGTCCGTCCGTGACATCTGCTGCTCTTCTCCTGAGAATCAAACCAAGGAGGGCTAAAGAAGTATTTTTTTAAAGCAGTTTCATGAATGAGCAGCGGTACGTTAAACACTTTAAAGCTGACTGATAGCACTTTACACTAATCTGATGGTTGGATTGCCTAAATAACAGATTAAAAACAAATATATTTGTTGTTGAACTCATTCAATAGTTTAACAGCAGAAAGGGTTTTTTGAAGTGAAAATGTGATTAATTCATTCCAAGCTCTGCAGTTAATTCTATTAAATTTAATCGAGTCCCACTGCTAGTTTTTACATGTCCAAACATGGCTAAAACATAAAACTTGAAGCTGCATCCACAGCAAAAGGGGGTTCTAAATTTTTTACTCCACTTTGGGAAAACAGACGCGTACCACACCTTTCAAATGTATACATAAAACATTTTGAAAACTATGCGTCTTATCCCTAACATTGAGTCGTGGTGAATGTTCTGAGACCCTATGGAGGCCACACAGCGAGCTTCCATGCATCTTTCGCACAGATGAGCGAATGTAACCAGTCTCTTACTTCCAGCTCAGACTGGCTGTGGGGCCAGGCAGCTAAAGATATCTCACCCCCTCCAAGGCTGACGATATATGGATCTGAGCAGCCCTACATCATGGAGGCAGAGCTAATTTGTTGAGTGCACACACACACACACACGCACACGCACACACACACTCGTATACACAACAAGCTGTCAGATGCACAAAAAACAAACGCACGCGAGCACACACTTGACTCCATTTAAAGTGCACTGAGGTTGTTAAAAGTAGGCCAGGGCTTGCTGGGGCCGGAGAGCGTAAACAAGTCCTGATCAGTTTGGTTCCATTCCAGTGGAAGGAGAGTAAATTAAACATAACATAGTCTGGATCTGTTTATGCAAAGGGCCCGGTGCAGACCTGAGGCTATGTTCAATCAATTTGGCTGTGGATTAAATCAAAGGATTGCTCTGCATAAGCAGCCCTGCTGGGTATATACTGGCAGGTGAATTACCATGGGGCGAATCTTATCTCCCAATACAGTGGGATGTCAACATGTGTACATTTGGAATCAGCATTCTCATGTGGCGCTGAGTTTACGGAGAACCTACAGACAGACTTGGACACGTTTATGTGGTATTTAAGTTACATTTACAGTGAGCTGTGCGCCAACATTTACTATTCTGGTCAGTAATTTGTGCAGCTTTTTGCAGCTTTTTGCAGCTTTGTACAGCGTGGTGCTTCATTAAACTCAGAAAGTAAGAGGATAATTAAGGCCAGTTATAGATACGTCTTATTTAATCTGGAATAATTAGGATTAGTGCCTGTATTTGCTAAATTCAGAGTTTGAATTCATGCTACAATAAACAGTTTAAAAAGAGGGTTTTAACAGTACTTTATGAAAATATGCAAATATGTAGTAAATAAAACTGCAGTGACATGGATATGATCTGAGGCGCTAGTATTACATTTAAGGACTTTCTTTAATTTAAATCTGGACCGTTTTAGGTTGCCTGTGGTTAAGGCAACCTAAAACATATAAGGACTGATTAAGCGACAACTGAGATATTCCATTTTTTTGTCATGAAATGTGTGGTGTGAGGTGAGGTAGACGCCGTAGACCCAGGTGAGTGGAGGAAAAGGCAAATTTTAATAAATAATTACAGCTTCAAAATAAATCTACAAAATTCTGGCGGCACGGCTGAGCGGAAGCCAGGGCTCACACCGGTAGCAACAGAATTAGCAGGGCAAACAAAACAGGCAGACTCAGGGACGCAACAATCAACGAGGACCCGACAACACAGACAGACACAGGTGACACTAAATACACATGAGGTAATCAGGGGACGAGACACACCTGGGAACTAATCAAGGGGATAGACAGGACAACACAGAGACTCAGGGACACAGGAAACTAGAAATAAATACACAGAAAAACATGGAACCTAACAGTACCCCCCCCCTCAAAGGGCGGCTCCAAGACGCCCAAAAACAGTCCAAAACTCAAACACAACAAGGGTGGGCGGAGGGGCGCTGGAAGGAGGGCCAGAGTCCAAACAACGAAAAACTACCCACAGGGTGGGCGGAGGCAAAAAAGGCGGAGCCTACGGGGCAGGTCCGGGGGCCGTCCGCGGCGCTGAAGGCGGAGCCCACGGGGCAGGTCCGGGGGCCGTCCGCGGCGCTGAAGGCGGAGCCCACGGGGCAGGTCCGGGGGCCGTCCGCGGCGCTGAAGGCGGAGCCCACGGGGCAGGTCCGGGGGCCGTCCGCGGCGCTGAAGGCGGAGCCCACGGGGCAGGTCCGGGGGCCGTCCGCGGCGCTGAAGGCGGAGCCCACGGGGCAGGTCCGGGGGCCGTCCGCGGCGCTGAAGGCGGAGCCCACGGGGCAGGTCCGGGGGCCGTCCGCGGCGCTGAAGGCGGAGCCCACGGGGCAGGTCCGGGGGCCGTCCGCGGCGCTGAAGGCGGAGCCCACGGGGCAGGTCCGGGGGCCGTCCGCGGCGCTGAAGGCGGAGTGGAGGCTCGGGGGACTGGCTAGGAGGCTCGGGGGACTGGCTAGGAGGCTCGGGGGACTGGCTAGGAGGCTCGGGGGACTGGCTAGGAGGCTCGGGGGACTGGCTAGGAGGCTCGGGGGACTGGCTAGGAGGCTCGGGGGACTGGCTAGGAGGCACGAGGGACTGGCGAGGAGGCACGGCGGACTGGCTAGGAGGCTCGGGGGACTGGCTAGGAGGCTCGGGGGACTGGCTAGGAGGCTCGGGGGACTGGCTAGGTGGGACTAAAAAAGCCCACACCCGCGCCACCTGTCGTCCTGGAGACAGGCGGGCCGCTTGAAAACCCATCACCATGGGTACTGTAGCTGGAGCGGTCTCTGGCGTGGTGATTAGAGGCTCGGATGATGAATGTTCGAACGCGCCGACTGGAACGCCGGCCTCGGGCGCGCCGGCTGGATCGCCGGCCTCGGGCGCGCCGGCTGGATCGCCGGCCTCGGGCGCGCCGGCTGGATCGCCGGCCTCGGGCGCGCCGGCTGGATCGCCGGCCTCGGGCGCGCCGGCTGGAACGCCGGCCTCGGGCGCGCCGGCTGGAACGCCGGCCTCGGGCGCGCCGGCTGGAACGCCGGCCTCGGGCGCGCCGGCTGGAACGCCGGCCTCGGGCGCGCCGGCTGGAACGCCGGCCTCGGGCGCGCCGGCTGGAACGCCGGCCTCGGAAGCGCCGGCTGGACGTGCCGGTTCCGGAGACACAGGAGCTGGGTTGGTGGAGCGGAAGAATGTAATGTCCGACTTACGAGGCAGAGGGTGTCCGTCCATGATGGCCAGAGCAGTCTGGCGTTCCCACTCTGCCTCCTGCCATAACTCCACCAACCCCAGGTGCGGAAGACGCGGAATCCAGTATTCCAGCGCCAGAACCATGCGAATGGCAAACCCGAGCCGTCTGCAGGCGGTGTAAGGTTTAGCCATCGCATCCACATAGTCCTTAATAGTTAAAGTAAGATCCTCCAAGCCTTCTGGGTCCATGATGGTGCGCTACCTCACCTTGTCGTTGGTCGGGTCCTTCTGTCGTGAAATGTGTGGTGTGAGGTGAGGTAGACGCCGTAGACCCAGGTGAGTGGAGGAAAAGGCAAATTTTAATAAATAATTACAGCTTCAAAATAAATCTACAAAATTCTGGCGGCACGGCTGAGCGGAAGCCAGGGCTCACACCGGTAGCAACAGAATTAGCAGGGCAAACAAAACAGGCAGACTCAGGGACGCAACAATCAACGAGGACCCGACAACACAGACAGACACAGGTGACACTAAATACACATGAGGTAATCAGGGGACGAGACACACCTGGGAACTAATCAAGGGGATAGACAGGACAACACAGAGACTCAGGGACACAGGAAACTAGAAATAAATACACAGAAAAACATGGAACCTAACATTTTTAAAACACAGTTTGCAACTTTTAAATTGCGATTTGTAAAAAAAAGAGGGATTCCATTTTCCTGATTATGTTGACAAAATCTCATATCTTGTTTCTGTGAACTCAAAATAAGTCAACCTTTTTGTTGAACCCTGGTATTATACTCCATAGAACAAATACTTTATTATGATTTACTATAATTCTGAAGGCATTATGTCTTCAGAATTATACAGAAATACACTATTTTCTGTCCTATGGAAATACATTACATACAATTTCTGTTCATGGGGATTTTACAATTTTTAACAACCCAACAATACATAAGTGGTGGCAAAACTGAAGCTGTAAGAAGTAAAAGTAAATAAGGTGTCCATGCTTAAGTACGGCCTGTTCCGTTAAAGGAACAGGCCGTCCTGAAGAAGGGTAAAGAGATGGCAAGAAGGTTGGACTGGATACGGATCAGAGTCAGTGGTTATTTGTAACAGAAGGATAGGCCGTGTGCAGAGGAGACATAGTGGCTTTGTTGGACAAAGGAAGGTGAATATGTCAGAGAGAAGATAAAGAGGATGACCGTAGATGTTGGACAGAGGAGGTGTTGTGGATGGGGGTGAGATGATCCACTCTGGCATCCCCTTGAGATCTTAACAAGGCCACAGCTGGGGTCCTGACTCCCACTGTGTAACATTTTCTAAGTCAAGACTTTTAGAGTTCATTGCTCCGGAGTTAGCATGTTGTGCAAGTCTGAGAAAACATCAGACAAAGCAAGGCTCAAAGATGGTGAAACTCGTCATTACCAGTAAGTATTTGAACACTTTACAGATGAATTGCTCAAATACTACATATAATACAAATATAATGCAAATTTCAACATTAAATCAGTATTTGGTGTATTTTATTTTACCCTGAAGTAACTGATGTCATAGTCAGAGATTTTATTCTATTGCATTTGGATGTGGTTATTGATTAGGTTGTCACCACTTAACAGTGGAATATTGGGTTTTTTGATTGGGATCTTAGAGACTGTGAAAGTGTAAATCTTTTTCAAAAACAAGGGGAAAGTGTGTAGGAGAGGCCGTTATATTGGGAGATATTTCACAGTAGCATGTGATATAAATATTCAAAGTATTCACTGGAGGTTTCCTGGATAAAATTTAACACCAAACCTCCTAAAAAAAATAGCAACTGCCTCTAGGAATGCCCCAAGTTGCCATGTGGCTTTTGGACAACTTCATCTGAAAGTAAGTTAGGTTGATCAAGTTTCAAGCATCTGGCATCCTGAGTGGAGTGAATCTTTATCAACACAGATGTAGTTTTTGCAGTGAGATTTAGCTGGTGGATAGTTCACCATTTCAGTAGCCATATTGGAAATGATGCAGTAGTAGCACAAGTGTAGAGCGGTTATAAACAAATATTTAGTAATGGAGTAATCTATCGATTATTCTTACGATTCAGTAGTTGGATAAAATAAAATATTGGTAACTCTAACATAACAGCAGCATTACTGTCGCATATTGACATCAGTCCAATTTTTCATATTTGAGCTTCCCTAATACTAACTTTTCTGTAGTTTAGAAAATTAACCTGCAACAATAACAGCTCGCTTTCTAAGTTAACCTGAACAAAAGTTATACAAGAATCTGAAATTAGCTATATTCAATTTAATGGTAAAGAGACAGGCTCACAAATACGCTGTGAGAAATATCGATACGTCTATAAATGTCTGTACTCCAGCTTTTCATTTTTATATTCATCTTCAGTCAGTTTAACAGATGAACTCTCACCTTGCCCAGATATCTTGTGTTCATGTTAGCGACGGGATTTGACACCTTCGTTCGTCACACACAGAAAGTCATCTACCAGGTAAGTAACGTCATGATGAGCTCTGCCACCCATTTCACTCACCTGTATAAATACACCTGCAGCTCTTCCCCGCTGTTCAGGAAGGAGAAAAGCTGCAGTACTCCAGACATCACGCCAGTCATTTTAAGGATGCTTATTGGTCCCCCGGAAAACAACAAAGATCCAGACATTATCATCAATCAATAAAATCCTCTCATGCCGAAGTTGAAAACTGGACGTTATGCTGCTAACACTTAGCTTTCGTCAACAACTCAGGCGGAAGTCAGAGCTCTGCATTAAATAATAAAACATAAATTAACAAAGCTTCAAGGCAGATAAATTTTCCTCCAGGAATTTTAATAATCGAGGTACTTGAATCACTCGAGGAATTGTTTCAACCCTATACAAGTGTGCAGTGTACTTGATCTGTGACTGTCTGTGTTCATCCTGGAAAATTATTCAACATAATTCTGCCTTAGCTGCTAGAAAGAAAAAGAAAGATTTGTACAATTATTCTGGCAAACAGACAATTTTCTTAACTGACCTGAAAACAGAAAAAGGTTCAGGTTATAATTATTACTTTGTGTCTAAATATTTATTTAAACTACATATGGTTAAGGTGAGGTTAAATTAAAAAAAATGCCTGAAATAAATTGAGCTGTTTACTTATGTTTACTAATATGCACTTTTGCATATTAGTATTTAACAAAAAAAGAAAAGTTGGCTTTCAGTGAATTTCCTTGTGTAAGTCATCAACTGTGTTTGTCCTTGTTCCTTCATCCATTCAGACACGGCTCACATATCAACACAGTAATCACTGAAACAGCTTCACCAGAAATTATTAAAATTAGTTGAACAATCAGTTGTTGGACTTCATTTCAATGTCAAAATGTCATAGAGTTGAGACACTTACTTAAAATCCGGTTTTACCATGACAACAGCAGTGGATGCACGTGCACTAAGCAGTGGCTCCCTTTTGGTTTGATTTATTTCCGTGAGGTTTTTCTTTTCTTTTTTTTTATGAACCATGCAAAAAGAGAAACAGGAGACTAGGGATAAGTTAAACCGGTTTTGACCCCAAGCTATTCCTTTATTTATAGGGGAAAAACTGAAAGCTAGAAAAGAGGACGGGGGGAAGACACATAGATTTACAAGCGATCAAGACACAAGAAGGTACTTCTGCTTAGAGACAGATGTTAGGAACTCAAAAATAGATTGTCATTTTATATTATTTATTGTATTTGAAAGAAATAAACTGTACCTAAGGAAGAAGTTCTAACATGTGGTAGACGTATTACCTTATTTATAGAAAACGTTATTCTTCCCCTCATACAAAGCAGGCTTTGATAAAATTGTATTCAGTCAATATTTGCCAAACCAAAATCTAATAAAGTCTCTTAAAAAAGCCATCACAGACTGTCATCATATCGTATGCTTGTTCTGTAGGCCATCACATGATCTTTGGTCAAAAACATAAGATGATCAATGGGAATATCAATTTAAATCAGTTTGCCTTTACTCCTCACAATGTTGAGATGATCAAGCAAAATTATAATTAATTTGTCCTTTTGAGATGATCAGGTTATAGTACGACATAGAGATGTGCAAATAAGTTTGTGTTACTGGGAAATTTGAAAAGTATTCAGTTTTTATGAGTTTAGTTTTATAACAAAATAAGTAAAAACATTGAAAATGTGTGTTAAATTGATTTAGCGCTTGTTTGTATCCATCCATCCATCCATCTTCTTCCGCTTATCCGGGGTCGCGGGGGTAGCAGCTTCAGAAGGGAGGCCCAGACTTCCCTCTCCCCAGCCACCTCCACCAGCTCCTCCGGAGGAATCCCACGGCGTTCCCAGGCCAGCCGAGAGACATAGTCCCTCCAGCGTGTCCTGGGTCTTCCTCCTCCCGGTGGGACGTGCCTGGAACACCTCACCAGGGAGGCGTCCAGGAGGCATCCTGACCAGATGCCCGAGCCACCTCAACTGGCCCCTCTCGACTTGAAGGAGCAGCGGCTCTACTCTGAGTCCCTCCCGGATGACTGAGCTTCTCACCCTATCTCTAAGGGAGAGCCCAGCCACCCTACGGAGAAAACCCATTTCGGCCGCTTGTATCCGTGATCTCGTTCTTTCGGTCATGACCCAAAGCTCATGACCATAGATGAGTGTGGGAACGTAGATCGACTAGTAAATCGAGAGCTTCGCTTTTTGGCTCAGCTCTCTCTTCACCACAATGGACCGGTACAGCGCCCGCTTGACGGCAGACGCTGCACCAATCCGCCTGTCGATCTCCCGCTCCCTTCTTCCCCCATTCGTGAACAAGATCCCGAGATACTTGAACTCCTCCACTTGGGGCAGGACACCCCCCCTGACCCGGAGAAGGCACTCTACCCTTTTCCGGCTCAAGACCATGGCCTCGGATTTGGAGGCACTGATCGCCATCCCAGCCGCTTCACACTCAGCTGCAGATCATGTCCCGATGAAACCAAAAGGACCACATCATCCGCAAAAAGCAGAGATGCAATCCTAAGGCCACCAAAATGGATCCCCTCAACACCCTGGCTGCGCCTAGAGATTCTGTCCATAAAAGTAATGAACAGAATCGGTGACAAAGGGCAGCCCTGGCGGAGTCCAACTCTCACCGGAAACGAGCCCGACTTACTGCCGGCAATGCGGACCAGACTCTGACACTGGTCATACAGGGACCTGACAGCCCGTATCAAAGAGCCCGGTACCCCATACTCCCGGAGAACCCCCCACAGGGCTCCCCGAGGGACAAGGTCAAACGCCTTCTCCAAGTCCACAAAACACATGTAGACTGGTTGGGCGAACTCCCATGCACCCTCCAGGACCCTGCTGAGGGTGTAGAGCTGGTCCAGTGTTCCACGACCAGGACGAAAACCACACTGCTCTTCCTGAATCCGAGGTTCGACAATCCGACGGACCCTCCTCTCCAGAACCCCCGAATAGACCTTGCCCGGGAGGCTTAAGAGTGTGACCCTCCTATAATTGGAGCACACCCTCCGGTCCCACTTTTTGAACAGGTGGACCGGAGCAGCTTGTTTGTATAATTAGCTTTACTTGTCAATGAAGCACTTCGAGTACCAAGTTGACTAATCTAAATTGTTTTGTTGTTTTTTTTTAATATACGGTAGTCCAACTTACAGCTGATTATCTCCAGCTGTGCCTTTAGCTGTTCGTGCTAGCAGAGCTAGCATAGCATGCACAGAAGTGTTCAGCAGGACTTTACTATCAAAGTTGTTTCATTTATTTTGCATATAGCTTAATACAGTCAATTTTGCTTATAGTAAGAATAAAATTCAGGCTTTTTAATAAGTTTTTAATAAGTTTAAACCTTTACTTCTCTAAGCTATGCTATCAAAACAGGTAGGATAAGACAGGAGTGTGTAATGTGACAGAAATGAATACAGCCTATGCCCAACTTCTGACTACTAAGACGTGTCTAATACTTGTCACATTGAATTACACTAGTTCAACATTTGAGTCTCTTAATTTGTCGAGGCCTCGAAGATCATAAGAAACTTTCAGTAACTTTTAGTTTGGAAGGGTAAATCAGATTCAGAGAGATATACTACTTGGTATGAACTTCAGTCAACCTCATCCCTTCTTCAAAAGTTTTCTTTATGCATTTATGCATTGTTATTGTCAAAACAGAATTTCTCTTGATCACCCGCCATTTTGACCCTTCCTAGGTTTCATTTCTAATCCCTATACAAATCAGTTTATACTCATTCATTTATCACATCTCAGTTTATTTCTATAGGTAGATTTTTTTTTAAATATGTTCAGTCAAAATGAAAATGACCAATCTTTAACTTAGGTATGTAATGTATAGTACAGTTTTTATATTTCACCCTATTCCTACAATTAAGGAAATATGACCAACTACAACCCTCACAAAATTACAATGGGTGTCATCTTGTCTAAAGGTAATATTTTTTGGAGTCATATCACATTTTCTGACTGGATTAAGGGTGTTTGTTTTTTTGTTATAACTGGTTATCAAATAAGGATAGACAGTAGGCCCAAACTAGAAAATAAAAAAATGATAGTGGGGCAAGATAACCTCCATCATATTATTGAACTGACTTCAAAGCATTTGTCCATCAAAAAAAATGTTAACTCCAGGTCAAAATATTAGTTATCTTCTGTTAAAGTTACTATATTTTTCCTACCAACAAATCTACATTAAAATTTTTTAAAAATACAAATAATTCAGAATTATGTTCCAAGGAATAATCTGTGAAAAGGGGGGCGGGCTTTACACCTTTGTGTGGACAGAAAGTTTTTTTCAAGTGGGTACTTTCTCATGATAAAATAGTTTTACATTGAATGAAAAAAGAAATGTAGAAAAAAAATAGTTTTTTCTAATGGTTTTAGAAAGAAAAAAAAACATTAGAAAAACTTTTTTTTTTTTCTATATCCAACAAGATTTTAATTGAATTTTACAGAAAAGTCTGGTTAGTTGGATTAACGTATGAGAAATTAATGCAACTAATTGATTGCAGATTGAAAATCAAATTGGATTAACTCAGAGTTTAGCTAGAAATGGCAAAGTCAGAGAAAACTCCATCTAGTCAATAGTCCCACTTTATCTAGGATAGTGAACATCTGCTGCAGACAGATGGATAAATATGCTTTAGGAGTCAGGATTCGAACTTTATGTACTTTACCATTTTTTTTCTCCAACATGACAGATTAAAGAAATATCATCCCCCAGTGGTGCTAGCCCTATTGTTTTACAGTTTTTGCAGTGAAATATATAACTTTGACCCGAAAAAGAAGCATTAAAACTCACAAGAGCACATTATTTTACATCCAACTGCGTCTGAAGCCAAGTTTTTTTTTCCTTCTTCTTTTTTTTTTTACAGAAGAAAAACCTCCCAGTCATACATAAACACAACCACTCAGAGCAAGTACAGTTTGTACTGTACAACACACACAAACACACATTTTCCCCCCTTCAGGCGATGAAACTCAAGGAGGTCAGTGTAAGGTCACCCTGGCTGGGTCACGGACCTCTTGATGAGCGTGTATCCTGAGCGGACCTTGGCTTGGCCCCGCGTGCTTCTGCCCAGGGCCTCGTCCGCTCTGCGCAGAATGGCAATGAGCCCAGCTCTTTCTGAGCTTTGTTCTGCGTTTGCAGGCAGACCTGAAGACCCCTGCTCTTTTCACACAGGCCCGGACATTGTTCTTCACTAAGAAGAGCTTCTGACAATTACGAGCGTGTCTTTATCAAGTGTATAAAAAAAAAAAAAAAAAGAAAAGCAGAGGGGAAGGAAGTCGGCGCTTTAAGAGGAGTGAGAGGGAACTGGCAGAGTTCATTTATGCAGCTCTAACTGTGGTTCAGGCAAGGCCAAGCGTTGATTTAAAAACACAGCGGAGAATAAAGTGGGAATAAAAGACAAAGCAGATAAGCACCCTCCAAATACAACAACATAGAGCCAGTTCCATGTATTTCACAAGGACAGGAGCAGATCAGACAATACGTAGCAGAACCAAGGATTCCATACCAAGAAAAAACAAATTGCACCGATTTAACTCTCAGGGTTAGCCAGAGTCCTGGTTGTGTTGACGAAGGTGATCCAGAAAGTGGAAAGGCTGATCCTTTACCTTGAGCTTCATTGCTTCTTTGCATTATCTCTTAAACAAAAGAGCACTCGTTGAAAAATATTAATTTAAAGACATGTTTAACAAAGTATGAAAGAGAGTTCAAATTCCTTGAGCTTTCCCATATTTTGTTAGGTTAAAACCACAAACTTAAATATTTTGTAGCACTACTAGACCACGGAAATCTGACTTTTGAGTTCACCATGGCATTACTTTGAGCTAACATACATTTTTTAACCCAGAATCATTCGGACTTCAGTGGCGCCTGGAATATATCACAAGAGAAAACCAAAAACCAAATGAGAATGCACAATATAAAGTCGTACTAATCTACTTATTATAGTCTAAATAGAGGACTTTCCCCTGTTGAGAAAATGAAGAAAGACTGTAACAAGTGCACTGTATGTGCAGCTCTGCCCTGCTCCGCTCCTGTCAGTCACAACCCAGATTATTTGCATTTTACTCACCCTGCGGCTACAACAAGTGACAAGATGGAGCTGAAAGACATTAAACAAAAGCTAAAAACAAGAGAAATTACACTACCTACTTAAATTGTAGTCTTAAAACAAAAAACAGTAAAATCTTAAGTAAAATATATCAGGTTTACCTCTGGCTCAGACACGGTGCATATGGGCTTACGCCGGGTCGGATTGATCTAAACTCTGAGACATGCGTTACACATTTAGTCCCATACTTCTAAACCCAGTACACCCGATTTCACTTTTTCACGTTCATCCTTCTTCCTCAAAAGAACACTGTTGCGTTTGGTGGAGCACATAAAATCCCAGTAAAACATATCTGCGTTTGTGGCTGTGGCAAAATGGAGACAAGGTCACAGGTTGTGGAAACTTTGGCCAGAAACTAGACCTTTGCAGACATTTCTCTCGTATTGCTACGCTTCTTCTAGGAATCCTTGAACAGGACTTATGACCATCGGGTCTGTTTGTCCATGAACCGCAAGAGCGGCTCCCACAATGCTCGCCTGTGTTGCGCTCACAAATGCTCTATGCTTCTCTTAAAATATGGCATTTTCAGAGCGTCAGCGCTGACGCCCGGAGCAGCGTTCCTAGAAACTGCGGAGCATTCCACAGGAGCCGCCCGGGGGTCAGCATGCGCTCAGCGCTTCTCTGAGCGACGTCCTCCCCCTCGAGGGCGGCGGAGCTGCGGCACGTATATTTACAGTTTAAGACAGTTTAAGCTTCTGCTCGTAAATTTGAGTGGCAGGAAAAGCTGCGAAGTAAGTAATCAAGGTGACACTGGTTAAATCACTTGAAACGGCCGAAGCCATCAAACCCTCTCATGTAGAAGCTAATGTGATTGGACAATCGTACAAGCACAACGGCTCTGCCGAGACGTTTTGGGCGCATAAAGCATTCAGGGAGAGTACTGGCTTTTAGGTTACCTGCAGTTGGAGTGGAAAACAAAGCGGGAGATGGGAGTAAAAATACACTCTGAGGGTCATGTCTGTGGGTGTATAGTGGCAGTAAAGTGCAAGCTGCAGTGTGGCCTCTGCAGACAGATGGATTGATTGGAACAGTTTGGACCCAGCTTTAGAGAGGTTAGAAAGGGCATTTTTGACTTGGAAGTAGCTGGTTTCAGGATTCAGACTCTGGCAGAAAGGAAGAAAATCGATAAATACAGCTGAGCAGTTCCGAGGCAAAGCAGCGGAGGAAATTATAAAACACCCTCCGTTTCGACACTGAGCACTTTGTGTTGAGTTTGAAAGTTCATTTCTCTTTGTCAAGATTTATTTTATTATGGATGAAATACTATTCATCTTACGACACATCATGTACTGCTTTTATTACCTTAAATTCCTAAGATAAATAACCTTTTATCGGTTACTGTGAAATAACTAAAATGAACTACTTGGTATTACATTGGTGTTAAAAAATACAAATTTCTTACAAATTTCTTATAGTTTTGCTTTTTTGTCTTAAGTGTCAAAGTGGAAGGTGGAAAGTCTTCTTGTTTCTCGAAGACGTTTTGCCTCTCATCCAAAAAAGCTTCTTCACTTTTGAACAACAGTCTTATGAGACACACCACTAGGACCAATAAAGTCACTAATGGGGTAATTAGGACAAGGGAGTCATTGATTCAACCCTCTATCTAGCTCAATATTTGAGTTGTTGTTGAGTTGTCCAAAGCCCAAAACAGCTGGTCAAACAAACCAGGGCTGCAGGATAGGTGTTAGAAAGATTAAATAACTGAGGCCACCTTTTCTGTTTTAGTGTTGGTTTTTCATGTTTAACAAAAATGTTTTGTATCACTTCTCTCTAAAACCCTCCCTGGAAAAAATGTCCACATTGCTGTCCTTATGCACGGGTGCCATTTTGTTTTTGTTTTTTTTTTCTACGTTAAAAAAAACACTGAGGTCTGAGGACTTTTTAAAGTCTTATCAGCAACAAATACAGAATGCTCTGTTAAATATCAATGAGTGATTTTTGCTGAATCTGCATGTGAGGCTCCTAGAACCATCCCACTTAGAGTTTACTGTCATTGAAGACGTAAAAGGAAAAGGTTAGGCTAAATGTTAGGGAGGTTTGTTATTGTAATGTGACAAAATGGGGGAAAAGTTACTGAGATGGAAAGCTTAGGGAACTACTGTAGTGTGTAAGCATTGTCAAAAGCACATCATATGTTCAAATTCAGCAATAATGTGTAGATTTTAAATTAGGGCCAGTGAGAAATTTGACTTTAAAATTAATACTGGAACTCCTTGACCTGTCCTCACCCCGAGGAGTGAAGACCTGCCGTCTGTAAGATCAGCACAAGCTATTGAGTCTCAAAGCAGGCAGCATTTTCCTTGACCAACGATATTTAACTAAGGCCTAATCCTGATAATGCTGCTATTTAAATGGACTGAATGGGACATACGTGGCCTTGGAAGAGTTAATTAACTGCTAGCATCTGAAGTAGCCAACACACTCGGTGTGGAGGAAACAGCTGCTGCCTGAGCAGAGTTACGCAGGGCGACTCAGAGGTGTTGATGAAAGTGTGGGTGCCACATTGATACGATTATGTGAAGAGTGTGGGTTTTTATTTTTCCTCCAAAGACTAGGATAGCATAAGACTTCACATGACAAAGAAAAGAGAAACTGAATCTGGTGTTGGTACGTCGACAAAAAATAAAAAAAAACATGTTTTTTCTTATTACTTCAAAACAATCAGTTGGCATTTGAAATTAATTTTCCATGAGTTTGGAGATTATGCTTTAAGTTATGATTCTCTTGGTAACACACAATTGCCAGGTTTGTTATTGACTAAAGATGTACTGTAGAGATAGTGGGTCAAATATTTGTCTGGTAACTATCTACAATGAATAAAATATTCTTTTGGGGCAATGTTCTGTAAGTTAATAGCTGAATAGGATACACAAGAATGGGCTCCATGGAGCCAGAAGAAACTTGGACTTAAAACCAAAGATAACCTTTTTGGTTGTAGTCAGTCATGAATCAACAAATCAATGTTCAGGATGCAAAAACTTTCAAGATAAAAAGTGGTTAACATAGCTGGATATGACGAAAAGCATAGTAAAGCAAAAATGAAGACGAATTCCCACTCCAGACTGACTATTAGGGGGTCAAATATGAGGGAGCAGTAATCAAATATCCAGATAAAATCATCAGCAGCCATTGTAAGCAGTGGAAAAGCAGATGTTTTGGCAGTTCTCTGATCTGAAGCCTTCAGCTGTGTTGACACAACGCCAAGCAGGAAGTAATTCATGACCATCGAGGGAAGAACAGATGAACTGAATCCTTCTGGCTTCGAAGAAAGTTACCACTGTAAATTAATGATATGGCACAAGCATGTGCGTGTATACTCATAATGTTTTCCAGACAGATCTCCATTGGACAGAAGCACAAAGCTGTCCTTTTTCAAAATAAGGAACATTCTGGATCTGCAGAGCCATACCACTGATCTTAACCACTACTGGTTTCCACTTTCCTTCCAAAAGACAAACCAAAGGCAGAACAATCTCCCAAAAATAATAAAATGCAGCCATTAACAGCCTTGCAGTTCTTGGTTCATGGCCATATTCCATATGCTTTGTGCATGTCGGCTTCAGTTCTCGGTGGTTAGCACTGTTGCATCACAACTACAGGGCTGCCAATTTAAATCTTGGCTGAAGCTTTTCTTTGCAAACATTGCGTGTCCTATCCATTTCCTCCACATACTCAGTTTTTCTCCTATAGTCAGAAAAAACCTTCACATACCTGCTTGGTGTCATGAACCAAGCAGAGACACTTCTACATGGAACAGGACTGACTTAAATCTACCTCACCAGATGAAGTCGCATCCTGAAGCTGCAGCAAAGAACTCCGCAGGACAAACTTAACAAAAATTGATACATTAGTATTGCGCAAACTCATTCAAACTCTCTTCATTACCAAAAGAAAAGTCCTCTTGTACGTTTACACATGCTTTCTTTGGATAGTCCACGGTTTCCCATCTGGACTCTAGTCTGCCTAATAATCACATAAGTATTGGGTCATTTGCCAGTCAACTCTAATGTGGTTTGCTTACACTAGGAAAACAAACATACTAACTGTACCAAAGAAACCATATTTTGTCCGTACTGCTGTATTCCCATCACATATAGAGACCAATACATTAGTAGCTCACTGACTCACTTATGGCAAGACATTTTAGCATTTAACAGCCGACCAAGACGTTTAAACCAAGAAGGCACTCTTCTTCTCAACAAAAAATGCTTTTGCTATTTGAAATGCCCTCCTTTTAGTGGCCTCACATTTACTTCACACCTATCCACAAATACATTTGTTTTACTCAGAATGCTGTAGCTACAAGGAGAAATGTTCATTTCAGATACAATTCAAATAAAAAGTTACATAAAGTGCCTATAAACAAGCTCACCGTCTTGGATATTTTACCCTTTTATTGCTTTCACAAATCAATCGTGACTGATATAATTCAGCGTTTCTGACAATAAAATTAAAACCTTCAATGTCAATTTGAAAACTGATATCTACAAATTAATGACAATTAAGTAAAAATATATACCGTAAAGTAAAATATTCCTTCCATTTATTGATGATGAATGTATTTGATGTTCAGTGTCTTAGATTTTTTTTGTATCCATCCCCTGCATTCTACTTTTCAACAACATTTTTTCTGATTTGTTTGGTGTGTTCTTTTGTCTTCATGCTGGAATACGGATGAAACAGTGACTGGACCTTCAGACACATATTTCAATCACTTGAGACAAACTTACTCCACCCATTCCACTTATTCCAAGACTGAAGACAACAACTGGCTGGACCTCTGTTGGATTAGGTTAGTCATTTTAAAGGGGGTGAAAATCTATTCACTTATTATGTGCTAAATATTTCTATTTCATCGTCATTATTTTGTAAAACGTTGTTTACACTTTGACATTAATGTTTTTTTTCTTGTTTTTGTCAAATGTAGGGGCTTCTTATATTCACTACATAGGTTTGTTTTCCTTATTCATTAAAAGTGAAAACAGGTTGCCACACTCATCTGTTACTTATACTGGATAGATCTTTATGATAGCACCCCAAACTGGCTGCCACTGTAACAACCCGACTGTGTCCAGGCAGGTTGATCCACTTTCAAGGAGCAGTGGGAAAGTGAATCAAGTCACAAGAGGTTGTGAAATCTTTCAGCATTCCTGCCTCGTTCCAGTTGCCTGTACTAAGTCGGTGTGACAGAACCTTTAGACAACCCATGATAGGATGGCCATTGCTGTTCTGAATAAACACAAATGCTACATTCTGAAACAAAGGTAAGTAAATGTTTCTCTATCGCTTTTTGTTAGCCACAGACTTTTTTTTTTACAGAGTTGGACTCGGGATGTATTTGTGCGACTGACGACTACACAGAGTCTGGCAGATTACAAACCATCTAAATGAGAGCGTAAACCAGAGACTGTTTCTTAATCCCAGCAACACATTGAGATGGAAAACAGTGATAACAGAAGCAGACAAATAAAAGATTAATCTAATAAGTCTGGGCCACCACACACAGCAGAGCGCGAACAGGCTGAGGTAATCGTTTGTACGCGTGTGTGTGTGTGTCACGGCCTGACAGGCAGAGAGAGAGAAGCCGTGGAGCACCAAAGCTGCCCTCACCATCTGGCCTTGGCAAAATGAACAGAGAGTCTCTCCACGGTCTCTCTCTCTCCCTCTGTCTGTCTGTCTGCCTCAGCCATGCGACTGGGGATTTGATACCAATCCACCCAGGGAGATTAAATGTTTCCATATTCTGGTCATATTCCCCCCACGTTGTTTTGCTTTCGAAAAACACTACTTGTATGCCAACATGTTTACTGGGCGGCTGGGTGGGTACTTGATCGAGTAGCCGAGCAGAGGGAGATTAAACGGGAAATGGAAAGAAAAACACTTTGAATCCGGGTGAAAAGCCAAAACCAGAACCGCATGATGAAGGTGAAAAAGGAGCTCCGCTTTGGGAGGAGGCGGGGGGCATAAATATAGAAAATGTATGCAAAGTCAGATCCATCCATCCACATCGACCCCAACTTAAACAAAGACTTATTTACTACAGAGGTTAGGTTTGAAATTATGTCTAGCATTGTTAACTGTAGTCTGCATTTTATCTATGGTCCCCCAATCAGTTGTTAACAAACATTTTGAAACAAGTACAACCTCACAAAATACTAAGCTTTTCACCTCATTGTGAAATTCTTCAAAAGAAAGAAAAGAAAAAGAATCCAACAAAACAAGTATGGCTTTCAAATGGGGTTTTTTGTTAGTTATTTTATTTTTTGTTTTGTTTTTGTTTGTTTTTTTGCAAAGAATAATCACAAAAAAATGACATTCTTATCTGTGTTTGGAGTAAAATTTGTTCCAAGTTGGAAAAAATAACCAAGGCGCTGCCGTGATATCAGAATTCCAAAAGGGAATAATAACTTCAACGTCAAAATCCAATATGGCTGCCGTATGTTTTTAGAATCCAGTGACAGCCATTCTACTGCCATTTAGCACGTTTGGCAGTTTGTATCCCAAACATTTCCCACACACTCATACTTTATGTATACTATCTGTTTTGCAAACAATATTCTTTGGTGTTTGAATTCTGAAAATGCTGAAAAATATAAATTACTATGAACTTGAATGCTAAAAGAAATTAGCAAGGTCACCGAGTACAGTGGACACCTGCCTATTCACAGCTCACTGTTTATGGATTTCTCCCCTGAACTTTACCTCTTAGTGTAATTTGGTTGAAGCAAAAACAACTGTGCTTGAACTTTTTTTTTTTTTTTTCTCCCCACCAGGGGGTCTTTTTGTGGGCTCTAGTGTCCCTTATATGACAGTAGGCTGACAGGAAAGGGGGAGAAGAAAGGGGGAAGACATGCGGTAAATGTCGCCGGGTCCGGGAATCGAACCCGCGACGGCCACGTCGAGGACGCAAGGCCTCCAAATGTGGGTTGCGCTATCCCCTACGCCACCACAGCACGCCCCTGTGCTTGAACTTCTTAACAGCTAATTTGTGTATCTTGTAAAGTGTTGAATGATACTCGTCTCAGTTTGAGAAGCATGGCACAACTGAATGTAGACCCTTATCTCAACTCTTACACTTTCAAAAGACTCCCAAATCCATACAGACACATTAAACCCAAAAAGGATATAGCAGTGTATTCCTGTTAACAAAAGTTTTCACCCTTTTCAGACTTGTTGTCTTTTAAATAGTTTCTTAGATCTCTGTGATTCTTCAATTTTTTTGACACCTCATTATTTTTAATACTTCACTATTCATTTGACTAAGTAAGACTATCCAGCCTGAAGGGTGTTGTTGTCAGCCCAATGTGATCAGGAAAAAAAATAGGATTTTTGAGCTTGACCAACTGTGCACCGGTCAGGGTGGATCAAGTTGAAAACCATTCAAACAAATTCTAAGTGCTTCTCTAGTAGTAATGTTTCTTCAGGTCAAAGTTCAGAGTTACAGTCCACAACATCAGCAATTTGAATGAATATGAAAGCTGATACATTTTTTTTAAAATCTGGAAGCCTAAATATGTACTAAACCAAATATGTAATGCGAAATCAGACTTTCAACCCGTAAAAAGATGTATGTATATATATTTCCACATTAGGGGATTTATTTCATCTCTGCATTCTTGTGAGGTCATTTCAAAGTGAATAAAGCACACACTCTAAATCACTTGACAAGAGTGTAAATCCACAGAGCTATAAGAGGCTTTACTAGGAAAGATCACCTCTGCCCCCACCCAACGGTATCAGCTTTTCCCCCTCTCCGATTTACTTGTTTGTTGTTCTGTCAGATTCAGAGAAATTGGAAACGGCGTCAGGCAGTGTGAAGTGATTGTCGGTCAGTCTCGCAGAAGTCAGTCCTGGGCCATGTGCCTTTGGTAAACGGCGACACATAAAGACACCACAGCTGCACCATCTGTACCTCTACTCGATATGAAAACACTTACGCAAACAGGAGGCTGCGCTCCGCTGTCTCCCGTGTAAACTGGGGTTAGCATTCACTCACATGCTCTCCAGTGTGCTAAATAATGCAGCCAGCATAACTCAGGTTTTAACCTCCTGCTCACCTTCATCATTTAAAAATACACAAGTTTGTAATTTTGCCCATATTGAGACATTTTATTGACTTCTATCCAATTTAGTAACTCTGTTTACACATAACCCACATATTTTCCCAAACCCTAACCTTTGCTAGTCTATTCCTAACACTAATCTTAAAGTAACTTTTCTACATATTTGTTAAAACGCTCACTCTGTCATGACATTATGAGAGAGATAATCTATAGGTGGGTGGGGGGATCGAGCCCCTCAGAGTCAGGAGGAGGGTCTTAGTGCTGTCAATCATTCTTGTCTATGGGCAGCTCGCAGCCTCTCCATTTCTCTTGGCTACGCTGCTACTAGTTCACCATGACGTAGCCCAGGGGTGGGCACTCCTGGTCCTCGAGGTCGGAGTCCTGCAACTCTTAGATGTCTCCCTGGTCCAACACACCTGAATCGAATAGCTGAATCACCTCCTAAGTTCTCCAGAGTCCTGCTCATGACCTCCTTATTTGATTCAGGTGTGTTGAAGTAGAGATACATCTAAAGGTTGCAGGAGACCGGACCTCGAGGCCTGGAGTTGCCCACCCCTGACATAGCCTCTCATGAATGCTCAAGTTTGTTAGCATGGTCAATGATGATGGTGGATAAACAATTTTATGTAACGGTAACTTGTTTCTCTGCCATTAGTACATCGAGCAGCGCATACATAAAACTGATTGACAGCACTAAGACTCTCTTCCTGGCTCTGATTGGTTGTTTTTGACCAATTTTGCATCGTTGCATGATAGGTGTGTGCGAATACGAATGGTCCAGGACCACTTGACCACATGTCGACTGTCCGGTTTTGGATGAAGTATGTGGGAGACTGACTGTACAAAAATGATGGAGAGAAAATACCAGAAAAGGTCACATTAATGAGTCCAAATAGTTCTCAATCTAACCTTTCCAGCAAAAGGATGAAGAATTAATCTGATATCATGGAACACTGTTAAATCTCCTGTGGAATATGGTTACTTATTCAGAAGAATGAAAAATGAAATAAAAAACTGAAATGATGGTAAAAAAGCAGATTGGGAGGCATAAGGGAAAAGACATATTTACATCAAAGGGCTCCAAAACAGAAATTGGTCAAATAAATAAATAAAAAAAGTAACACACACTATAAACAGTTGAAGTGTGTCTGTTTGTTCTGAACACCGTTTCAAGCTCCATATTTAATAAGAATCCTCATCAACAAATTGTATATTTAGACACAGTCATTTTCAGTGCTTCTACACATTGAGACAGATCTTATATTTAATTGCTTCCAGTCGGTAACTGCAAGCAGAATGAACTTAGAAATTGGCTTGGTACTGAAATTGGACTACTTCAGCTAGATCAAGTTGGAAGTTTTTTAAAAATCCTAAATTTTTCCAATCCGTAAATTCATCCTACTTTAGGGCGTATGATGCTTGCTTGGACAACTTGGACTAATAAGTTGTAGTCATTTTGATTATTGTGGGACATGAGAAGACCTATTGTGAAGGCGCTGAGCAGAGAAATTCATATGCTACTGTGCCTCTATGTTTTGATGGATGTCATTTTAATTTTAATTCATCTTTTACATTTACCAACGCGTGTTTATGTAAACACACTGCACAGGGTGGGCGGAGAAGGTGACACATTGCTAGCATAAATCTGTAGGCTGCTAAACATTTATTGCTACAAACCTAACAAGTCTGGGCTGAGAATGATCATGAATAATCTATGTAGTTTACAAGCTGGATAATAAGAGTGAATGCAGTGACTGTTAACACATTTACTGGATAACATAGCCATTAGTCTGGTGCAGATCAACAACGGTTCAGCTTTTTTCTGGTAATGTCGCTACAGGTTAGCTTGCCCCTTCATTACTTCCCATCTAAATGTTCAGCTAGTATACTTGGAGCATGTGCAGTGAAGTCCAAATTAAATCATACTCTTGCTAGAGTATGATCTTACAATAATCTTTTAATTTTCTTCACATATTTCTTTCGACTGATAATACCAAAGAGTTATTAGCCGTAATATCAAGGAGTATGGTGTAAATGTAAAACGACCGGCAAACATACGGATGATGCAAACCCTAAAACGCAACGCAAAAATGACGCAAAAAAAGGTGCAATCATGGAAAACAGAAGCAAAGAACTACAATCAGAAAAGCTAATGCAATCCAAAAGTGCCACAACCACAGACAAAATGCTGCGATCACAGATAATACAAGCTAAAGAGAACAACTGCAAATATGGAAATCTGCACACAAAATGGAAGTACTCCTGATTTTCCCCAACACTTTTCTTAAACCTTGTAATGCAGAGGTCAACTAAATAGATGTTTTAGGTTTTGAAACATCTGCATGAATCACATCTGGATCAAATCTTAAATATTTCAACTGATCAAACATGAAATGTATAGAAACTTTAAAACTCAATTCAAGATTCACAAACCTTTCATTCCATTGGTGAAAACACAAATAATTTAATTCTGCATTAGGACCAGACTTTAGATTAAAAGTATGGAGAAAACTGCAATATCT
Source organism: Gambusia affinis (assembly GCF_019740435.1). NCBI lineage: Eukaryota > Metazoa > Chordata > Actinopteri > Cyprinodontiformes > Poeciliidae > Gambusia > Gambusia affinis. The sequence goes on from NC_057881.1 coordinate 21,258,264, forward strand.
GGATGGCTTCATACTGGTATGGAGCATTTTAAATTATATGTTTCTTAAACTACGTTTGCGATTAGATTCTTACTGTATATAGTCAAAATGTCACTTGGTCTCAGTTGTGCATCAATTTAATCTTAAGAGATCGATGTGGAGATATACCTTTGAACACATATAGACCTCATAGTCAGGGTCAATGACTGAACTGTAGAAAGATCTCAATTTCCAAAGAGAAACTATAAAATGCCTTTAGCTGCTTTGCCGAGGCAAAAGGGAGACAGAGAGAAAATAGCAATTGATGAAAGAAATTCGGTCCTCACTGAGGCAATTATCAGCAGGGAAGCCTAACAGACCAGGAGAAGCAAACTATACGGTCAGGTGCTCGAGTGTCCTGCAAAGTCCCTTCATCGACCCTGGAAAGGGATCAATAACTTGCGGTGCACACAGGTGGCCAGTCCAAGTAATCTTACTTGTAGCTCTGCACGTCAGGCTTGCAGAAGAAAAAGAAACAGTTTAACACACGGGCTGCAATCGCTCAGCCCACACCAGACGACCAACTGTTTAGTGGCCGCTTGCTGGCCAGTCTCTGGTTCAGAGGTCACACTACGGCCTGCAGATACTGAAGTGACTCACCGTGTATTGCGTTCACACGTGTGTGCAAACAGAAGATGATTCAAGCAACTACTCCGTCTGGCTGGACAGGAGAGGATAAGACAAAAATCAGACGGGAAAAAACAAAAAAAACAAAACACACACACACACACACACACACGCCCACCATGAAATTCTGGTTAAGAGTTACCTTAATTCTTTCCATGAAAGAATTAAGGTAACTCTCCAGGTATTGTTTTTGATGAGGGACTAACATTCTAACATGATGTAATTTAAAAAGTACATTTCACATCATTTTCCTTTAAAAAAAAAAAAAAAAAAGGAAAGTGAACTTGACACAAATCTGAATTTACTCACAGCAGAGATGATTAAACTACTAGATATATAATTCAATAGATATATTTCATGATTGCGTAATGATGCATTCAGCTCATAGAAGATTGTACAACACTCCTCTCCATTGGGAGAGAAGGACTCAGAAATTAAAACATTTAATAAATCATAGCAGAATTTCCCAGTCTTGGATTCAGTAGTCTACATATTGTGGTTTTCATGCTTGTCTCAATTTAGAATGGTCCTGATGCCAAAGAGTCAAAAGAAAAGCTTTTTTTTTTGCGTCTGTATTTAAAACTGGAAGAGACTTGTTTAAAAAGCAAAGCTTAGTACTTTGAGCTAATGTAGAACAGATTCTCTTAATAATAGAGTGAAGTAGCCCCTTTAAGGCACGTTTCCACCACAGCAACGTTTTCCAGGAAACAAAGTTGTTTTCTGGGGCCATTATGGTCTCCATGGGTTACCTAAGTAAAAATAAAATACCAGAGTACAACGCCTCCAGCTCAAAAGTTTCTCGCATCAAAAGTGAGAAAATACAAACATCCAATTTGGTAAAATCCATTTGGCCCTTGTCACAGGGCCATTTTTTTCTTTGGGGTTAGTAGCAACACTAGAAAAGTTAACTGTAGATGTGGTGACAGAACTGTCGGTCACACTTTTATTGTGAAAATCACTTTTTTTTTAGGTTGCTCTGATGGCTAGGTAGTCACGGCAATCTTACAGCGTTTACAATCAATTCATTTACGATCTACCGCTGTTTACTTCGTCGCACTTCGTTACGAAAAAACGGGCTTGTCTCTTAGCAAACAGTTAAAAACAAATGTTATTGTTCACGAAACATAAGTTTTCTTATGCTCTTTCGAAATACTACTTATCTTATACTACTTAACAAGAACTGTGCAGTCGGTAAATTTTGCAGGAAAGTGAAAATGTTTTCTTTGTCACTGGTGGTAAATATATTCTAAAATAGGCATTCAACACAAAAGTAAAAATATGATTTTTACTTTGTGGCAGTTCGTTACCAGAAAACACACTCATGTCTTAACACTAAATTAATAACACGATTACACTCAATGCTGCCACACAAAAAATTGTATGTGTAAATTGTTTGTCAATGCCAAAATAAATCAGTGCTGTTGGTAAGCAAAGTCTTTCCTAATCTACCACATCAATGCAACACGGCAACTCAAGAACTACTTCCTTTTTACTTCAAAACAAAAGCCTTAAACCTTTATAAAAGGCACCCCCCAATAAACTGATGAGGAACTGGATAGTGCTTAGAAGGACAGACTTCACTTTGACGAATAATATCTTGGTGTTTTAATTTAGCTTTTTTCTCACTCTTTTAAATATGCCTCTGAATACTTATATACGGTATTATCTGGCGCTGGTAATGATTTCCTAATGCAAGTGTAGTTAAATGCACCTTTTAAATGTCATAATCTTAGAGGTACAAAGTTCCAGAGAAGAATTTGACAAGGTAGCTACTATAACAGACCAGGATCTGGATTAGAGATAGCCATTATTAGCTACATTATTTAGTAACATAAGGTATGTTTTCCTTTATCCTATTCGTTTCAGGACCTTTGGAGTGTTGAAAATATTTACCTCCTTACGTCAATCAAGGTCTTGTTTTTGAAATGTTTCTGAGTGAATTGTCTCAAAAAGGTGAGAGTTGGTACGAGAGCAGCAGAGCTTGTTCCTACATTTATCTACAATTGTTATTTTGCTGGGTGCAAAACAAACTGCCCCTTGGGGACAATACAGTTTATCTTATTTTATCTAATCTCATCAACTTTCGTCTCCCAATGATCAACTTTCTCACAAAAGGACCTCATTTTGTGGGAGATGGTGGAGTCTGTGGATCTGAGGGAGAAAGACTGAGATTAATTCGAACTAAAGATTTTATTATAAGAGTTTCAAAATGTTTTATATCTTTGCTGGGAGAAGAATACCACCTGGTAAAAGAAGCCCTGGATAAGATGTAATATGTGTTACCTGGTATGCCAGTCAAGTTTTCTTTCAACTTAAGTGCCTGTCCTTTGTAATCTATTGACCAAACAGCCTCCTGATATAAGTACTGAGCTGAAGCCAACCGTTCACCAATCAGACCTGTCAGGTAATTGTCAACATGTGGAAACATTGGTTAACTCTATGAAGTTTAATGCCAGGAAGTCTGACTTCCCAATCTATAGACAATGAGTTCTTAGTTACCCCTCTCTAGGTAACCAAACAAAACTCTCTGCTCAAGATCCTCAAGCAGAATCCAGGGTTTGTTTAAAGTCCAAGTCCATCAGATAACTACTTTGTATACTCCCATAGTACACTCCAATCAGCACAGTTCTTCTAAAACAGCTGCAGAATCAGTAGGTGTTTTTACTGCTACACCACAATCCCATTAGTCTATAAAGACACGTGATCTCTCCTTTTCTATTGTTCAGTTTGTTTTTTCTGATTACATTCAGAACAAACTGAGACAAAGCTCATGAAAGTTTCAAAACTTTCCTATTTGACCCAATCACTACAAGGATCCCATCCAAGTAAGAAGTGTCACCCAATGCATTCAGAGTCAACATTGTCTCTGCATCAACGTCAGTCAGTTTGACCAATAGAAAGGTTTTTGTCACATCATTGATGTGGTTCAGCCCTCCAAGAAGTTCAAATTTGCATTCAAGGTTGGCTCCCTGACAGACATCAGTACAGGTTCTGCTTTTATCTTTCATGCCTGAACCCAAGAGAAGATTCTGTTGTATCTCTCGACTCGCTCTCAAACCTGATAAACATTAGAATAGCCAGAATTGCTTGCACCTAGGAAAAGAAAGGAAGGATGCCAAGCTCAATGTAATAATGTCACATGGAGGAGCACAAACTAATCCAATGCAAGTACAACAATGGTAAGAGGTGGCACACCCAGTGACTTTTTAGGATGCAAGTTCTTCCCATAAGGGAGGAGACAGATGGATGATTCTCAAAAAGACCAAAGGCATACACATTCACACAAGCACCATGAAGTCCAAAGACTAGCAATGAAGTTAAATTGAGGCTGATTGTATTCTCGCCGCAGACTTGTCTTTGTCCCTAAGCTCTGTCTAAATATTGAAGCAGATCGTGGTGAAAAGAGCCGGCTGTCCCGAGGATTCAACCCAATCTGCATATTCATCACAATTAATTAGGATTCCTCTCTCTGCCATCATTTTTTATCTTTCCTGCTTTATTTCTCGAGAGGCAACAACAAGACAATGGTGGGGCGGTGATCGGAATCAGTTATTAGGAGGATGTGGGGTGCGGGTAGACGTATGCAAACACACAAATTCGTTCCTCATCTCGAGCTAGAGGATGATTCTGTCTGCATCAGATATGATGATGAGTGTGTCACGGGCAAATCTCTGTGTTGATTCAAACTTCCAGCGCTTTCTCTCACTTTGTCTCTTCCCTCTTTTGTCTGGGCCGACTCTGCATCACGCCTCCGCCAGAGTGACAGAGAGCGGCTATTGTGTGGCGAGACGCACAAACCAACCCCCTCTCAACAGCCTTTTCTCGCAAGGCTAACTCTTTTAATTGCTCTAAGAGAAAGATGGGAGTAAAGAGAAGGTTTGGAGGCCTAGGGGTGAGAAAGAAGTGAAAGTTAAAGTTCTCTGTTATCGAATGGCACAATGAACACTTCAGGCACTAAAAGAAGCAAAACCTGGTTAGTTTCTGTGTACACAATTATCTATGTGGAAGAGGACTGAGTAGTCTGCATACACAGAGATGTTTAAACTGGTTTCTCTGGATCCTTGGTGCACAAATGAGCCATTGGCTGCAAATATTATAGTGCAACTCAAACAGTGACTACACGCAGATGCCACAATTTTTAATACATAAACAGCTAATCAATCACAAGCAAATAGCAACAATAACTCTATGTATGTCACTTCATCAAGATGGATCTAGACTTCCAAGTTAGGAATAAATAAATATTAAGTATTTAAATAGTGACTCAACAGTCCCTTAATTGGGTAAATCTGTTTAATTGATTGTTAACGCAAATGTTGCCAGAAGCTTACTTAAGAATCTAGTTTGTTGAAGTTTGAGCATCAAAATAGGCAATGAAATGGGATTTAAGTTACTTTCAACATAGCATGTTTGTTGCTGCCAGGTGTGCTAGTGTGAGGATTTTAGGAAACTGCTAACCTGCTGGGATTTTCAAGCTCAAACATACAGTATCTCAAAGGATAAAGAAGTCAGATGAAAATGATCAGCCTGGTTACGAATGATAGAAAAGCAACAGCATACAAAATAACATCTTGTTACAACCAAAGTATGCGGAATACCATAGTGGAAAACACAACACAACGAACATTGAGGTTAGATTGGTTGGAGAAGCAGAAGACCAAACAGGGTGCCAATCTGGTTAGCTGAGAAAAGGAAACTGAGGATATAATTTGTGCAGGCTCACAAACATTGGACAAATTGTTGTAAAATTGCCCCTTAGCTGGCAGCTCTCAATTTCAGATAATAGTTATAGAAAGTGTAAAACATGGATCAATCCTGCTGTTTTTAGGGTTTAGAGTGATAGTGGTGGCATAATGCCATATATTCTATTATTTTTTCTTGGCCCGTAAACACCAACTGAGCATCCTTCAAACACCACATCCCTACCCGAGTATCTGTACTTTCATGACTACAATGTACCAATCTTCTGATGGATTCTTACAGCAGGAAAATGCACCATGTTACAAAGCACAAATCATCTCAAAGTCGTCAAACATGGTTATGAGCTCACTAAGCTCCAAAGGCCTCTTCGGTCACCAGGTCTCAATCCAATTCAGCATCTTTTGCTTATACTGGAAGTTGTCAAATCACAAAATAATGTCAATGTGGACAAACAATTCTGAGAATTATTTCTGAAACCTTGTTGAACCAACTCCTGTAACAATTAGGCAGCTCTGAAGGCAAAGAGCTGTTAAAATTGGTACCGGCAGCTATATTTATAAAGGGGCCACCTATAAGTGTTGCGTATAATTCTCAGGAAATACTGCTCTTCCAAAAAATTGTTCCTGCAGGGCAGAGCCATATATTCTCTACCCTTCAGTTTTGCATGGCTACAGTAAAATGTCTTTGCTGGAGATGAGATGTACATAGATATCAAGATAAAGACACAAGAAGTAAGACTGTGATGAAGACGATGGCAGCCTGGAACAGGTAGATTTTATCAGCCACAAGAAGCAGTAAGTATTTTGAGCAAGCGTTACAGTATATAGCCAAGACGGTGTATCTCGGTCTGTTACACAGTTAAAAGTGAAAAACATTTTTGTTCAATCCCCTGTACTGCTGTGATATGCTACTGCAGTACAGGTGACAAAACTGCTTGAGGAAATACAAGCATAATATGGCATTTTCAAACAGTGAACATGCACTGAAATCAGTCAGAAACAAAAATTCTAAATGGAATAAAGTTAGACCTTACCTTGTCTGCTTACGGCTGGATACTGAATGGCTATTGGATCATCAAGGTCAAATCTGGCCAAAACAGGTAAATCTGAGCTCCTTACAGCTCAAACTCCCTCTTGGATCTTTCTTTTATTGTTCCTTATTTTCCAAAATCTCAGTGCATTATCTTAAGGTGCATCCATAGAACTACTGGTATCAAAATGTGTCCTTTTACAAAAAGGGATTCACAATCATTTTTTAAAAATGGACCAAAACTCCCAGTAAACAAACAGCAACAAGATGAATTATAGACGCTGTGACTTTTGATCAGTGTAGACAGCTGTACTTCATAATAACCTATAAAAAGGTCAACAAAACCCCAGGACTAAAATGACAGTGAACCAAGAAGCATTTTGAGCCTAAATAAAACAGAGAAATCCCAGCATGATTTTGACTTGTTTACCTCTGAAAAGGTTTTCATTACTTCATGTTATGTCTACCGTGTGAAAGCACCAAGAATCCTTGTCAAAACAGCCCCTATAATGAGTAAACTGATGAATACCAGTAGGTTTTGTTTATCATTGCCTTTACACCTTATAAAACCAAAACGAGAGAAAAGCACCTTGTTATGTTACCCATTAAAGCCTTTTATTGTAACAGCAAGACGTTGGCAACTTACTAGTGCACAACGAATTTCTGAAGCCATTTTTTTCGCATCAAAATCTCCCACTTTGTTTTCTATACAAATAAATGACTTTGTATCAACTTTGTATTCAAAGTTGATTTCACTTTCAGTCAACTGTGGATTGAACGCTTGGTTTTGCAAGTATCTCCACACTTTTTTAACGTATGTTAAAGCTTAAGTTTGTGCAATCTAAATGGTATTCAGATTGCTCTTCCAGTTGGGTTCTGAAAACCACATTAGAATTCGTTCCTCTCTCCTAGATTCACTCGTAGCAATAGAGCTGCCATGTGAAGAACTAGTTTGCCAATAAGAGCAAGCTGTATGGGGTTCAGCATACAGTATTTGACATTTAAGAAACCTGGCAATTACATCTCATGCAGAGAAATCCCAGCGTAAACAACAAACCAGGAGTGAACAGGGTGCCCTTAGGTACCTTTAAAAACCACTGCTGGAGACTGGGACATTATAGTGTTTTAAATATGTTTAGTTTATTGGCTTAGATGACCATTTAATTGCGGGCCTTCCAGACGTCATTACTTGTGACTCCTGTAAAATAATCGGAAATACCTACTAGTAATCCTTTTAGTTGTAGTGTTGCATCCGTTGACCTAAGCACCTTAAAGGACAACCAGCATGCCCGGTGAACTTCTTTTATGTCGTGTTTTTATGTTACAACCCCAAACATCAACATATCACATAGGGATTTTATGAGAGAGACCAACTCAGAGAGGCACATGGTGTTTTTCCAGAGTAGCTCAGGCTCATTCAGATTAGATGGAAACATCTGTGGACTGCTGTGAAGTCGTCTGATATTTTCATTAGTCTATCACAGAAAATCACAGCAAACTACATTGTGGTTTGTGGCTTAATATGATTAAGGGATATGGTTGTGTTTGCTTGTTTGTTCACTAAGATCCCCATTAGCCATTGTCGTAACAATAGCTACTATTCCCGGGGTCTACATCATAAAAAAACATCATATAAACAGTTAATATAACACAAGTAACATCCATCCATCCATTTTCTTTACACCCTTCTTCCCTAATGGGGTCAGGAGGGTTGCTGGTTCCTCTCCAGCTGCATCCCGGGCGAGAGGCAGGGTTCACCCTGAACAGGTCGCCAGTCTGTCGCAGGGCAACACAGAGACATACAAGACAAACAACCATGCAAACACACTCACACCTAGGGAGAATTTAGAGCCAGTTAACCTGACAGTCATGTTTTTGGACTGTGGGAGTGTTACGGCCCTGGGCCTTATGGGCTGAGTTGCAGGTGCCTTGTTGTCTGTCTTTGTGCTCCTCCCCTTTACAGGTGCTGCTGATTAAGTCATTTGGAGCACAGATCATTTAAACCTGGCCGTCTCCACCTTCTGGGTCGCCTTCGGCGTCCACTCTGCCACTTGACGCTTGTGTTTTGGTGCCAGGCCTCAGCTCCCCTCCTTCTGCACATTTGAGTTTGTCTTTGTTTTTGCACGTCAACACTTCCATATGCACTCATACACCACATCCAAGCATTTGCATTACACCACTGATACCGACATTCACAATCCATTGTTGTTTTTGTTAATAAATATTCTTTGTTAAGCACTTCAACCACTGCATGGTCTCCCGTTTTTGTTATGACCTTGAGCCAGTCGTAACAATTGGGGGCTCGTCCGGGATTATAAATTTGACAAATCAGAAAGTAACGGGAAAGAGTGTGCAAAACCTGTTTCATTCGTAGAATCAGATACACCTGCTGCGCTCAGTGGCGTTGAAAGTCAGTCGGACCATCCGTTGGATTTAAAAGCGACTGTAACGTGTTTTTATTGTAAAAGGAGAGGACACATTGTGGCCAATTGTCCGGTATAAAAAAAAAAAGAAAAAAAAAAAAAAAAAAAAAAAGGAAAATTCGAAAACAGGACAATCGGTCCCACCAGGTCAAAAATCCCAACTTAACAAAGGACTAACAAAAACTACCGTGAGGCAGGGTCAAATCGCATGCATCCTAGGTGGTGGTTTCACAACCAGACTCAAAGCCGGAGAACCCGGAGAACCCACCATGCACAGGGAGAACATGCAAACTCCATGCAGAAAGACCCCGGGCCGGGAATCGAACCCAGGACCTTCTTGCTGCAAGGCAACAGCTCTACCAACTGCGCCACTGTGCATTCCCACAAGTAACAATCATATTGATTCATTAATAACTTTATGTAATAAATTAATTAAGCAGGGCTCTTTTAAAAGCATTTGTTACATTTAAAACAGGTGATGGAAGTGAGTCCATCTAAAAATACGTCCGTTGTCCAGAGTTCTTCTTGCATGGTGGAAGGGAAAGACGACCTTTAAAGTATGCTTCGTACTAAAATTGTGCAAGGTTTGTCTAAATAAAAGTGGATTTGATGTTGCCAAGGTGATATGTAAAGATCGCCCACATTAATATTGTTCTCTCTTTCAACTGATGTGACTTTCACGGTAAACTGCTTTGGTCACCTCAGTTGGTTGTTATTAAGAACTACATCAATCAAACATTCAAATCAATCAATTTTATCTTGACTTATGAGCACAGAATCAACGTCTTCAAACTATTAATGTTTGGGATGTGTGGAAATCCATACTAAGAAGACTGTAACATCGGGGTGTGCTGTGGTGGCGTAGGAGATAGTGGGACCCACATTTGGAGGCCTTCAGTCCTCGACGCGGCGGTCGCGGGTTCGATTCCCGGACTCTGCCGACGTTTGCCGCATGTCTTCCCCGCTCTTCTTCCCCCTTCCTGTCAGGCTACTTTCGAACACTAGAGCCCACAAAAAGACCCCCTGCAGGGGGAAAAAAAAAAAAGACTGTAACATCATTAATTTGGGATTAATACCTTAACTGTTGAATTTGCCAAATAGATTTTGCCAAATCTATGTGTCTTTTCTTCTGATATGCTGCACTTTAAAATGATATTTTCAACCAGATTAAAACACTGGTGTCTTTGTTAACATTTCTTACTTTGGTTTTTGTTGGTAATGATTTTCCTGCGCAGCACCCTGGGGTGATGAAAGCGCGGCAGTCAGAAGGACGCTGCACAAAGTTACCTTTCGAGGAGAGCAAAGCAGTCCTGACATGAGTATCGCATTTCCAGATCTTCTACAATTACGGGCCTACAGGCAGCCTCACCTCCTGCAGGGTAGGAACAATAAAGACGCTCCAGTGGGACAATGAGAATATGGTCCAATCAGTTGAAGATACTGTACGCCATGTGGACACACAGGCACATCTTACCCAGGTTTAATACCACTGCTGTCACATCTTCAGTGTCGAGAGTGGCTAAAGTGGTCCTTATGTGTGTTTTTGCACAGCAGGAAGTCGAAATGCCTCTTCTCAGCAATTCCACTAGATTTCTTTAGCTTTTAGAGGTACTTAGGTGTTCCTTTGTTGAATGCAGCAACAGTTTTACAAACTAATTGAGCTACATTATGTAACTCTTTTAGGCTTTTAACTGAATATGCGCCTCTAAATGTATATTTCTGCCTGTCCAACCTTTTGCACTTCAGCAGACTACTTGCACTCTGAAGGGCATCCGGATGCCGCGCCATTACTGCAAATGAATGGCAGCCGTGCGACCGCGGCGTTGCAGACGCGTATGTCCACGTTCCATCTGTCAGAGAGCTGTGCTACAGGAGACCGCAAGGGCTAAAAGTCGGCCAGCTGACATCTTTGAAGCAGGGGCCAAATAAAATCACCTCTGCGCTGTTTCTAATCTTATTTAATGATGTCCCTGTAGGCTAGCGGCCCAGTGCCTCTGCTACTGTCATTACTGTGCCACGTTTCCCCCTCTTTTAACACACAATACGACAGGTTGAATGCGTCGTGCCTTTACAACCCCTGCAAAAGCATTGTTGTTAAGCAGATCTGCCACACAACAACAGTTAGCTGGACTTTAGATATTATAGAAATGTCTGTTTTAATGGTTCCTGAAATGCAATGAAACTATGAAATTATTTCAATCTTCAACTTCAAATTTCCCCCTCCTAGTTCCACCACCTTTCATTCAGAGGTATTATAGTACGGTGCTGCTTTAAAATATACACTATGATTTTGAGTTTAAATTTGCAAAAATGTTTTGAAAACACTGTATAATTTACCTTCAACTTTAGAGCTGTGCCTTAATTTTTGTTTTTCTATCACATAAAAAAAATCACAGCACAATCAATCAGAAAATGTGAAAAAGTGAAAAACCCCATAATAAACAAAATGTCCGCATACTGCATGACAAAACATGTTATTGCCAACGGCTGCACAGCAAATTTAGCATTTTATTTAATTACTCGTCGGGTCGGCAAATAAAACATGCGGCAACAAAGACCAGATGATTCAGCTGCTGTAAAGCAGGCCGGATGTGGAGCTCTCTGACTGAGTTTTACAGTAAGATGCTGCAAGTCAAACACGACCCAAGCAGAGATCACATTTTGCCACCGGGAGCAACAAACTGGGGCTGAGCTGCGCTGATGTGGTCGGTGCCCGACCCAGGAGTGGAAGCAATAAAATCCAGTTATGTTTCTCATCCACAACAAACTGTGGTCGGGGTTTACCACATTTTTGCTTAAATTTCAAATAGTTCCCCATTTATGTCATTAACTGGAAACACGAGACCGTGAGAGATTAATTCAGCCAATTATGCCTCAGCTGTTTGTGTTGAGGTTTTACATTCCCAAAAGGCAATATTTTTCACAACCACGTTTTAAGTTTATGTTCAGTGCAACACTAGCTGTGTTTCCACTCACCATGAAATTGCACAATTTGACATTTCCAAAATAAATTTGCTTAATGGAAATGTGTCATTTTTGAGAAAATACTCTTGTTTTTCCTATATAAAAAGCTTTGCACTAAGATGTGGTGGGTTTTTTTTGCCCGTATTGAAATTGGTTTATTTCGCTAAACTGCAATAGAAACAATTTTTCCGCATCACACAAATCGCATGATCAACAGACTAAAACAACAACAGGAAGTCACCGCTGTTGCGAAATTATTTTTTTCTACATTAGCTTAATATTGTCAAGGTTATGTGAGCATTTATAATGGAAACACAACTACTGAGTTTATTTCTCAGGTTATCAGAGTTCCAAAAACTACCAAAACACAGCAGGAAGGCCGTGGCATTCCCCTGGCAAAGGTGCTCGGTGCCATGGAAAGGCGCTCACTTTCAGAGTGACCAAATAGGTTTGTCGGGAAAAAGATGCAAAGATTCAGTGAGCAGCATCAACCAAAAGAAATATTGCCTGACCCAGGAAAACTTTATAGTCTTGCTTTAATACAGTGTTAGCCTGGAGATTGTCTTCCTCTGCGATACCACTCAATTCTCATCATCCTGACGTTCTCCACAAGGAATTTCTCCCATTGAGCTCAATTTCTCAAGATGCATTTTATCCGGGCCAATCAGCAAACAGAAGATGTTAAGAACGATGATGCCAAGTTTCTGCATCGTTTTTGACTGGCGGTTTGCCTATAATTGTAGTTTGGCAATGGCCACAGAGGAAGTGAACACAGACATTCAGGCCATAATGGCCACGTTTCCAAATATTGATCAATTAAAGTCAGAGCAACAGGAATGCCTGAGGCAATTTATTGCTGGAGAAAATGTTGTGGTTTTGCTACAATAGATGAGGGTCCAGACCTTCTGTACAAAGCAAAGCGTAGAAACAATAGCTGATTTTTATCTGGCTAATGCTATGGTGAAGTAACTGCCTAGGGACAGATATCTTGCTCATTTTTAGATAAGTTTAGATACAAGTACTCCTAGTGCTTCAAAGGAGAAAATGGGTTGAGTGGCAGTGTTGAAGAATTATGTGGGCATTGTGGTGGGTTATGGGCAGGAGCACTGACCTCAGTCAAGGGTTAAATATTCCTAAAAATAAGACTTTACCTTGCAGTGTAGATTTCTGCCATATGCAGACTTCCAGGAAACAAATGGACTGACTGAATTCAGTTTGTATTCACAAACAAACTGACTGTAGGTCAAACAGTAATCCTTGGCTACTCTGTTGTTTGGCATTATCAGACTGGATAATTGGTGTGTTAAAAGCCACACAGGGGCCCCTTTAGTGTGTGGAAGAACCACAAACAACCACAACAGCCTGGCACCACTTCCTCATCTTAGTCACCAGCTTGGTCACACACTGCTGTGGGATAGCTTCCCAATCTTCCAGCAAGCATCTGCTCCAGTCACCCAATGTGGTTGGGTTGGTGACCAGCAGCAGCACCAAGATGATCCCAGACGTATTGAAGGGGTTGAGGTCAGGACTGCAGGCATGCAGTCGAGGCCTTTCTCTCCGCTCCATAAATCTGGAGGTATTCTGGAACAATGCATCATGATGGTGAGCGCTGATATGTTGGGGAACAGAGTTCAGACAGATTGTAGAGAAAAGGAGTTGCCACTGGTTGCAAAATTATCTCGAAATCAATATCTTAACAGTGAGATTGCCTCCAATGATGACATGTCTTGTTCCTCTAGTGAGATTTAAAGCCAGTTCACACCGTCACACTGCCTCCACCAGAACATTTGACTTCTCTTGGTGTAGCAATAGGCACGTTGTTCTCCAGACCGTAATCATGTTATTCAGTTATGATGGGCTCATTTCTAAATGTACCCTTCCTCTAGATGTGCACGTGTCCAATGCCAAAGAAAATGGATCAGACAATGAAGAGCCTTGTAACCACCATATAAGGAATACTTTATGGATGTGCTTGGTTTGATTCTAATTGTTTAGGGTACTGTTGTTCCTGCGAATCTATAATCCACAGCCTCAGCTTGTGCTGACAAGATTAACCTATTTAAAATAAAACCGAATTTATGAGGACTGGAGAATCAACTGTGATCATTTATTTTACATTCTGAACCACAGGAAACGTGGAACTATGCAGCAGTGAGGAGTTTGAACTAAAATTCAAATTTGTTTTTTTACATTTGATTACCCATTACCAAATAAATTCTCAGCAAGCTATGTGGAAAAGCTCAACAAGAGCAAAAACCAAAACTCTACATCTGGATGACACCAAACAACCTTCTGCTTCTCCAGCTGATGCATAATCCACAATATATTAGCTGCATCTGCCGTAGCCGCATTCTATTAACTCTACTCAAATTGCACAGTCATTGCAAATATTTTAACTAACTCCATCTCCTTGTGGCGCACTCAAAGGCAAATGATTTCAGCTCTAATAAAACAATCCTTTGCCAGCAGAACACCATCCTGAAAGTGCAGCTGCTTCTCTTTCCGCCCCTGCACACTGAACACTCGTCGGTCAGTTCCAGCTTAGCAGTCCTCTTCCAGTAAAGAGAACTGGTGCTACTTGCCGCTTTCCAGTTTGCGCGCACACACACACACACACACACGCATGCGAAGAGTGTCAAACCACAACACATTTTGGCTGCCAGGAAGGGGTCAAGTTAATGGCTGACTTTGCAGCTCTCTGGCAGAAGGCACACACACGCATGGAATCATTTCCATTCCGTTTCTTCTCGCCGCTTCACTTGCTGCCACCCTCAGCTTTTTTTCTCCCTTGTTCTTCTTCTATTTTGCATAATAAATTCTCCCTTCCTCTGCATTTAAAAGGTGTGCGGACACGCACACTTGCGTACACACACCAAACTGACAGATGGCACCACTGGCTTCAGACACGCTGTAGAGCTGGAATGTGAGAAGAATGAGGGGAAGAACAGAATCTTCCAGTAAAATAAACACACACACACACACGCACACACATAAGACCATAATTATCCTGGGTACTGGCCTTGGCACTAACCTGGGAAAAACCCCAACTTGCCAACTCACTGCACCTACTGACCCTTCGCAACTGACAGGCTGCAAAGGAGACGCATGCCCACGATAACTTATGCAAAGACAAGCATGCATCCCAAAAATGTCAGCTGTGCATGACGGAAAACTTCTGCACCACTCAATCATCGGTTGCCCTTTTCTCTGCCCGTTCTGTTCTCGGTGGGGTTAACAGGGCGGCGGCGACTAGTGTGTGTCTATGCTGTCGAGCTGAGTTATCCTTGTAAAGCTCTGGGCCTGATTATCCTACCATGACTCATCTGGTTTGAGGGACTGCGGGGGGAAGAGAGAGAGGTTGGAGAGGTGAACTCAGTGCACAAGAACCCAACAACCAGGCCATGGGTTACATAGCCACACATGGGGAGGGAGGGAGCAGTCGCTAAAAGAACCGGGCCACAGAAAGGCTAACTTTTAGCGACGCTAGAGCAGGCGAGCATGCAAACACACAAGCAGACGGCTGTCTATCGTCTGACCTGACTCTCTCCTACTTGTTTACCGCAGCCCGTGCAGGACGAGGCTATTGAGCTCACGGTGAGATTCTGACCAAGTCGGATATGTCAGGTCATGTAATTAACTTGCTAATGTAGTCAGTGATCACAGAGAGAGAGAAAAACAACAAAAACAACAGGCTGTCGAGGACAGATCTGCAGCCGGCAGGCTTTGTTGATGCCGCGACGCTGCGCTGCTCGGGATAAAGTTGCATAACAACTCCCGCGTCGTGCAGAAGGGAGGGTTAGCGAGGCAGGGGAGGCGGGCTGGGGGGGTTGACATTTAGGATTGGCCAGACGGCGGGAAGGGAGGTGGGGGATGCTGAGTGGCTGGCGACAAACACATGTTGACATGGACACATGCCTCAGTTTGGACACACAATTCCTCATGCAAGTAGTAGCACTTTGTAATGAAGTTGTTCTGAAAAGTGGTGTTCACATAAGCATGTGTTGACAGGAGTTATTTCTGATCCTTCACGTCTCATTTAGCCACTTAAAACCAACTGACGCAATGTTTTTTGAATTGCAAGTGGGTTGAAGAAATGAAAGGCTCACTTACAGGAGTGTTAAACATTGAAAAAGATCAGTGACCTGTTGCTAGGGCAAAATTTACAAAGACGATGTTTCGCTCCTCATTTGCATAGAAACCAACTGTTGTTTGCATTAGATACCACAGTAATCCACAACAATGACTGTCCCACTTTGAGAATTTGATACAAAATGGAGCAGTAGCAAAATCATGTTATAATTTCATTTCCTCATCGATAACATACCTGGAGTGATGCCTTGATTCTTTTATGCATCTTTGAGAAATCCTTAAATCTCCATTCAGCTGTGCATGCATGCAGGGTGGACCTAGGTCCACCTTCAAGACACACCTCCTCCTCAGTTTCCAAACTTCTGAGCTTCTACCTCACAGAACAGCCCTCCACCGCAACTCTCCCACTCAGCTCCTTCTGACTAGCCAGCAGCAATTAGCAAACACCAGGTGGAATTCCACATCTGCTGAGATCACTATGCAAGCTAGTTCACAGCGTAGAGTTGGTAAAAATGTTAAAGGGTTAACAGAGGAGCCATATTATTATGACTTCCTGAAGGTGGAGTTTCAGAACGCGCAGGAGTTTTTAAAGTGACAGAAACCCAATTTCAAGGTGTTAAATTACTAAGTAACATTATATATGTATAGCCATTTGAAACAACTGAAGTTAACAGTTACCTGATCTTATTTTGAGACTCTTATTTTGAAGTTAAAAAAATGAAGTAGTTTTAGGACAGACTTGACTAAGATAAAAGTCAACTCATTCGTACTGGCTAATATCACACACCAAAGAAAAGTCCAACACTTTTAAATCATAATATTTGGTAATCGCTAGAAAAGGGAAAAAAAAAAAAGAACTTTTTAAAACTTTAAAAAAATTCATGATTTAAAAATAACAGTGGTTGGAATGTTATCAGTTATTGCTCAATCTATAATACCTAGACAAAGGTTCTGTCATTTTGAGCCTTTGGCTTAAATAACTTAGCTACAGAAATAATTATGGTTCTAATTAAACTAACAGTTCCCCTGTCCTAACAATATTGATATGTTCAATGGCAGAAGGGTTTTGCTTTTTATGCACATTGGTTTTTATTACACAATTGACATTTTATAGTTATGTGCTATAACTTTATTGTAGGTTTTCTTCTGTAAATATATAGAGGGTTGATTGATATTCCCAAAGAACAGTCTGTTGGCTTTTTTAATCTAAAATTAGACACAAAATGATCTTTTGTGGATCTTTCTTTACCAGTGAAGTTAAACATAAATATAAAACAGAGTGTTATTAAACTGGCATATTTGCATGGTTGTTTTAATGTCCTCAAGTTGATTGATGCACTGTCCCTTATGAAATAAATTCAAATTCATAACTTGAATTATGTTTTTCTACCAAGGATTCTTTTACAACTTTAGATTAAATTAAATTGCGAGAGTTGAGAAAATAGTGAAAGAACTTGGAGCATGTAAAATGTTACAGTAGATTGTTAAGCATTTCAATAAGGCCTCTACTGATATTTTTTTTTACTAGAGTTCTAAAAATCAGGCAGATCTATACACTTCTTTTCAAAGTAATACTTATTTTGTTTTAGGAGGCCATCCCACTTCACACATACTAACAGGCCCCACACATTTCTGCTGAGCCTGATTGAATTTGACTGGGCAACGTTCTAACAGCACTCTCTGTCACCACGGTGAGAGGTCAAACAGAAACACAGCTTATATAAGTCACAATAACAGGAGAGAGACGGGGGCAGCGGGGTGTGGAGAGAGAAGTGTGGCAAGTGTGAGTGTATTTCCATGTACAGCATAAATGGTGATCTTAGCTTCTGAAAAACTTTCTTCACTAAAGTAAGACTTCAACACCATCTCTAAAACATAAAAGATACCCACAAGATCACTGGAATGAGCACTGAAGCCATTTTTGTTTGTTTCAACACAACCAAACCAAATAGGCCACTAGCAAGAGTCAAGGTCTAAAGTCGGAGACGCCCGCTGTAAAGTTTTGTAATGGTTAATAATCCTTTGCAAATGCACACATACTCATTGAGCTTTTTTACATTTTGTCACATTACAGTTCCAAACTCCAATGTGTTTTGTTGAAATTTTATGTAAATTTGTATTTTTATTCAACAACCCCTGAACCAATACTTTGTGCATCTACGCTTTCGCTGCAATTACAGCTGTGAGGCTTTAAAGGCGGTGGTTCCCAAAGATTTTCTTCTGGGGCCCCTTATGGATTTTATAAAATCACCCTCCCCCCCCCCCCAAAAAAAAGAAAAAACAATATCAACCAGACATAAACCTATACACATATTTTGTTTTCAAACTCCACTGAAGTTTATTTCACACTTCAGGTTGCAACAAAACAAACTACACACCATCTTTACAGTGAAACATTTTTGTAACTGTTTTATTTTATTTTTTTGTTCTATATTGTAGAAGAGTATTCTTTGCTGTCAGTGTTATTTCAAGTATATTTATTTTATTTTTTATTTGTAAGAATATTCAACTTTGCTCTCATCAATATACATCAATACATTTTTAAAAAAACAAACAAAAAAAACATGAACAGCTCCCTGAGGTTTTTTTCCCCCCATTCATCGCGCGCCCCCTGAAATGGCACTGCCCCTCCCCCCCACTCTTTGGGAACCAGTGTCTTGAGGCTCAACTCTTCTGGCTTTGGTCGTCTACAGACTGAAGTTCTTTACCGTTCGCTTGCACTAAAAACCTCAAGCTCAGGCAGACCAGGTGAAGACGATCTTTGAAAGTTCACAGAAGCAACTGCCTCTATTGAGAATCTGCGCAGCTCTAACACATGAAACCATGTTGATCTAAACATTTCCATTGCAGCTCTGGCTGTGTGTTTAAGGTCATTGCCTTGCTGAAAGGTGAACCTCTAACTTAGTCGCAAATAGTTTCTCAGTCTAATGGGTTTTCTTCCTTGTTTATATTGAGCTCCATCAATATTTCTACTCTGACCAGTATCCATATCCCTTATAAAGAAAAGCATCCCACAGCATGGTCTACTACCACCATTTTACTGTGTGGCTAGTGTGTTCAGACTAATGTCAAATGCTACACGTAGTATTTTGTATGTAAAGCAGGAAGTTCCACCTTGGTCTCATCTGACCAGAGCTCCTCTTTCTACAAAGTTCAATGTTTTTCCTACATGACTTGTGAAAAAACTGCTTTGAGAGACACTGTGCTTCAAACATCTCCACAATTTCGTTCCTTGGGCTTCATGATGCTCTTCATTGCCTATATGCAGGTGGGCTCATTGTTGGACTGGGTGTATTGGGGTTAACAGAATAAAGGGGAATGAATACAAAAACATGTCTCATTTTCCAGATTATTTTTCCCCTTTATTTGTCTCCTTTGTGTTGGTTTATGATGTAAAATCCCATTGAATTGGATAGAAAGTTGTGGTTGTAATAGGACAGGATGTGGGAGTTCACGAAATAGGAATACTTTTGCATATCACTGTTGATCTGGAGTGAAAGTACTATCTATTGTTAGGAAGGTGGCTCAGGTACATTAATACAGTTTTAGTACTCAGAGCTAACATCATTACAGACTTGGACAACTGACAACATTTCCGTCACAAGCCCGAATTAGACTTGAGCAGCTGGGTTAATAAAGCCAAAGAAACAGATTACGTGCCCTCATAAATAAGCTTGACCTCAGGATTTCTAAGCTGTTTTAGTTTTAAAAGGTCAATCAATGCTCTTGAGTAAAGAAATGGAGATGACGACAACACGAAAGGTCTGGAGGGCAGAGAGACAGCTAGATAGAGCCAGGGAGGATGACTTCCTATAAGCAGAAGCTAAACAGGTCAGACTTCTAGTTTCTGGGTCAAAGCGCATTAAACAAGCCCCCACGCTGAGACGACACTCTTGGCCCCGTGGTGAAACACCAATGTGGACAGGCTTCCACCAACTGTGATTGCACATGAGGCACTTCAGAGCCACACAGCTCTGGGCATCAACACATGAAGTTGCCCTTTATTATAAAATCTCCAATGTATAAGGGTATACCTACCCACAAATGTGTCAGGAAGGGGAAAATTATGTGTAAACCTGGTCAAATGGGTTATGTGCAAATTGAAAGCAATATTCTCATAATTCTTACTGCTAATAGTCTTGACATGAGTACAGACTTCAACATTTGGCTACATAGTCATAGGAGAAGCTTCAAACTCCTTGCAAGGTAGAAAAGTCCCATCTTAGAATGAGAAACATAAAAATCAGGATGAAAGGATGAGTTAATCCTGGACAGGATCATTCCACACTAATTGAAGATTCTTTTAAAAACAGTTTATGAAATGTATTGTTGAAGCAAACATTAAACCCTCATAAAGGTCTCATAAGCCCTTAATGCATCATGTCATCATGCAAGATTGGTGCATAATACAGTTTTACAATAATTTGTAAAAGTCAATAAAAAGACCTTCAGCTTTTAACAGTTTGCTTATTTTGAAATGCTTTAGTTAAGAAGTGAATACAGTTTTATATGCTATAGCAGAAGGCATCTCAAATGGGGAGGTCACCGACAAACTGACCTACAAGATTTTAGCATCAGGTTGTATTTTAAGTTTTAGTCAATAGCAACAGCACCACCTTGATTATTTTATCATTCAGTGCGACATTCCAGCTCCGACGATTCACGATGGAACACTTTTCAATGCACACGCACATAATGCTTGTTTTTCTTCTGAATGTCAGGGCAAAAGTTATAAATCAAAACGCTATTTTTTTCTTTTTATTGACTTAAAAAAGAGCTGCCGTGTTTGCCCCATTGTCATAAAAATTAGCCTACATGGATGCTAGCTCAATAGCTATCGAGCACAGGTTAAGGTTAGAATTGCAAAAAGCTTGTTAGTAAACATACAGCTGGAAATTTTTTAATCAAACAACAAATTCTGTTATTAGTTTCAGTTATTTTTTTCTGGAAACTTTTGGTTTGCTAAGGTTTTTTTTCTTTTTTTTTTTTCTTTCCTCACCTTGAACAGAGTGAAATACAGGCTATCAAAAATATCAAAAGCAGAGGACAACATCCTTTATCCGTTGCGAGCTTAGCTGTTACAGGAATTTCTTTTACATTCAAGAACTGTTTACACCTAATTTAACGCCAGTCACCTTAAAATTTAATAGCACAACTGCCTTCGGACTATTCATGAGTGATGCCTATTCATTCGCCATCACTGTACGGGCTAAATGTTACAGGGATAACTGCTGCCGAACTAAACATGCCACTTTCACCTTTTTCATAAGCTAAGCTCAGAGTAAAGAGCCAAAGAGAAGAAATACTCCTTCAAGGGCAAATAATGGACCCAAGCTGAAGAGAAAGCAGCCATTAGACAAAAGAGACAAGAGAAAGAAGCAAATATCTTTCCAATTATCAGCTGTGGAGCATGTTCCTAAGAGCAAAGCGAAAGGACAGGTTATTAAACTTTAATGCATCACAGCATAGGAACCATTCAAGGCCTTCTCCCTCATTAGACGTAGCAGGCGAGTGTGTGCGCACGTGCGCGGGTTTGCAGCCAAGTGCCTCACACTGCACCAAACACTTAAACACTGCTAATGAGCGTGTGAGTGCTGCCTGGTCTGCTTACAGAGGGAATAATGGATTTAGCTAACAACGGCGTTTTCATTCTCCTCTGTAGATGGGATTAGCGCAGCGGCAGGAAACAAGAGTCATATTCCGCTCTTAAATGATGGAAGCGCGCTCGAATAATGCGCACACAATGCGAATGAAAGCTTCTGATGAATTCTTCAGCAAAACGGAGGATTTTATCGTAGTTTTACATTTCCGTGCAGGTGACAGCTCTTGCGGGTTTTTACTATTCACCCGTACACTCATTCATCGGTGTATGGGATTCCAATGAAAGCACTGTGCCTGAAGGTGTGCAGGGCTTTAGGTGACATTTGTCTGACAAGAGCCATTATTAACCATTCGGAATGCATTCAGAAATCATGTCTATATCTCAAGGTTAACCTAACTGAAAATAATAATTACACTTTGTCGGTTTGTGGCCTTTGTGTCTTCAGTTTAGATTGGTATTGAAGAGGTTGCCTTGAAACATTACTGACAGAGGAACTACAGTACCGTGTCCTGCTGAAAGACTAAAATAACTTCAAGTCTTTTTGGCCACATTACAACCACAACCGTCAAAGTCATTTTTTGAGATGTTATGTGACAGAAGAACACAAAGGAGAGTGAAGTACTCAAAAGTATGTCAGAGAGTAGCAGTGAGCAAAGAGCCTCACGAAGACCAGTGAACACAGCAGGTCAAAGAGAAATCTGTAGAGAACTTTTAACGAAGGCTAGGTTAAAACCCAGTCTTCATGGACGTGCTGTGGTGGCGTAGGGGATAGCACGACCCACGTTTGGAGGCCTTCAGTTCTCGATGCGGCGGTCGCGGGTTCGATTCCCGGACCCGGCCGACGTTTGCCGCATGTCTTCCCCCGTCTCCTTCCCCCTTTCCTGTCAGCCTACTTTCGAATAAGGGACACTAGAGCCCACAAAAGAAAAACAAAAAACCCCAGCCTTCATTAAATGAAGATCTAACCCATTGTGAGAAAACTGAAAAACATATTACACAACTCTAAACATATAAAGTCATGGCAGTCCCTATGTTTTTTCACAATTTTGCAATTCTGGAAAGTCACACAAAATCAACATTAGCACATTCTTTCCTATTTTGTGTTGATAAATATAAAAAATGCCGACTAGAAAGAATTTATCCGCCATCGTTTTGGCTCCCCCAGGCTCCTCTAAGCCTTCTACAGCAGGTGAGTGGACAAACAATGCGATAGGCAGTATAATCACAAAAAGAAGTGGCAAAGATGCAAAACTTGTCTACGTGTATTCAAAACAGATTTTAAACAGATTTTAAATCTACCTGAATCTGAGTCAATTTTGAATCTCTAAAGAAGCAATTATTTTTCTGCACCTCTAACTTGCACCATAAATAAATGTTCACAATAGTAGCAGCTACTGGCTGTGCAGATGGTAGCACGTTATACTCTCACTATTCTTGAAAGCCTCAGACACACAAACACAAAATTGCAAACTTGGAATTCAACTACAACTACTTTTCAATTTCAGATATAACCTTATTTTCAGGGAATAAAACAGGAACAGAAGTGGAGGTAATACCAGAAGAAAAACTAGCACGCAGAAGGGCCACGGTTCCTTGTGGAATAAGTCGGCTGTTTCTAGCTTCCATGTCTTGCCCTTATTCCTTTCAAAGCAAACAAACAGCATGATGAAATTTCTGTGGGTGATATATTGCCCCGGTTGATGTCTGTGTGCAAGCTTCCACAAACAAACCAGAATTGATTCTCCTTATTGAAATCCCCCCACATCATTTCCAAGGGAACCCATCTACCCAGGATCCCTCTCTTTCCCTCTATAAATAAAAACGGATGTAAAAGTGTTGAGGGGGGAGGAGGAGGAAGACGAAAAGAGGGGGGCAACAGGAGCCTCTTTGGGTAAGGAATCTATGATCAACTTGGAAGAAGCAGAAGAAGTTGGGGTCCCCGTTCTTGCCATGTGAGCACATTAGCAACAGAAGAAGAGAAACAAAATGTCATCTAAGATCCAGTTCAACTTCCGAGGATCAATGAAGAAGTATTGGCTGCGGCGCTTGTGCTCAGTGAGGCACTAACTCTCCCTCTGTCCATTCCCGCATCCGGCGACCGTCGCCATGTGTGCGGAGAGTGGTCGCCGAGCGATGATTTCCCCTAGATGTGATGATTAATGTGCCTGCTCCGAGATGCTGAGTGAGATTGATGCCGCCCGCCATTCCCCCCCATGCCTAATCTTTCATCCTTACAGTAAATATGACACAATGTCCATATGCACGCAGAAACGGCCTGATTACAAACAGCTTGCAAGCCGTCGTCCCTTTTTAATGATTACATCCAAAGGCACTTGCTCAGTCGAACGGCTGCTTTGGTTTAATGAAATTAGCCCGTCGCGCCATCTTGCCTCCTCTGAGCGTGGGTAAGGAGTTTCCACAGGGGTCACTCAGCTAAGTAGCCCCGGTTAAGCAACTCCAATGCAAATGAGATGTAAATCAGGCTTAAACGGAACACGGTTTAATTTGGCCTCCTGACATTGCAAACAGTCAGGGGGGGACAGGAGATCTGATGCAAATTGCATGCAAATAACAAGCGATGGCCTTTGTCTCCACTGGCCAAAGGCTAAACGCCTTTAGGTTCTGGTTCACGTCTGGTTTTGTCTAAGCAAATGTTTGATTTATCCAAGATGAACTGAGGAAGGTAAATGGCCCACAGGAGATAGGGGTTTTTGGGGGAAGACCCAAAGTCACGGCTGTATCATCGTTAAGCAGGTGAATTGCTTTCCAGGAAAAAAGAAAAACTCAAAACCTGAGAAGAAACAAGCAGGCTTCACATGCAAACTGCTCCACATTTATCAAAGCCAGATCCCAGCTGTGTCAGATCAAGTCGACTCCTACATCACGAGGAGCGTAGCCTCAAAGTTTGCCCCTCCCCTTCTGAGAGCGGGGCCGGCGGTTCAAAGCCTGGATATGAACACGCCGATATGTCCAGGGTGGTATTAACGTTTGAGAGCAAAGCTGCAGCCGAAGCCTCCTGGGAAGAGGTCAGACTTCTGAGCAGACGAGCCCCTGAAGACTGCATGTCAGAATAAAATGACTTTTTCTAATGCGCAGTCGACAAATTGACCTATGCTATGGATTCATGCATGTAGGAGTAGTAAATTGATCTGCCTACCATCCACCCACAACCGCAAGGAGTGACAATTTCTACTGGGTGCTTGAGCTGCAACGAGATCTTAAAACTGCAAGATTTTCAGATTTTCAATAAATGAAGTCTCATTTTATTCAACGTTTAGTTCATCTATATAGCAACATTTTTTATATAAAAACGTCCCATTTTCTCAATGTCTCAATTTAATTTTGCTTTGCAGTTTTTAGAGTTAATGTGGAGCCTGATGGACTGCTTGCCCAGTGATCTACGATATGACCTCCTTAAAAAAACAAAACAAAAAAAAACATTCATTTGGAAATAATATCTAGAAACTTTTTCATTTATGAACTTAACCATTTATGCATTTCATTTACTTGGCCTTTCTTCAGCCAAGGCTTTTTTTGGTTGATTTTTCTTTCAGTACTTCAAACTTCAGTTTGTACCACACCTACACCGCCTGTGTTTTTTGGAAACCCCATAAAAACAAAAAACTCCACTTCAAAATGGTCAATTCAAGCAGTGATGCTGAAAGAGGGAAAACATGCCATAATGTGTAATTTTCCCTTCGGGTGATCAATAAAGAGACATCTTACAGTCAATACCCCTGGAAATCGTCTCCTCCGGGGAGGGGAGGGCAGTCACCCATGAAGGCCACCCCTGGAGGTAGATCAGCTGAAGAATTGACCGTCTGGATGCAATCCTGCTCAATTTGTACATTTGCAAAGAAATAAAATGCAGAATCACCGCCTTTTTGTGTGATTGGCAATAATAGATGCAGGGTGAGAGATTAACAGGAAGATAAACACTGAAAATACAGATTAAAAAAAGGAAAGGCTGAACTGATGGGTCTTTTAGGCCTTTTGATATCCAGCTACATAGCAGCTAGCTTATCCAGAAGCAGAAATATGTTCTAGCAAGACATGATTACAGTGTGTAGGCCTGTCACAATAAGTAATAAATCAATTAACCACATGATAAACTAAAATGAGTGTAATAATCTTTGAATGACAACAGTCCTTTAATACTGCTGAGAAACGCTACAAATATTTGATACGCAGTAGGAAGTAGTTGGTTTGCACTACCTGGCACTTTTGCCTGTTTTCCATGTCTAAGCTGAATGAATATTTTTTATTAAAATACAGTTTTGGTTGCAGGAACTTCACAGTCTGTTTTAATTATTGTTGTTTCAATTGTTTTATTTGTTTTGCATATTTAGAATGTTAAATGTTTGTAGATTTTTTTTTATCTGAGTGGGTATATTTTCCTTTATCATATTAGTTGGATTTAATAACATAATTTATCGCAATGATTTCTGGGATAATTTATCACTCCGTTACATTTTTTAGTGTGACAGCCCTAACCCTGTGTAGACATAAAGACAATTTGTCCTCATTTCAATTAGGAAGATGCTACTCTATTATTTATTTATTTATTATTTTCACAATGTTCGTTCGTGATTAAATAGCTCAAGTATCTTAAGTGGCTAGGTTAATTTCATCCATTTCAAATACTGTAAAAAAATAATAAAAAAAAGACATTTGTTTCAAAGACAATCTGTGGGAACATGGAAGTTGTCTACTTATCACTCTGACTACCAGTTAGTTGACAATGTAATGACATATTCATCAAAATTCAACAGCTAAAAGAGAGCGAGCAAACCCAGGTAAGATAATTACTACACATAACTTAATAGAACCCTACTTAAAATAAATACACTACCAGAGTGAAATATAGAAGTAGTGAACAAATATAAGTCGGTAGTCAGAGCAAACTGTCATAACATGATATAACACATCTAGGATTTAAGAAAGCGCTTGTACAGTGGAGTGTTCTGCAAATCTCCGTTATATTTTTCATTGTTTTTCTTTAATCTTTAGGGACAGCTGCGTCGAGTATTTTCTGGAAAAAAAAAAAGTTTAGTTTTCTGCACCTTCCAAATATACACAACTTCTACAAGAAAAACGTATCAGCACTGATTAGGCAACAGGTTTCTACTGACATAACCACCTTAAGTTTCTTCTGAATCCAGCATCCAATCATTCATCAACATCCACAGCTGCTCCAAGACAAACTACAGGTACACCTGTTCTTTTCCCTTTTTTTTCTTTTCTTTTTTTTTTAGAATATACTCTCCACCGTGAGCTACAGAGTGGTGAATCAAACTACTCCTGCGCTGCTTTCTCACTATCCATTTCATTCATAAACCCAAAACATTGCAAAAGGTAGACGATTGGCCGGGTGGCGCTACGTAAAAAGACGACGCCTGCTTCCACGCCGCCAATGAGAGGCGAGTAGTACGCTCTCTCCCTCTCTCGTGCTCCCTTTTTAACCCTCTCTGAGTTTTGTTTTCTCTTCCAGCCTCTGTGAGTTTTCAGCAGTCGCAACGGCAGCCTGGGCGAAGGGAGTACAGTGCGACGCAGAAACCGGTAGCCCAATTTGGCTACAAAGAGATAGCTGGACTGGCCTTCAGAGTGAAAAACTTTTTTTTTTCATAAAAAAAACACACAAAAACCTGAGGGATGTTATCTTAAGTGGCGACTCTGCCCTATGTCGCTGTTAAAGTCCAGCCATCTGTGCATTTTGCTCAGCACTTTAAGCCTCCCGCAGTGCGTCATTAGTTTGCAGGTGACAAGGAAAAGCACTTTAAGAACGAACCTTGATGGAGAAATTGATTGGCTGATTGACAGACACAACCGACTGCTCTTTAACTCCTGGAGGTGCGCCGGCATCCAGGGCTGACTCAATACAAACCAATTTTTTAAAAAAATATTTAAAAAAAATAAAAAACTCCCCCCCATGTGCTCATCTTAGTGGCACAGAAGAAGACGAGAAAAAAAGAAAATCAGAACCACACATGAATCAATACCAGCAATGATCCAGTGACTCTCCATGAACTCAGACTGAGTGTGCCACTGTTTGTGGGGGGAATTGGGTTGACAAGAGTTCAAGGAGGGGGGATTTTCAGGTCCAACACTGCCATCTAATGACACCACTGGGGTACTGCGGGTGGCCAAAGGATTACATCATCATGTGTGGGGCGATGATGTGTTTTTCTGAGATGCTGCGGCTCAGACAAAGAGAGATTGTTTGTGGATGCTGAAGGTGCGAGAAAATTTGTTAAAAGTAACTACAGCACTTGGAATTTCACTGAATTTTGGATTAGTTTAAAAAATTCTAGTTATAAATGGTTTAATAAAGCATTTAATTTATTTAAAAACTCAATCATGTTGTAAAGAAAAAGTGGTCAGAGTGTTTCCTCATCTGCTAACCTTTAACCTGACTGAGTCTGGAACATTCTGCAGATGTTCTGTATCACTTCGGGACAGGTTTTTCTTACCAAAAACATCTCATAGAACGCCATAAAAAACCCACAAGAAACGATATTTGTTTCTGAAATAACGTCTTCGCTGTATGCAGGTGTTCAGTTTGACACCTTGGTTTCTTCTCCACTCTCAAAAAGACAAGAGAACTTCCACACTTCACCTTGACTCGTTTACGCTTGAATTCACAAGAGCTGCATTTCTGAAAACCAAAGGGTAACGCTTCATCTGGCAGTTTGAAAACAACATCGGGTCTGGAGCAGCCCGGACACATTTTGAGATTCCGTGGGCTCTTGCTGCCCCCTAGTGTCGCCACATAAATACTGCATGGGGGAGGGAGGTTCACACCAAGTATGAAGAGAGAGAGAGGTGAGAAATGTTTGAGGTGCTTCAAGAATGGGAAGAGAGGCCCAGAGGAGAAGTACTGCTTTTATTTTAAACATTTTTTCTCTTATGGAGGTCAACTGTCTCATGAGAATATATATGAATGTATTAAACATTAATCTTAATGTTTAATACATTTTCTCAAAATTAGTCTTTTGAGTTGGTTTTGCTCATTCCTTTGGAACATTCAACAGCACATTTTCCAGCAAAGGTGGCCCGAAACCAACAGAAGTTGGCGTACTTAATCAAATAATATGAATATATAAGTATAAGCGTGGAAAATGGAGCAAAATGACGCAAAACAGTTTAAAGGTGAAAATTTCCAAAAGAAGAAAAATGTGATAAATTTAGTTCCTGATTAAATATCTCACTCTACCCTAGTGGTGTCCAAACTGGGTCCTCAAGGGCCGCAACGCTGCATGTTTTAGTTCTCTCCCTGCTGGTAGTAACAGCCTCCTCAGCATGTCAATGTTCTTCTTAGGGGTTCTAATGACCCATCAATTGATCCAGTTGCTTTAACCAGGGAGAGAACTAAAACATGCAGGATGAGGACCGACTTTGAGCACCACTGCTCCTCACCACTATCACCAAAGCAGATTTGTGGGAGTTTTTCTGAGGTGAGGATGGAGTCATGAGATTTAGGGCAACACTGTCCTCCTTCCTTCAGTAAGAGCATTACAGACACGTCCTGTTTTGGTCTCTTATGATGATGACCCAAAACATACAGCCAGATCAAGTAAGAAGTGGCTCCAAAGTAACCACAACAAGCTCCTGAAGTGCTTAGGTATCTAGACTTAAACCACATAGAAAATCATTGTAGAGAGCTGAACCCGAATTTTGAAAGATGTGGAGATGATCTGCATGCAACTGTATGCCAAAATCCCTCAGGCACTGTGGGCAAACCAACTCAATAGCTACAGTTCACGTCTGATCAATAATTAAATGTTGTCTCTACTTTTTTTAAGATTCTGTCTCTCATGTACAACGGATTATTGCAGCCATGCTAAGAAAATACTATAAGTCTTGGAACAATAAAGTCTAAATAATTCCTAAAATAAAGTTGTAGTATTATGAGAATAAAGTGGTAATATCCTGACTATTCTTATAATACAACCTTATTCTCATAATATGACTTTTTTCTCATATTGTTGCGACTTTCTCATATTCTGACTTTATTCTTGTACAACTCATAATATTATAGACTAAATTAGACATTGAATATGCAGCAAAAAAGTGCAAATAGAACCCAGTTTCATTGTTTTAGCAGAGCTGAATGGATAAACCAGGACAATTCCAGGCAAACAGACTAAAACCAAACAGTACTTCTCTTTAGTGTTGCCAAATCCTCCTGAGCTTCTCCCAACATGACAAGTCGAAGTGTGTGCTGAAATACAGTTAACGCCCTCAGAGCTGCATGCACCCGACAACTATTAAGTTGTCACAGTTGAAATTGTTTCGTAATGTAGGGCAGGTCCTTAAATGGAAGGCATAAAGGGCTTTTGTGACAACGGAGAAATAAAAGTCGATGCTTTCAGAGGTCCAGAGCATCATCGAGAGACAATTCCCCCCACCACTCTTAACATCGACCAGAGGGCACACTGTCTGCATGGGCATACCACTCTCTGAATGGTTTGATGACAAAAATACTGTCATGAGACTTTTCACTGCAGCAATGTTCAATGTCAAACACTTAAGAGTGCAATCAAAAGTCTATGGATCAGAAGGCTGAAGAGCAAGTAAGAGCTAGAGACCTGAGAAAACTACAAAGTAAAGAGAGTTTCAGACAGAGTCTTGGCAGGGAGTTCTAATAAGACTGCAGTAGAGGGAAATGGACCAATCCAAAACCCCAAGAGTCAAGACCTATAGTATATAAGGGTTTCATGAGACAAATATTACGTACAAAATGTACCAGTTTGAGTCGGATTCAGACTTGATGTCGAGGCTTTTAAACCTGTATTGTCCATAGTGACGTCAGGAACAGCCTTATTCTGCTTACCAATACCAAAACCTAAAAACAATCTATCGTCCAACAGTAACTAGTCTTCACAGTTATTTTAACAAGGAGTTTCTGCTGCAAAAAGTAGTCCAGTATCACCCCTCCCCAACATGCTGCTGCGCAGCCTGTCAAAATTGACTCTGGAAATATTTCAGCTTGGAAAGAAACTAACAATTTGGAAATAAAGGTATTTCAGTTTTAAAACTGCAATTGGTGGATGCAGCCAATCAGAACCAACAGGAAGGTCTTAGTATTGTCAAACATGCATGTGTATGCACTGTTCAATGTGCTGATGGCTTAGAAGCAACGTATTACAGGGAAACTTTATCTGCTGTCATCAGTGGCCGTGCTAACAAGCCTTAGCATTCAAGACAGCCTCCACTGCAGGGAACTAGCTGTAGCCTAGCAGAGAGCAGTGGGTAGGGTGCGGACCTACGTGCTCTTACTCTATTGAAAGTAACCATTTTTATGTAACTCCAATAAATAATCTCTACTAACAGCAGGTGGCTCAACTTAGTCTTAGTTTGATCAGGGGTTCTATTTTATAAAAGTCAGCAGGCTCCAATGAGGAAGCCAAAGGAAATAAAAGTTAACAGAGTCTTTTACAAAATCACATAGCATTAATTAAACGTGAGATTTCTGCATTCTACGATTCTTTTATTCATCAAGAACACCTGCAGACCAAAACAATAAAAAATGGTAAAGTACGTGGTTATAAAAGGCACTGCTTACAGGCAAAAAGTGGATTGGAATCTTGGGATAAAATGGCAGAGCGTGGGTACAAAATATGGATGTATTTTCAAGACACCATGGGACGACAGAATGGCTGTCAGATGCTATGGAAACTCCATGGTGACATCATCACGCCACCCATGATGACACTATTTATGCCCCGTGTTGCCCATTCATGATGGAGCACTTTGAAAATAAAACATACCTAACGTTGCTCCGCCTTTGCAGCAAACTAAATCCAAGGTTGAAAGATTCTTCGAGGATCTGACCTTATTTTTAAATCAGTGAGTGAATTCAAGTCACATCCTATAACCGAGTTTGTTCCTTTATAATGTCTTTACAGTTCATTTGACATCCAGCAGGAAAAATTATCCATGTTCTCTCACTCAATCTTAAACAGATTCATGATCTCAGATAGATGAACAGTGTAGTCCAACAGCACCCAGCCAATAAGCCTGAACTTCTTAGCATTTCCGGAGCAAATCCAGTGTGACGATTCCAACCGAGTCTGTTCAGCAACGCAGCATCTCCATGTCAGGCTGAGGAGAACTTGGTGACGCCTTCATCTGTGGTCAGGCTGATGAGGCAACGCTCCCCGCCAAGGGAGGAGATCGGAGACGAAATGGCGTAGCTATGCTCGAGTTTCGCGGGGATACTGCACGAGTTCGTCAAAGGGATGAAACTTAGTGTCGAGTGTGGTGTCACCTCAGACTCTGGGTGTGAGAAACCCTTCGTTTCACAGCTACTGTTAGCATCCTCTGGAAAGACAATTGGGATAGGGGGAAGAGATGGAGAAAGAAAAATGAATCATGCCCCACCCACCAGGTCATGTCTGCATATGTGTGGTTAACTATAGTCACCCCACTGTTGCAATGTAGTTGCTATATTTAGCCACTTTCAGGCTCCTCAAGCAAGCAACTTCTCAAAAAAAGAAAAGAAAAAGAAAAATCAACTAGTGACAAATCTTGTAACTTTTTTCAGTTACTGCGGTTGAGCTGGGCGATAAACTGGTAATAAATATCACAATAGACATGTGATTAATATCAATAGTTAATATGTCTGACAGAATTTTCAATAATTTCACTGAACGCTGAACCAGAATCCCATAGCATTCTGGGGGATGTACCTAGCAACAACATGCTGAGTAACTTGTGCAGCAGCAGTTTCATGTTTCACCATTTTTAAGCCTAACTCCTTAAGAACAACGACAAAAAAAAAACATGGCGTGAAATGAAAGGAGTAAATGAGTCCAACAGCTCTAGAGGAAACTGTGAATA
This sequence comes from Gambusia affinis, assembly GCF_019740435.1. Classification (NCBI taxonomy): domain Eukaryota; kingdom Metazoa; phylum Chordata; class Actinopteri; order Cyprinodontiformes; family Poeciliidae; genus Gambusia; species Gambusia affinis. The sequence continues at coordinate 21,290,559 of NC_057881.1, forward strand.
AAACAGAAAACGTCATAAACCGTTTGGCAGTATCTCAGATATTTCAAACATTGGAAAAACTAATCAATAATTATTGATAGACTGATATAAAACATTTATATCTATGGATCGACGAGACAAATGTGGACCTTTTTGGAAGGTGGATGTCCCTTCTGGTGCAAAACCAGCAGAACTGAAAAAGAACATCACACCTAAAGACATACAAATTGGCGGAAGTGTCATGATCTGGAGCTGCTCTGTTGCTTTAGGAGATAAATGACCTTCTGTAATTGATGGAACCATGAATTCTGCTCAAGGAGAAAGTCCAGCCATCTGTTTGACCCTGAGCTCAAATTCCCTTGAGTTCTGCAGCAGGATAATGATGAATCAAAACCACCTCTGACTGGCTCAGAGAAACAAAACGGAGGTATCGATGTGGTCTAGTTCTAAGTGACTGAGACGAAGATGGGTGACAATTATAGTGACAGTGGAAAACCTAATGTAACTGAATTAAAAGGATTCTGCACCAAGTTTAGGGGATGATTCCCTGAAATCATAGAAGGGTGAAGGAGATGTAATCTTGTATTGTACTGGAACAACTCACTCATACTGTTAGGGGAAAGGGAGTCAAATTTTAAGAAATACGGTCAGCTTTCATTTTTTGAGATATGAAGGAAATTAAGAAAAAGATGCAGAGCTTTGTCTTCGTTTTTTCATTATGCGTGCTGTTCATTTGTTTTCTAGTCCTTCATTATTCATATGTACTTTGGGAATTAGGTTATTTAGGAAATGATTACTTTTCCACACTAGGATTATAATAGGTTTGGGTTTTTATTATAGTTTAGTTTGAATTTATTGTGACTTGTTTGTCTAATTCAGTTACTTTTAGATTTTAGAGTGTCCTTGTTATTTTTTATTAGTTAAATATTGTCTAGTTTTAGCTTAGTTTTAATTAGTTATAACAGTAGTTTTAGTCTTTTCATATGTTGGTTCATTTTTGGAGCAGAATTCAAAAAGATGAAAGTAGCACATAGAGATTGTGTACATTGATTGAGTAATAAATACTAAACAGAATAAACCAATTCAAAAACTGGATTAAATTATTGTTGAACAAAAAACCGACACTGGTATTTATTCCAACTTTTGTAATCATCATTTTGTGGACTAGCGTAAGCGCCATCAGTAGTATGGAGTTGAGTAATTTGCCAACAGCTGATGTAAACTGCTTGTGTGGAGGGGGAAGAAAAATCTATTTCACATCAGTTCAAGAAGCTAAAAAATATATACATAAACACAAAAACAAAGGATATTATATCTATAATTTCAGTATGTTTTAGTTGTACAAACAAACAATATAGTTCCAGTTAGTTATACTTTTTCCACATTAATTGCTGTTTTTATTTCTTTATTCAGTTAATGAAAGTGTCTTCTCATTTTCAGTTTGAGTCAACTATAATAACCTTGTTCCACACACGGCCTGATTTGTTCATATAGATTTTTCTTTTCCTTCATAAAGGGATTTGCTCACCTTTAGTCGACGTCTGCATTGAGAAGGATGGAGGTGCAGAGGAGTATCTAATACAGGCGGGTAGCTGGACCTGTCCACCGTTGGTGCTGCCCGCAGCCGGCGTCTCCATGGCAACCGGTGTATCAGAGCAGAGGAAAACATCGATGGGTCTGTTGGCGCTTCTGAGGTGAATCTGCAAGCTCTGAGCGTCAGAGGAGAAGAGGACGGTGTGATTAAGAAGTGAGTTTTGGAGAAGAATCTGAAATCGTCCTGATCTGTGTACCTCCTCCGGATGTGGCACCTGAAGGCGAGTCTCGGGCGGAGCTTTGATCACAATCACAGTCTGCTGCTCAAAACTCGAAATGCTCCTGATGTCCTCGTACGTCAGGTAGGCGTACGTGATCGGAGGAGTTCAGGAAACTAACCGATGTGCATTTGCAGGTAAATGTGAGACAAAAACAGTCCAATATATCCGACAGAGGAGGCTGAAAGCCCCAAGGATATCTGTCATGCAGGTTCTCCTCGCACAGCCTGCTGATCTGCCGGGCGCAGATTTGGATGCGCTCATCCAGCTTCTCCTCCTCCTCGATCAGAGCCTCCAGGCTTCTGGCGAGGTTGTCCTCCACAGGGCCGCCCCTGGGCACAGGAGAATGGATCCGGGCAATGCCACTTCAAAATAAAATCTCTTTTTTCATACATATATATATATATATATATCAGATTTTTTTTTTTTTGCTTTCTTGTCTAAAAAAATAAAATAAAATTACAAAATGACAGAAAATATTTTGAAAAAGTGGCTTTTAATTCATTCATTCCTACTGTTAGGTGTACGACGGAGTATCAGGTTATGGCAACAAGATTTATTTTTATTTAATTACAAGAAAATAGTTGTGATATTAGCACAATAAGGAAGCAATTCGACTTAAAATTACAAGAAAACCTTTGTTTTATTGGTAAAAAAAAAAAAAGCTTCAAAAATTCTCAAGATTTGACATAAACATTTCAGTTTGTGTAGTTCTTTCTTGAAATTCAAAAACCACCATTTCAAAGTCCTGCTATCGAAAATAATTTGATGCTGATCTGTTAGTTTGTCACAATAAATCAATTAATGACATGATAAACTAGAACAAGCTTAATAACTTCCATTTGGGTGATTTATTGTTTTTCTCTTTTCTCTTTCTACCACAAACTGGATGATAAAGGTTTTCTGGTATTTGGTCACAATTATTCCTTTGATTGAGGGACAATTGTGTTTACAAAGACTTCATAATTCATTTTATTTGTTGTTTTGGTTTTGTTTATTAATTTTATATATTTAAAATGTCTTCAAGCTGCAGTGTTAAATGCTCAATAAAATGTGAAGTTTATTAATTTTTGAGAACTTGTTCTTGCTTTATTATGCTGTTATCAATATACTTGAAAGTGATCTCAAAACAACAATAGCATCGTTTATCGCAATAACCTCTGGGACAATTTATCGTCCAGCAAAAATTATTATTATGGCAGGTGTACTGATATGATAAAAGGAGTTCTCATTGTATTACAACCTTATTCTCATATTATTTCAACGCAATTGTCATTAGACTTTGTTCTTGCAATTTAAGAAATAAAAGCTTTGTCTGGTCCTAATATATTCCATCATAAAGCTCACCTGAATTCAAAGTTCAAATAAACAAAAGCTGTAAAAAAACATTTGTCAAACAAGATGGCCGCCATGGGCGAGCTATCACTCTGAACTACGGAAACCCAAGGAGCACATTAGTAAAAAAATAAAATAAAATAAAAAAATCGACTTCAATTAGTACTATGTACTGCCTACCAGCTCAGTTAAGAGTTATTTTGGCTACGATAATATATGAACAGTACTTACAACCACTGGTGGTGGCTTTTGTGCGTCTTCTTCATGAGATTGATCCCTTCCAACACGTTGGTGATGTCGTACAGACGCCTCTTGGCCACTTTGAGCTCCGATGAGAGCAGGTTGAGGTCCACCACTCCACCCAGAGAGTGATTTATTCTCTGAGCAAACTTCCTCGTCAGGAGAACCAGAGAGTTATCGGCACGGGTCTTCTGGAACAGCAGCATGGCTTCTGTGAGGTGGAGGGGGGGGGGGGGGGATTACCCAAAAATAGTACCCTGATATCAAAACTGGAACAAGTATTAGACACTTAGGTCATTGCACTACAAAACTAACACTTAAATAGAGATTATTAGCATTTAAACTGTAGTCATAGCATCTTATTTTTTCACGTTTTATCAAAATATAAGTAAAGTTTTCATAAATTCCATTAGGACTGATATAATAAAAATAAAAAAATCTCCAAAAATATGCATGCCTCCAGAGTCAATCATTAGTTAATGTTTTTGTTGAGGAATCTTTCTACCAGCTTTGCAGCTCTAGACACTGAAGTCCACAATATATTTTCATTGCAATATCATTGTGCCAGTTAATTCGTTTTTAAATAACATTATCATTGTACTTTCACCTAATAAATACACACTAAATATTTGTGCCTTTAATGTGACAAAATTTGTATTGCAGTTCTGAGGCAAAGTTTTGACCAATAAAAGGGGGGAAAAAAGCAGGATTGCAAAGCCTCACCTTTTTTTATATTATGGGTCTGAGAGGCTATGCCCATCTTGGTTTGGTTCGCTCCAGCGATAGACTCCATGGTCCCACCTTCGTCCTGAGGCTCGCGAGGTACACGGCCCTGCAGTTCCAGTCTGCTATTTGCCTGACAGAAAATATTAGCAAACAAACACGTTCATAAAGTTTTCCAAGTCTGTTTATGGGGCGACTTTGATTCAATATTCACTTCTCAGCTCCCTATTACACACACGACAAGCAATTAATGCTGCAATTCGACTCCGTGTATCACCTGACGCACGAGTCTGCAGCGTAAAGTTAGCAAAGGCTAACTTAAAAGTTTGCTTAGCTTGTTGAAACAACAATCCCTCCCCCCTTTCCTAGCTTACCTCAGGGCTGCAAAAGTACTTTCTTTCCTCTGTTGGTGTTGACGACATTTCGCACACTAATTAAAAGTTACTTTGGTATCACTCTGGTCCTGCTTCAGACTATGCGCCGACCGAAATCAGAAATATACAAAAGTATTACCCGCCAAATCGCCTCAGCCGAGGCTAAGCACGCCAGTACAACCTCCGGATATACACAAACGTCAGAGTTTCCCTTCAAAATAAAAGCATCCGAAATATTTATTTTTATTATTATTATTATTATTATTATTATTATTATTATTATTATTATTATTATTATTATTATTATTATTATTATTATTATTATTATTATTATTATTAGTAGTAGTAGTAGTGGTAGTAGTAGTAGTAGTAGTAGTAGTAGTAGTAGTAGTATAGTATTATTGCATTTGAGAATTTGACAGAACTGAGGCAAATATTTCTTCCAACTAAATCCTACGAGAAACAATAGACTTTAGATGTTCTAACGTCACAAAACCATATGTTTGCATCAATACGGGTAAAGTAAGCATTACTGAAGTCGTCGTGAGGCGTTATTAAGCAAAGTTTGATTTAATAACGTTTACCGTATTCAGGCACCGGTTATTTTAAGAGTTTTTAAAGCAAGAACCACAAAACCAATTCAGTACCAAGTTTTCCAAGTGCGACCATTTTAACGCGGACGACAAACTTTTTCAGATTGGTGGGGGAAAAACATCCAAATGTTCATATCCAATGATTGATAAAAACGACATATGCCGTTTATGTGTTTCGTTTACAATTAGAAGTTGAAATACTCCTGTTTATAGTTGGGAGAAATTAACAGACATGTCAGAATTTTCTAAATAAGCCCAGCAGCATCAAAATCTAAATGGCTGCGTTACATCACTGTGCACCTCACTTCATTTATATCTCATTAAATATGTCTGACACAGTCCTTTTTTTACTAAATATGGTGCGACAAGTTTTTAAAGTTGTGCTAATACGTTGTTATTAAGGCTAATCTTACTATTAGGAAATACTAATACCGGTCACTGTGGATGTCGATCCTATTTGTGTCTTAATTTGGAACTTGAACAATTAAAATGGTTTGGATGTCATTCCAAGATCCACGTTCCTTTGAGGTCATAAATAAGTTGTAGTGAAATGAGCAAAACACCACACTACTAAAGCCAGTAATGAAGAAACTGTGCTACATACTATAGTATCAGGAGTTTCCTTTCTATTTTCCTACTTATCGTTTTTAAATTGTATATGCTGAATTATATCATTTGGATTTCAAAACAATCAAAGTGATTCAAATCAACCACAGGTTCTTGGGGTTTAGCACAACTCAGGTTTGTTCACAGATTCTTCAATGTAATGAAAAAAATATTGTCACAGTTAGTATTTGAAATATGTTTCTAAAATAAGATATTGCTAACAAAGCTGGGAGGCCTCTCTATTAACTGGGAGGTTGTTCAAATGCAGACTGGATGTAGACAACAGGCTGCTGTCAATAACACATTCACCTTTGTCCAAAGTATGGAGAGTGATTTAGTCAGTCAGTGTCTACAATTAGTAACCCATGAATTGTGGTGTGACACAAAAATGGGTTCTTCAAAATGGGGAAAAGATAGAAATTGTAATCAGAAAAAAAGGTATTCCTCTTTCACGAGTAACATATACTTACATAGATAATTATCTCTATTACAATAAATCTATAAATATCATGGTTATCAGTAAGTCATGTTTTCTTCAAACTACCTTTTTAAACAATATATATTTAGTCTCATATTAAAATTATTTATTTCAACATTTTTGAGTAACAGTTTAATGGTGTGCTATTATTTCTGCCAGCAGTTTGCACATCTGAATAAGAGTAAAAAGAAAGTAATTTCTGTCACTGTCTCATAAATCTTGTAGTTCACAATGAGAAGACAAAGGTTCAAATGACCGAATATTTTACTAAATTAATACAATTCAGTGTAACTTTAAATAAATTCAAAGACACCGAGCAGAATACTTCAAGAAACAGAGCCGTAAAGGTAAAATAACCTCCAAAATTTGCCATTGATTTAAACTTACCTAATAACAGGGGAAAGCATAAACGAGAAATGGTTAGTTGAGTGAAAGGTTTTCCACAGTGTAAGTAAACACGTCGCACTATGACAGTTTTATGGAAATGTAAACAGGGAAATAGATGACCATGTTCATACACATGAAAATCCAAGTTTAATAGAAAATTTCATTGAAGCACACAGTAGATAAATTTTTATTTTTTTTAAAAGTACTAAGCCGTCATATTCTGACCTCTCAAACATCTTAAGATTTAAGTTTTATCACTAAAGACAAAGACGTTCACAATGGCCTCAACACACCGTCTTGAATCTGTGCTTGAACAAAGTGTCTAAGCAATATACTTTATTTCTAGGAGGAACAGAAGATGACCACAACCAAAATATTCCTGAAGGCTAAATTTATTCAAATCTAAAACTATTCCTTCAGTCATCATCATAATCAAATTTAATCTTCTTCCCTTGGAATGCCAGGATTTGTCCCTGCTGCTCCTTCCTCTTCTTGCTGGCCTCCCATGATGGATGCAGCGCCGGCTGTGGTGGCTGATGGGAGAGGAAGCCTCTTCCCCTGTTGCCCTTCTGCTCTCGGGCATCTTTGCCTCTTCCTCTCCCGGCAGACCCAGATTCTTTTCTGTCCGACTCAGGGCGTTTGCCAAACTTGGCCCCAGAATTTGAAGTTCTGTTCTCCTGCTTTCTGAACTTTGATTTGCCAGAGCCTCCATCATTTAGACCTCCGACGGTTTTGGAGCTCCCTGGAGCTCCAGATTTACCCGTCCCTTTCCCTTTGTCGCCACCCCGTCCGCCCTTACCTCCGGCCAGCGACGAGCAGAACACAGACTGAACTGTCAAGGGTTTGGACTTCACCCTGGACTCCAGCTTGTCCAGTTCACTCTGGAGTTTGTCGGATTTCGGGTCACCCGGATCTTTTTTCCCTTCCCGTTCTTTATCCACCTCCACTTTGCCGCTCGTCTCTTTTTTCTTCTTCTTCTTGAATTTGCTAGCTTTCCCTATGAAGAAGTCGTCTTCCTCACTCTCCTCTGACGCGGAGGACTGCTTGTGGAAACGCTCCTCCGTGCTGTCGTCGAAGTACTCTTTCTCTTCGTCGTCCGACGACTCTACGTCGCTCTCTTCTTCATCTGCGCTTTCGAGAGCTAATTCAGAAACAGAATGAAGACGGGAATTCTTCTCTTCGTGTTTACTTTGAGGCTTAGGCTTCATGATGCTTTTAACTACAGTAGCTTTAGCACTGGTAGACTCTGGCTTCTCTTGCTTGCGAACATCAGAGGTAGCAGGCGATTGTACAACTGATGTCTCAGCACTTTTAAGGACTTCTGCTCCTTCCTTAATGTCTTCCACTTGTTGGTTCAAAGGATTGTCTTTGTCTTCATCCTCATTTTTCCTGTCCTGTCTTGTGTCTGGTGAAAGCTGCGTGGCTTTTTCTGGTCGTCTCTGGCCTTTCGGGTGCTCCCCCTGTTCTCTGGCCTGGTTGCGCTCCTTTTTGAAGTCTTTGACGGCGGCTCTGATGCTCTCGATCTTCTTCCTGAACTGAGGGTGGCTGGCGATGCGTGCTGCGGCTCTGTCTATCATGGTCGACTTGGGGTTTTTGCAAACACGCTCAAAGTTGAGGTTCTTTTGCAAGGCCATCTTGGTCACCTGTAGTTGTCGGCAAAAAAATAATAATTAAAACGCAAAACTGCAAAACTAATAATTTGCTTAGCTAAACATATTGACACCTCATTTTTTGTTTTGCTATAGAAATGAATTTTGCTTGGATTTTACTAGGACAGGTGTAAAAGTTGCTCCAGTTAGAAAGCTGGAAACAGCAAAGGACTAACAATGAGGCTAAAGGCTAACCCCTGGTTGTGGAATCAAGCAAAGACAGAACATTTCAGGTTTCAGAGAAAGAGGCGGGACAGCCGTACCCCATCTGGAGGGAGCTTCTTCATGCTGTGGACCTCCTCCAGCAGCCTCGCAGCTCTCCTCTGATTCCTCTCCATTTCTGCCTCCTTTCCCTTCTTCTTCTTCAAGGCGACAATCTGACGGGTGAGCTTCCTGATGATCAGAGCCTTCAACCTCTTTACCTCCTTCCTCATCTTCACCACCTCGTTGTTTAGATTCAGGACATCGGAGGGCTTCTTTTCCTCTGCAGCAGACGACGGTTCTGCTTCCTTTTCACCCCCTGCTTCTTCTTCATCCTTCTCCTCCTCATCATTATTATTATCGTCTGAGCTTGTGGCTCCTTCCTCTTCGTCGTCCTCCTTGTCTTCTTCTTCCATCTCGCCCTTTACTTGCTCTTCAGCAGATGGGAACGTTTCCTCGGCGTTAATCATCTGTCGAAACTGCTTTTTAACAGCTTAAAAACAGACAATTAAAAAACTAATTTTAGCATGGGAATCCCTTTGACATTTAGATAAGTTAATAAAGGCAAAATTCTACTAACTTTTACAGCAGAAAAAATTTTGACTTGACCTTCTTATGCTAGATGAAAGACAATTGCAGGTAAATTACCTGCCATTTATTGTAAACATCGTTCACCAGTAACATGAGCTTACTAAAGCGTCACAATTTCTAAAAATTTAAGCCAGTTTTTGGGATGTTTAAGTATTTGTTTGCTATATATTTTAGGTCAAGTAGTGAAGCATCTCTCCAAGAACTTCAGCTTTGAAAATCTTTGAAACTATTTTCATTTCAAGCCAACATACACAGCCTTGATACCATTTGATTCTTCTGTTTTTATGCCCTGTTAATTTAAATAGTTTGTGTTTAAATGCAGCTTTTAAGAATTTTAATAGCATACCTCTTGCCCAGCTCCATGAGCATGAAGCTTCCTTTCAAAAGTAAAATTCAGTAAAATAATAGGTACAGTCAAATTTTGGATTACAAATAAGTATCTAAAATAATATACATTTTGCATAATTTCCTGATTTTCATTTTTAGATCAGCAGGTGGCACTGCTGAGCTTTCAAATACTCGAGAAATAAACTTTTTTTTTTCAACTGGGTAAAAACTTTACAGCTTTAATAAAAAGCTTCATCTGGCTGCCATATTTAACACAGTGAGCTTCACAGCAGTTTCAATCACCCAGAAACTTAAAAGTTGAAAAATCCACAAACGTACTTTAATTCGCTTGCACCTACTCTTGCTTCTCTTGTTAAGCTAAAGTAATATAATACGTCTGAAACAGAAAATGTTGTGGTTTGGAGGAGAAGGGCTGAGCGAAATATCAAAAAACCAAAACAAACGTGGTTAAGAAAACATGTGAGAAGAAATACTGCGCATACTGGCGTCTACTTTGACTTTTTTCTAAGCGTCTTTACGGTGAATAAACCAAACCCAAACGGAAACTAACGTACGATCTCATGAGACTTACCGTTCAGAAATGAATGTTTAGCACAAATAGATACAAATTCAGGGAAACACTTCGACTAGCAGGGAGCAGCCATGTTTCCTACGTCTTTGACGTCGCCGCGACACGTCAAGACGCGAGCAACGCAGCGTGTCGTGAAAGGGGGAGGTCCTTCGGCGGACTGTTTTTATTTATTTCTTTGTTTCATGAGCATAAAACAGCTACAATGGTGGGTAATTGGAACAAGTGGGGATATTAGGATGAGCGGGTGACGTTTCCAGTTCCAGTTACCAGAGCGATATCAACAGAGAATCAACAGGGGGAGGATGAAGCGGCGCAATGCGGACTGCAGCAAACTCCGACGGCCGTTAAAACGGAACCGAATCACCGAGGGTATATATAGCAGGTACCAAAAAAAAGGGGGGCTGGAGGGACCTTATTGTATAACAATGGCGTCGCTCTGTATGTGTCAGGACGCGACTGACAGCCTCTGGTGTGTTCGTATTTCAGCGTTTCAGCTGCAATATGAACTGAATGGACGTGCTCGTGTATTTTTCACAGTATCAGGCCCGGGTTAACGGTTTTATAAGCTGGCATGTAGACACGGTGTAAGCCTTAAAAAAAAAAAAAAAGGAAAAGATTTTATGATCAAATTTGAATTTGTGCTTGAATAACTCCACGAGTGCCATTAATAATAAATTACACCCTGAGAAAATGTGTCCGGTTAAAACAGAAAAATGCTCTGGAACTTTGTGAGAAAAGCTGTAATGACGGAGGCGCTCGTTTTGAAATCACATGTGCTTTGTCTGGCAGAGAGGAGAGGAGGGGGGGGCGGCTCAATTTAAATGTATGAATGAAACAATGTCTTATTTACAGCCGATTTAACTTGTTGCAACTCAAACAGCAGGCCGACCCCTTTGGTTGATTGGTAGCAATCCACACGAAATGGAAAGCAGCTGTGCTGGCCAGCATGTCCAGACATGACCCACACTCATCATATGGGGGAGCTTAAACCATACAGTGGGTTTCAGTCAGCTTCTTCAGGGCCTATCATGTGTTTTGTCCGCGTTCAAATTGAGAAATAACTTTTAATTTGCTTTGGGAGTGTATTTGTTTCAACACAGATCAGTAGTAAAATGTATAGATGGGATTTTCAGGCGACTATTATCCAAGCATGTAGGGTGTTTGCTGGCGCTCCTGGAACTACAGTATTACACATTTAGTCGTGTCACAAACGGAAACGTTGGTATATTTTATTGGATGCAATGGACACAAAATGTGGCAATCAAATCCTTTTAAGAATAAACCTGGAAATTGTGACATGCCTTTGTATTAAACCCAGCCAGAGCCTTCAGAAGTCACTGGCTTCTATAATCATAGTAAATACTATAAATATAGTATTTACTATAATTAGTAAATACTACATTTTATTAAAAAAATTTAACTGTCATTTAAATATGTATTTATTTGAGCAGACAAAAGGTAAAAACAGAAGAAATATGACAAATTGATATGCCAATTTTACACAAATTGCTCCAAAAGAGCAGGTATCATACACTCTCATACACTTCAACATTCAATTCTACCAAAACCAGTTCAGGGCTTAAAATATTCCCACATTAAATGATGCTTAAACCTCACATTCTCACAATTAACTCTGTTATTTCTACATTATTAACAACAACAATTGCAATTTTGTGACTTTGACCTACACATTCTATTCAACATACTTTAAAATCTGTTGGGGTTTTTTAAGCTGATTTATATTTGTACTCTGTTTTGAGCTTATCATTTAATTCATTCTATATGTTTGAAAACCACTTTTTGGTTGTTCAATTAATTTCCTTTTGCTCTTAAATTATAATTTTCCTCTCTCTGTTGCAAAACATTGTTGGATATTGCATATCAAATAGTCATAAAAACACCTGTTGTCCTTCACATTCCTCTCAGGGGACACCGCAAACGTGTTGCCTTACTTGCAAAAGGCTACATACAACAGAAAACTTAACAGTGCACCTCACCATGAATACATCTACCCCACTGTGAAACACAATGGTGGGAGAATCATGCTGTCAGTGAGCTGGATTTTTTTTTATTTTTATTGCTTTTTAACACAGACAAGAAAACTGGAAAAACCTTTTGGAGGGGGCAAAAGACTTGAGACTGACCAGAGGTTGACCCTCCAGCAGGGCAACAACCATAAACGTGCATATATTAGATTGACCCAGTCAAAGTCCAGACCTAAACCCTGTTTATAATATGTTAAACTAGACTTAATATATTCAGTCATTCTCCATCAACATCAGTAGTTTGAATCTCTAGTCTCTAGCACTGGAAAGAATACAGTCCAAAAGACTCAAAACTATTATTGCAGTGACTTACAAGGTATTGACTTAGCGGGACAGAAAGTCACACACCACAATTTATAGATTTTTATTTTGTATAACTTCTCTTTCTCTTTGCAATTATCCTCTATAGTCTGTTTGGTTTGGTCATTTAAAAATAGTAACAATGTCCAAAAAACATGAATAAAAGGTGCTTCGCATCATATCTAGCTAATGCTAGTTTCCATCTGTCGTCCCTGAGCAGGTGAGTTAATAAATCTGTCCAATATAAAAAAATGCATTGAAAGTCTACAAATACCCTAATTACAATCACTGTACAAGGTGATAAAATTGCAGCAATATAAATGATAAAGTAGTTGGTGTTGGTCCACCGACTAAAGTCAAGCTAAAATACTTTTGTATAAGGTTAGCTAGTGTGGAAATGTTCAAGCAGAACAAATTGTTACCAGGCTCTGTATCCGTAAGTCGCCTAGTTTCTTTACCTCCCCTTTAACTCGTTGCCTCGTTCCCGCAGCACGTTCCTGTACCTGAAGTTCCTGGTGGTGTGGGTGTTGGTTCTGCTGGCTGACTTTGTGCTGGAGTTCAGGTTCGAGTACCTGTGGCCTTTCTGGCTTTTCATCCGAAGCGTCTACGACTCCTTCAGATATCAGGGTCTGGTAAGAGCCTGTCTGTGTTCCCTCTGTGCATGGAGTTCCTACGGGAAGTATGGAATATGGTCAAGTATTGTGCAGGTCAAAATATTTGTGGATGAATATGTGAATTAGTAGCTGCCTTTCCATTGACCATAAAATTGCATAAACTGGAATTACGAAAATAAACTTAATGGAAACGCGACAATATTAGAATTTTCAATTGAAAACATTTTGCGCTAGGATGAGGTGGTTTTTCGGCTCTATTGACATTGGTGTATTTCACAAAACTACAACGGAAACTCTGTTTTTCATAACACACGAGTCGAGATCAACAACCGGCCGTTACTACTGGCAGAAAAGATGAAGAAGATGACAAGAAGTGGAAGGAGGACGACTGCATGGCATGCTTTTTAGTAACTTATCACGTGATCAAACCTATTCGCATGTGATTTTAATTTAGTGAAAACAACTGAAAAATTGTTTCAACATTAAAAAATTGCTAATCAACATTAGCAGAATATCAACAAGGTTTGCTTGTAATGGAAACGCAGCTAGTGTTCCATCCATCCATCCATCCATTCATCCCCTCAGTTTGGTTTTTGTAGGTATTTAAAACTTTGCCAATGTAGAAATACCTCCAGTAAAGTCTTAGTCATGTGTTGTATGAATTTAAGATTAGGAGCTCAGTAAAAGTATGGAATTTGGACTTGGAAAATGTAGAAGCATCTAATTTTGTCTTTTTTTTTTCCCCCCTCCATTTAGGCATTCTCTGTTTTCTTCGTCTGTGTGGCGTTTACATCGGACATCATATGCCTCCTCTTCATCCCCGTCCAGTGGTTGTTTTTTGCAGCCAGCACCTACGTATGGGTCCAGTATGTGTGGCACACAGGTTAGCCAAAAAAAAATGTTTCAGTCGGTTTCACGTTGTGGCTGCCATGTGGCCGCTTTAATGTCGCTCTCTTTCATCCAGAGAGAGGAGTCTGTCTACCCACCGTTTCGCTCTGGATTCTGTTTGTGTACATCGAAGCTGCCATACGGTTCAAAGATCTGAAGAATTTTCACGTAGATCTCTGTCGACCCTTCGCCGCCCACTGGTAAGCATCATTCAGTCAAAGCAGTTTCCTTAAGCACACATTGCCGTGCAAAAGTATTCCCTTCCCTTGCTTTGGCGTCTGTGGAACCAAAAGGCCGTCTCGTAATTATTCCTCCTAGTATCGGCTATCCAGTGGTGACCCTGGGCTTCGGCTTCAAGAGCTACGTTAGCTATAAGATGCGCCTGAGGAAACAGAAGGAGGTGCAGAAGGAAAACGAGTTCTACATGCAGCTCCTACAGCAGGCTCTACCGCCGGAGCAACAGATGCTGCAGAGGCAGGAGCGAGAAGCAGAAGAAGGTTAGTCTACACTGCCTTGCGGGAATCAAAACAACAGGTTTTTCTGCAATGGGATGATCTACTAAAGAACAAATTAATGTTCATAGAAGTGGCCAATTAAACCTGCTCAGCATGTTCAAGTGTTACAGAGAGGTAAAACTGTTTTTAAGCATTACTGTTTCACCCGTTTCCCTGTTTTTCACAGAGGATTCTCTTAAGATTTACAGTGTCTTCATTCTCTTTGGTGACCATCATGTTTGCTTAACGTGGATTGAAATCCATCAAGAGAACAACACTGAGCCCCACTGGTCCTCAGTGTAAATGCTCCCATGAAAGACGATGACGTGTTCCAGACGGTGGAGACTGGTAGTCTTCCAGGTTGCCTGTTATGCAAGCCGCGCCACTGTAAACGGTTTTGAATGGTCCGACGTGACACTTGGGTGCCTCTCTCCTTCCTTAAATATGCCAGGAACTGAATGGCATTCATCATTCGTTTTGGCAGGACACTGCACCCTAAGGACGTCCACTTATATGCCTTTCTGTGACTCTTCCCGTCTCTCTAGATCTGTTGGCCCAGTGGCCACTTCTGTCTGACAGCGTCTTCTTTAAAGCCTTGCAATGTCGTGGTTCTAGTGGTCAGCTGCTGGGCATCGTATTAGTCTCATAGTGTGAACGGAGTGCTGAGGAGGACTGCATAATTCTTTTCCCATGAGGAAATGTTCAAATATGAATCTAAAATGTGAAGTTTGCAGTTATGCTCCTTGCCAGAGAAGAGCAAGTTGTGCAAAAAGTACTGAAACACTCAACAACTGGATGTGTACCTTCAACAATATAGAGAAGGTTACATTAAGTTCATCTGTATCAGAGAGAGGTTTAACCAGATAAAATATACTGGTCACACCTGTGTTTGTGTACCTTTTGAGTTTTTCAGACTAGACCTTCTAGTGTTTATTGGGCCTGTGTTGACTGGCTGGAAAATATCAAATTAATCGTCTCTACCTCCTGGTCGGTATCTTATTTTGCCTCATGTGTGTTTCTGACGTCACAAACTATTTTTGTTCCTAAGCTATGACGCTACGTAAGAATGCCAGACTCTTCCTGTTGTCGCCTGCCATGCCCAGCTGGTGACCCAAAAACCCAAGAGATCCTTCGCACAATAGCGGAAGCAGGCATTAGCTTATTGAAACACAAAAAGTGGCACATTAAAACACTGCGTCCGCATCTTTAAAAACTCTTAGATTCATTTCGGCCTTTCTAAAACTAGGGCCTTTAACTTTGTTGACTTGGTCACAAGTCTTAAATTTTGTCTTACCGTGACTATTCTATGTGTTTTGTTTCTCTCTGGACTTTTCTGTCAGGCAAAAGTTTGAGTAGCATTCAGACATCGTCATTGTGTTCTGTAACTTGACATGATTGTGGCTACAGCTAACATAAGCCTTGCCTGCTAGCTTTTTTTTTTTTTTTTTTTTTTTTTGCATCTGTCATGGGTAAGGGCAAATTTATCACCAGCTGGCTGGATGACATTTTGACATTTCTGTGGAGTTTTAGGTCTTGAATTCCATTTATAAAGGACTTAAAAAGTCTTAATTCTGAGTTGGAGAAACCAGCAGAAACTCCGACCTTCTTAATTTTCAGTGAGCTTATTTGCTAATAATTTTTTGGATTGTTGTGTGAGTTAAGGTCAGAAAAATAATGACTAACATTGTTATTCAAAAAATAATTATGTAGCGTTAGGTTGCCAATTTTAAAATTTTCCTGTTGATTTGGCTATTTAATGACTAAACTTTAAGTTGATTTTGTTATCTAATACTTTCTTCCCTTTAACAGAAATGCTAACCAAAGGAAGCAAGGACTTTTCTGTCAATATCTGCTTGTATCAACCAATCAAGGTCACGATTTAGCTGTTGTTTGTGGCCAAATATGTTTCAAGTTGTCCACCAGTTAAATCTCCTCAGTAATGTTTATGTCTAGCCTCTTAACACACCATGTGCTTGTTCTCACCCAGCTGCCTTATCCAAGGGGATCTCCGAGGTAGAACCCACAGTCATTACCCAAAACGGAGCGCCGCCCGGGAAGAAAAGCTCCTCGGTCACATTACCGGAGCTGGAGTACCGCGAGAAAGGGAAGGACAGTACGGCGAAAGAGCGAGAGGGCAAAAAACAGAACACGGTGGGAATCAATAACAACAGTATTATACACGCACTGGACTCCAAACTGCAGGAGGCAGAATTTATCGAGAACTACGTCGGGACAAAGAGACTGAACAACGACCTGGCGGGGGAGAACGCGCTCGCCGACGGGAGCGCGCACATGTCGGCGAAAGAGGAAACGGGGGGGACGGGGAAGAACTACAAAAACGCCGGCACCAACTCTTCCCCGCGGAACCACAGCTCCACGAACGGCAGCCTTCCATCGGGCTCCTCGGCCGGCAAGAACGAGAAGAAGCAGAAGGGGTCGGGGAAAGGCCAGAGGGACCCGGTGGAGAACTACATCCCTAATAACCAGCTGGGGAAGCCGGACAATCTAGTCCGGTAAAACTCACTCTCACCACGTTCAAACGAATTCAGACTCTCACATTCGCCACTTAAATAACCAAGTCGGTGGCGGAGTTTGTGGGATGAAAACCTGTCTGTTAATGAAGTTTTATGTTCTCCAAGGCTGGAGCAGGACGTGAAGCGCCTGAAGGCAGACCTGCAGGCCAACCGGCAGCTGGAGTCGGAGCTGCGCAGCCAGCTATCCTCGCTGAGCAGCCAGGACCGCAGCCTCCGCTCCGAACTGGGCCAGCTGCGACAGGACAACGAGCTGCTGCAGAACAAGTGAGGAGGGAGAACTTTACCCACAAAAGTTGGAGTTTGTGTCGTAGTTCCATCTGATTGTCTACGTCTTAACAATCTGATGTGTAATTTTTCAGTTTGCGCCACAAGTTGCAATATCTTCTATGGGGATTTTATGTTGTTGGACAAACAGAAAGTAATGCAGAGTTGTGAAGTGACTGGAAAATGAATGGAGTGGTGGGGGGGGTTCAGACACAAACACAGCTGCAATTCAAAACAGAAAGCTAGAGGTGACCATTTATCATATTCAGAGTCTCCCTCTTTTCATTATAAGCCTGGTAGGCCACCAGGCTTTACTTGTGCCCTCACCAGGCTTAACATTGTCAATTCATCTTAATTTTTTTAAATTATTGCCTTTAAAAAAAAAAAAAGAAAGTTTATGGTTAGTTTTTGGGTATTAATCTTCCAGTCTTCCAAAAATGCATAACTATAAAGTATTTTCAAATTTCCTGTCAACTTTAAACATTTTTTTTCTCAAAAACATGGCAGCCAGCGGGATGACTGCCCTAGCACAGCGAGCACCAGGCTTAGCACGTTTTCTGGAGGAAACCCTGATGTCATTTATTGTGATAAATGTCTTTATAAGAATTTAGATTTATTGTTGTCTCAATAAATTTCAATTAATGATGTTTAAAATCTCCCAAAATGGACACAAATCACGCTCATGTTTCTGGTGTGCTAATGTTACAAATGGTAACATGCAAGAGCATTTTGTGTGTTTGTGTGTCATGCAGTCACAGCCATACTGTTGCCTAAAAATGAGTTATAAATAGTTCTTATTGTCACTTTTGTCATTATCACAACAGTACAACAAAATATTGTGGTAAAACTCGAAGTCCATATAGACCAACGGTCCAGAAAATGTAAAAAAATAAATAAATAAGATAAAGGAACAAAACTGACCTTTTTGGCCTCCACACAGTGTTTGGACTCATCATCCTAAAAAGACCATCCCCATCTCAAAACCGCTGCACTTCACAACTACGCACTGCTTTGTGACAGTCCATCACTTATAATTTTAACATTTGATTGAGGTTTGAAATCTAAAAAAAAAAAATCAATAAAGTAAAGTAATTTTATTTATATAGCAACAAGGTAGTTCAAAGTGCTTTACATGAATTTGAAGGAAATGCAAACAAAACAACAAACCAAACAAAAGACAAAAAGGTAAAAGTATAGAACTGCATATTGGTTCTCCATGTTTAATAGGAATAAGTATTCTGTAATTTATAAACTAGTTGGGGTTTCTCTGGATTCTTGATCTGGTAAAATTTGGTTGGTTCTCCATGCTTGGTGAGATTAGTGAGGTATAAAACTAAATGTCTGTTCTCCACGTTTGATTCTATGAAGTAGGTGGTGCTTTCTAAGTTTGTTCTAGATTTGCAATCCAACAGCAGTTTCTCCAGGTCTTGCTCCGTTATTAAAAGTTACTGCTTAACGTTGATGTAAGGAAATGAGCAGTTTCTCTAGATAAACTAATAGGGGCTTCTCTGGATTCTAAGTTTAATAAATATATAGAATTACTATGACTTTATTCTTGTAATTCTATTTTGAGAATAATGTCTTCACATCTTGAATAGTCGTATTTCGAGAATAGTCATAACGTTTTGAGAATCTGGTGATATAATATGTTGACTGTATTTTTGCAATACTATGAGCTTTTTGGCCTCCATGTAGTCCAAACATTGCCCTCATGATGATGACTACTATACAAAATATTGTAATACTACAACCTTATTCTTGTAATTCTACAACTTCATCTGTGCAATTTTATTATTATTATTAATATTATTATTTTTTGTTGCATGGCCCCAAGTCTCCATAATTGTAATTTGACAAAATGTGAAAAATTTCAGGAAGTCTGAAGCACTACAAGGCACTGCGAGTTAGAAACGATGCACAGGCTGACGATACCTCCCTGCCCTCTAGGCTCCACAGTGCCGTCCAGGCCAAGCAGAAGGACAAGCAGACCATATCCCAGCTGGAGAAGAGGCTGAAGGCTGAGCAGGAGGCCCGGGCTGCGGCGGAGAAACAGCTGGCCGAGGAGAGAAAGAGGAAGAAGATGGAGGAGGCCACCGCGGCCAGAGCGGTAGCGTTAGCCGCCGCTACCAGGTGCCTCTTTTTGTTTCCTTTGGTCACAAAACAGCCGTTTCAGACCTTTAAAATAACATTGTCCTCATCTGTCCGCCAGGGTGGAGTCGACCGATTCTCTCCGAGGACGAATCAGAGAGCTGGAGACGGAATGCAAGAAGCTCAGCATGGACGTGAAGCTCAAGGAGGAGCAGATTAGGGATCTGGAGGGGAAGTGTCAGGTGAGACTGTTTATTGTAAAAATACGTCTATATCCAGCATCAGACGCTTTTGTTTTGTAAATCGGAACAGTAAAATGTGCACAGTGAACGTCACCTTCATTCCCCATTTCCTGTCGCACTCCAGGAGCTGCGCAAGTACAAGGAGAACGAGAAGGACACGGAGGTGCTGATGTCTGCGCTGTCCGCCATGCAGGAGAAGACCCAGCATCTGGAGAACAGCCTCAGCGCCGAGACCCGCATCAAACTGGACCTGTTCTCCGCTCTGGGAGATGCCAAGAGGCAGCTGGAGATAGCACAAGGTATCCCGACAAATAAATGAAGAAAATGTGTACTTTTAGTCACAAACAAATGAGCACGACTGAACAAGTTTATAAGATTAAATAACATAAATTCCAACTAGGGCTGAAACAATTAATCACGATTAGTCGATTAATTTAAATAATCATCAGCTAATTTAGCAATCGATTAATCGTTAGCTGGAGGCCACTTGCTGAAAGAACAGCATAGGAGCAGTAATTCAGATAAAACGTAAGGATACCCAGTGGCGCACTCTGCTGGACTGCAGCCAAACTACAACACAGAAAGAAGATCTAAGCGGATGATATTAGTCAATCGATTGGAACTCATTTTAATCTCACAAACCTTTAATCCCTTTTATGATGACTTTGTTTTGCATATAAAAACAGCTTTGAACAACTTTATCCGTTTCCTGCTACTCAGGCCAGATCCACCAGAGGGAGCAGGAGATCATGGAGCTGAAGCAGAAAATTGCAGAGGTCATGGCAGTGATGCCCAGCCTGTCCTACTCGTCAGACGGCAGCAACCTGAGCCCAGTCACCCCGCACTACTCCTCCAAGTTCATGGACAATAGTCCCTCCTCCCTGGACCCCAATGCTTCGGTCTACCAGCCAATGAAAAAGTGACTCTTCTTTTTCTTTTTTCTTTTTCGTCTGACAGAACGTTTCCCTTTTTTCCTCGTTTTACCGTCTCTACTGGTTTGGGTTCTTTTAAAGTTTACCAGCCTTTACCAGCGTCCCTGCCCCCCCGAAACCCTCTTGACAAGATTTTGCACTTAGCACACGCAGACACACAAAGTCCCTCCATTTTCTTCTAAAGAGTTTTCTCTACTTTGTTCAAAGGAGGGTTCGGTTTTATTACGAGAACTCTTATTTCGAAGGGGTTGCGTACAATTTGTCGGCCAAATGTCTACAGGTGAGCCATCACACATCGCTTCATGTCAGTTCCCCTTTCCAGCGTGACCACTTTTTTTCACAGTCGGGTGTCTAATTGATCAAAATCAAACTCCTTTTGGGTTTTCAAACGATGGCTTTAAAGAGACGGAAGGCATGGTTTTTAGTTCGGTTCGTCTGAGGCTCTCCTGTAAAGTAAAGTAAAGTAAATGCCCCGCAAGAAGTACATGAATGTAAAACAGTTCATGTTTGGATATATCTGCGTTTAACTTGAATCCGTGATTGTTTCGTGATGTTTCGGGTCAGTTCGACAAAGTGCGTATATCTGAAACCGTGCTATTGAATTCTGTCGCTCTCGAGATACGGTATTGTCTCCTTTATACTGGAATATCGGCTTCTCCAGGATAATCAGCAAGTGGAAGAATTAGACATAGGAAGCGTCGCCCCTTCGGAAGACAACTGCTCGATTAGGCCTAGGCACTGCCAAAAACGTTGACGTTAAGGTTCCCTCGCCTCGCCACGAACATCGTTCCCTCTTACTTCTGGACCAAATTAGGACACATTAGGCCATGTCGCTCACCAGATTCAATGATGTCGAGGTAACTGCTCGGTTACCATAATTTGCAGACGTATCAGTGCCTTGCGGAAACCACTTGCTTAGCAATCCTGGGATATTAGCATCTCACTTTGAAGTCACACTTCTCTTTCTGACTCCGACCTGTCTAGATTTTATTTGAGTGCTTACAAAAGAGCATTTTCAAGAAGTCAGTATTCAAAGGAAGAAGAAAAAATAAAACGTGTGATCATTGCAGCTAGATGACAGCAGTTTAGCAGACTTAAAGGGAAAAAAAAAAAACATTGGACGTGGGCTTAATATGCCAAACGCCAACCCAAACTGATTGTCTCTTATCATGCCCTCAAGCCGGCATCTTGTTTACAACAATGTACATTGAACTTACTGGGGAATGTTTTTCTTTTTCCTTTTGCTTATTTAATTTCCGTTCTTAAGTGCCAAGTGTTGATGTTCGGTTCCCATCCGTACTTTGATTGATGTAGCTAGCATAATGTTGGCAGCAGTGTGCTGTTCTTTTTTATGTCATTAGAACATATTTGGATGGTGTTGTGTTTACATGGTACTAGGCTGATCACAGTGAAGCAGCAGATGGTCAGTTGGACACATTGTGTTAATTCACATTTTATTTATTTATTTTTTTAGATTTTTTTTTTTTTTCAATGACAGGCAATTGTTTTGATATTTCCCATCATACACTGTTTTATTTCCAGTATATTTTAATGATTTTGTTTTTTTAGACCAGAAAGAATTCTGTGAATATTTTTGTGTAAAAGGGAAAAAGGTTACCCCTGAACCATTTTGACCATCCTGTGTTGTCACGTCGCCTATGTTTAAAGGAAAAAAAAGAAAAATAGTATCATTTGTGGATCGCTCTTGCATTGTAACTTAATTTCTCGAGTTGCTTTTACAAGTTTGTGTAGAAGGGAGTGAAAAGGTATTAAAAAAAAAAGTGCTTTGTTTTATCTTTTTATTGTTCTGCCATGTTTTATTTTATTCACTCAAAGTAATGGTGGCTGTGTCACGGTTCACTTTGAGCCTCACCATTAAAGAAAGTCTTGCTGGTGGCGTTGCAAGATGCGGAGTCTTGTTTGCGCTTTTGTGTTGAACTTCTAATTCTGACCACTAGATGGTGACACTGAGGGTTACATCGAGTGTTGACACTGAGTTTTACTCGACAGCTAACTGTCGGGTCAACTAACCCGACAGTTAGGAAAGAATTAGAAAATGTGACTTAAATATGATCATTATAGTTTTTTAGTATCATATTTTTCTTATATCAACATCTAATCGGCTCTAGACCGCTTTTATAAGAAGAGAGGGGGAAAAATAGTCATAATGGATTGCAACAAACATCCAACTTTAAGATTAATTTAATTAGTTGCTCATTTGATGTATTGTTTGAAATGACATGTCTTTAAACTTTTAGGAATTTAGTTAAGTAGTATATGATAAGTAATGGTTTATTTAATGAGCAGCAGCATTTTTATGCCTCCATTAAAACATGTGTGCTTCTTGAGTTCTCAATAGTTACTGGCAAAGACAAGCATGTAGCCTGCAAAAACAAAACAAAACAAAAAAAGATTAATTGTCTTAAATGTTTTGGGATATGGGAAAAATTTGGTGTTTCATAATCCAAACTTATTCAGGAATCTGGAGACAAACTGGTGATAATCTTGTTTGCCAGTCTGAGCACTATTCAAACGTTAGATGAAACGACAACATGGCCCAGTATGTAATAGAAAATTTTCGCCTTTGAAATACAAACTGTCCAGATCTTAACCTCACTCAGGATCTCTGATTTCTCGAGCTAAATTGCAGAAGTAATGAAGAGGAAGCAGCAATGTAAATATTGACTTGTATAAAAGTGATGCATTTGCTAAGAAAAAAAGTGAACTCGTTAAATGTTTTTAACTTCTTTCCATAACTAAAATAGGTCAGTACTTTATATATATATATATATATATATATATATATATATATATATATATATATATATATATATATATATATATATATATATATATATATATAACCCTTAGAATAGCGGCAGAAATTTTAGTTTTGAGTTTCTTAGTAACTAAGCTTTAAATATCTTTTAATTTATTATTCCCATCCCAAAACCACATTCCTAGTTTTCGCGTATGTTTGGGGAAAAAAGAAAACAAAATCGGATAAACTTCAGTTATCAAACCGCAACGCGGCCTTCGGGTGTTGTTCGGAAATAAGTATTTCGCTGCCTTTAGTTGGGACAGCGTATTAACCTGTGTATCGGCGTGTTCTACGCACCCATCTTATCTTTCGAGTTTTAAAATACATTAATATGTCATTTTATGCTTCTCTGCAGCTACTCGAACCATGAAATATGAAAAACGACGACAGTCATTTGAAACTATATCATTTTAAATCAGAATTTTTAATTTTTTGAAGCGTCCCGAGAGGAAGATAAGCGTTGTCTCCGATTGCAATCGAAAGCACCACTAGTCAGTTTGTCCCTCTCCCCACGCCCCTCATCTCCAGTCAGGGCAACAGCATTTCCCCTGGAATCCTCGCGGCAAAAACTTCACCGACTCTCTGCTCTTCAGAGCACCGACATGGATGCACTCAGGTCGGCTGGGAGAGCCATTATCCGGAGCCCGAGCAAGGCGAAGCAGTCGTGGACCTCCGGCAGACACCGAAGTAAGACAGACTGTCGTAAAGTAGTAGAAACGGAGACGGAATGCTAAAATAGTTCAGTATTTACCATGGCAACTTCAACGTTTACTTACTGGCGCACTTTATTTACTCTCTGAGGTCAAAAACAGTCAGTTTAGTATTTATTCTTGTAACTTAACGTCTGTCAATGAAAAAGTAACACCTATTTTTTTTAAGTAACGTCATTTAAGTAGACTATTGTGAGGTTCAAGATAAATATGGCATTTCTATTTTAAGCAACTTCGCTGCGAAAGTATTTTTTGTTTTAGTTTTTTTGTTTTTGTGATAAACCAATCAGAAGTGGAAGGGAAAGGATACACGGTTTGAATCAAATAAATAATCGAATAAATCTCCCGTTTTTTCTGTGGTAGCCATAAATTGCCTGACTAGCTAATAGAGACCACCTGTGTGTGATTTAATCCTAGTATAAACCGGATGTTTTATAAAGGCTCCATGAGGAACCCAGCAAAGACGTTTTGCCTCGTTTTAAGAGCAAAATAGAACTTCTTTTTTTCCTCCAACATGCAAAATAACATTTCACATCACCACGGCGACAAATGGCAGTGACTGCATCGTGTTTTGGAAATACTTTTTTTTGAGCACAGACGGAGAAACCTTCCATCACTTTCCCTTCATTTCACAGTTTTGTGTTCACCTGTCATAAAATGGGAATTAAAAAAACCTTTTAGTTCATATTTGGCATGCAAAACACATTAGTTTAGAATCTTTTTTTCTTTTCTTTTTTTCAGTGATGGGATTTTAGGATTTTCACACCAAAAGTTTCTCAAGGCTTTTGTGATGTGGCCAGGATACAATGACTCTTTTATTTCCTCACAGCTGCGGGTGGCATTTGGGGAATTGTTGATATTCTTATTCCTTAGAACGACCTTATTCTTTGCCTCAGTACCAGCAGGAGGTCAGAGGTCAGGGTCGCAGCTACATTTACAGTGCCGAAAAACTGTATTCATCACCCCCTTGTATGTTTTACGCGTTTTATTCCAAATCAATTATGACAAACAAAATGTGGCTTTTTTGACAAAAACAACAAATGTTAGGGTGAAAACTGATTTCTACAAAATGATAAGTATCATATTGTCATTATTAGTTTGCAACCTATCCACGAAGGTGCATCTACTAATGCTAATAGGCTAAGCCTGACTTAAAAGGGGTGGATATTTATGTAATCACTTATTTTATGTTTTATTTTGATTTAATTCTCATGACAGTTGTCAGTTTGAAATTAAAAGTTTTTTTTGTCAAAGTCAAATTTTGTTGTTGTTGATTGCTTTGTAAAAACAATGGCTCAATTTCAGGCTGAGCTGGTTTAAAAACCAGGAAAGCAAATCTCTATGAACGATAATAATTAGAGCAGATGGTATAACAATGTAGTATTAGGTCAAGTGACAGTGTCTTAAATGTCTTTTTTTTTTTGTTCAAAGTAAACACAAATATGTACTTCAACCTTGCCCAGCAACACATCAGCTGTTAAATGGAGCGCTCCATTAGGTTATAATTTAACTCTGACCATTTGAAAAGGAGTCAGATTTCTTTGAATGAGCTCGTTTGTTTGCCTGTTTAGCTGTAAATGAACTTCTTACCCCTTCAGGCACTGATTACCCTCGGAATTAGCAGGTTCATGGAAATGCAGGCGCTGACCTACTTGTAGGAAAAATGGAGTATTGTAGTGTAGACTAACAGGTGTTCCCCTGACTGCGAGGCAGGCATTCCTCACTGCCGCTGATCCATATCATCCAGCCAAACTTCCAGGTCTTACTGTGACTGGTCTGGATTGGCCTTCCAGTTTTCCAGAGAAAGATTTCAGCGGCAGCTTGTCCTGCACCTTCTGCTTTGTGGAGACACCTGCCAAACTGAACAAGTTATCCTGACTCACATTTGGCTGTGGTCCTCACTCCATTCAGCAATGATCTGGAATGTTGACTTGAATGTCTATAGAAAGCAGACGGAATGCAAAGTCACACGTGCCACATACGTTGTAGAGGATGTTAGATAAGTTCTCCAAATAACTTGGAGGCTTTCTTCCAGTAATCGGATTCACAAACGTCATAGCTGGGTTTCTGCACTCTGAGTGTAACAGAGACCTGGTAGCATTGTCTTTTTCTTGTTGTTTTCAATGCATTTGTCAGATCTTTCCAAAGTCCCTTTCAGATCATCCATTCACATGATCTACATGGGTCATTACAGTTGAAGAATAATATCTCTCTAATCCACCTAGCTCGTAACCACTACGAACTGTAAAGGGTTAACATTTTAATGTGAAACGAGTGTGTAGTAGTGATATAAAGCAAATATTTGATTTGATTTATTTAGTCAAAAACCAGTGAAGACAGAATTAGAGGCCTCAACAATCTCCTGGATCAATGCTCAGCTGACAACAGACCACAGTCTGTAAGACTGAAGGACTGTGTGTCTAACCAGGTGGTGGGCAACACAGGAGCACCACAGGGGACTGTACTCGCACCATTACTTTTCACTCTCAACACTTCAGACTTCTGTCTGTAGAAATTTGTCAAATGACTTTGCAGTTATTGGGTGTATCTAAGATGGTTAAGAAGCTGAGTACAGAGAGCTGGTGGACCGCTTTGTAGCATGATGTGGAAACTGTCATCTTGAATTTGCACAAGATAAAGGAGATGATTGCAGATTTCAGGAGAAACGGGATTAGCTTAAACCTTATTTCCATCATAGGAGAAGACGTGAGTGTGATTGAGGAATATAAATACCTTGGCGTTCATCTGGAACGCCAAGGTACTGGACAATAGATGCAACAGTGAAGACATCTACAACAAAGGACAGGGCATGCTGGTACTTCTTTGAGTCAAGCCACCTAAAAAGGCTCAACAACCTGACAAAGACGGTTGGTTCTGTTCTAAGGATAACTGTGGAACTTTTGGAGATGATGGTGCAAATACAGGGTCTTCATAAAAACCTTGGTGAAAATGCAAAGAATTAACACTCTGTAATCGCTGCCACCACAAAAAATAAACACTGGAACCCTTTGGTTTTAAAGGGCTGGAAAGGAAGCAAAACTTTTATTAAGACAATCAGTCTGATTAGAAACACGTGATCACCCTGAGACGCAAGAGGGCTGGGTTACATTCAACCGCTATTACTCTTGCCAACTCGTTTAGGTTTTTGTCAGAAATCTCACGTAGTTGTCCAGAAGATGTCAAATATCAGATTTAGAGTGTTTTGTGAAAGTGGCTACAGTTAAGAGAGAAGTGAGATGGCAGCAGGCGACTGGCTTTCCACCAAACCCCTTCAATGCCTTCCCAAAGACAAAGACCAGGAGAGGTCCGAAGTTGTAGTACCCCCATTGGTGGTCTCCTCGGTGATGCAGTGTTTAGCATAGACACACACAGGAGCCGGAAAGAGTGTGCCCCGTCGATCGGAACTTATTGGATCAGCAACATTGTTGTCATAGTGTTGAACAGAGACCCTCCGTCCAGCTGAACACTGGATGTTGTTCCGAATACCTTTCTGTTCACTCCAAATTCCACTTGTGAACATCTGATCAAAGCGTTGGACACAAACAGCTTGGATGGAATTCCTCTTACATTTAGATGTAAAGTGATAACTTTGAAAAAATTACTGTGTACCTCACTTTTGTTTCAGCAACAAGTCAGGATTCTAATGTTGGTGTCCCTCATCTGCCATTGAGCTTACATTGGAGTGTTTCCTCATGCGGTAAAATATTATCGGCTCTTCTTGTTTCAGGCTTTCGCTTTTTATTATAAAGGGTACACACTGTGGAAAGGTTTTAAACCACTGCTGAGTATTTTTTTTACTCTGGAGTACCTGGAGCATATTCCAGGTATTCTTCATCTGTCCTCTACGGTTCTGGAGGTCTTTTAGTGTTATTCTGTGGACCTTTGCCTGCTTTTCTAACATTTTCTGTACCCAATCATGAGAACTAAAAAAGAAAAAGTGTCTGGCCTGAAAAGATAGGTGAACCATTCATGTCTTAAAGGAACAGACAAAATCAGCAGAAATGGATTACTCATCCATTAACTGATTTGGAAATAGCTTGTTGGTGTTTAAAATATTTTTTTCATTGGTATGAAGACGCAACACTGGTTTGTCCCCTGAGTTTTGGAGCCTCTTTATGCCTGAATGATTGAAACATTAGGGCAAAGAGGCAAATAAAAAAAAAAAAATCATCCGATTTCCGAGATACCAAGAAACCTGATCAAGAGTAGTTTGAAAGGCTAAAGATGTTTTAAGAGAGTTGGATCATTTACCTGCTATCCCAAAAAGTAATCTGTCTCACTCAGATGCTCTTCGACCATCAAACTAAAGAAGAAGTTTGTCTTTAAATTAGTCTATCTAAAATTGTTTATACATGTTTAAGGTTCTAGTATCAAATATTTAGGTTCTTTCCCTAAAAAATAGAACGATCACAATTTAACACACTATCTTCTTTCACGAGGTAGCAGAGCCAATCAAAAAGTTCTCTTTGGTTGTCATATTAAATAAAAATAATTTAAAAAAAGAGTTCAGGTTGTGGAAACGTGATGTAACAGATTCTCTGAAACGTCACAAGACATACTGGAAGGTGAAATATTAAGAAAGACTAAATTTGAGATCAGAAAAGCTGTTAAATCTAGTGGAACATCATGGATTTTGGCTTGAGCAACATATTTCAAAAGAATAAACATTACCATTTCAACACAGTACATGAGGCGATATTGACGTTTCATACAGTGGAGATTACTTGTCTTTTATTAACGGTAAGGGTTCAGCACTTGAACACAGCTGTCTTCCCTCACGCGTGGTTCTCGCAGCTGACCTTTGAACCCAGAGTCGTCCACATTCTCAGGCTGAGCGGTGCCTGGTACCTGCGCTGTTGGTGTGCTGTAGAGGTTTTCCGAAAAACTGTAAAACTGTAAACCAAACAGTGGCTCCTGTGAGGGAGAGAAAATAACATCTGTAATTACTAGCGAGGCATTACTTCTCCCTCAGAAGACAGAAAAATAAGAAATAAGGTTAAAAAAAATGTATTAAGCTCCGTCTAAAAGCATGTTGACGCTGTGACTCGGGGCATTGATCAGCCGGCTTGTCACTTTAAGCTGGGGTTTAGTGGAACATATCTGGTTGCTGACTCTTGCTATAAATCTTGAGTTAAAACATGTGACTGCACGAATGTGTGGTATGCCCTGCATCCCGCAGGAGATTTAAAAAAAAAAAGCCTCTGGGAGGATGAATTTTGAGGTAAGGATCTCATCTTCACTAACACCTCCCACCCTTTCCCCCACTTCGCCGACTGCGAGGAAATCTCTGTAAACAGACACACGGGGTCGGGGCCGCCAGGCACCGCGCGCAACCTGATAAGAACCCACATGAAGGCACACGCTGTCCTTTCAGCTCATCATCCAGTTTTAATTTCATAACTACCTAACACACCATTTCTTTTTTTTCTTTTTTTTTTTTTTTTACCCCCACCGGTCATGTTGGAGCGTTGTGTGCCGCTTTGGTTGTACCAAGATGTACCAAGTTCGACTCCTGTCCTCGGTTACTTTGCCCCATTTGTGTCGTATTGCTCTCAAATAAAAGCCAATAGTGCCAAATAAATTGTAAAAAAAAAGCAAAACGTCATGCTCTCAGGGAAAAAAAAAAAAAGACAATTTCCTCTTATCACAGCATGTCAAAGTCCAGGTTACCTCTGTAGATGTAAGTTGTCGGGGGGGTTTGTTTTTCTTTTGAAGATGAAATATTTACTTTGTATCCACAGAACCTTTGACCCACGTACTCTGTTTTCGACTTGATGTTTGCATTTCCTCCAACATGCAGCTCCTTAAAGAAAAACAGTATTTTTATACAGTAACACAAAATGAGATCGTTGCCCTTTGGTTCGACAATTTAAGATTAAAAAAATAACAATAATTCAACACAGCAACCCTTTTTCATTGTAGAGCTTCCAGAGAACTGGACAGACACCCGGGAGACCATTTTAGAGGGGATGACCTTTAACCTCCGCCACCTAGGCATGACACTTGTGGATCAACCCAAGGGAGAGGAACTGTCGGCGGCTGCAGTGAAGAGGATCGTTGCTACGGTCGGTGTAAAAGACCTCCAGCTTTTCTTTTTAGGGGATTTCAAATCTCTTCTTACTCATTGTCGCTTATGTGTTTGTCTCGAAGAAATCTTTGGTGTTATGATATTCATACTCTGCAACACGATATCTATGATTGATAATTGTACTTTACTGAAGTGTTATGTTAGAAGTCCAAAGCAGTGGGTAATTGTCAAGTCAAAGGAAAATCATTTTCAATTTTCTTCTTGCGTCTAAAAGTCTGAAAAGTGCGGTGTGCATTTCCATTCTGCATCCCTTTATCTGATCAACATGTTTCTGGCCTGGTCACATCAAATACAATGCATACACACAGTCAGACCTAAGGGCAGTTTAGTGAGTCCACTTAACCTGATATTAGATTACAATATATATTTTCTTTAAAAAAAACTCCCCAAAAAAACAACAATTTGGAACAATAAATTCCTTAAAGTCATTGTGGATATAGATGAGAGAAGGTCCAGCATGTATCAGTGAATCGGTTGGCCTCAGGTGGATAGATGCTTAATGTTTGTTTCCAAAATACTGAAGATGGCTAAGCCTTTCTTATCTTCATTTTCCTCTGGACAATCAAAGTTGACTACAAATAGATGCAAGATGGTCATGCGATGTTGCAGAAACACCATTTGCTTGTTGATTTGCAGCAGAAATAAGATTTCAGTGCGCCAACGTTTCTGCAGTTCTGCTATTAGTTCAAGTAATTTCATTTGCAGTAGTAATAATAACCCAATTATTGAGACTTTATGTAACAGAAGAAATGAGAGTCTCAATAAAATACATTGAAGTGGTTGCAGTGTGATAAAGTAAATAAATCCCTAAATAAATCCCAGTTTACCCAGTGAAGATTGGATCCCACTACTGTACGTACAATTCTAAATGCCATTAAAATCTAAAATTTCTGTTTGTGCTGCACAAGACAAAAGCCAGTGGGAAGAAGCCCCAGAAGGTTGGCCTGAAGGTTTCCCCTCAAGGGATCGTGGTGCTGGACAGGTCTACCAATAAACTCCTGGAAAGCGTCTCTATATACAGGTGTGATAACGAAGCAGCGATGGAGCGCAGGTTCATGACAAAGTCTGTTAGACCTAAACCATCCATTCCCCTTGGCCTGCAGGATATCCTACTGTACGGTGGACAAGCTGCATGACAAAGTGTTTGCTTACATCGCTCAGAACACCCTTAACGGGACGCTGGAGTGCCACGCTTACCTCTGCCCCAAGAGAAAAGTGGTAGGTTCTGTTTTTCTGTTTTCATTTTACTTTAAGATTCCTGTAATAAATTCTAAAGTGAACTTTGCAAAAACAAAACGACAACAAAACAAACAAAAAATGCCACCTCTTCTTTGCCAAAAGATGTTGTAGGCCAAAAAAACAAAACAAAACAAAGAAAAACAAAAACAAAATCACTTTTAGCAAAAATAACTTAGGCTAAAGATTAGGGTAATGGCAAACAGACCTTCCAATATCACACACCTGGAGCTCATCAATAATTGTCAAAATACCAGTGGAAACAAGCATTCTGGGCTTAGCTATGACTCTGTTCTCAGATGAAACTTTTCCTTTGACTTGTTATTTGGAAAGAAAACTGACCATGTATCGGATGCAGTGTGTCTGGAAAGCATCAACACCACTTCACTTTTTCCACATTTTGTTATGTCACAGTCTTATTCCAAATTGCATTGAATTTTCTCATCGAGTGTTTTGTAAATTTCTTGAAAATATAAAACTAAGACATCATAATTATATAGATGAACTTTATGTTGATCAATATACACCATGAGCTTTGGTGTTGATACACAAACCTCAGCATGAATTCAAGCTAACACTTGTTTTCCCTCATTTTTGGTTCAATTTGTACTTCTGGTTCTTTCCCCCTCTTCAGTTAAGTCAATCAAGGTTCTCCAATCTGTTAATTTCACTGAATAAAATATGTGCTGTCATATTCTGTTAGTATTTCCTGTCACAGGGCGTCATTAGCTCTGCTCCTCTCTCGTGTTTTTTCCAGGCGCAGGCAGTAGCCCTGACAGTCGCCCAGGCCTTCACAGTAGCCTTTGAGCTCTGGCAGGTGGCGAAGGAAGGTGGGGCCAACTTTCTTCTCTCTTTTCCCCTAAATGCTCCATGATGTTGATGACGGCTGTAGGTCTGGACGGTTTTTATGTGAGGCGTTTTGTTTTTTGTAGAGAAAGGTGCTAGAGTTAAGTCTGGTTCTGCGGGAGAGGGCAGCAGCAGTTCCCACTCAGAAAGGTCCAACAGTCTGGGGAGTCTGAAAGGAACAGGTGAGAAAGAGTACTGGGACATATTCTCAGTGAAGTCAAATCTTCTGTCACTCTCTTATTTTAAATGTTAGAGCATCTGGAAATAAATTTTACACTATCACAGTATAGGCACATTGATTAAGGTACTTAGAAGAATCCAATGTTCCGGTTTTTATGGAAACAAATATTTGTTTTGTTATTTTGTTCTAATAATGGCATTTTTTAATCAAGTGCTACGCTATTCATAAGCTCTGTCTGCAGTGATGAAGAATCTTTAAAATCAACATGTATGGAGTGGATTTAATTTCTAAATAATTCAGCTAAAAGTGATTTGACCACATGGGCACACTCTTAGGCAACGTTCACACAACGGGCAAATGCAACCCAAATCCGTTTTGTCTTTTTTGGTTGCCCAAATGCGATCCAACTTTTTTGTGGCAGTCTATTCAGGCTTATTAAATCAGTTGCTACGCAATTACATAGTTTTCAAATTATCTGCAGTCTGAACAGTCATGTCGATTTGAGCATCAACAAATGCCGAGTTAGCGTAGTCTAAGGCTGCACAAACAAAACAGCTACTCCAGCCATTTTGTATTAAAAAAGTATCCTAGTCTGTCCTGATAGATTAGTTGTAAATTTTACACCACACAGACAAAATACAAAACAGTAGTGAGGTATATTAAACAACAGATGTTAGAACGTTTGAATTCATGACAACAGTCTCTTATGTTTCCTTCATTCAGATGCAGCCACAGAAATCCTTTTGGACTTGGAGGATGGTGTGAAGGTGTTGGCGGAGAGTAGTGGGAATACAGGCGGCGATCAGCTGGATAACCACAGGCCCTCGGAGACCAACAACAGTCCTGCCTTGGTACGACCTTCTCCGACTTGTTTCTGTTTCACAGACTGAACAGGTTATCAAATATTTGCTATTTTTAAGCTTAAGAAAATGTGAGATTTCTCAGGGAAGTTGTTGCTCATAATCCTGTGATAGAAACTATAACAAACTGGACGTAATCTTTCGTTGCCGATCAATGATATCCTTTTTATTCTTTCTTCCAGGAAATGGAAGACAGTTTGGATGAAGCCTTTTCCAGGTGGTATATAAGCTATGAGCATTTTTTATTCACCCATAATTAAACCATGTTGATTCCTGTTGCAAATTCAGCCCGTCAAATCAGGGTTTTTGTTCATCCTGCTTGGCATCACGGTGCCACCCACTGGTGATTTGTAGGTGCTGCAGCCTCCAAATCTGTGATTTCTCTACAAATTGGGAACAAAACTGGTAATTTTGCTCAATCTGCTGTGTGTTTGTGTCTCCAGCTGTGCTCTGGATAGCTATGGTTCATTTCCAGGTAAAGTTAAGCATCGCAGTAAACCATGAGTAGTCTTAATCACTAACCTAACCGGAATCTGTTTCATTTAATCACCACCAAAGCCAATAAAACTGTTTATAGGTCAACAATGTGTGCCCGTAGTTTGAAGTAGCTTCTGTAATCTTTTATTGCATCTCTGATGGGTAAATTGCCACATACTTCAAACAAGACAGATGATTTTATGTGTTTATCACGTCACATTACGTCCAAAATATTTGACGTAATTTATGAGGATTTTGTTTTGATATATCAACACAAATTACCTCATAAATGTGGAATGAAAAAAATTATTCATTTTTCAAATAAAAATCTTACAAGTGTGGTGTGCTTTCACTGTGATACACCTAAATAACTCACCTAGTAGTATCACACAAAATCCCCCTGCAGTTTGTGGTTTTAACATGTAACTGCATATCGTACAGTCATTGTGTGAACCGACACGAGAAGCAGGAACTTTATTGTTAAACACTTCCTGTCTTTGAGTGGCTGTTCTAAAAGTGGAGCAGTGAGAAATAATTTTATACCAGGGTTCAGACAACCTGAATGTCTCTTGTATAATCTTTTGTAACATTGTTATTCTACACAGTAAATGGATGTCTGCAGCCAATCCAGGTCTCCCAAATCAGAATAAATAAAGTGGAAACTCAAAGGAGGCCTCATGTTCTCATCAATTTGAGCGTTTCCACCTCCCATTCATGACAAATCACCAAATGTTCCTGAAAAAATATGACTCACCACCCCGGCTTATTCATCAAATGGCCTCATGCAACAGAAATAACCAATTTACATCATTTTAACCAATTTTGTCTTTGAAAGCTTTAGACCTTGTCTTGAAAATAGCTGTTACACATTATTTGAGATAACTTCATGGAACCAAATTAAACCAGCATAAATCCAGGTAAATCAGGTTAGCTTAACCAGATTTATTTCAAGTCCAGTTACTGAATGCCTAACAAGCATCGAAGTCATGTGTGGGGCTGTGGTGGCGCAGAGGCAAAGCACGACCAACGTATTGAGGCCTTAGTCCTCGTGGCGGTGGTCGCAGGTTTGAATCCCAGCCTGGAAACTTTTGCCACGTCTTCCCCCTCTCTCTCATTACCCTGTCGAACTACTTTCAAGTAAAGGCCACTAGAGCCAACAAAACCTTTAATAATCAAAAGAAGCATGTGATCAACCAGAGTTCCTATAATTTTGGGGACTCTGGAAAAGTAAAATGTTTGTTTCTTCAGGAATATATTCATCTGGAAAAAAGAAGGATGTAGAAAACAAGTTGGATTTCTAGAGATTATTTGTTTCAAAATATAAAACATGTTAATTTTTAAATAGAAGTTTTTTTTATTAAGCTAATCTAGATATTCTGACATTATCTTCACTATAAAGTCTTGCTTATGGTGGTAGAGTGTGTGCAGTTAGTATCTAACTTGTAGATAACAGTCTTAGCATCTTCTTGTTGTTCTTAGTTGTTTTCCTTAAGCTGAATGTTTGTTTGTGAGTGCCCTCTAGTGGCGAATAACTGAGATGGATTCATAGAAAAACAAGTAAGGCAAACTGTAACTGACAACAATCATTACTGCTAGTGGTGGGCAGCGATAACTAAAAGTTAGTTGTCCTGACCCTAAAGCGCTAATCATAAGCTAACAATAAAGCGCTACATCAGCATAGTAATTTGTAGAAGCTAATGCTAAAGTGCTAATTTTAACCTTGTTGACACCCACCATGTGTCAGTGATGACTTACCGTATATTTCCCTCTATACAGCCAAATTATATCAAAATTTTTTCGACTGAAAGTTTACAAAACAATAAGGTGTATTAGCACTTTATAATTTATAAGGAAAAATATATTCAGGCAACGCTAGGTGTTCAAAATGTGTTGAAAGTTAGCAATAATGGAAAAGCACTAAACAAAAAGTTAGTGCCGCTATTGGCACATTAGCAGCCCACTGAAAGTGTGCTCACTGCTAATGACTGTAAATAAAACCCTTCCATCCATCCTTCTAGTTCCAGTTAGCTAATTCAAAGTCACGATGCTAAGAGAGTTTTCTTTTAGTTGCTCATAACTTCTCCATAGAAACCCATTCAAGAGGTCTGAACTTGCACTTCATCAAATAGAAAATGTAGCACAAGACTCTTGAACTCTTGAACAACTCTGGTTGTTCAAGAGTTGTTCAAGACTCTTAATTAACAAGTTACATGTAATGTAAGTTACATTACATGGAACTTGTCCATTACATGTGAAACTTGTAATGGGCAAGTTTCACATGTCCATTACATCAAGTAATGTCTTGTTACTTGATGTAATTACTTGATTCAATCGAGTAATGGGACAGCTTATGACAAGAATGGACCCAGTGACTTTTAAACCATAAACCTTTTAGAGTTTATGGCTTATAAAGTATGGGAGGGTGTTGCAATTAAAAAATAATTATTTTATTTTTTAAAATAAGAATAAATTAGAACCTTTGACTAGGTTTGTTCATCTAAATGAAATATGATTTCAGAAAGAGTTTTTCTGGCATCTTTATGTGACTCAGAGTGAAAACACTTTAGTCCTAGTGATGCCCCAGTGGAACCAGCTGGCTTCAATTATTTTTTCCCCCTCAAAACTAAAACCCAAAACATAAAAATATGCTGGATGTTCTTTGATATTGACAGCAGTTTTGAATAGAACAGAAAATACTTATCCAGCACTTATCTATATTTAACATGCTGTTGATTGACTCTACGGACATTTGTCCAACTCTAAAATCTGGCCAATTGACTGGTGTAGCTCTATGTAGTATTTTAGCCCAACTTTAGACACTTATCAAGTTTAAAGACGTTTTCACTCATTTTCGTCTCTCTTCTGTTTCTTCCTACATTGACTCAGACTGGCAGCGTCGCGTACTAACCCCCAGGTCTTGGACATTGGGCTGATGCCCCAAGACTGGCTCACCGAACCTGACTGGGACAGCACCGACAGAAACACTCACCACTGTTTCAGCGCACACAAGGACGATCCCTTTGGTTTCTGATATCTCAGCACAGAGGAGAAGGAGTGGCAGAAACTTTCCTTCCTTTATCGTAATGCAAGATTTACCAAGAGGCGACAGCGAGAGCACAAGGGAACAAGCGTAATCCTCGCTTATGCACTTTTCCCACGCGCAGTTCTTCCTTCCTCGTGCTCAGTCTGCTGCATCTGTGCACCAAAGCAATATTAACACTACGTCTGTTCTGCTGTAGTTGTTTACAGCAGAACGACTACATGTAAACATGCAGCATGTAAACATGTTTACGACCTGTAGTGGAGTCTTTGTGCATAATCGTGTGACGCAGCATTTATCCACTAATCAGTATTCCTGGCCGCAGAAGTAACATGTATGTGCTTTGGTTGCATTGTGTATTTACGGAGTTTTTATTAAATGCATAAAGTAGGAAAGTTTAACCTGAAAATCAAACCTTAACGCCAGCAAGGTAATCACTGTTTTTCAGTTGTTATTCACTTCCTTCATGGATTTATTGTGTAGTTTTGGCCTTCCTTTGCCAACACGTATTCTTCTGTGTATAATCTGAAATTTTATTCTATTTATTTATGTCCTTTGCATATTGTAGTATGCCTATATTTCTCATGCAATGAAAATTCATGTTGAATGACCGTCTTAATGAACGTTATTTTTTTTAATCAACCAGCTTTGTACAGAAATAAAATGTATTAATTAAATGCACAAGGCTTTTGACTGTTAACATAAATTTTTAAGTTATTTGTATTTACCCAAGAAACTTGTTTCTAATTAGACGTGACATTGGGGTCTCTACAAAGGTGAGAATGAACAGAGGGGGGTCATTCTTAGAATTAGAAAAACATTTTGTTTTATTTACATTTTAAGAAACAATTCCAAGTTGAAAATATAGTCACCTGGCGGTCTTTAACGGCATTAAGGTAATCAAATGTAAATAATATCAGCTGAACTCTTTCGCAGCTGCGCTGCCCTTTTATGATGATAATGACAACATATTGTATCAGGGCAGGAATGAAACTTAAAACTAACTTAATCAACCAGCTTTGTACAGGAATACATTTGTAAAAATGATCTGCATCTAATCACAATTAAACAAATTGTGAGCACAAAGCAATTAAGCCACAAGTTTTTAATTCACCACATTTTAATCACAGTTAAAATTTGGTAATATATCCAACATATTAAGCCACTGAGCTCAATTAGCTCAATTAGAAACTTCACACGATTTACTCTTTAGGACGCCTTTCAACATTTGACTCCAATGCTAAACGTTTTCAGCATTAGCAGCTGGTAATGTGTCTGTCATGAATGTGAAAGAACTGAAGCTGGTCGCTTAATAAACTGACGCTCCACAGCTGCAGACTGCATGAATCACCCAACATGCTGAAAGGTAAAGGTGTGTGCACATAATCACTCGCAGCCCAGATTGATACAGTAAAACTGTTTTCAGCACTTCTGATTTTAGGAAGTTTTTTGCTGGACCACTAGACGGCGCCAAACACTTATAGTCTGGAAGACATTCTGTGTGTATCACTCAGCGTCTGTTGTAAGCATCCACCACCTTGATTTTGAACTGGAACAGTACTGATACTGATTCATGACACAATATGTCAAAAAAAGGGGTTAAAGGATCAGACAACATCAGTCATTTAAATATTAGGCTCTCACTGAAAAGGTTTAGCTTTGATCTGAATCAATTTGTTGCAGGTGGCCTAAAGCTATGTGGCATTTACATTGAAATTGTTGGTCAAAACCTCACAGGGAAGTGAGTGGATGTGATTCCTGACACTTGGATAAGAGTCTTTTGACTTGACCTGATGAAATAATTTCCAACGACCTCTCAACCGTTTGACTCAAAAACAGGAGAGACAGAGGATGATTGTAACCCTTTGTGCTTCAGCTTATCTACCTCCTTCAGTTTTGGAGACAGATGTTCTCAAACTGTTATACAAAATGGCTGCATGTGTTTACTATGAATGATATGAAGCGAAAGAGCAGAAAATATTGTTTCAAACTATTATCATCAAACTTTAAAATGTCAGAACTCAGTTTATTAATGAATAACCACAACTTACAGAGCATTGGTCTTATTGACTAAAACTACGCAAATCTGGATAAGGATGGCGATGACGTCGAGGAGGATGAGGATTTTGAGGCGGTGGAGTTGGCATATGATCACTTTCTTGAAGTTTCCAGTGAGGTCTCTGAGTCTGATGCCATTAACTCTGAGGAAGAAGAGGATGATAATAAGGATGGCCTTCCACAACATCTTCGCTTAGTCCATGCCATTGGGTAAGTGTAGAACTGAACCTGGCTCCCTCGACATCTGGCCCTCTCGTCTCTGGAAAGAAGACAATGGAGGTAGGTGCCAAGGAGGAATTCTCTGCCAAGAGAATTTGTCCTTAGAGGGTTGATCAGGGGGAAAGGCTTTTCCCTCATCCTCTGAAATGAACAGGCACTGCAGAAGAACGTAAGCCTTCAACTTCTGCCATTGACTCACCTTGGAAGGGAAGTGGAGAGAGCTAAATGTACTTTCATGCTGAAAAGATTAAGATGGGAGACGGCAGTGCTTAGAAACTGATTACCCACATGGAAACAGTCACTGCACATTGGGGATCATTTCTACTTTATTGATGTTTTTTGTTTTATTTTAACAATGTAAAGACCTCTTGTACACCCAGCAGAGGGCAGTCCTGGGCGACATAATGAATGGAACTCTGGAGAAAAGAAAAGTGTTCATTCAGTTTTTGTCACATCTTCAGTCAATTGCACTTGTCACCTCCAGACTAACTTATGTGTGTTGAGGCCATCCTCTTCCTAGTCGGACCGCCTCCTGTCAGAATGATCTGTGCAGCACTACAAGCACAACTTTATTGGCTCTCAGAGATCATTCTGTGACGTGCTGAGGATGTGGTGTGTTGTGGTAGCTGGATCTACAAACCAACGGAAAGCATACACCAGACACCAGCACCTGGCTTCACTGGGTTCCACGCAGCACACATGCACCCACACGTTCCCTGCCACGTTCTGTATTCGCCCTGTGTGTGCCAGCAGCTCTCTGGAGGGTTGAAAGTCACGCGGTCCCATAACAGGCTTTGGCTCACTGAACCAGGGGCTTTTTTACAATTCGTCCCGACAAGCTTACTTAACCACCTGCATTATTTAACAGTCTTTCCTCAAAGGGAGCTCCGACTCTCTGTAAGTTTGATGAAAGTCTGCACAGGCAGAAACAGCCAGGAAATATCTCTTTCTCCACTGAGAAAGGTACAGATACCATACCTGGTGAGGGCTAAAAAAATAAATAAATAAAAAAACCCTAATGTGACGAGGCAGGAAGCTCAAATACTGGCAAATTAATACAATCAACTAAATATTTTATGTGTTTTACATTTTGTGAAATGTACAAGAGCTTGTGAGTTGCAGTGGTGGGCACACTTCCACTAATGCGTTCATAGCAGAGCAAATTTTTCGTTTTGCACCGTTGCTAACTCTGAAGCCGTTTAACAAACTTCGCTTCCCCTTAATTAGTTTTTCTGGGTAAATCTTGAAGCGCTAATTTACTTAGCCGCTTCGTACACTCTCAGTTGAATATCAGTTTTGATTAAATGCTCCTCAAGTAGTTGGACGTTTATATTCATGCTCTTATTTTGAAGTGGGTGAAGAGTGTTTACACAGCAGTCCCGTTTCCTCTCCTCACGTTCTCTCTATTTTAGCTGAAATAACTTTATTTAAATCAGGAAACGTACAGAAACAAGATAAAATGCGCATATTAAAAAAAAAACATATGAGTGTAAGTACGATATATATAAGAGTGTTATAGGATATGTAAATTATAATGTCAAAATTTAATTGGTGCTCCAAGGTTTTAGTCTTTCAAGAGGATATATTATTTAAATTGAAGCTAGCACTTTAGCTTCCATTAAATAGCATGGTATAGTGCTTTTGGATTCATGGAAATAATGTTCAGGATTAGTGTTTTAAAGTTAGCACACTTATTTATTTTTTTTTTTTAGCTAGCAGTGTCCACCATTGGTGGATAGATACAAGGTTATAATTATCGTAAAGTGTAAGGACAATAAAGTTCTCAAGGTTTTTTCAGTCCCCCTTTTTCCTCACACACGAAAGAAAAAACAGTGCAAACAATTACC
The DNA here is from genome assembly GCF_019740435.1 of Gambusia affinis. Taxonomy (NCBI): domain Eukaryota; kingdom Metazoa; phylum Chordata; class Actinopteri; order Cyprinodontiformes; family Poeciliidae; genus Gambusia; species Gambusia affinis. Next base: position 21,331,229 of record NC_057881.1, read on the forward strand.
TTCAGAAATCACCTAAAAAGGAAAGAGTCCACATTGTGTCATTCACCGAGAAGCACAGTAGATTAGTCAGAGAAAACTGTTTAATGTAAAAATCTCATGGAATATAGTTTCAACTCATCATTTCAACAATTCAAAAAATGAACCAGAGATGCTTTTGCTGCTTTCCCACGAGTGAACCAGGGGACACATTACACTGCAGCAGGAGAAAAAGGTCCAGCTGTATTAATACTTTTTAAAGGTACTGCACAGCCTTCGTAAAGACAATGAGGTTTTTTGCATTTTTATGCAATTAGGCTCCCTGCTATGTAGGACTTTTTTGCACAAAGAACTGAAAGTGCATTTTCTTCCGGAGTAAACAGAGCACGAAAGAACATAAACCCAATAACGTCCAGACAAGCATGTCTCTTCTCCTCAAACGCGGGAAAGGAGCGGATGTATGATATTCTGTAAGATGAAAGGAATAGCAAGACTGGAATCCCATTACCAGTTTGATGTCACTTTTATGTCTGCTTGTTAAATTCAAGCCTCCAGGCAGCAGCAGCAAAGTTTATCACTCCAAAAATGTGGAGAACAGCAGCAGCCATCTGAGCTGCGTGTATCTCACGGTCCTGTGTGCACCAGTTTTACACTCAGCTTTTCTTTCTTCTTCTTCTTTTTTGTTGTTGTTTTTGTCAGCCAGATGCCGTGTTATTAAACCAATGCTGATCCGTAGAGCAACGTCAGGATGCTCTACGTGCTAAATTAAGTTTTGAGACAAAAGATCTCTGAAAGGCCTGCTTCTGTTATGCTATCATCTGAAGTAGGCTGAAAATGGAGAGGAAACCCAACCCTAGCTATGAAATCTACTGTGGATTTCAGAGGGGCTTGCCGTTGGCTTGTTTTATGTTATAAACAGTTAAAAAAAGATTTGCTCAGACGGGAGAGACTCCTGCTTTTAAAGTTGAAAGCGACACAAATAAACTTGATGGAAAAGATTCATCTGTAATCAATGCCCATTTAGTTCACATTGTCTAATAAATCTTGCGTATGCTGCAAAGTGGCCAACCAGCAGTGATTATTCATCGTGACAGCTGCACGTGTGCTCTGCTCATCCTTTTGTCTGGCTAGAGTGCGCATCCTCATGTTATCGCCATTATTTTTGACACCCGCATCACATCAGACCGGCACTGTAACGAAGGTGTTGGCATCATTAGGCTCCATCAGCCCTCTTCTGACACCGGCACAGTCATCGTCCGCTGTTACTTGAACTGCATTCGTCAGAAATCCAACAGCAGCCTTTCCTCTGACGCCATTAGCTTCGCGTGCGTGTCTGAACACCTGCTGTCGTCGGCTCTCTGGGGCTCCCGGTCTAATTTATGTGCTTGGTTCCACAGGATGCCCTGGAATGGCTGGAAGTGGAGGTCTGTCTGCGTGTAATTATGTGTGTGTGTGTGTGTGTGTGTGTGTGCGTGTGCGTGTGTGTGTGTGTGTGTGTGTGTGTGTGTGTGTGTGTGTGTGTGTGGTGTGTGTTTATCTGGGAGCTGGTGTGTGTTGTTGGGGATTGTTATATTGATGCACGGTGCCTGCAGATGCAGCCTCATAAACCAGCCTCGAGTTTCCAGGCCTGGTCAACATTCATCGCGGTATAACCTTGTCACAGCTCATATGCTGGAGGCCAACTTTGCCCACCCTCAGCCTTCATTAGCATTCAGACGGACAACAGCTGTTACTGCCAAACTCTTGAGGCGATCTGATATATCGGGTCACTGCTGGAGCGTCTTAGAGGTTCCGCCCCTCCTTTCAAATTGATGCACATGATACAGCTTGGCAATAAACACATTCATTTCATCCACTGAAACGCATCAAGTTTGGCCTGAAACCAGAAAATGCTAAATAAATGGTTTCCTTCCATCCATCCATCTATTATCTACACCTACGTTTTTCTTAACCCAACAGTCATGTTTTTGGATTTTGGGATGAAAAGGGAGTAGAACCTGCAGAGAACCCACGAATGCACAGGGAGAATATGCTAACTATATATATTTATATATATAGTTAAATACTCCAAACAAATAGGTTTATAGTTGATGCATTGAACTGGGCACTAACCAATTGCTCCGACCCTGCACCTGTCTGTTGGCCTGTTATTTCAAAATTATGACGCTTGCTCATGCACCTCCACATTGTTGTAACGTTTGACATTTTTTAACACAAAGACATGTTGGACCGCTGGTGGACTGGCCTAGCACTCCTACCATCAGGCTAAGTAAGACTTCTGTAAAGCTAAGACTACTTAATTATGTGTCATAAGTAACCCAGTTTGGTTTATACTGCAAACTCAGTTGTTTTTTTTAGGGGGGTGGAGGGGATCCTGGCCCGATTATCGCAGCCTGTGGGGTTTTTCCTGAAAGCGCGGTGATGTAAGAACGGACGGGTATCCCAGACAGTTGACATGGTCCAGTGGACATCGGAGGCGATATGTTGAAATGTTTGTTACAATATGTAAAGGTCATTTTTATATATGTTTATTATATGTAGTTATGTTTATTCAGTTAAAAATGTTAACTACAAAAAATAACTCGCCTCCAAATCATAGTGCAGCAAATAGAGCGGCTGCTCCCGCCATGTTTTATCAAACGCCTTTTCTTTTTGTTTCGTCTGAGTCCACAAACTATCACTACTGTTTGTTTATTCTAAATTCATTTATGGTATGTTTGGGGTTTTACTGGATTTTCTTCTGGAATCGGGATGTTTGTGAGTGGAATCGGTTCATGTGGTGTGTTGCTCCTGCCGTGTAGCTGGACACTCGAACCTGTTGGACTTTTATCGGCTCTGTGGTCACAGAGGTTTGGAAAATCGGCCGACAATCCTTAAATCCCGCCGATGTGAACCAGAACTAAAACTCACAAGCTCCACTCATCTCCTCTGGACCACTGCTCTAATGCTCTCTGACTCTGGTCGCTATGGTAACGTTTACATATCCCTTCAAAATAAGATAGATGCGCCACAAAAACGAACATTTTACTTTCGTGAAAATTGTATCTCACGATAACGACTAATGAGAGCCCTGAGCTTGTTTCTCTGCAACCAGACGGTCCCATCTGGGAGAGATGAGAGACAATGACACCAGAAATGTTGCTGATGCTCAGGGTACTTGGTCTCTATGTGGAGAAGCAGTTTGAAGCTTCATTGCCTCATTAACGAGCCGGTCACCATATCATGCAGAGGAATGTGGGAATCAGCCATTCTCCTGTCTCTTCTCTGGGCTTTTTCCCCTTCGCAATGAAACTTTCCAAAAACATCTGATCTCTTTCTGACTCATTTTGCTGCTTGTGGGCTCAATGTTGGCGCCAAGACAACCGATAGAATCCGGCTAAAGGATTTTCAAAATAAAAGATCCTCCAGACTCAAATAATACATAAAACGGAAATATTTAATTATTTCTTGTGCGGCCCGGTACCGGTCCGCGGCCAGGAGGTTGGGGACCACTGCACTATAACACCTACAAAAGTTCACTTCAGGTATTCCACAGCACCCTTAATGTGCCATGTAAATAATGCAAAGATATAAATAAACATTAAGAAAAAAATATTCCTCTGTTAGATTTCAGGTTTCATCCTGCAGCTTCTCCCATTTAGCAAAACATAATTATGCATATCTGAAAAAGACTGTCAAAGGCCAAGGTCGGGGCTTCAAAAACAATTATTTGTTTGACTGGGTATCATGTAGCAAAGTAGCATTTGTAAATATTTTAGGTTGTATGTTGCTTTGATGTGCAGTGCCTAAGGTTTTGGGAGAAATATAAAATCTTTTACAGTACTTTTTGGCAAATGAAAGTCACAGAAGACCTTCTAAGTTAATGTCAAGTGCAAAAATGCTTATTTTCTAGTAAACAAAAGGACCAACATCAATGCATTGAAAATATTTTATTTCTTTTGTGTCGATACATAATTAGACATTTATATTTCCATATAAATAGTATATGTGTATATACATACATATATATATATATATGTATGTATGTATTCATATGTATATGTTGGGGTGTGAACGATAGCAGAGTCATGCTAGCCCTCATGAACAGGTTTTATCCCATGAACATCAAAATGTCAACACAGACGTTGTGATTGTACATAAAACACAGACTCTGTTATTCTGCTATAAATCCATGCTTCTTGGTTATTTGCTTAAACTGAAAGTACAAATATATGCTGTAAGTAAAAGGCCTCAGTCTTTGCTAAACTATGTAGGGCCTTGATGGGATTATCCAAAGTTCTTGACATTTGCTTATTCTGTCATCTACAGTGTTGGCATACCTGGGGAGGGGGGGGGGGGTTAGCCATCTTGTAGGCCTCAGTTGGTAAACAAAACAATGTAAACTTAAGTTTGACTTATAGGAACTGGGGTTACTAAGTTTTTGGGGGGTATTATTAGGACTAAAAGGCTCTCGCAAACAGGACGTGCATCACTTTGAGAACGCCCAGTTACCGGAAAGGTACAATTTTATAACTCCTTACGTGTACTCGTTGTCGCACAGCAAATTGCAGGAAATGGTGTTCACATTCTGTTTTGTATGCGACGCCAATCTGATTAGGTTGAGGGTTGGCACAAGCAGCCGTAAGGACAAGCATCAGCCAGACTGTCCCTTTGTGCTACACTAAGAGGTGTGTGAAAGCTAGAAATGAGGCTAGGTACCCAACCAGCCCGTCATACTTGCTAGTATCCATTTGGATTGTGGGAAATGTAGGCAATCTGTACGCTCACCTATGAAATCTCAACCGTCCGCAGACGGGGTGAACGTAGTCCGTGCGGCTCAAAGAGAGCTCAGAGTACGCCAGAGTATGCGGGAGCCTTCGCTGTATTACAGGAACATGAGATTAGTTAAATCACATTGGAGCCGTACTGAGGGTTTCATACATCCATACAAACATCTCACTTAGGAAAGATGTAACAGAGAGTACGTCTCCTGGAGCAGCGCGTTAATGGACGTAAAGCAGAGCAATGAATTACAATTAGTCCAATACAATTAGACGAGCAGACAGACTTACTTTATCATGCTAATTTCCCTTTCCTGGAATGGTTTCCGTAAATGATTCCCTCATAGGACGGCACCTTAATATCACACCAGACATGTTAGCACTCAAACTTCACACAGTGACTGGGTGCAACGATTTCCTTTGACACTCTGCGCCTGTGACAATTCGCATTCGAGAATACTCTTTTGAGTTTTGCGTCTCTCTCTCTCTCTGTCTCCGTCTCTCTCCTTTGGTCTCCTCCAGGGCTGAGCTCCATATTTGCACATTTGACTGCATGCTCACCTTGAGCAGCTGTTCAGCCACCTTCTGGAGCTCAAGACAGACAGTGACTGAGCAGTCTAAGCCAGACCTGCCTTCTGCCACCTCTTCAAATGGGTCCCTTTGGACTGCAGCCGGGAATGGAGTTGGTGGATGAACGCAGTGTTTAAGAGCATGTGTGTGTGTGTGTGTGTGTGTGTGTGTGTTTGTGTGCTTGGACTAGACCGGTACAGGGAATGTACCGCTTCAGACTCAATAGCATTACAGTCACCAGGCACGTTTGTGCTTTTATCACCCTCTACGTCAGATTGATTGCGGCACTCGGAAAGGTCACTCGACGTGGGTGTTAAGAACGAGTCTCCTGAGCTAGATCAAGAAACAAAATGAAAAAGTTATCGTCGGGACGCGAATGAAGTTCTTTAGCCGCCTGCACACACTTGACATCCAAGGTCAGGATTTTCTATGGAGCTATCCAGGCTGGTTTTAGTCAGCTCAGCTTAAAATCTATATTTTTGTAGATAATATGTTTGGCCCAAATTTTGCCTAAACAAAGGTACAGAGAGTCAGACTTGGTTGGGCAATTGGATGATCTCAACTATCTCTCAACCAGAATTATTTTAACATCAACAGAGGTATATATGTAAAAAGCTTTCTTAGCTCTCACTTTTTTACTACAATGTCCTATTGTTTAGACAGAATTAGCCTTAGGGGCCCAACAAGTCAAGTTCCTTCCTTTAATAGCTAAAATTGAATTCATCTTGACCAATTCTTTATGTACAATGTATTATGATCATTTTTCAAATTATTAATGAGTATAAACAAAAGAGATGGCCACTTGGGGTATGCTCAAAGACAGAGGTACCTTTTATGATAACCTGTATCAAGTCACACATGTATCTAAATGTAAAAACATGTCTGTTCGTTTTTAATATGCATCTGAATGTATAAAACGTGTTAGTTATTCCTTACAGCTGGGTATGGGATCAGGGAATCAGAGAATGGATCTAAACTCTTTACGTTCTGCCAATAAGAGCGATCGAATATCCAGGCAGAAACACACAAGGACCTAAAACAACCTACCACTATAAAGTTTGATGTTGTGTCATCAGTCCCTACCAGATAGATCAATACAACTCCCTCGTTTATATGACATTCATTAGCACATTTAAGCTTGTGATCAATACTCTAAACTGCCTAAGAAGCGCTCGTGGCGGCTGGGTTCTCAAGAGCCGGGGTTATGTGGACCAAAACGGCGATTCAACGAACCTGGAAGCTGCTTGTTTAAATGGCTTGAGGATTTAAACGCTTTGATTTAGAAAGTAGATAATACCTGGCAAAACGATTTACACTTTAGTCATACTACTACAACCACAAACGTCAATGTATTTTCTTGGGATTTTATAGGATTTCGATCATCACAATCAACACAAGGTAAAGTGCAAGGTAACTGTTCAACTCTCTTCACCCTGATGTCTCTGAATAAAATCCAGCATGTTCATTCAGTTGAGGGAAATAAAACAGCAAAAAAAAGCATGTTGAAAGCAGGGCAGTGAACAAAAAAAGAGAGAAAAAGACAGAAAGAGGACGCAGGGTGGGCGGTTTAAAAATATCTCCAGATTTGCTGAGTGGAGTCTTTCCTCCGGCTTTCATCTGCTTCACCTGTACAGACGGAGCAACAATAATGGCATTAAATCTTCACAGCTTCTTACAGGGCTGCCTCTGACTCTGACCCCAGACCTGCGGGGGCTTTGCCTTGGATAAAGCTCGACATCCATCGCCCCCTTTGACTCATTTATCTGTTGTTGCTTAAACCTGCCGCGGCGGCAGCAGCGCCCCACTTCTGTCATCTACTCAAGAAGCGCACCTTCAACCATCACAAGTCTGAACACTTAACGTCGTGCAACAGCGAAAAGGTGGATATTTTTTGCAACACTATAAGCATTTTATGTGGATCTGGTGGCAAAAATGAGTGCTGTCGATTGACTGAAAAATAGCGCTGTGTGATTAATCACTGCTTCAATTTCTAAGCTCGAAATATAAAAAAAATATTTAAGAAAATGTTTTACTTTTTACAGGTTTTCATATTCAGGAAGGTTTCCAAATAAGCCATTTTGTTTCAAACATAATTTAAAAATGTTTACTGGAAACTGGTTGTACCTCAGTGGAAGGATTATTTGTCATTGCAGTAAGTGTGCTACATGCTAGCTTGGTTTTACTCAAAACATCCATCGTGGTGTTTGTCATTTAAGAAGTTTTGTTGCACTCGTGGCCTTGACACTTGTGTCTGACAGTAATCTGGCAGGAGGGCGGCAGATTAATTAAGTCCAAGAAACCAAAGATGGGAGTTGAACCTGAGATGAGGTCTATAAAGTCTCTGTTCCTAACCAGAGTGGTATTTTCGAAAGCAACATTTGGGGCTGAGCACACCAATCTGACTCTCCTCACTCATCTTTTCACTCATGGTTCTGACTTTGCCTCGTTGACCGCAGTACAAGAACTCGCGACACGCTTATCTTGAACTAAGTAACCCTCCGCAGGACAGCGGCTTTTAGGTCAAAACAGGTGATGCGATAAATCAGCGCATTAAACTTTTTGATTAATCCCATGTGTTAACATTGATGGGGCTAGCAGAATCTCAAATATTTTCGTGAAGGAAAGTCGCTCAACAGGCACGCGCTTATGAGCAGCAAAAAACGGTCAATTTGATTCAACCTTTTCACTGATTTCTACACCCTTCGTTACTCCTCACTTGTCACCAGGTGAGGTGGCCTTTCCAGCCAGTCCAGGACGCAGAGGTGACAGACGAGCGGAGGAGCGAGGGGTAGGCGGAGGGCCGGGGCCGGAACAAGAGAGCGAAGGGCTCATGCGGAGCGGGAGACGGCGGCGGCTAACCTTGGAGAGTGAATGTAATGAGAATCAGGGCGGTGAGAGGAGAGAAACAAGAAAGGATGGTTAGCGATGTGTATGAGAGGGAGGGAGAGCGGCACGAAGGATTAAGAATGAGGGTACAGTCATAAATGAAAGAATGAAGGAGGATGAGGACAGGAGATGGTAGCTGGGAGGGGCTGATGACGGTGGCAGGATGAGGCGGCGGCGCCACAAAATGGCTGCTTTTCTCCCAGCGCAAGATGGCATTAAAATCCAGCCTGAATGTGTGTGAATGAATAAATCTAGGCTGATGATTAGAGGACATCTCAACCAGCAGAGCACTGAGCCATGAACTCATTACCTCTAATAGAGAGAACCTCCGCTGACTTTAGTCTGGAGGTGTTTTCTGACTGTCTTTCAGAGCGAAGTCAGCCGGTGGTTGGGGTTGTGCGGACAGAGCAGCTTAACCGAACAGGAAGCGAAGGAGGAGATAACGAAGCCTTATCTTTAGCTGAGGAAGTCCTTCGCTCATTTCTATGAACGCCTTGATGGAGTTCCAACCAATTAAGTGTGAAGGTCAAACTTTGTCAAGAACTTGCAAGGGTTTCAAATATTTAGTAGGTCTTTTTTTTGATAATATTCTTATTTTCGCTTCAGATTGTTGAACTATTTTTATATTTGTCTCTCTTGCCGCCAAATTTATTAGTGACCATAATAACGATGCAGCTTATTTTATTTTATTGCTTTAATCAATGCAGTTCTCTGACAGTTGGCTTTGGAGTTTTTTACTTCTCTGACCATCACTCTGTCTGGTTGCATTTCCATTTTAAATGTGCACTAAACGTTGTCAAAAGTCTGAATATGGCGAAAAAACACAATTTTGCTGTTGCACTGTTTCCATTAAATAATAAAACACGATTAGTCATTCAAAAAGATGCTGCGCCATCGTCCTCCTACGGCTTCCTGTCGTCTTCTTTGTCTCTTCTGCCAGTAGTTGTTGATCATGTGACTCGTATGACACAAACAAGAAACATTTCCGCTGCAGTCTTGAAAATTACACCAATTTCGATACGGCCGAAAAACCACCTCATCCCAGAAAAAGAACGTGACTTTTTTTTTTTTTTCAAAATTGCAGCGTTTCCATTAAGCAAATTTATTTTCGCAATTCCAATTTGCGCAATTGTATGGTCAACAGAAACACAGGTACTGTCTATGGCGGGAAGATTAGTTGATTAAAAATAATATTGTTGCTCTGACTGCAGCCGTCTGCCTTACTTCAATGGTATGTTTTCTCGCCTTTTCCATTTCGAAGACGACATTAGAGAAACGATTATTTTTTTACGCCCGAGAAACAGAGACTCATGGATTACTAATTCAAACGAATCACTGAGGTCATGTGAAAGTAAAAAAAATTCAGAACAGAACAGAAATACGTGTCTCTTTTCAGGAGAAAATGATTCTGATGTTTAAAACTGCTTTGACTCTTCTGCGAAGGCCGCCTGCGGGGCCAGAATCACGTTTGAGGGGGTCAGACGCTGACTGGGCCTGGCTCACAACCTCAGCTTGAATTCATCCCAATAGGCGTTCCTTTGGGCTGAAGCCAGAGCAACATGAAGGCCGGTCGACTTCATGTTGCTTCACACAAAACTCTCTCATGCCTCTCTTTACGGACGTTGCTTTGTGCGGTGGAGCATGCTTAATTTGGAGCAGCAAGCGAAACGTTTCGCAATGTCTCGGTGTGCCGGTAACTCGCACAGACGGAGCGACGCGAGTCGTGACCGCTCTGGAGTCCACTGGCGGCTGCTATTTCTGAAAACACATGCTTTCACTGGACTTTATTTCAGGGTATTGGCTTAAATGAGGCTAAGAACAAATGCAATCTCTCCCCCTTTAAGATTTGCTTTTGCTTCTAAAAAAATAATATATGAAGATCTTCCATTTTGTCTTCTGAGCCCCAAAAATGTGAAGTTTGTGGTTGTGATGTCATAAAATTTGCATTTTAAAAAACGGAAGCGGTAGGAATGATGTTTTAACACATAGCGAGTGTGTCACCATTAATCAGAACCCTTTCTGGTATGTAAATACTGCAATAAAGCAACTTGTTTAACTATGTAAATGTAAAATAAAAGCAGAAAAATGTGGCTTTTCACCTTTTAGTTGATCAGTGTTGCTGTTTGCTTTTGACGCTGTGACAACAGCGTGCTAAATCCTGTCTGAGCAGATCAAATGTAAGAAAAGGATCAAAACAATTTTTTATTGTTTTTTTACACGTCTTTAACAGGGGTGTCAATACAGCTGCGGGGTGCTACGTTTCACTTTTCCTAAACAAGAAGTCACAAATGTCCACCAACTACGCTGGTCTGATAAAGGCAGCCGGGCAACAAATGTTGATCTGACATGGACTTATTATAGCGCGTTACGCCGGGGGACCATTTTCAGTGGCGCAACGATACACATTTCATGCACTACAGCAGAGAGATTGGAGAATAAATAAGAGTGGCCACATTTGTTGTTGCATGATTTTTGTAACTTCATAACAGTCTGCTAACAATGGAGCTCTGGGACATGGAGAAACACGCAAAGGCCAATATTTGATTAGAAATGTCGACTGGTTTCATTTCTAGTTTATTTATTAATCTGAACAGTGGCATTGTGACTTGCTTCCTGTGTGTATTAAGCATTAGAAACAACCATTTGCGACAGACTTTCAGGGCCAACCACTTATTTTGACCCTCCTGGAACAGATGAGTAAAATACCACAAAAATCTCCCTTTCATTGCTACGTTACGCTGAAACATGTAGGGAAACCCCACCTTTAATTTCTCTACATTAGTGAAATTCATTAGGAGAAAAAAAATCTCATGTCAAAAATGTACATTTTTAGCACTACATTTTTGCTGTCACATTCACAATTATCTATACAATAAATGCATCCATTGCATAATTGGGATCTGTATTTAATGTATTTAAGTCAATCAAAGTTTAAAGGAAAAGCCACTATGCCATAAGTACGGTGAAGGACCTGTAATGCTGTGGGACCTCCCCTTCCCCCCCTCCAACGCCCTGGGAACCTTGGTGGGAAGACATATTTAAAGCGGAAGACATACTTTTTTTTTTTTTTTTAAGTAAAAGGATTTTTAGTATTTCACATTCCCCAATTTGATGTAGAAACGTTTCACCAGAATTCAAGATTTTTCTGTGTGAGATTATGCTACTGCCAATAAGTGGCCTTAAAATATTGTATATTTACCATATTGTACCATATAGGTACAATATGGTATATTGTACCATCAAGGAAGTTTTAATCTAGTTGTCTGTCAGTTTAATTTTCATCAAAAATATGTTTTTTTTCTCACGCTTGTTAAAACTCTCACTATGTTGTGACAGTACGGTGTGAGGCAGATAATCTGTAAAAATCAACCTCCCTCGCCTTAGACTTTCTATCATTTGAATAAATACACAGCTCTGTCAAAAACAACCAATCAGAGCTAGGAGGAGGGTCTTAGCGCTGTCAACCGCCCTCCCCCTTTCTTTCTGCTACGCTACAGCTGGTTCACCACAATGAAGGCTGACATGAGTGCCAAGACTAGTTAGCATGGCCCCTAATGGCGATGACGGTGGATAAAGGGTTTTCCTGTAGAGGTAAGTTGTTTCTTCACGTTTGGTAGAACGTACACGAGATAGATTGACAGCGCTAAGACCCTCCTCCTGGCTTTGATTAGTTGTTTTTAAGTGAGACCGGAAACTTTTATTTGGGACAGCTATATTAGATTGATCTTTTCACAGATTATTTGCCTCATGTTGTATGTATAAGGACATGTATGAGGACATAGTGACAGTTTGAACAAATATGTAATTTTTTTAAATATAAAGAAACATACCCCAGTTTTAAGGATGACGTTCCTGAATGTCCGATTTTTGTCCTGTTTCATGTTGTGTTCTCCTACTGAGAGTGTGCCAGGAGCTCGGAGAGCCTCGCATTCATTGACAGATCTGGGTCCAGCGCAGGACTGAGTGTGTCCTCTTACGGCCTTCACTTCCTGGCATCCCCCTTGGTCTTCGGCCAAACCGCACGGGGAAACGCAGCCAAATTCTACGTCGCATTAGAGGATACACATCCCCTGCACGTCCTGCTGCGGACCACAAACAGCATATGGTGCTGAATATGCAGCGACGAACAACGATACCCAAACTCACTGCGGCGTCTTTCTAAACGTTGGCACGCCGCGCGGGGCCCGGTAGTTTTTCACCCCGAAGTGACAATAAGTCAGAAACGGGTGACGCACTCCTTGTCAAACCTTGAACTCTCCGTGAATCATAGCCATACTCAGTCATCACCTCGTCGGCAAAATATAGGTGGAGGGTAATAAGCCTGTCAGATGTGATCTGCTGGGCTGATGGGAGAGTTTGAAGTTCCGTTTAGTGAGGCGAAGGAACGGATGCATCATTTGAACTGACGGTAACGAGAGAGAGAAAAGCTGGAGACGACACGCGTCATGCATTACTCTCTACCCAATGAGAAAACTCAGACTGCAATCAGCGTTGGGACAGTAGAGGAGTTCAAGAAACAATCACAGTAAGAGGAGCACCAAACGGCAATGTGCTTATTAGAGCCACACCAACACAGAGAGACAAGGAGAGAGATGAGCAGGAACAAAGACAGAAAGGAACCAAAACAGATGGACCGACAGAAAACATGAACTCTAGTCATAGTTGTGCGCTGGCTGATACCTGGACCAGCCGATCTCCAGTTCCAGCCACCTTGGAGCTGGCGTCCACATGTTGAGTTTGACATTCACATTCGACAATCAACACTCCCAGGGTAGAGAGGTCAGGGGGGATTCCATGCCACCGACGAAGAGTAACAAAACCGTATGAATCGGGCAGCTCCGGTCAAGAGTCCGCCGTGTATCGGCAGGAGGGAGGCGACAGTCCGCCGTTTCCGGTTCGGCTGCTTGTAGCCTTTGATCTTGCACGCTTGTAGAGCTCATTCCATTGTGTCAAGAAGATTCCTTTATTGGTTTGATCTGTTCATCAATATTTTTTTGTCTTTTTTCTGAGAATGGCTTTCTGTTGGTCTCAGGGTCTGGAAGAAACACAGTTATAAACTTCAGCACAGTTTAGTTATTCTAAAGAAACAAAAAAAAAAAACGTAAGAAATAGTTAAGCGCCTCAATCAATTGAAAAATGTTAGATTAGTCACATTCTACCGCTGTGATTAATCGCGATTAGTCATGATGCTTAACTTTGCAAGCTTGAAATCTGAAAATTTAAAACATTTTACATATCACATTTTAAATTAATTGCATTCATTAACACTTTGGCAGCCCTACAGTCGTCCTAAATGTCACAAAGGATATCTGTTGTTTTGTGAGCATTTCTGAACCCGACTGTCCTGATTGTCCTAATTTGTTAAGACTTAGCTACAATTTCTCCCACAGTTCAGATTTGTTTCATTGGAGAAGCTCAACTTTGTTTGCAGGGATCACATCGCCTAACAGCAGCTCAAATACGACATTAGAAAATCTTGTCGTTGGGAATAATATTGGTACATATTGCTATGACAATAGCAGGTTTGATATTGGTCTGACCATATAACGCGATATATTTGGCAGCCCTATTTTAAATGGTTAACCAAAATGAATATTACAGCTAAGGCATGGGTGATATGGCTGAAAAACTTAACACGATAACCATGTCATATCAGTTGATATCAATAATTATTGATTTTTTATTTTTTTTAAATATCCAAGATACTGCCAAACTGGAGACAAACTATGTACCCTTAATTATAACGATATACGTGGATGATAATGTTGAAAAGTCCAAAAGCTTGACATGTAGATTTTATAAAAATTTAGCCTCAACTTTTAAAGGAAAGGGGTTGGAAAATTGTCAGTTTGTCCAAAATTGTGCCTCCCAGTTAGTTTGATCAATTCCTACAGATAAAGATAATATATAAAAACAAAGCCAACTGTTTGTTACAATATGACACAAGAGTTTGTGAAAATTCCTCACCTGTCCTGAGGTCTTAGGTTGGTTATTGCAGAAGGCGACAGAAGGTTGGTCCTAGACGTTGCTGCGCAGTAACCCCCCTTGTGGGTGCTCAGGTGTACTGCACTCTGAGGAGTTCTTGGCTTTGTCCTTGTTGTTGTTGGGCTCGTTGTCTTTGATAATGTCATACTGACGACAAAACAAGGCGATCACCCCTGAGGGACAACAGGATAGAGGTTGTTAAGTAACTGCCGCAATGTCTGGAAATAAAATCTCTCTCTCTTTATGATGACTGTGTGGAGAAATACAGAAAACCAACAACGTTTGCATCATCTTGGAGTGTGTGGTCGTTGAAGGGATAGTTCAAGACTTTTTCTTTGGTTTCTCTTAAGGGGTTATGATGGATCAGTACTAGATGTTTCATATGTGAAGACCGTTGTTGTATAGTCTAAACCCGTGTTTTTCGATTCCAGTCCTCACGCCCCCCCGCCCTGCATGTTTTAGGTGTTTCCCTTCTGCCACACACCTGGATTGAATCTTTGGGTGATTAACAGGCTTCTGCAGCACTTGGTGGCTGCAGAAGACATCATGCAATCATTTGAATCAGCTGTTCTGGTGTAGAGGCACATCTAAAACATGCAGAGCAGGGGGGCGTGAGGACTGGAATTGAGAAGCACTGGTCTAAACCAATATATCAGTCAATGTAAATAGCTACCAACCTAAAACATGGACATTCAAACCTTTTTAAAACAGTCTTACAAGATCCGCTAGGAACATTTGTGAGTCTCGGCTCTAAACTGGCTAAGATACTTAAGAAGAAGATTCAAATCCCACTTCTGACACCACCGTTACGTCGAGAGGTGTGGTGTGGAAAGAAAAAGTCAGCAAACTTGACTGTACAGCTAATAAAGCTGGTTTATTTAGCCTCCAGCAACACAGCAGAGTTCAAAATGGCAGCCATCCCATCAGTCTTCTTGCTAAATCCAGCAGTCCACCCACATACTGATCATCCCTGCCTTCTCAATTTACCAAAGCCAATCAAACCCCAGCTCTTATCACTGCTCCTTCTATAAAAGAGCTGGGTTTGAGGCGGGCCTCCTCCTTAGCAGGGTCCCAAGATGGCAGCTACAGGGACACACCCACAAGGTAAAAAACATTTCACACACATTAAGGTTCATTTACACACTCTAGAGCTCAAAACATTGAAGAAAAACTTTTCACTTCTTAACACGTGCACCACCTTTCGCTGAAGCTTAAATTCAAGTTTCTCCGTATAACACATTTCCGCAACAAGGCAGTTTAATCATCCTAAGAACATCCTAAGGTCACCAATTGTGAAAGAAGCAATAAACGTCACATTTAGTCATCATCAAAATCAACGTTAGTCCTTTAATCCTAGAAATGTTCTTCAGGCGATAGAAGGCTGACTTTGTAACTGTCTTTATGTGACCCTGAATGTTCAGGTCCTTCACCACAGCCAGATTTTGGGTCTTATCGCTAGTTTTTAGCTGTAATGACTGAAGCTTTAAACTGAAAGGCTTGGATTGCAGTTCAGCATATTCGATTCCAGCCAGGTGTTTACATTCATTGTGAGCCTTTCAGGGTTCATTTGAACTGTTCTTTTTGTGGGGTGGGATGAACACACAACAGATAACGTTCAAAAACAAGAACTGCGCGCTGCAGGTTTGAATTTGTGGATGTTCTTCTATTTGAACAAGGTTTAAATTATATGTACTTGCAGAGATATATTTGGTTAAATGTCTCTTAGCAAGATTCAAGAAAACCTCATGCTTTTATCATCATTAACAAGGTCCAAAAGTAATCCTGTCTGGATATTGACCACTGTTCTAATGAAAAAGGGTGAATCTAATTTAAACTGGTTTTTTTTCTGGAACGGACCCAAAAGGCTAATGTTAGCCAGTCTTGTCCAAACCACTTTCTATGTGGATTTGGAATCACTGTCCTGTTAATTCTCTGGCGCAGATAGAGTGACGTGGCAGATACTTGCTCCCGACACTTCAAGAGAGCCGATCCGAACGAACTGAGACGGAGACACAGACAGTAGCAACGTGAGCAGATGGAGTTAGCTCGTGACTGATGAGGACGTGAATCTGGACGCCGAGACACGACGCAGGAGCTGTCGATGTGGGGAGCAGATAGAGAACGAGCTTGCAGGAACGAGAAAGGGAATAATTCATGATGGTGGAGGAGTGCGCGATGGGATGAATCTGAGCCCAAACACAGCTCGGTATTTCTGCTTATGTCAGCCTCGGCAGATCTAATCATTGCGGTACCAAGGGGCAAGATGGGATATCTCCCTGTGATATCCCCCAGCATGCCCCACAGGCCCAATTAAGAGCTGAAAAACACAATTCGCCTCCTTGGCTTTAAGTTAGTTTTCTTTTTCTACCATCGTGTGCTGCTCAGGTTTTTCTCCACTACGTTTTCTTTTACTCTCTTTGAATTTTACTTAGTTTTTCCCTTCTCATCTCAGTCCCTGCCACCAGTAATTGGGCGCATACCAACACCTCCATGGAATGTATAGAGACCATGTATATCTGGTTACACTTAGTGGAGTAAGATCAGAGACTCACCGTATTGCAAAAAAAAAACCTTAGTAAATGGACATCTTGCCACTCAAATGTGAATATTTCCACAACAGGAAGAAGAGTACTTTTCTGTGGACTGAGTTATCACTTTATTATTTGTGGAAAGACAGGCGCTAAGCCTTTACGAGTCTTTTAATTTGAACAAATACAAAATCCTACCAAGTATTTTTGGTCAAGTTTATAGCGCAAATATCTTAGTTCACCTGAAATAAGACAAAACTAACTTAAAGGTAACTTTTCAGCAAAATATAGGAGCTTATTTGAAGTCAATAATTACTTAATGTTGATTTTCTTTTTAAAGGATTAAATCCACAGTCAGACTGTTTTACTTCTAAATAGTACGTTTTCGTCAGTATTAAGTAATTGTTGACTTAAAACAAGCTCCTATATCCATCCTGAAAAGTCACTTGTAAGTTGGTTTTGTCTTATTTCAAGTGTGCCAAGATTTACATGCCTAAAATTAAGATTTTTGTGTTTTCGCAGTGCAATAATAAAAATTCTGTCATATCAGTTTGAAGTCATCTAACTTTTGGCTAGCTTGTTAATTATAACGGATTTGGAGTACTCAACGTCTGTTTAAGGGCCAAATGTGGGGAAAGTGGAAGGAAATCCTTCAAAGTAATATTTAAGGGTCGTTAAAAACTTTTAACAACGGCTGGCTGTGTGTGTATGCAAGTGTGTGTGTGTGTGATTGTTTGTTTTCATGACAGCTGCTCAACAAGAAACATCAAATAAAAACAAATTTAAAAAATCAAGAAAAAAACAAAGCAGTCATATCTTTTTATTTTTGAGGAGGAGCAGTAGGAGCTGGCTCTCACCTTGCTTGTTGGCTTTTTACCTACTTCTCACTTATAAT
This sequence comes from Gambusia affinis, assembly GCF_019740435.1. Taxonomy (NCBI): domain Eukaryota; kingdom Metazoa; phylum Chordata; class Actinopteri; order Cyprinodontiformes; family Poeciliidae; genus Gambusia; species Gambusia affinis. Next base: position 21,348,829 of record NC_057881.1, read on the forward strand.
AGATAAACAAACGCCCAGAACCAACATGTTGGACTTTTCTTCAGATTTAGTACACCAGTGTTGCATCATCAGCTCTCCTGTCCTTTTATTTCCTTCAATTCTGACAAAAAAAGAAAAAACAGAAAAGAGGGGCCGACAGAAGAAATGCATTCTGGGCCGGATCTCTCGAGTACGGGATGCAGGGTTAGGCGGCTGTTTGAAGCGGATTGTGTTTCCCTTAAAGAAGAGGCTTAAACCTCAAGAGCTGGTAGAGAATCTAAAGCGCCGGCTGAAGCTGCAGATGGCTTAATGAGACTTCAGAGAGACGAAATGCAAAATGAAGAAACAGAGAGAGGAAATAGAGGAACATAAGCTGCAAGATGTATTATCTAATCTCATTAGGAAGTGGTGGTTATTAGTTTTTCATATCGTACAATTGTAATAAGGATTAATACATGAAAACATAGGAGCTGAAGATGGCAGTGTCACAGGAGAGATTGTTCTTTACTGCCAAAGCAGAAGTTCCTTATATAACCAAAAAGGAAATCTATATTATATCCATTTGCCCAGCAGAATGTATTTCTATCCTCTAAAACTTTACTCTAGTCTACCTGCCCCGTCATAAGAATCCATACATTTGATACGAAGTGCACTTTTATTAACTTTTCCTTTTTATGTTTGTTGTGAAGAGTAAAGGATCTTCTCTAAGGATGGACTGTAATTATCAGGCTAAGTTAAATAATTACCATGTCTTTAATCTGTTTCTCTGATATTTTTTTAAAAATAACACTTGGCCACCTTTCTCAAAAGTGGCAAAAATAAACAGAATGTTTTGATCATTTACAAATCCAGACATAGTATTTAGCAAATCAGATTAAGAGCTAGACTCATAAAAGAGCTGGGTAAGACACAAAAAGATGTACAAACTTCAGAACTGTTTTAACTTTTGGAACCCAGAAATTTCCTTTGTGTTTTCTGGAAAATTTCTGAGATCAATCTCCAAATTTGTGAGTTAAAAAAAAAAAAAAAAAAAAGGTAGACTTTCTTTGGGTGTGCTGTGGTGGCGCAGGGGTTCAGCACAACCCAGATATGGAGGCCTTAGTTCTCGACGTGACCGTTGCAGGTTTGATTCCCGGCCTGGCGACCTTTTCCGCCTTTCCTCCCCTTCTCTCATCACCCACTTCCCTGTCAATTAGCTATCAAATAAAAGTCACTAGAGCCAATAAAACCTAAAAAAAAAAAAATAAATGTGGGCGTGCTGTGGTGGCGTAGGGGATAGCGCAACCCACGTTTGGAGGCCTTCAGTCCTCTACGCGGCCATCACGGGTTTGATTCCCGGACCTGGCGACATTTGCCGCATGTCTTCCCCCTTTCCTGTCAGCGTACTGTTATATAAGGCAGTGGTCTCCAACCTTTTTAGTACAGCGGACCGGCCCAAGCCTTGCGTGCGTGCGTGCGTTGTGAGGATCGAACCGGGGGGGGAGACTGCGTGCGTTGTGAGGATCGAAAGGGGCGCGTTGTGAGCTGGCACAAGACTCAACCCTCGGCATCCGGTGTACGATTTTCAAAATAAAAGCTCCTCCAGACTCAATACATAGAACAGACATATTTAATTATTTCTTGCGCGGCCCGGTACCAATTGGTCCACGGACCGGTACCGGTCCGCGGCCCGGTGGTTGGGGACCACTGATATAAGGGACACTAGAGCCCACAAAAGACCCCCTGGTGGAGAAAAAAACCCCCAAAAAAACAAATTTAGACTTTCTAAACTCAGAAGGTTCTGTATTTTCTTCTAGAAAATTTCTGAGATCAATCTCCAAATTTTTTTTTTTTTTCTAATAATATTTTAAACTTTTTCTAGAAATCTTCTGAGATCAGTGTCAACATTTTTGACTTTTTTCTAGCCAATTTCCAACTTTTCAAACTCACATATTTCTGTGGGGGGTTTTTTTAAGTAAAAAATTTCCATCAATAATTGCCCTAATGCACCGTCGTAGACAATAGGTTTATAGTGATAGGCCATAACTTTTTAGGTAATAGGTAAGGAGCAAGAGATCCAATCAACTGAACTTTTTGGATCATAAATACGAATCCAAAAAGTTCCAGCGACCTTTAGGAAACTTGAATATTGTCTAAAATAACCCGAAGTCTCCCCACTTTGCCCAAAAAACCTTGCAGGGAGTTATTCCTCACGGAAATATGGCGCCTGAAGCTGAATGTTTGTTCCCAAGTAGCAACTCCATCAGAGAGCTTATTTACTCTACAGGTACTGCCGTCCTGGAAGGTGCCTGATGATAAATGACCAATAACGCAGAAGAACATTACCTGCCCACATGACGAGAACCACAACAATGATGATGAGCTCTCCGGCCCTCAGCTGGGCATCCTGACCAACCTCCTCCATCGTCACCTCATCTGCAGAGAAAACACACACCAACACACACACACACACAGAGTCAACAAAGGGAAGGTGGAAGACACTGTAATTCATCAGCGGTTGGGGCAGAGAATGCAAAAAAATAAAATAAAATAAAAAATGTCCCATCACTCGTAAACTCTGCGGGGAAAGATAAAAGAATCAAAGATGGGTGACGCGAGGAAAGAGAGGCAGGCTGGTGTGAATTCTTCACCCTGCTCTGTGTAATTAAAGCTAAGTGAGAGCAGCCGTCTGCAGGGACAAAAGGAGCCCAGACCCCCACCCAATCAGTCACCGGGCTTTCCCTCGCTGACAGCGCTCTGGCCACTGCAGCATAAAACCAATCACAGCCGTAAAGGTTGGAACACACTCTGAATTACAGCCTCTGTCTCTCCGCTGCCATCAGAGCCATCCTGCCTCTGCGTGCTAGCTGTGAAAAGCAAACACGACACATTTCACCGCCTTTCACTTCCTTCTCCGCCTGGCCGTTTTTGATTTTAATCGCCGTCCAGTGTGTCAGTGGCAACATTGCTGTATGATAGTGGAAGTTAGATGTTGCTTCCAGCGCACATTTGAACCAGCGGAACCGTATCCTGTATCTGGTGCAGGCAGAAAATTGGACAGGCTGGAGAAACTATAGGAGCAAAAATTGGAAGAAGGGGAAAGAAGAAGGTGGGATGAGGAAACCACAGAGTGGCTGAAGGAAGCTGGTCTTAAAGGTCAACTGTAACATTCCTTCATGTAAGAGACAACGCATATGTTATATGAATTAAACAATAGGGTTGTCAAAGTGCTCAGAGCTCGCAATCATTTACTTTTTCAGGAGAACTAAAGGAATTTTTTTATTTTACAAATAAAACAAAGATTTCACCGTATATTTAAAGGTCTGTATTCTGCGCAGAAAAATACAGCCCAGGTTTGGCTTTGGCTGCAGAACGCCCACATAAGTATTTTTCCCTGTTTATTTTTGTTGTTTCACATATAGAATAAAGATTTAACTGATCATGAGCTGTGTTTTATATATCTACATCATTTATTTACAATTGGTATGTTTTCACAAATGGAAGGCAGGTTTAATATTTAATAACTTGTAATCAGTAAAGTAAATTTGTTCACGTTTCAAAAATGTCAATGTGCAAATAGTGAGCTTCAGACAGGAATCTAGCTAGCAGCACCTGCTAGCTAGCTAGCTGCAATTTTACAACAATATTTCCCTCTAGTGCTTACAAATGGTCATTTATTTTATTTTGTCACAACGTAGCTATTTATTTTACCAACTAGGAAGATAAAATACTGCCACAAAAATGATTTAATGGTAGACAGCACTTCTTTTTCTGTGCTAATTAAACTTAAGCTAGCTCCACCTGGAAAGAGCTAGCTCCTACAGACATCCTCTAAATTCCAAATACAGTGGACCGCCGCCTTGTCCTAACTAAAATTATTCCAACTCCAAATTATTCACAGATTTTTTTTGGGACCTCCGCAAACACCGGAGGTCGACAGTGTCATGATATTGCGATAACTTGTCCCATGAGATGCCACTGAAACTGGTTAAAGCAGCACAAATTCTGACAATTGCGGGTAAAACATTTTGGACGTCAAGTATTTCAAAATGCCAGAGAGATGACAAACTGACCTCGCTGATAACGAACTGCACTGAACCTACGCGGTTTCTTCGCACCAAACGACCGTTGCTGTGTAAGCAAGTGAACCCCGCTGCTCTAAAAGCTAAATGTTTGTTTTCGTTCCAGGTCCGGCGCGAGTCGCGGTCGCCTTTAGGGGAGAGACGCTGTTCCATGAAGGCCTTTGTGACACATCATCTTTGTCTGGGTGAGTTTAGGATTTCGCTCCTCATACATCTCTGCTCTGCCTGGCTGTCAAGATCACTGTTACCATAGCGATCCCTCTAAGCTTTAACTGCAGCCCGAGGCCTGACAGAAGGAGTGGAAGGTTTATGCACTTTAATAAGCTGAATGTGAAATAATTACATACTCCTGTCTGTGAGGGCTTGGCATGATGACATTAAATATCGTCGTTTTCTATGTTGCTAATTTGTCAGTTTGGTTTGCTTTCAGTAACAGTCAAACAGGTCAAAACACTGGAAAACAAATCATCTCATGTCCAGAATTGTTTGACCATTTTTAAATATCACTTGCAAAACAAAAGGAGAAGCAGAACCTACAAGAAGAAGACAGACACTAATTAAAGTTTCAATATGGGTCCCACAGTATGGAGGCTTGTAAAATGTGACTGCTGGGAAAGACTACCACGAAACTTCCAACGATTTAGCTCGATGCACCGGGAACACCTGCAGTATTTTCTCCATCCTAGCGATAGACGGCTTAGAAAGATAAGCAAACTGTCTGACAGAAACCCAGCGGCGAGCGGCGCGCCGGTCCGCACCGCGGCTACAAATGCAAAGCGGTGTCAGGCTGATTAATACCCGCTTAGAGGGGGAGGAGAGCAGTAATGGCCGGGAGATTTAATCAGGACAGCTAATGAATGCTTCCACCAACACCGACCGGATTCATCCATCAAAGTCAGAGCTCGGCAACAGTCGAGACAAATTACGCCTCTAAATATATGTCACGTGACCGGATGTTTGGTGGCTTGCGAAAGTATTCACACTCCTTAAAATGTTGCCGTATTCCAGGTGTCTTAAGATTTCATTTGATTCATTCAGGGCATCTGGTGGTTCCAGGGAGTCAAATGTAAGAATTTTAAAGAACTTTTTAATGACACAGGGAGTAAAATTTAAGGCCAAAAAACTATAGAGAAACCATAGAGCCAAACTTAAAAAGTTTTTTTTTTCTCACAGAATGCGTCTGGCCTCATAAGTTGGCAACAGAAGTGAGCCGGTGGTGAAAATGACTAGCGATAAATAGGTACAGAACAGCTGGCTAGCTAGCAAGCAAGGGTTTGTCAGCAGCTGTACGATAGCTTCAACCACCGTTAGTGACAATGAAGATGTCGGACAGAATGGAAAGAAACAATCCGCTGCTCAGGATTGAGTAACTGTTATTTGTGAACTTTATAAATCAAATCTTTGCAGAAAAGTGGACAAAAGAGGCGAATCAACCATGAAAGCATAATTTCATCAGATGTTCCTGTTACACATGACCGTAAAACACAGGAAGCAGAGGTTGCAAATGAGAAAAGAATGCAGAGAGTCATTCCCTCCAAGCTAGCAGGTTGGACTTTAATTTTTTTTATTTTAGTTTAGTTTTCTGCCTTTGGTAAGAAACAGATCCACCAGTGGATGGAAGCAAATTCACTACGTCAAAACTTATTCAGCAAATGTGTTTTCGTCTCCCCTTTAGAGGATTAACTTTTTTCGGAAAAGCAAAGTAACACATAGTCTGATAAAAACAGATGCTTGTTCTATCCTTTACTTCACCCAGAAGGTCTGGACTCTCTGAAATTGAGAAAAGATTGCTTGCTGGAGGCATGGACTGTGTTGAAGTCTTTTTACCTAATTCCAAACATTTGGTCATGACGCTATGAAGCTTACCACTGTAAACAACCATCGTCCACTGCGTGGAGAGAAGAGCCAATTTGAACGAGGCGGCTGTTGATGTTAATTCAATATTTGGAGACGCGGCCAGCACGGACTGAACGGCTTCGTCCACTTCCTCTGCTGCCATTGAAAAAACTACAGGCAGACTATGATTCTAAAACACCGTAGAAAATCTGCATCTACATCGTCGTTCATAACTTCTTCTTCTGTTTGCTGATGTATTCGGTTGGAATCCTACCGGAGAAATCCAGCTCAATGGGAGAAATCCCAGATAGTCACTGAAGGGAGATGAAAATCAAGCAGAATGGCCAGGCTAAAAACCACCTCCAGTGAACATAGAACGTTTGTACAAAATTCGGGAAGCCATTTTGTATTTTGCCTTTTACATCTACCTTTTTTATTGCAGTACTACAAAATGCGCATAAAAAAAACGTGGATGGAAACACAGCTACAGTGGCCACATCACGATTTGGTCTACCTTCCACCAAGACAATGACTACACCCACACCTACAATGGAATAACTTAAACCTGAATCCAACCGAGAATCTGTGGCAAGACTTGTAAATGTTTTTTCAATCCAATCTGACCAAGCTCTGACTATTCTACAAGAAGGAATGAACAGAAATTTCAATCTCCATAGTGGCTTGGTGTGTCATAACCTCAATACAACAGAGAAGGAAACCTACATTACAAAAGATGGATATTGTTTTCTTTTGCTATATAAATACAGTATCAGTTCAGACCAAGGCGAGCTCAGTCAGTACGGGGCCTTCCAGGGAACAGACTGCTGCGTCCTCTTATCGCCTCGCCACTGATGAGCGTTTTAGTATTTTGCAGGGTCCCTCTGAAGCGGCCGCTTTTGGCAGCAGAACTGGGTCGGACCTTATAAAACTGGGAGTGCCACGGGCCGCTCCAGATAAGAGCCAGCAGCCTCTCTGTGTACTCGTGAGGGAGAAGACGGAAGGCGTGAGGAGTTCACGCCTGAGATTTGTGTGGTTTCTTCGTCCGGGAGACGCAGAAACAGAAAATAGAATGACATATATAGTCTGAGTGTGTGTGGGGGGGAACAGAGTAATAATAATACAAAAAATAAATATACTTGTATGCAAGAACATGAGCAGAGTTTTCTGTGTGTGTGTGTGACAGCAGAGGGAGAAACAAGGAGGCCGATTGTATTTGTTTACTCCATCTGCGCTGATACATGATTGCCTCCGTGTCTATATGCTACCGGGCTTACATTCTTTTTTTTTCTCCGCGGGCTCTCGTATGCGCCGAATTTCAATTCCCCCCTCACATTTTGTGTTTGTAGCATATCCTGTTCCAATAGAAGCTACACGACCATGTCCTGAATGGGAAAAGTGTGATGAATACACAAGAAATGTATTTACATTTAGATTAGCATTTGGGGAACTCGGCAACACGGCTCACAGTATGCTAGCAGAGACAGGCGCAGCACCTCGCTGCCAGAGAACTTTATCGCCACATTTTGTCTCGTTACGACCACAAAATTCGGTGCGTTTCTTTGGGGATCTTATGTGACGCATCAACAGAAGTTAAAAGGGATAAGATATAAAAATCTGAAAAGTGTGGCATGTGCCTGTTTTTTAGGGTGCATGTCTTCCGTTTTTTTAGTTACCCCGTAAATCAGCTCAACCTCAGTCAGATTCAATAGGGAGCGTCTACGACGGTCAGTTTTCAAGTCTGGCCGCAGATGCTCAATTGGATTCGCTTCCTGACTTTGACTGGGCCGTTCCTGCACATGAATATTAATGGATCTAAAACATTCAATTGCAATCTTTTTTGGTCGGCTGCATGTTTGGGCTTATTTAATTGCTGGATGTTGAAACTCCATCTTCGTCAGTATCCCAGCAGGTTTTCTTCCCCACAACATGATGCTGCCACCACCGTTGTCGGTTTACTATTTTTTCCCCTACCTTTTCATATTGAGGACAGAAAGTGCCCTTTCTCTATATTTACTAAATATCAGTGTTTCTTCTTGCCACTTTCCAACGAAGGTCAAATTAGTGGAGTACACAACTAATAAGTCTCCTATCAACAGAAGTGACACAAAAGAGAATGGAGCTCAACTTAAAAAAGTTATCAATTTAAATTTGTCAAACTTTATTTATTTACATTTGTTTAACATGACAACTTAACATACTTTATATATTTCTTGGATAAAACTTAATTTGATTACTTGTTACAAATTAACTAATTTTTCTTTAAAGTTGGATCACCTGCTTTCTTTTTTCCAGTGAATATAGAGCATATTTACAAACAGGGTGACTTTATTTAGGGGTATCAGAGTGAAACAAATCGCATTTTTCGTACATTTCACAGTTATGCCTCACATTGTGCCGGCACGTCACACAAAGCCCAAGAGAAACCCAACTCAGGATGTTTTAAAAACTCAGAATCTCACCGGGATTCTTGGACGCCATTTTCTCAGACTCTTTTGGCGTTCTGAAGAGAACGGGCTGACTGGGGGGGCTGCTGCCTCCCATGCTGATGCTCTGGACGTGGACGATGTATTCGGTATCCTCGTCCAGGTCCCACAGCGCGCAGGAGCGGGTGGTGGTGTTCACTTCCTGGATGAACCTCAACATCCGCACATCCTTCTTCTGCGGCGGACAAGAGGGGAAAACAAAAAGCCCCAAAAAACAAGCTTACAATCCATTTTTGTTTACCTTTTTTAAACTAAATTTTAATTGTAACCACTGCAAATTTCTGTAAGTAACTTCAGTTTTCTATGTTGTGGCTTAATTTATGCTAATGTGTCCAGGGGAACAGTTGGGGAAAAAGCTTAAGTAAAGCCTGTCAGGGTTTTTTTTAACAATGCAGTAAAGCTTAAAGACAGAAATTGCTTCCCAGACCTTGTACACTCTCCTAGAAATGGCCATTATTACCCCGCTACAGCTGCTTGCTCAGGTCAATTGGCTCCTGCTGGATTAAAGACCACAGCTCCTCTGGGGCACTTTTATTTACCAGGCAATTATAAAAGGAAATTTCTTAAGCCATTAAAACTTCACGAGGACAAAATGTTCATCTAACACGGATCTCCAAAGCGCTGCGGCGTGGCAGCAGAAACTAGGTTTCTGAAAGCTGCAATTTTCTGCTCCGGTTTGAATAATTAATGAAAGAATGTGTGCACAAAGATGAATCACTTTGGTGCTCAGGCAAAAACAAACACAAGAGGATTTGCTTGAAGATTTAAGGAGATACTTTAAGATTTTTAAGAAAAGTTAAGATTTAAGTTGAATCTGAAAATATATCTTCTATTGTTCATAGCCAGAAATGCAAACACTGACACTACTGTGGCCAACATAATTAACCTTCTTGCCTAAATAGTGATTATTAGCTTCAATACTATAAGAATTTGCACATAGCTACATAATGCTGTAGACATGCGGCATATATTTGAAGCATCAGAGCTTGTGCTCATGACACTTAAATCAGGGTCATCTACAAATACTTAGATCATCAATGCAAAATCAAGTTGGCTAAATTTAGCTGAAGCGCCAAAAATGTCATTTTGACAAAGTGCTGTATTTTTTAAACAAATGTACTTCATAGAACATGATCTAAAAAACAGATAGGATTACACCAGTTAAATACAACGCCAGCTGGTTTTAATGGAAATGCTTATTTGAACAGAAGCTTGGCACCGTTACCTTTTCATGATGGCTGGTTAGAATAAGCTCTCAGACATGCTAATTCTTCTTCTAGCTAACTGTTTTAGTTTAAATAAAAGCTTCAAAACATTTCTGGTTGGTGAAACTTTGATATCCAAAACCACAAGGCGTTTCTCCGTAATGGGCCAATGTAGCTTTATGAATGAGAGGTGGGGAAAAGATGTTTTTCCCCCTCCTCGGTTAGTAAAAACATCAGCGTTCATGAAATTCCATCAAAAATGTTGTAATGCCAGGAAAACTGAGTGCAATCAAGTGTGCAGTATTAACACACATGTAAACAAAAGAAAAAATTAACAGGGACAAATCCTCAGTAATAACAGCATAGCTCCATAAATGAATCACGTTTTGCACAATAGGATTTCAGAACTTATGTATATCATATGTTTTAAAGTCTTGTTAATAAAATGCCAAAGAATTGGCTCACATAGTCAAAGTTGGGAAATAAAATAACACAGTGCTGCTTTTTTATTATTATTTTTTTGTAACTCAAACTCCTAAAAACATCTGGTGTACTTCTTTATGGTTTTGAATTTACGACCCAGCTGTTGTTTTAATGTTTGTTTTGAAGATTATTTTTAGGCCCTCTCTCCTAAAGGCATTAAAGAAAATGAAGAAGAAGAAAAAAATCAAACTCACACATACCTGTTGCGTGATGGCGAATCCGATGACGGGATCTCCCTCCAAGATCTCCCACGTCACCACAGCCGAGTTGACCTCCAGCTCTCTGATGGTCACATTGAGTGGAGCTGACAGCGCAGCGTCTGACACAGGCAGAAGGATATTTAATTAACAAGGACAGAACATAAATACTATATTCCCACACTTTGCAATTGATATAATAAATCCTACAGCGGCGAGCAGAACAGCCTCCTCATGATCACTCTCTTTGAACTCTTCTCTTTTTTACTTTGCTCTCTCAGCCCACCTTCACTCAGATCCTCCTCTCACCACCCACAAATTAATCTCCTTTCATTTATACCCAGCCTAATTAACACACTTCAGTCTGTCAGGGGGTTTCCCACAGGAAGACGCTGCTTCCCGTTAGTCTTTGTTTCCAATTCTCACACATTTTTCGGTCTTTGCCTCCTCTCCTCTTCCGTAGGCAGAGATTCACTTTCGGTGCGATCCTTCTGTGAACTGATCTTAATGTTTGTGCTGGAAAAGAGGAGAAATCACACCTGGGTGAACGTAATACGTCGCTAATCTTTAATGACAGATCCAGTTGAAGTTTGAATCGTTTCCATTTCTGAAGTGCAGAAAGGGATAGAGCTGAATGCGTGCGTGTGTGTGACTTTACAGACGGAAAGTGTGTGTGTCAGTTACAACAAAGTCAAGGTCCTCTACGAGTCGACTCGAAATTGGATTTCCCTTGAGTCCAGCTCGACAAATTAACATCAGAGTTAGACCTTGGTTTGGGTTTGAACTCAGGAAGCAAAAAAACAATAGTGACTCCTTGGTCTTCCTCAACACTAAAGCTATTCTTTCTTAAAATGTAACCAAAGACTACAACATAAAATGTTCCACATAGTTATTCTAACACTTCTTGGTTATCTTATACAGCATACTTGAACACTTTTGAAATTTTCAGCCCATTACGGGATGCACCCTAATTGGCAATTATCAGCATTTGCCCATCATTTCCATGGCAGTCTCACCAGCATCTCATATTTACTTCTGACTAATGAGCAAACATTGGCAGTTTATATTTACTCTAAGGAGTCAGATGAGCAAGTAACAAGACATGTAGTGTCAAGAAAATGTCTGGAATCTCATCCCACTGACTCCTTTGAATATTTAGCTGATTTATGCCAGCTAACAAGTCAACCATTTCAGCTGAGATGGTGCTAATTAGCTTTAGCAGTATTATGGCAATGCGGGTGTTTATCTGTAGCATTAGCAGTATTATTCTGACAAAGTAGTTAGAGCTCAATTGCCCTTAGAGTTAGTATAACTGTGCTAATGCGGTTGCTACAGTTTTCTTGTGTTTAGCATTAACAGTATTATGCTAATGCAGTTGCTACAGCTTGCTTGTGTTTAGCATTAACAGTATTATGCTAATGCAGTTGCTACAGCTTGCTTGTGTTTAGCATTAACAGTATTATGCTAATGCAGTTGCTACAGCTTGCTTGTGTTTAGCATTAACAGTATTATGCTAATGCAGTTGCTACAGCTTGCTTGTGTTTAGTGTTAGAAGTATTATGCTAATGAGGTTGTTATTTGCGTTTAGCATTAGTAGTATTAAGCTAATGCTGTTGTTACAGCTTGGTTGTGCTGCCACAGTAACCACACTGATTTACTACAACTATTATGATGTGCCAAATTTAAAATGTATGTTGACTGAGTTAAATGAGTAATGACTCAGTCACAGCACCGCTTAAACTAAAATAAAATAAAAAGTTTGACATAATTTCCTCTTACATTCACAAACAAAAAGCAAGGTCTTCACTGACTTATTTTGTTGGTAACTTTTCTACTTCTAGCCTTAACAAAATTGGAACTTTGATACAATTTGTCGTGCCTCACTAAAATTTGGCACTTAGCAAAGTATGTAAAGCTCAAATATAGAAATTCAGCTGTACATAAAAAGGAATAGTGGTTTCCTGCTTGTGAAAACTGTGAAAATGATCACTGGAATAGGGGAGCTCTTGTGTATTAAGTTTGCTAACATTACTATTAGCCTTCATTCGTCTCCTAATTAAGTTAGTTTCTGAGTCGTCAAAAAGTGTACAAGCAGATATCCTGTAGGTGTACATAGTATTTTTGTATATATTTTTAGAATTTGTTTTTATGGACACGAAGATCTGCATGGAGAGTGTTCAATTAACTCTTTTGTACTCCTCTGTTTTCCACAGCTTGGCAAATTATCACCAATATTGTTGTATTGAAATAGAAATTTCGGTAGGAACTCAAAACTTAAGTTTATAGATTTCCTATAAATAAATGGACAAATGTGAAGAAGGAACAGAGCTTCCTTCTTCACATTTGTGAAGAAGGAAGCGTCACAAATGTGAAATAAATGTGGGAAAATAATAACCAGAGGTGCACCGATTGCAGTCTCTGGCCGATCACCGAATACCGATCTTTTAAAAAGCTTAACCTGCTACCAGTTTTTTGTCTGAAATGTTGCTCAATATAGCAAGAAAGTTGTTGAGTTGGTAACAGTGGGGTCACTATTGTTGATTGTGAATGTGCAGACATGACCCGATGGGACGGTCTATCAGTCAAACCTTTGTCAACAGAAAGCAAAAGAGGAGAGTGGTAGATTCGTTGACTTTTGCCAAGGTAGATAAGATCGGTGGATAAGATCGGCTTCATACGTAAAAATATGCTGATCACAATCTCCCAAAATTAAGGAAATTGGCACCGATAAATCAGGTGGCCGATAAATCGGCGCACCCCTAATAATAACTCATAAAAGTTGTGGAGGCCAAGTCCCCGAACATCTGGACAAATATCCATTACCAGGGGTCCCCAAAGTCGGTCCTGGAGAGCCGGCCTCCTGCATGTTTTAGTTCTCTCCCTGGTTTAACTCACCTGGATCCAATGATGGCTCGTTAGAAGGCCTAAGAAGAAGATTGACAAGCTGAGAAGGTTGTTACTACCACCAGGGAGAGAACTAAAACATGCAGGACGCCGACCCTCGAAGACCCACTTTGGGGACCCCTGCAACAAATCTCTTACAGAACTACAAATGCATGAAAGAGACAAATTTTCTCCCCTCTATGTATTCTTATTGAGGTAAACCAACATAAAGTGGGAAGGCAGACAATAAAAAGTTAGCAAAACGTTTTCCAAATGAAAATCTAAGAATATGTGGGGGTGTATACATCTGGACATTTACGTATTTGATCAAGTTGTCTGTGAGCATCAATTATAAAGTCAAGCCACCGATTGTCAATTAGATTTAGGTCTGGACTTTGACTATAGCCATGTCCTGTAAGGTTTGCAGTTGATGAACTAAATATTGATGTGTGAGATGTCACATGCAAACTTAAAGAAATGGATTGAAGAGGTTGTAATACGACAGATTGTGAAAATGAAGAAACTTTCACGAGATTTTCTAGCCTCAGCCACACCTCAGAATGTACCAGAACGTTCCCAACTATTCCACAAGTCACCAAATGATTTAAACAAGGTTCCAGAAATACACATCTCACTCCTAAAACTGAGCGAGATTTGTACACGCACACGCACACACACACACACCCACCCAGCATCATCCAAGTTATTCCATTCAACCTCATCTGGACAACTCAGATTTCTCTGGACATTTTTTCAGCGTCCGTCACTTTTCCTGCGAGATTATTTCCAGCCCTTTTTATACGATGATATATCCTGAATTCTTCAGCGAGTTATGCTTGAGAGGGGAAATCTGTTTGAGTCCAAAGATCTCGCTTCCATTGTGTCCTGACAATGGAAGCTCACAGACGACGGCTAGTCCTTTGGAAATCCTAACTCTTGGAGATAAGATCGTCGAGGCTTTATCTCACCTTGGAGAGACCGCTTTCATTTGGTCTGAAGATGTGTGTGTGTGTGTGTGTGTGTGTGTGTGTGTGTGTGTGTGTGTGTGTGTGTGTGTGTGTGTGTGCGTGTGTGTGTGGGGGTGTGTGTGCCTTGAACTCTAGCTGGGAATTACAATCTCATTTTGGATTCAATTTCAAGACATTTACCTGGATTATGAGGCAATTTCTGCCTCCGTTTGTGTCAGAGTGATCCTAAAAATCATGCTAATGCAGCGTGATTACCTCATGTCACCCCATCATTTCTGGCTTAACAAAGCTTATTGTGAGTGCAGATCACATCCATATGTCATGACAGTATGTCCCCCCTTCGTCCCCCAAACGGATGCCGCTAAACCTAACACCAGATCAGCGGTGCTCCGAACCGACACACATCAGCCCCGCTGGATGTGTTTGCTCAGCCGGTACATTTCTCCCCACCTCCTCCCTGGCTCTTCTTTGTTTACCTGCGGTGATCGCTCACCAACCTGTGGTCCAACTCACCGGCTTTAACGGAGGACGCCGAGAGGAAGGAGCCCAGCAGGAGCAGCGGCAGCGCGGCCGCAGACAAGCCCGGTTTCGCCATCCTCCTGCTTCTTCTTGCGGGGCTTCACATCCTGCGCGGCCCATTTATCGCATCGCATTTAAGGCGAGCGAGACGAGCATCCCCCGGCCGGTAAGGGGGGAGCCAGAGGGCGGACTTGTTGTGCCGGAGATGAGGCTCTCTGGAAGTTGTGAGCTGCAGCAGAAGCGCCAGCAGCGGCGGCGCAACAACAGCCGAAGGAGGAGGCGGAGGGAGACGAAGAGGAGGAGGGATTGAGATGAAGGTGAAGAGAGAGGGAGGTGGAGAGGGGTGGAGGGGAAGCGAGGGAGATAGTACCGGTGTGGCGACAGGGGATGGCGGCTCGGAGTGTCAGTCCGATCCGGCTGGTGGTGACGGAGAGGTGGGAGCGGAGGCAGCGACGTGCCGCTGTCCGCAGACGCTCACGCAAAAACACCTGCAGCAGTGCACGTGAGGTCACTTAACAGAAGAAACCGGAAAACAAAACAAAACAAAACAAAAAAAATAAATAAATAAAGTAGACAGACAAACCTCACTGAAGATATTTCATTTCATTAAATGAGTTGGTAAATATAGTAGAATAATATTACGGCGTGTGTGTGAGCGGGATGAATTACACTGATTGTTTGACCTTTCAACCCCAAATTTTGTTTCGCAACAAAATCATCAATAAAAGAGTGAAGGGCGATGTTTTTACTTATGTTATTATTAATAACGCGAAACTGCTTGAATTATTATTAAAAAATTTTAAGTCAACAACAGATGAACACGAGCAATATCTTCAGGAGATATACTGCTATCCTGATAATCAGGATTTCTGTAGAAACGGCATCTGGAAAACATTGTTGATCCTAACCAGTTAAATTCAACTTATTGATCCCGAAGGGAAATTAAATGTTATTGTAAAGCAAATTATTCAAGATTACTCAGAGATGTTTTAGTTGGCAGGAAGGACAGAATTTCAGTCAGAAATCCAAATTTTGGACTAAAAAAATTCAGATTTCAACCAAATCATAATTCTAGCTTGAGCAAAACTAATAAAATTATCTGTGAGAAATTATCGTTATTACTTTTAAGTTGGTTCAAAGAAGACAAAAAAATCAGTGCAGACTCACATTTGAGGTCTTCGGCAAAGCTCTCATAGATTTGAAGAAGGCTGCCCCCAAGGGCACAACACTAAAAATAAAGACGAACTTTTGAAGATAAGGATAAAAACGATATACAAAAAGTCTGCCCCTTTAATAGTTTATACAAACTTTAAAACAGTTTGTATTCCACGAAATTACTTTCTCCTTTTTTGCGAAAACAAACCAAAAAGCTAGTCTCCTTTATTTCCTCCTTAAATCTTGTGTTGTTCTATATTCACTTTAGAACAAAATAAAATATGAACATAAACAAACAAATATATTTGTTTGTATTTATAAACCATGTTCAGTTTGGATTTGATTTCATTTCGTTCACCAAAGGATAAGGCTGTATTTTTTTCTTTTCTTTTTTTTTTTCCCTCAAAGGTTCACATTTTATGTGCTGCTCTTCTGTCTTTTAGCTAAAACAAACCAAGAAAAAAAAAAACAAGATGGCAGCAGGTTATTTCCTAAAGTGGTTCCAATTAAAGTGCTGGCACCGGTCGGAGAGAACGCCCTCCTCGGAGAAGGGAGGAAGAGGAAAGACAAAGAGAAGGAAGTCAATGTTCTGCACCCTAAGAGTCAAAGTCACTTTCAAGTGCCGCGTGTTCAACACGACTCTGTTTCTCTGCTCGCTTTTGCAGCAAAAAATGTTTTCTGGATTCAGTTTGGAAGCAGATCTGAAATGTGGCGACCGGCCCCTGAATCTCTCTCCCTGTTTTTAGGGGACGATGAAACCACAAAGATGGACTTACTGTTGTCTAAATGGGATTATGGAAATGACCCCCAGTGTCCCTTTGTCCATTTTTAGGGAGAATATTTGCATCGCTTGCACTCTCTGATCAACTATAAAGGATATTTGTTTTACTTTTTGGAGGAAAAACGTCAAATCCATTAGCTTGCTTAATACGCCCTGAATGTGTTTGACCGCTGAAGCTCTGAATTTCTCTGAAGGAAAAAATAAAGGAGAGACACTTTATTAAGATAAGTTGAAGACATTATAAAAACTCGCAATCACTCCACGTTGAACTCTTTCTTTTCTTTCATTTTTCGGTACTTTACAATCGAACCTCTTTAGCTTGTTACGTCAAAATCTGGGTGAGTTTGCACTTATTCTACAGTAAGTGCAAACATCAGCCATAGTTCTGCCTCTGATGGACTCGAGTTTTCTCTTGTGAAAGGGTGTCCAAAGTGCGGCCCCGGGGCCATTTTTGGCTCTCGGACCAATTATTTTGAGGCCCCAAACAGCAGTTTTAGAATAACATAAATTTGTTTATTGAACATTTTACTTTTAATCAGTGTAAAATTGCAATTGATAAAATTTTCTTACAACTCAAAATGTCAAGTACGACACAAAGTGCTGGCAATTATTTTCTTTTTTAGTAATAAGTAATAAGCTTGTAATAGCCAAGCTTGTGTAATAAGCAGAACCATGTTTACCCAGAGACTTTTCCTGAAAATTGGGCTTTTCTGAAGCTTTTATTTAATTTATTAAACTTGCCTAAATTTAGCAAGCGTTGTGAAAGAAAGTGACCCGAATCCCGCTCTTGTAAACTGAGAATAAATTTGTTCGGAAAGTATTTGAAAAGTATTTCATTTAAGAGAACAAACGTGCAAAATTATTGCTAAGTGTTGGATGACCCATGAATAACACTCCCCAAAATTTCGTTATGTTCTTTCCTTGATCTTATTTGAGTTTTTACATTTTTCTTTCCTGGGCCATGAATACTTTTGACCTTTGTGACAAAAAGTTTGGACTCCCCTACTTTAGTGTCACTCACAAGAAATATTGCTGTCAGTTTGGTGAGTAGAAATAAATGAGTCACTTACCCGCTGGTACTGGGTTCAGTTCCATCTTAATGTTTCAAGTTCAAGCTCATTAAACAACAACAGAAAAAGCAAACTAAAATACTATTCATCTTCACTTTGTGCTTTTCAACACCTCACTGTCATGTTTAATGTGGAAGGACAGACAGCTTTTGTGTGTGTGTAATAAGTTTGCCGACATACAAATTTGCAGGAATGCAACTAAGCAGTCTTTATTATCTCAAATACGGTTGAGTTTTATATGCGGGGCAGCCATATTGGATTTTGAGGGTTTGTGTTGTTGGTAAACTCGACTTTCCTACAAGGAATTTCAACTTCAGAGAACGTTTATGTCTAATTGCAAACTAAAAAATTATTATTTTAATATGTTGTTAATACTTGCATATCTGCTTCAACAAGCCTTTTTTTTCTCTTTTTTTTTTAGTTTGTCTAAATGAAATATTACATCAAACAGTCTGGATGTGATTCTGATGTTCAGACAAAAACATGTATCTTACTGTCGTTGAAGAGATGTCTCCAGGTGACATCAGATTGAACTAACCAACAATTTGTGTTCCATTTACTGGTCTATTTATTAAGCTGCAATAAATATCTTTAAGTAATAATATTTCTCAGCAGAGGTTAAGACAGAATGCAACCGTCTGTAATCGACATTTCCTCTGCTGATGGTATACCGGCGCGGTCCGAGTCCAGGATGTCGAAGTCCGGCTGTTTTCTTTATTATACATTTGGAAGTGAAGCGATTATAGATCCTGTTGGTTCGATGTTTCCTCTTTATCCGGAGTACAAATCAGCTAAACGCCACAGTGCAGGTGGTTCCAATTACGATCAGTGACTCAGTAATTATTGACCAAAAACACCGAGTCGTTTGTCAAACAACACAGTAAGCGAAACGAAACTGTATCAACGAGGAAGAGGAGGCCAAATGCATCCCATCTGTGTTTCCACCTGAAACTTATGTGTTTTTGGTACTTTTGCACAGCAGCTAACCAGAAAATATAAAAACTAAGAATGTATATATAAGTTCTCTGGACTCATCCAGATGTGCTTTTTATGGTCTATGGATTTCGTTACGACCATCACAGGTTCTGGTTGTTGCTACAGTCGCCACGCCAAATTGTTTTTTTGGGGGTTTTTTTGTCTTTTGTTTTTATTGTTCTGTTTTGCTCTCTGTTGGGTTTCTACATCCGACACACTCATTAACCCAAAGCCATTCTCTTCTGACCTGCAGTGAAACCTGAAACATGGGTAAAAGAAAACAAAACGAAACAGAAAAAATCCAATTCAACAACATGAGTGGTGTAAGGAGGCAAAGTGAAGGCGAAACGCCGCATCGGCAGTTTGGTGCGTTTGTTTCGTTCAGAACAGATAAATGCAGTGAAAACGTGTCCATGCTCACCATCTGCCACTCATACTGTAGCAGCATCCTCTCATGGAGGATGTTGGCAGAGGTCAGCAATAGTTATATAATAACCTCTCCTTGGCTCTCAGTCGCACACGCACACGTCTCTATATTTGGCAGTAAGGCATGAAAAAGGTAACAGCACTGGAAAGACATTACTAATTCACAACTACGGCTTTGTGAGCAACCCGAGCCCCGAGGAGCAACACCGGCTGGCGAACGCACACCTCTAGAGCAGAGGAAGAACAGGTAGCGGAGCTCTGGTGTGGCTCAGAAGTTTACATGCACCTATCAGAAGCATGAATGTCGTAGACTTGTGGGGTTGGGATGATAATACTGGTGAAGGAGGCTGAATTTACTTACCCACAAAGTGCCAGAATTATGGATAGTTTTGATTGCAACACTTTTTAATTTATGGCATAACTTAGTGTTAATAATGATATATGATGCTGAATATTAATCTTTGGAATTTGTAACAGTCTGCACAAAACTGCTGTAGCCAGAGCAAACAAATATGAGGCTGTGTAGAATGTAAATATCAGTATATATCTATAGTTTTTGGTCACTTGACATACCCTTTAAGAGTCTTTGAAAGGCTGAATATCCTTATCACTTTGCAATGTGCTTATTTTACAAAATGTTTGGGACATTTATTGACTTGAATAATTAATAAATAATAGGATTTTTTGCTACAAATCATGGTGGCAGTCACAAGAAGAGCAACGGAGAACTGACATCGCAGGAGGATCTGGCGAGACGTTAACTCAGCAGTCAGGTGAATCAGTATCAGGTGAGTCACCTTAAAGAGAAGATCCGCTGGGACACGAAGCGACGTGGTCGACAGAAACTGAAATGTACTCAAATTATTGGTTGGATTTTTTTTTTCTAAATTTTTCACATTTGCAGATTCAATAAAACATGTATTATTTTAAGGCTTTAAAATAATACCTTTTAAAGCCTTAAAATAAGGCTTTAAAATCCATGTTGTTTACCTGCCAACATGGTGAAATCTGAGATTTTAGAAGTAGAAATACTCAAATATGTTTCTCTAGTAGGTGCAAGGAAAAATACTGTTTAGAAAATGTTACTCGTCCATTCGAAACACTGAAGGATTTATTACATATTTAGATTCATAACTGCTTTCTAAAGAGTTGGGAGATATTCAAGGCGGTGTGATTAAATCCACCGTAATAGGACGTATCTCTCTAAGAACAGAAAAGAAAGGTCCCCGTTCTCACCTGGGTCATTCCCAGCACTTGCGGTTCTCATTCTGACGGCGTTTGCATCGTCGAGCCATAAGTGAGTCAAAGGTCACAAAGAGAGACCTCACACCAGGTACGCCCCATCAAAAGAAGTTCACACTTTGACTTTTTACCTGACGAAGACGATGACGACGACGATGGTGATGGAGTGGGTTTTGAAGTGTGAAGGTTGAGCTTGAGAGCGGCGCTGAGTAACACTCATCAGACAGGACTGTGTGAAATGCGGTGAAATGAGGCTGAATTTTGGCGGCTAATGCCACGTAAGGATGCCAGCGGCGCCTGCATCCCTTTTTCAGGAATCGCTGCAGAAAAGGGGACATATTTTATCCTTTCACATGCTTGACAAAGACGAAGAAGGCCAACAAGAGCCAAATTTAAAATTCTGAGCATCACTCAAATGATCAAAGACTGCAGGTGACTTTTTATGTTTGAAGGGATAGATCAGTGTTTTCAAAGTGGGGCTCTGTTACAAAATTACATGCACGTTATATCTTGCCTGTAGTAAATTACTCTCTTGGTTGTCGTCGTTTAGTGTAAATTCAAATTAGTTGGTGCACCTCTTTACTTTTCTGATGTTTCATCACTATATATTTTCAGATCGGTAAAGGAGACATTAGCTGCTGTTCACCGTTTTCCACAGAAAGTCGTTTTGAAAATCGTTAAATGTCCATTTACTCTGCTGTCCTCAAATAAAGTGAGAAAAGTCACAATATGCAGACCTCTACCAGTCTGCAGGCTTGCTGCTAATCATTTAGCATCATTCCACCTCTGCAGCTGATGTGATTTGGCAGCGTTCACGTTGCTGGCTCCCAAACTGATACATTTGGCGAAGTTGCTTTCCTATTTAAACTCGACTCGATTGAGCGTTCTTTGCTGAGCCAACAGAAAACGGCGGTGACTCATAACGACAGCTGAAACTGGAAGTATAATTTAAGGCTGCCATTAAAAATACATTATAGATCACTAATGAAACACGGCGACAGGGATGGGAAGCTGTTTACATCAAATGGTGACCGAGCTAGTGTCAAATGTAATCCCTTATTCCTTCCATTAAAGGGCTTTTATTGAAATGCTGATCGAAAGAGAAAAGAGAGTTGTTACTTCCAGAGCAATTGTAGTTTGAAAGTAAGGAGAAACACAAACACACATTTTCATAATACAGAAACTTTTATGCAAAAAAAAAAACGAAAAAAAGAAAAAAAAAACGAAAAAAAAGTTAAATAGCATGTTCTCTTAGGTTTGGAATGAAATACGCAGAAAAAAGAAAAAAAAAAAAAAAAGAAAAAATTATTAGCCAGTGTCCCTTAATAGAGTGTGCTTAATCTGAATTATTTACACCACATTACCACACATCAACTCTCATTTAAAAGTGAATTTCCCCCGAGAGTCTGTCTGTTCTCACAGCGCCGCCGAAGTGTAGCTAAATAGCCAATAGTGTGCGGTTACTAGGGGAAACTAAGAAACATTTGGCCAATCAGCATCGCTGACTTTAATGTCATTGGAGCGCTTAGAATTTCGCCTCTGCCTGGAATATGTGGGTAAACCAGTAGGTGGCGGTAATGCTTATCTGACGTTTCTCATGCCGACAGCCAATGAAAAAAAAGAAAAAAAAGAAAAGAAGATGCAGGCGTAATTGAAAGTACGGAGCCCCCTAGGGGACATGGGGAATTTTTTTTCTTTTGCGTTACCTCGCAAAACTTTTGCGTTCCCTCGCAAAACTTTTTGCGTTCCCTCGCAAAAACTTTTGCGTTACCTCGCAAAACTGTACTGATCAGTTGTGCGGCATAATTGAATACTGTAAGTCTTTCTTACGGTGGCCGCCGTACTTTCTGATTTAATATAAGGTTATGTAAGGTTTTTCCATGAATGTTAATATCTCGTTGTGAAATATCAGAAGTTTTATATCTTTCTTTAGAATACAAAGGCACCACAAACCTATGATATAAACAGAAACCTTCCGTAAGTAGGAAAGAAATATAAATACTGTACATCCAAACTATATTTCTGAGTTATTATCGCGGCGTAATAAGTCATCTGACAGTTTTGATTGTGTCGCTGTTGTGTTGGTTGCCTGAATGATTTAAAGAGCTGCTTTTATGTTCAGTTCCATCTCAACCTTAACAGACATAAATATGAATGAATCGATTTTCAATCAGTTTTTTGCACCAAAGACTTCATAATAATAAACACGTTTTATTATTAAAAACACAACAAACTAATTATGGTAAAGGGCCGTATTGGGTTAACTCGGGGAATCTCATCTGTCCGTGTATCAATTAGCTCCAAACCACTTCTTTGTTCTGTCACATTTATCGATTTATTCCATTTTGATTATTATGCTCCAGACTTTGCAAGGACTGACCAACCCGCTCACCGTTTCCTCATACACACAAACCAGCAGGCCAGTAAGCTTCCCATTCATACTTGATGACGTCACTCCCACACCCACCACCTAAGTGTCAAAGTCATGTGCATGCCAAAATGTACATTCATATGACTCTTACAGAGCCTACGTGAAAACGTGTTTATTATTATGAAGTCTTTGGTGCAAAAAACTGATTGAAAATCGATTTATTTACTGCATGTTTATGTCTGTTAGGGTTGAGATGAAACTGAACATAAAAGCAGCTCTTTAAACCATTTAGCTAACCAACACAACAGCGACACAATCAAAACTGTCAGATGAGTTATTACGCCGCGATAATAACTCAGAAATATAGTTTGGATGTACAGTATTTATATTTCTTTACGGAAGGTTTCTGTTTATATCATAGGTTTGTGGTGCCTTTGCATTCTAAAGAAAGATATAACACTTCAGATATTTCACAACGAGATATTAACATTCATGGAAAAACCTTACATAACCTTATATTAAATCAGAAAGTACGGCGGCCACCGTAAGAAAGACTTACAGTATTCAATTATGCCGCATAACTGATCAGTACAGTTTTGCGAGGGAACGCAAAATTTTTTGCGAGGGAACGCAAAATTTTTTGCGAGGGAACGCAAAAGGTTTTGCGAGGTAACGCAAAAGTATTGCGAGGGAACGCAAAAGTTTTGCGAGGTAACGCAAAAGTATTGCGAGGGAACGCAAAAGTTTTGCGAGGTAACGCAAAAGTATTGCGAGGGAACGCAAAACTTTTGCGAGGTAACGCAAAAGTATTGCGAGGGAACGCAAAAGAAAAAAAAATCCCCATGTCCCCTAGGGGGCTCCGTATGAAAGTTCTAAATTTGACGATGGCGACAACTGTTGAGGGAGACCTTACTCCTCCTTGAATGATGGTGCTGAATTTTCAAGATGGCCGGTAAGCTACAGCTTGAGTTCCTCAGCTTGTTTAATTAGTTTTAGCTAATAGCTACCAGGTTGCTGTTTTTCGTTGCTTACTTTTTCTGTTCATCAGCCACTATCATTTAGTCTTTACTGATAATCAGTTATGAATGTTGCTGTAGTTTATTTAATGTATGTGTTTCTCTGGTTAGCATAATGCCAATACTGCTCTGGGTAAATGTTGCTAGGATTTTTTTAATTGTTAATAATCATAATGCTCCTGATGCCTTTTTTGAGCTTCTGCTGCTCCTATAATGCACGTTTGGTTGATATCATGATGTTTGCTGTGTGTGTGTGTGTATGTATACATGAGTCCCCAGTATCCCCTCTTGACCCCCCCACCGGGATTTACGCCGTGGTTCCAGCAGAACCTGCTCAAGTCTTGATTTCTGGGTTAATTTTGTGTGAGTAGCCATGATTATTTCATCCTGTGTGTTTAGTCCTTTTGGGGAGGAAGGCCTCTGTCTGGTGTCATGAGTTAATTTTCTACAATTGTATTAAAATTTAGCTTTTTTGTTAAAAGTTAAACTTCTCAAATTAGTTTGGTGTTTTTCTCAGTTCTGAGTCTTGATTCGGTGCTGGCTGTTGACACTGATTTAATGATAAAATTCTATATATCTTGGAAGTCACTGAACCGACCTTTTGCTTTCAGCTAACTCAACATGTTATTTTGCTGTATAGAGAATTTCCCTACTGCTCATTTCAATCCCTGTATTGGATTTGGAAGGGAAATCTATTGGCACATCAATCCCACCAAGAATGTTTTTCACCAGCTGCCACTGGTTTCCACTGCCAAGCACTGCACCCTGATCTCTGGGGTTTATTTATGAAATACGTTGTCTGGTAGCCTCGTTTGTTTCATCATCATTTCACCGTTGTTGACAGTAAAACAGTTTGAGACAAACACTCTGAGTAACCGATTCATAAAATGTTTATGGGGTTATAGATTTGAAAACAGAAAGTACGTAATGGTTGAATGAGTCTCATTAAATCTGTCTGCTTGGGCTTTTTAAATCTATTTGTCTGACTACAGGCAGTGAGAATGATTTTTATAGCCTTGTGCTGAATTAAGAACACAATGATTAGAAGTCTTTTTTTAATTTGCTTTCAGACATTATTCATTAGGTACAAGCTGCTGCAGATAATAAGTACACATAGTGAAGTATTCTGGGATGTCCATATTCACAGTACATGAAGCCACTGCTCTAGAAAACCGAAAACATGAAAGCATGCAACTTTATGTAATTCGATGTAGCCACACAGCTATCAGTAGCTCGATCACCAATTTGTAATGGAGTAGGCCCCTTTTCTAGAGGTAAGATGTCCTGCCAATTTTTGTATGATTTTTTTTAAGCAGTTAGTGTTCTTGTGAGGCAGCTACAATATACACCACACTGCTAAAAGTTTTTATTCACCCATCCAATCATCAGGTGCTTTATGGCCAGAGGTGCCAACTTTCTGCCATCAATGTCTCCAGACCTCCTTCATGCGGTCAGTGCTCAACTCGCGAACAGTGCCTGGAGGACTTCATGGAATGGGTTTTCATGGCCCTCGCATTCAGGCCTTGCAGCACCAAGTGCAACGCAAAGGCATCTGTTGCTGTCGTACAAAGAACACCGCCACTGGACCCTGGAACAGTGCAGATGTATTCTCTGGAGTGACGAATCACGACTCTTGGGTCTGGAAAGCCAGTGGTTCCATGACAGTAGCCAGAATAACGGTACTTGCCTTGAGGCAACGTGACAAGGGTAAAGTTTGGTGTTGAGCGGATTAAGGTGTGGGGGGGCTGCTTTTGTAAGAGATGGGCCCAAGCTTTTCATATTAAACCCCATGAATTAATAAATGGATGTCTCTCAGATCCATGATTAGTGAAAACATTTAGCAAGGTAAAGGTAATTTTATTTGTATAGCACATTTTCAGCAACAAGGCAATACAAAGTGCATTACAGGAATTAAAAGGAAATACAAACAAAATAATAACCCAAAGTAAAGAGCAAAAGAAGAAAAATAATCTAATGTTGATCTAAAGTATGCAAACTAGATGGTGTATATTTTGGTTTTAGATATGAACCATTTTTTTGGGTGCCATCTTTCCTTTGACCTCCAGCTACACAGAAACATGTCATCTTGGTTGGAGGACTCTGGTCAAAGTTTGCTTTGCGATTGACATGAGTTACAGGCCTGTAACAGCTATCAAAACTTGTTGCATCACTGTTATGATGTTAACGTTTTCTCAAGTGCACCCTGTGTATCGTCTTTGTCAGCATTAACGTCTGGCAGTTGATAACGTGAGAATGCGAAAAAAGTGTTTCCATTGGAGTTTTACGAAGCATCTATTTGTATGCTGCCGAAAAACCACCTCATCCTAACGCAAAAACTTTAATGAAAAATGTGAGGTCTTTTTAAATTCCATTAAGCACATTTATTTTTATAATTTCAACTTATGGTCCGTGGAAACGCAGCTACTGACTTGATACAATTTGCAGGGTTTGATTAGATAGAAAATGTTTGAACCAAAATGAATAATGTTTGATAACTTGGATCAATCATAATGTATATGTATAGTTGGATTTAATTATCTTTTTTTTGTAACGTGCCCTGAAATATTTCTTGTGAATTGGTTCAGTACAGGTAAACTGAATTGAATTTGTGACAGAATCTCTTTACAGTAATATACCTGCACACACATAACCCTGCACTGTTAGCCAAGATATTTTATTGCATCCTCTTTATTTTTTTATTTTTTTATTTCATCCGCCCATTGCACCCAGACCTGACAGCGAGTGCAGGAGGCAGACTGTGATTTAGTCGCGGTTAGGTGGCAGAAAGCCGAGGTCCGCAGCTCAGCTCTATCAGAGGTGCTTCATCTTGCCGTGGGGGACATGAGAACTCATTTAAGGTGTTGCCAGAGATGGCCTCGCACCAGCCGACGGCACGGCTGAATTACTGTCACGCTGCAGCTTCTGTATTCCTCTCTATTTGTCTGTGTGTGTGTGTGTGCGTGTGTGTGTGTGTGTGTGTGTAAGGGGATGTGTGCACTTACGTAGAGAGAGACTCTGTGGCTGACTGTCATTTTGAATACTCATGGACGCCACCGATACCAACAAACACATGACAGACACACAGATACGGGTCATCATAGGTGTCATCTTTATTTCTTCAGGAGTTTGAGTTAAAAAGACAAAAAAAAATAGCACCTTTTTAAAAACAAAAAAATCCTGCTTACGCTAGACTGACAAGTTTAAGCGTTTCTGTTTATGATTCGTTGATGCTTCATTTTATGGCATCACTATTGCAACTGGCGATCTAAACTGATTTAGCGGGCAGGTTTTTGGCGACCAAGATGGTTGAGGTGGGGTGACAACTTTGTAATCCAACGAAAGCTTATTGAATGTACTTTATCCTCTATCACCTCATAAACCAGAGTGTAATCTGAGCCGTTCTATGTGCAGTATATGTGAGCGTTTATTAGCACCCAGGGAGAGAGATTTAGAGAAGCTGTAAAAGAAATGGTTGTTATGGAGATACCACTCTTGAGATTCTTTTACATCTTCTACAATACCTCATTGGTCACAGTGGCAAGATAAAATCATGTCCTTATTTTGTTTATCTATGTTCCGGTTGTTTAATACTTGTTAAAGCTTTCTCTGGGACATGTGTAGTTCATACACTTACTTTCTACGAATGTGTACTAGGGGGCCATTGTAGTTGGGTAAAAAAGAAGAGTAAATTTCCCCCAAGAAACTTTGAGATTAATCTTTGACATTTTCTAGAAAAAAGTGAGGACATTTCTGAGCTTGAAAAATCTCAAATTTGAGTGTCGTGTGAAAGTCCGTCCAGGTTGGGATGGGTTGGTGGATCATCCCCCTCCACTGGTGGGTCTATGCCTTACCACAGGCACAAAAGTCTGAGAAATGTCTAAGCCCAAACATTCAGCTGGAGGTAAGAAAGTTCTCAATTTCAGAGAAATGTCTGTTTCTTGGTAGTTGGCAACCTATGTGTCTTGTTTGTTACATATGGAAGTAAATATGTGCCATCAGGATTTGAATAAAAAATGCGTCTGAAATTTGAATGTTGTATATTAATGCTTACTTTTTCAGTGTTGAATAAATTCAGAATATATTTTTAACCTAAAAAGTATTCAGTGTCATTATTTGTACATGCTTGCAATTTTCATTTGTTAAAAAAATTCACATTTCTATTTCAAAGTGATCAAATTTTCAATATACATATTTTTTCAGTGTTAAAAAATTCATCATATAAAAAAAATAATTAACTTTTCAAAATTCAAATGCAATATTTTCGGTGTCCTACAATTCAACTTGCTTAAATTCGCTGTCTCAAATTCAAAAATTCGCTGTAAAAATGGCCAAGGTTACTTCAGGTCACAGACATTAGCAATGGATGTCCGAGTCCAACATCCACCTAATCACGTGACACAACCGTCATATTGAAGAAATACCAGCATCACCCAGGCTGGCGACCATGGAGGCGAACGCAAACCCAACGGTGAGTTTAATGCTTTCATATTTCTATAGTATATTTTATTTTGCACATGAAGTTTGATACATTATCTTAAAGCTTGATTTAAAACATGGATTGGGCCGTTGTTAATCTTACACCGTGTAGTGCCGGCATATTACATCTCGCTACCTCCTAGCACCTCCAACCCCTCCCCGCTGTCCCAAACCCAGTTTCCCCTGTTTTATTTAAAAAAGAAATACCACTTGGGTCAAGCCTATAATCTTTAAAGAGAACTGATGGGTGGCGAATTTCTGGGTTGTTTTATGTTGTCTTAGGTGAGGCTGAGACAGGCAGTCTTAGTAAAGTCGTAATTTTCCAGGAGACGCTACCGCTAATGTATTAAGCTAATATGGCTGCCGTGTCTGTTTCAAGGAGGGGCTGTGAACACTTCTGACATTATTTATAATCACAACCCCATTCTGTCCAGCTACTGTATTGTTCAGGTGGCTTCATTTATGAATTAATACATTTATTGTTAGTATAACATCATCCAAAATACTGCTACTCTTATCTGACAAGTGTTGATATACAATATCAACACATTGATACCAACCACAAATTAATACAGTAAATCATTTATCTTTTTCAGCTTCTAACTTTGAAGTATGCTTGTTAAATACATTCAACTCATGTTGCATTTTTTTTCTTTCATAGCATGTCGTATAACTTTACGAAATAAAAGAACAGCTTTTTTCAGTATTATATACGGTGGTGTATAAAGTATGTCCACAGAGTCCTGCATGTTGTGCTTCAACATAGCCAAACATAAGCAGTACCTGATCTGCCTCTGCAGACCTCGCTTCAAATTAAATTAAAATAAAAACTTTCCTTATTCCAAAGGAAAATTAAATGCTATTATTGCAGATGGTGCTGGCTGTTGGCAGGAAAGATCTCTTGTAGTGTTCTGTATCACAGTCAATCTGAAGAAGCCTTTGACTGAAAATACTCTTTTTTTTCTCAGGATAATCTCATGAAGATGTTGTCAGGGTCAGGGTTGTCCAACATTGTCTATTTATGAAGAATCCTTCTTTGCATAAGTATCTCCAGATGTTCCACATTTGTTCCCAGAACAGAACCAGACTTCTTCATCAGGCTGTTGAGCCTTTTTAGGTCTCTGGTTCTGCCCCAACAGATGACGGCTGAAGAGATGAAGCTCTCAACAACAAACTGATAGAAGATCTGCAGCATCTTCCTGCAAACCTTGACGGAACTTAACTTCCTCAATAAGTCCAATTTGCTCTGTCCCTTCTTACAGACATGCATAATGTAAGAGAAGCAAGACTTTTCAGTGACGATATTTAATGATAATGATTTTTTAGGTACAACATTATTATCTTTGGTGGCACTGATGGTTTTTCTCGAAAAGTGCAGTATCTTCTATAAATACATAAATGCAGAATTTTATAGGCGATGAAATTTACTGTTAAATTTTTCCTGTGTGTACAGATACTTGGTACAGCTCCCAACAATCTGGCATCTACCACACTGGCTTTCTTGGATGATCCGGATACTTTCCGCAGTGGCTGGGACAATCACCCACTTCGGACTGAAAGCAACATGACTCCTAACCAGCTCTTGGTTCTTAGTCATACACATTATCCAATTCCTAAATCCCACCGTGCCTTAACAGAGGTACATTTTAATTGGACAATTTAATGTGTAGCATGTATGCTAATATTCACTTAATTTGTAAAATAGTAATCTACAATGTCTTACTAAGTAAGTTTATAGTTCTCTTGATCACTTCTTTGTGTTTTCCAGGGTGTACAGATTCCCGAAATTGAATGGGAGGACAGCAGGCTTCCTATTCACGAAGAGTCCAAAATCACAGTACCAGCAATAGCAGCCTTAAGAAATGTATTAAACCCAAAAGCTACATCACTGTCTTCTGGATGTGACGTTTATATTGCTGCAGTTCAGTTATAAAATGCTGCCAAATGTCCCATTATAAATGCTGCCATTGCGTTCGCCTCCATGGTCGCCAGCCTCGGTGATGCTAGTATTTCTTCAATATGACGGTTGTGTCATGTGATTAGCTGGGTGTTGGAATCTGATATCCATTGCTAATGTCTGTGACCTGAAGTATCCTTGGCCAATATTACAAATTTTTAGACGTTGAATTTGAGCAAGTTGAATTGTAGGACACCGAAAATATTGCATATGAATTTTGAAAAGTTTAATTTTTTTTTATATGCTGAATTTTTTAACAATGAAAATTTAAACTGAAAAAATATATATATTGAAAATTTGATCATTTTGAAATAGAAATGTAAATTTTTTTAACAAATGAATATTGAAAGCATGTACAAATAATGACACTGAATTTATTTTCATTTACAAATAATGACACTGAATATTTTTAGGTTAAAAATATATTTTGAACTTATTTAACACTGAAAAAGTAAGCCTTAATATACAACATTCAAATTTCAGAGGCATTTATTATTCAAATCCTGATGGCACATATTTACTTCCAACAATACGTAGCATCAACATCTAACAAAATGACACTTTTGAGTAACCTGGTTGATTCACTTTGAACCAGTAGATGAAAACGCACTTAATTTGCATTTTTTTGTTTTTTTACTTTTTGAGAAATTTCTAAAGTTTGCTTGAAATTTGTGTGACAATTGAGTGAAAATATAACTAATGACGTCTTTCTTGCTGCTTCTGCATAAAGGCCAGAGTTGTATTGAAAGATTCGCCCAATGGAGCTATGGATCTCTGTTGCTGTGGTCTTCCTTGCAATCTAAGTTAGAACTCATGTTCTTCCTTGGCCTATTGATTGTGCCTAAATACCACACATTAGTAGGTTTGGAGTTGTCCTTTTGGCAGTTTTTGGACTGAGAAGTTCGCCATTAAATGCTCCAATCTTGGAATATTGTTTTAAAACTTTCTCTCTGACCTGTACGATCTTCCTCTTGGTCTTCTTGATGCTATTTGTTCACTAATATTCTCTAACAAACCTCTGAGGCATTAGTCATCTAAATTACGTACAGGTGAATGGTATAATAATTGGGTTGACGGACCTTTTCAGATTTACACTTCCAGATTTTTATTGTAAGAACTACTGAAATCCACGTATCATTCGCCTTCCACTTCACTATGCACTAGGACGAGTTATTCTGTCACATAGAGAGAAACGCTTAAAGAAGTTCAGAAAAAGACTTTTCATATCGATTTATTTCTGTTTTTTGGAAAATGTTAGCGAACGCCAGTCTATCTCTTAATCTAGTAAGTGTTTGGAATAACTTTGTCCCTTCACTCACATTATCTTGATCTTTTTCCTTTCCCAGTGTTTTTCAGATGAATGTACCTTTTAAATCTTCTCTAGACTCAAAGTGCAGAGAGTGCATTCGTTTGGCCGTTATTTTGTTCCACCGTTTTTATTTTTAGAGTGCATTTCCTCATGCAGCTCCTTTGTTTCATCATTATTTCACAATCGCCGACATTAACAGAGTTTGAGACGAGCAGTCTGAGTAACTGAGCCGTAAAATACAAATGTTTATGGATTTATTGATTTTGAAAAGAAACACTATGTCACGCTCCACTGAGTTCTATAAAATTTACTTGCATATGAAGCCATTTTCCAAATTTGTGCGCTTGGGTATAAGTAATGAGGATGTTTTTATTTTCTTTATTAGAACCACATAAGTAAGTGAGTCAAAGGGAAAAGATCTTTATTTCAGATTTCAGAAGAAAGGACACAAGGTGAAGTATCCTGTTATAGCCACACAATTATCACACATGTATCATAGCAACAAAGAACGTTGATCACTCAGCTGAAAGTACATTTGCCATAATTATCCTGTATAAAGATAAAACTCAAGACAAATTAAACAGGAAAAGCGTAAGATGTATATGATTTGATTTCTAAATGTTAGATATTCCACCAGTTTTCTGTTCCAAAGGCAGTTTGTGTTTTTTTTTTTTTTGAACCACCAGTGTAGTGTATCTTATGTATTTTGTCTATCTATGTCAAATTAATAGTAATATGCTGGGCATTGAAGAATTATTTCAGCAGGGCACTTTTTTTGTCTGGAGGAAAAATGGCATGTACTCTAGCGCCTCCTAGTGTCTATCTGTGAACGTCTCAGAAAAGGCGTGCAGACTTCAAGATTATGTCATGTAAAATAAAATGAACAAACATGGACAGACAACTCAATGTCCTTAAATTAATTACAGAATTATTTGTGACAGTATGACAACATCTCTTTATTTAAAATAACGTTTATTTGTTCATTTCTTCCCACATGGACATAATGTTCCCACATGTTTTTTTTTGCGAAATAAACCAATTTGTCAAATTTGGTATATTTCGCAAAACTGCGATGGAAACACTTTTGTCGCATCGCAAGTCACATGATCAACAACTGGATGTGGCTACTGGCGCAAACCATGAAGAAGATGATGACAGGAAGTAGTTTGAGAACGATGGCGTCATTTATTTAATGGACGTGCTTTAATTGCGTTATTTATTTAATGGACCATTTTTAACATTAGCTTAAATTGACACAGTCTTGCGCACCTTCGTAATGGAAACGCAGTTCATGTTGTTGCTAAGAGCCCTGTCTCTGAACAACTCTGCAGTTTACCGTAAGCGCGAAAGCTTTAATAATGAAGGAGAAGCTGAAGCTCACAAAAATGTGCATTTGGCTTTGTAGTTGACCTTAGTATTCAGCTAAGAGTACCTAGATATTGAAACAATAGTGTGTTACTTGCTTCCCATTGTTCTGACATCACATGTCTACAGTAAGTAACTACCACACCATAGGGGGTTTTCTCTTCCTTTGTTTCTAAAATCACCAGCATCTTTTCCATCAATGTATACATTTCTGTGAGAAGGTTGTTGTTTTTTTTGTCTTACAGATTTCTTCTGTTTTTGATTTATTTGTCACACTTAAATGTTTCACATCATCAGATGAAAAGGGGGAGAAAATCAATGCAAAGCACCCTGGCTCTGTGTGGAGAAAGTCATTGTTCACCTTCTTAACTCAAGAAACCCAAATCTTTCAGTTCAGTTTCATTACCAACAGTCAGGCCTTATTGCTGCCAGACTATTCCTGATAGATTCACCTGAAATAAAGTAGACTGAAAGGGATTAAAAAGCAACTTTCAAAGGGCTTTGAAACCAGTATCTATTGTTCACAGTGGGAACCTCCACTATTGGACAAATCCTAGAACACAAAAGCCCAGTTCTTTGTGGTAGCAGAAATGTATCATCAGCTGATGTATTGTTTTAGATGTTGTGGATAAAATCTGAGCCTTGAGCAACCCCACATTTATACTCAGTAAAAACTTTTTAAACTGTTTAATTTTTTTGAATAAATGACATTTTATGGACATAAGTCAAACTTGTATCTCTAAACTTCCCATAAGTCAAATTTATACATTATGTTTATGCAAGTTTAACATGTTTCTAAGTTATATTGTAGCTCGGTTTGTGAAAGAAACTTTCCTGGAAAAAAGAGAGCTCCATCTTAAAGAATATAGTTCAATTAAGTGAATCAAACCTAAATTATTTACATTTGTTTAACCTGACAACTTAATAAACGTAATATATTCGCTTGGATAAACTTAATTTGATTACTCGCAACAAATGAGCTCAGTGTTTTGATTTGAAGTTGAATCACCTGTTTTTGTTTTTTCAGTGCAAGGTTTTTTTTAATGAAATGGATTCATGGCTTTTGTAGGACCAGAACCAGCTCAGTTCTTCATCCTAAATCAACAAAGGGTAAAAAAATCGTTTTACATGAATTTGTCACAAATGTTTTACGAGCTCGTTAGTTAATCTGTAAAATGTGACGAGCAACTTTAGGTCGACATCTTACAGAAAGCACACGCCGACACAGGATGGGTTCACACTTATGTCTTCTTCTGCTCCATGTGAAAAGTGACTCCGTCTTTCTCGATCCAGCGCCGTTTAAACTCTGCCATCCCATCAGAGTTCAATTTTGCATGCAGCTAAAACAATGACAACACACAATGTCTAGTATGTTCATCTTTGGTTAAATACTCGAGACAAAATGACAGTGTTGTTGCGAGATGGGCGAGCTACGTTCAGAGGAAACGGATCCAGGCTTCATATACCTGCTGTGAAATCTGGTGCTGGGTGTCTGGGTCGGTCAGACAAATTTAAACAAATTTGTACTTGAAAAATGATTCATTATTAGAATGGAAATTGAGCTTGTGTTAAGCTATAATGTGATTAATTAATTATTTGCTTATCCCTATACTGATTATCTCTGAGTAAGCTAACCTAAGCAAAAATAGCAGTATATTAAGGATGGCACAATATGCTTACTAGCTTTAGCTTGAAAACGGCTCCAGATATCGTCACTGCCCTGACGGAAAATAAACCTCAGACCTACAGGAATGGCATTTGCCTGCCTTTTTTTTCTGTCACTCCACCTTCTTTTCTGCAGTTATGCAAACACGGTGAAGTAATTTGTCGCTGTCATTAGAACAGCATGCAAACACATACAATGAATCAAGTGAAATTAGGTGGCGTCCTTTAAAAAAAAAAAGTATCATTTTGAAAACATGCAATAGTAGTCGACAGTGTTGTTAGTCTGAATAAATTTATTGTTTTCTAGTTTTAAATCCAGCCGATAAAACATTTTAAACGTTTCTGACACAGAAATTTTAAACATTTCTCACACAGAAGTCTTTATACTACAATCACCTGAGACTCACTGCACCGGAGTGCAATGACTTAAATACATTACACTTAGTATTTGTATTAAAAACTCCTAAAAGTCTCGCAATTAACATTTTGCTGAAAAAATGACAAATTATGGCACTAACACACACCCATTTAATTACACGGTTTATTGCCAGTTTAAAATAATTTAATATAGTTTTACACTGACTAAATGAACAAAGTCACAAACATTTCCAATGATTTTAAAAGGCAAGTTTTCCGTTATTTTTTTATACGTTCAAACCACCCTTGCATTGTACAGCTGCACAGACGGATTTAAAAAAAATCCTTTTAACAACCAACAAATGAAAAAAGAAGTAATAATTGGGTATAAAAGTGAAGAAAAAGATCAGGTATAAAGTTTAAATGGTCCATAGAACATATAATGCCATGTACAGCACAAAAAATCATAAAAAGAGAGAAGCAAATAATTTGCACACTTCAAGTTTAGGAAACGCATATGGTATTACAGGTAGTCGTGTCATGTTTTTACCTTATTGAACAGTCAAATTGGACCTTACAAAATATTACCTGCATACAATGTGTACCTAGACATACAGTGTATATATATATATATATATATATATGGATCGACTTATTCCAGAAAGGATTACATAAGTTTAATAGTGTATTTATAAAGTAAATGGCTGTTAGGTTAGCAAAAAAATAGAAGTACTGAAAATGTCGTTGACTTACTAGACTATGGATGTGAATTTCTGTAGGTTATGCTTATGAATGGTGCATGAAAAAGGCTGAATGTTTCTCATGTTTTTTTCTTTGGTTCTTTGTGAAAAATTTGCCCATCCCTCTCCATCCAGCGAAGCTTGAAGTCTGTTAATCCATCAGCCTCCATTTTAGCATGCAGCTAAATGTCAGATAAAAACAAAACGTGTGTCGGGGTATTAAGAACTTTTGGAGGATTGATTGTTCTTAAAGAGACATTTGCAGTATTTACCTGCTGTAAAATCTGCTGCTGGGCGTCTGGGTCGGTCAGGTCGGCCTCAGACTGGAAGCGCAGCTCCAACCTCCTACTGGATGGAATCAGAGTCTGACAGATGAACTCGTGCTCTTCACTACAGTCAACATCCCACCACGTTCTGGTGCTCGTATCCACGGCAGCACAGGAAGTCATGTTGGTGCTGCCTTTGTTGTCGGGCTGGCCCGTCTCCCAGTTAGTGAAGGTCAGTGGGCTGTGGTCAGACCAGTTAGCCCACAGGTCTCTGTATAGGCCGATCCAGTGGTTCCTCTCAATGAGTGGGTGTATTTCATTGTTCTGAGACACGTTCCACACTCTGACCAGGTCCGTGTATTTGGAGCGACAGTAGTTCTTCGCATCTTCCCAAAACATGAATGTACTCACTACAACATATTTAGAAGGGCCGTGTTCTACAAGAAAAGAGATAGACAGCAAAAAATTAAACTTCACTTATATTCTCTTTTTTAACGCTCCTACAGTCGTAGAACGACGCTCAGGAGGAGCACCGAAAATGTTACGGTCAGACAGTGGGAAAGTGGGGGCTCGTCCGGTCACACTGTCAATTTCTGAAACCGCACAGAAAAAAAAACCTCATGAAAGCGAGGACCGATGTTGTTCTCCGATTTTTCTTGACCTCTGTCTGGCTTGGTAATCTTTTTTTTAAAAATGGTTTACGGCACTGTTGGCCTTTTTCACACAATAATTTGACAGGAACAGAGCAGAGAGAAGGGGGTATAGACAAGCAGCAGAGGAACTGAGGACAGGAGTCGAATTTGGGATAGATATGTCCAGGTCTCTAGCCTGTGAATGCAAAGCGCCTGCTTTAACCACTGCAGCATACAGCGCTGCAAAAATATTAACCTTTGATGGTTTGATTGATAGTAGATTTGTGAAGTGAATACTTGAGTTGTTTTTAAATTACTTACCATCAAAGCAGATAAAAGGGCGCTCTGTGTTGCAGATTTCATCCCGCCAACCTCCAGTTAAATTCATCACTATGCAGCTCTCCTTGCCGCCATAGTTATCAGGCTGATTTGGTTGCCAAGGCAGGAAACTGTTTTTGCCGACAAAGTCATCTTCTCCCATTGTCCACTTCCAGCCTGTTGTGTTGTCGTAAAGCCCGATCCAGGCAAACTGTCCGGATCCCTGCAGTTCAGGGAGCAGTCTGTCATTTTCCTCTGGGCTGTCCACGGTGGCCAGGTCGGCGTACGTCTCTCTGCAGTACCGCTGAGCTTCAGCCCACGTCTTGGGGCTGTTCACGTAGTGGTACTCACGAAACAAGTTGGTAGACAGAACATAAACCCCCGCTGGGTAAGGATGATAATAAAATAACTATGAGGCTTTTTTTTTCTTTTTTTAAGAAAATGGAAACATTGTTTTATTTTACCACCTGAAAGAAAACTCACCTGACAAGGTGAGAACAAGTAGCAGTGTCTTCCTCATCCTGTCAATTTAAACATTTTAAATGTTACAGTTTTTTAATAATGGGTAAAAAAAAATCATCCATATCACATCTCCTATTTTATATGATGAGAAAAGGCAAAAATCAAAACTTTATGAACATTTAGGATTGATCAATTGGTAAAATTTTGGACAATTTACATTTGAGATATCTTCTTCAAGTTTAAGACTCAATGAATGGTTTATGTCTACTTTGTTAATAAAAACAAAAAAGCATAATCAAATAAGGAATACACAATAGCCTTACTTGGATTTGAAGACAGCTCTGGTATCCAGCTTGGATCTTTGCTTTGATGAAAAGAATCTGCTTACCTTTATTCTACGTCTCCTCCTTTTATTCATTACTTAAACCCAATCTGAGTAATTTGCTGCTTTCATTAGAACAGGATGTAAAACAAATACAAATGAACTGTGTGAAATGAGGCGGCTAACCTGCGCCACTGTGCAGCCAGCACAAGGCATTATTTAAATATAAAAAGGAAGAAGTTTGACTCCTAGCAATGTACCGTATCTCTGTGTTTTTAAGCTGTTCACACCAAATTTAGCTAAATCCAACAGTTAGTTTCTGCTCTGTTTTGAATTCATTTTTAGTCATCAAAATACAATGTAATGTCAAAGACAAGCAGGAGTAGTACAACAAGCAGTTTTCAATATATTTTATTTATTTAAGGACAAAAGCTCTATACACCAAAAAGTAATTTTCCTTTTAAGCTAATAATCACGGTAGCAATGTCTACTAATCAGTGTTTTTCAATGCTATTGGGGTATTTTTATTTTATCTTGTGGCTCGTCTTTCTTCAGCCTCTTTGGAGGAATTTTGAGCCTTAAATCTGCCGTATGAAAAAAATAAATATTTTTCATATTTACTAAAACTATCACCATGTAGAGATAAGATCAGATGGTGAGATCAAGCTTCTCCACCTCCTCCTGCCGTCTGAAGGATTGCACCTCCCCCTGTCAGAAACAACCAATCAGAGCCAAGAGGAGGATCTTAGCGCTGTCAGTTAACCTCGTGAACGCGCTGCTAAATGTGTTAAAGGCAGAGAAACAACCAAAGGGCTTGTCTGTCGTCATACGTGGCCATGCTAACTAGCCTTAGCGTTCACTTCAGGCTCTGCTGATGGGGAGAAGTTGTATCGTAGCAGACAGAAAGGAGACTACGGGAACCAGAGCGCACGCGAGCATGATTGTCAACGCTAAGACCCTCCTCCTGGCTCTGATTGGTTGTCTCCAGTTACCACTGGGAGAAAACAGAGAAGCTTTCTATTTTTTTCCCAGAATACTTGTCTGGACATAATGACAGCTTCAACAAATATAACTTTTTTTTCTCTCTTTGTGAGAAGAATTGATTACATGAAATCCACATGCAAGTCTGTGTTGAAATGACAGAAATATACATTTCCCCCCCAGTGGTTCTTTAAATACCAGAAACCAGCAGATAAAACTAAAGAGGCTGGTCATGGTTGTAAGGCAACCCTAGTTTCATTACATTCTACATTATGCTACATAATATTTCTTTATATTATACACCTCTAATGCATTTAGTTGGCTTCCATTAAAATATATCTTTTCCTACTTTAATTCACAGTAAATTTAAACCTTACTTTTTAATCTGTGGTTGATTTTGGTAAAAACGCACAAGGTACCCTAATCGAAATTTATGAACATAGAATTCCTTGTCTTTTAAGGTCAAATTGATATTTTTTCATCCCAATAAGACTGAGAAAAGTATGTCATCTTGCATATTTTACTCCAAGTCTGCAATTAAATTTCTATTTCTTTTTTATCTTCTTTTGAAATAAATTAATCTGTTAGCAGCCTGTATTAACCTCACACAAAGGGTATTTGTGTAAAACAAAAACAAACTTAGTAAAAATCTCAATGTTAATGTTTTGCACCACAAATAACAAATAGTGATGTTAAATTCACACAGTTTATTGTTGGTTTAATCTGATTTATTACTCAAACATTTAGTGATCAAAGACAAACCGTAATTCAGACCACGCAAGTATGCCATATTTATTTCATTTTAAACTACAGACAAACTTTAGAAATGAATAAAATAAAATAAAATAAAATAAATTACAGGTAGCAAATCAGATCAATTAGTATAACAATATATATTCAGTTAAAGAATAAAGCAAACTATATGTATGATGTAACCCAATGTAAGAAAGACTATAGTACCAGTAATTATTCACAAAAAATTTTTCAAGACTTTTGAACCACAGTCTGTCAATTTTCCTACCTCATAAAACAAAGCAGAGCAAAAGAAACAACGTTACATGTTCACATAATGCATAGATAGAAAAAGTCTTCTGCTTCTTCCGTCTGAAACCCAAATAGATAACTGAATCAAAAAACATTTATATATCTTTTACTGACTGTTACAAATGATGCTGAAATAATAAGACTAAATTTTAAAGTGCTGAATTTTTCTTATGTTTTTTTCTTTGTGTCCTTGTGAAAGTTCTGCCCGTCTTTCTCAATCCAGCGGAGCTTGAAGTCTGTCAGTCCATCAGTCTCCAGTTTAGCATGGAGCTAAATGAAAGATAAAATTGATTAGTTTTATGGTAGATTGTTTAAGTGCTGTCCAGTTGACTTACTGACTTAATTTTCTGTAAATACATACATGATGGCTTATAGTTACATAATACGATCTTTATATCTACATGTAGTCAAACAAAGCAAAGGAGATATTCTAATTCCTAGTCTTTATAAATATTAAGTATCCATTTTGGCCTTTTCTGTGTATGATAAATCGTAATGTTGTACAATCTGTCATGTGAGTTTTTTGTACAATTAAGTAATTTTTCATTTGGTATAGAGCTGATTTCCTATAAGTTATTGTGCTAAAAATGGTTTACTTTTATTGATGAGTTTCTGCAGTGTCCAAGATATTATCTACAGTCTTACAATAGTCAACAAATAAGAATGTCATTGAAAAGTGTAACACATGAATTAATTACATAATAGATATGATAGTTTCCAAGCCTTTTGTTTCAGTTAATTGTGGTGAATTTCTGCTAACAGCTGATGGAAACGCAGAGGTAACTGAGATTTTACCTTTGAACAATAAAAACTATTATTGTATTATTGTTATGTGAATAATTGTTGTGTGAATTGGCTCACACAAATGTGAGCCAATTCAGAATGCATAGTCCAAATTATTGAGTAGTAGTAACTCTGTACATGCCAAAAATGATTCTTTGGAAACAAAGTTTGTTTTTCTTTGAATAAGCTGAGATACTTACTGCACAAACCTTTGCACCAGAAGCCTAAATTAACAAATTCTGCACTTTCCCTTCAGATTGGGTAATGTTATAGATTAAGTTATCAAAATAGAGAGGGAAGAGGCTTCCTGTACCTGCTGTAAAATCTGCTGCTGGGCGTCTGGGTCGGTCAGGTCGGCCTCAGACTGGAAGCGCAGCTCCAACCTCCTACTGGATGGAATCAGAGTCTGACAGATGAACTCGTGCTCTTCACTACAGTCAACATCCCACCACGTTCTGGTGCTCGTATCCACGGCAGCACAGGAAGTCATGTTGGTGCTGCCTTTGTTGTCGGGCTGGCCCGTCTCCCAGTTAGTGAAGGTCAGTGGGCTGTGGTCAGACCAGTTAGCCCACAGGTCTCTGTATAGGCCGATCCAGTGGTTCCTCTCAATGAGTGGGTGTATTTCATTGTTCTGAGACACGTTCCACACTCTGACCAGGTCCGTGTATTTGGAGCGACAGTAGTTCTTCGCATCTTCCCAAAACATGAATGTACTCACTACAACATATTTAGAAGGGCCGTGTTCTACAAGAAAAGAGATAGACAGCAAAAAAATAAACTTCACTTATATTCTCTTTTTAACGCTCCTACAGTCGTAGAACGACGCTCAGGAGGAGCACCGAAAATGTTACGGTCAGACAGTGGGAAAGTGGGGGCTCGTCCGGTCAGAAACTGCACAGAAAAAACAGACAAACCTCACTCATTCTCTTCTTTGAAATTACTGTAGATGTTTTTCTTCTACTGGTTTTAATCCGTACTATTGTCGGACCTAAATATATTCACTTATGATCGTTTTATTGTCTTATTTTTCATCTTTACCTCTAGATATAGAAAATGAAAAGTGGAGTTACCTACCATCAAAACAGATAAAAGGGCGATCTGTTTTGCAGATTTCATCCCGCCAGCCTCCTACCCAGTTCATCACTATGCAGCTCTGCTTGCCGTCATTGTTGTCAGGCTGATTTACTTCCCAAGGTGGGAAATTGTTGTTGCCGACAAAGTCATCTTCTCCCATTGTCCACTTCCAGCCTGTTATGTTGTCGTAAAGCCCGATCCAGGCAAACTGTCCGGATCCCTGCAGTTCAAGGAGCAGTCTGTCGTTTTCCTCTGGGCTGTCCACGGTGGCCAGGTCGGCGTATGTCTCTCTGCAGTACCGCTGAGCTTCAGCCCACGTCTTGGGGCTGCTCACATAGTGGTACTCACGAAACAAGTTGGTAGACAGAACATAAACCCCCGCTGGACAAGATCATTTAAAAAAAAATTACCTCATCTTATAACACATCTTCTGTAAACAATCAATATTCTATAAATGTAATCTAGATTTAA
Organism: Gambusia affinis; assembly: GCF_019740435.1. Lineage (NCBI taxonomy): Eukaryota > Metazoa > Chordata > Actinopteri > Cyprinodontiformes > Poeciliidae > Gambusia > Gambusia affinis. The sequence continues at coordinate 21,390,701 of NC_057881.1, forward strand.
AGTATATGCTGTGAAACCCACAGTGGGAAATGAGCTCAAACATCAAAATGGACTATCCTTATCATACTGTTAGTTGCTGTAGTCCAGCAAATGCCACCAGTTAGCGTTTAATACTTTTTTTCAAAAGAACAATTTACAATATAACTGTCCATGTAAACAACAACTACAGCATTCATGGTAAGATTATAGTGGTCTGACAAGGTCGGAATCTCTTCACTTTCTACAAAATCTCTGCTGTATGACATCTGTCCACTGGAGGTACTGAAAATAACTTCAGAGAACTTATATCTGTATAAACATCAGACCTGTCCCTTTGAGTTTCACTCTTCTGCACAACTGACAGACTGACCTGAGAAGGCGAGGACGAGCAGGAGTGTCCGCTTCATCCTGAAAAATAAAGAAAGTGTGAAACACTGGAATAGCTGTACAAAATATTTTTGAAGAAATACAAATAAGCTGGATCAAAGATGGCACCAAATGATAATATCAGGCTTTTACTTTCCCAACTAAAAGAACAAGCAGTTATAAACAGGTGAATTTAAGCTCAAGTCGTTGAAAGTACTCCTGATTTCCCACGTCTGTGGTTCAAACAATAAAAATAAAATGTACAGATGAATCAGTGAACGTGTAAACGCACACATTAAATAATTTTATCTTCCAACAGGAAAAGAAGCTCCAGTTCTTGTGCCCTGCTGCTTGCTTGCTTTCTTTGGATTAGAAAACCCTCCTACCATTAAGAAGACTTTTCTTAGCTATGTTCCAGTTCTCCCCTCCTTTTCTTGGTTGCTATGCAAAGCCATTTTCCTTAATTGGATACTGCCAATAACATGCAAATCTAGTTGGTGAAATTGAGCTTTTGACTTTGACCAATAGCATAATCAAAGTTTGATAGATTGTCTTATCCATCATGGAGGCTAGCATACCCTTCAATGCTGAATTGCTTTAATTCAGCTGTATTGGTTGGTTTTCAAGCACGTAAAGTCTATTTAAGGTCATGCCAGAGCATCTCAGTCAGATTTGAATCTGTGCTCTGGGACTTTAACTTTAGGCCACAAACTGGTGGCTAAGCATACTATGTCTCCATCCAGTTGATGAAATTCATGGTTTCATCAACTACAGCAGGGCAGTCTGGTTCTGGAGCAGCCAGCAAAGCAACGCCAGGCCGTCCAACTAACAGCATCCTGTTTGACTGTATGTATCATGTAGTTGTTATTATGAAATTATGCTTCTTAAGTATCAAGATGTTTTTAGGTAGTGTGAGATTGGCATCTTTGTTGTTTTTGGTCATCGGTTGTTTTCACCTGGGAACTCTCCCATGAATGCAATTTCTGCTTGTTTCCTATTCATGTAGAATTTTGAACACTAATTTTAACTAAGGCAAGTTAGACCTGAAGAAATGGGAGGACTTCTCTACTCCCTTTTAGGGGAATTTGGTGGTTTGGTAACTACCAAGAAGGTTTACCAGTCCTTCATGTTTTCACTATTTATAGATAATGGGTCAAGATGAAGTTCACTGAAGTCCGAAAACCTTACAAATTGCTCCAGACTGATAAATGAGAATGACCTCATTGTTTCAGCTCACTTTATGTTGTCATGCATGTTGTAATTCTTCTTACAGGTCTGACAGCATTCAGTACTGAGAAATATAAATATGGACAGTTTCTATACATTTCATAAACGCGCCGTCTTCCCCCGAAATGAACCAATATGCTTTCAGAGTTCGGCTGATCGCTATAGATTAGAAATCTGAGATGAAACCACAACTTTGGTTGCTAGCATTTGAAGTATAATTAACAAGTATCGCTGATTTTCTGACTTGGAAGTGGGCAAAAGGTGATTTGAAATTAAAATTTAAAATTTGAGTCAAGTAACCCACATGCAGTAAGCATGTTTCAATAGTAAGGTGAAAAACTGGTGGAACTAGCTAGTTGTTGTACTTTGCTATGTTAGCTAATCAGCAGTCCTATATAACCATGTTTCCATCAATGTTTTATTCTGCTAGCATTTAGAAGTATTGCATTTGAAATGGTGATGAAAACAGGAAATGATTTCATCATCACATAAAGCTTAATTATGAATATGGCATTTTGGAAGTCACGTAGGATTTACCACCAGGACAGTTATCAGTAATACAATGGGATCACTTCACATTTTGCATTTAGGTGGACTTTATCCACCTCTTTCTATGTGACACAACATGACAGAAGTGTAAATAAATAATTTACTGCTGCAACTTGAAGTACTTTTTAATGTGCTCCAGATGACTTTTTTTCCCACTTAAAACTTGGAAAATCCTGGCTTCTGCGTTCAAATGACAACACCCAAGAGCGCGTCGTTTTTCATAAGGTAACCTGGATCTCATTTGTTTTTTGCCCGGCCTACGACTGCCCGTGATTTACGCGCGCTGTAATTATGTAAAATTCAGCTCCACCGCCTCATTGCTTGTGTGAAGAGAGCCCAGACTCTTATTTCCCTGCATCCATAAGGTGGTGAAATGAGGCGTGTGACCTTCCGCTCCAGGGTTGTTCAGGCCATTTGGTAAGCAAACTAAGGGTGGCAGACAGTTCACAACCGGAATTAGAGATTATTATCATTTAAATGGAGATGAGCAAAAAAAAAAAAAAGATTTTTATAAAAAAAATATTGTCTTTGAGCAGGACGGCGGATGAATCACACGTATGACTTTGAGTTGAACTGAACATCACTCAAGCAAAAGTTCTCCCAAAACATCCGACCACTGAGCGCTGCACGGCTCATTGCCTGGCACAGATTGTATCGACAGCGCTGACCTTCAATATTTGCACCTGAGCCAACAGAGATGGAGGTCTTTGCCGTGTGACCTTTGACCCTTTTGAGTCAGAGGCACCAGTTAAAGACAGTTTCGGTCTCAGTGCTGCACAGATGGACACAGATTGTCTCTCAGACATAGTTGGAATCTGACTGGAGGTGTAACAATGTTTTGTTCAAGGTGCCCTCTTGTGGCCATTTGTTGAATTTGCTCCCATCTTGTTCAGATATTTTAATGGCAACCAGTCGAGTTCATTTGTATCACACATTTCAGCAACAAGGCAACTCAAAGTGCTTTACATCATAAAAACATAAACATCAAAACCATCATGCGGTCAGTAAGAAACCAGTAACAAACATTACAATTTGTCAAGTGTCATCACCAAAATCTTCATTTCCAGACTCAAAAACATCATCTGAATTTTATGAGCCTTTGCATCAGATGATTATGTTGAAACCGTAGAACGGTTTTAGAAGTGATTGTATGCTTAGTTTACACATCAGGTTTGCTCTGGTTTTATTTAGATTGTCTCTCCAGGGAAATATCTTGTTGGAGCGGGGATTATGGGTTTCACGGCTGATCTTTCTCATGAAAACAGAGCTTTCTTCTGTGACTTAACCCATGAGGATGATGAAAGCTGGGGGAAAGAATCAAAAGGGCCAGAACTTTGACATGAAAACTGAGAGACGGCGATACACGTCCATTAAACGGAAGCTGCGGATATATATTTAATAAGTGTAAGTAATTGTTCTGAGCTGATTAGGAAAAAAAATACACATCAAATTTATTTTCCATTCCTTGGCAATCATTGAAACTGCCTTTTCTACGCCAAACATAGGAGCTAAAACAAGCTCAAACACCTGCTGAAAAGTTACTTGTAAGTTGGTTTTGTCTTACGTAAAATGTTTTGAGATATTTGTAGTAGAAACTAAACCAGAAGTACTTAATATTTTGTGTTTTTGCAGCAAAGAAAACCTAAGAACCAAACGCTTTGTTATTGCTAAAAATGAATCAAACCCATGAGTGGCATTTTGCCATGCTTTTTGCGTTTAAATCCACAAACTACACTACTTAGCATCATTAATCACTTTAGGGTTACTAATAACTTTTTTTCCCCTAATACTTTCAGTTCCGGCAGTTCAGCTTATCGTCTTATTTCTACAAGTAAAAGGCTGTAATTCTTTTCTTCTGACTCAGCTGCTTGAAATTCTGGGCAAGTTCTTGTTTTTGTGGGGGGGGGGGTTCTTTAAAACTTGAATTTTCATGCAGATTTCTGGTTTCAGACTGTGCCAAATTGTAAATGACAGCATAATGTCATTAAAAACAAGAGGAAAACATAGACGGCGTGTGTGATTAATGGAGAAAGATGGGTGTGTGTCTACCCTGAATTGTTGCCTCCGTCTGCTTGGTGACTCGCGCTCAGGTTGTCCGCCTCAATCTCGCGTGTGACCATCTGAAAGCAAAGCGCAGCTTAATGAGTTGCTAATCACATATTTTAAGTGGGGTGGATTTGTTCAGCAGAAGCGCCGTGTTTCTTCCCGACAGCAGATGGCGATGTTGCCTTCAAGTTTAGTGGAATTCCCAGTCGTCCTCTTCCTCCAGTTCGTCGCGGATCGCAACAGGATCTTTTTGCCATGCCGGTCACGCCCCGCGCAGATATCAGCCTGTTTCTCCGACACATGCAGTGTCACATCCCTAATAAAACGCACGTGCAGAAGCATCCAGGCTCGCTCACCGTCTGATGTTCTTTTTTTTTTTTTTTTTTTTTTTTTTTTTATTTATTTATTTTTTATTTTTTGAGACCCTCCACATCCCCACAAACTAAAATTCCACCTTCATCCCAGCTGTAATTCCTATACATGCTATTTTTAAACGAGCCTTTACAAATTAAACACCAAAATCTGCACCTCACGCAATTTGAACTCTTAATTACATTAATCAGCGCGTGAGAAAAGTGTGATGGCGGGAAACACAGGTGGAAAAACCGACTCGCGCACTGAAATTGATCTGGCGTTCCTGCAGTCCGGAGCGAGCTGGTTGGAATTAGTGGTTGTCTGGCTCTGGCAGCTGTGGCTGCGCCAACAGATTCTTATCTGTATTAATATTATTTTTAATTTCAAGGCAAAGATAAAAGATTCTTAATGGAACCCAGCAGCCACAGTTGTGGCATTGTTGCCATTTACACTTTAACTTAACGCTTCAAACAACAGGACTGGTAAAGAAAAGACACTTTTTTTTTTCTTTTTTTTTTAAACCAGTCGGCTTGTGTTGAATCACGATTCTGAAATCTGTGTTGACTGCAAACGCTGGAAGCATTTCAGGGTGCAGATTGGCACGGCTCATAGCTCTAGTTTTACCCTTTTAGCAATAAAATGGCCACCAAACAAACAAACAAACAAACAAACAGGTTTTTTTTTTCTTTTTTGAAAAAACAAACAAACCATTGCACACACAGATACACACACAGAGATACACACACACACATATTAAAGCACCATCTCCCTACATGTGGGAGACAGAGAGACCATCACCATGGAAACAAACGTCATGCAGCCCAGTCTCCCACCATCCGCCAGTACTACCACCGCCACCGCCCCTTCCCCAATATGAACTCACCCCCCCACTGCTCTCTCTGTTGCTGCATCCATTTCCTATTCTGAGCAACATCCATCTTCCCAAAAACAGCCACCCCTCTACTGACTCCACCCCTTCTTCCCTTTACCCCCCCACCCCCACTTTTTCCTACCTACATTGTTCCTCACTTAGATTGCAATAAATATTTCTACACCGTGTACACAACCCCCGACTGCTGTCGGACAAATTTATCTCTTCCCACCATAGCTGCCTGTGAATTTGGCTTGATGCACGTAGAAATGTGCTGAAGATGAGAGACATCAAGTAGGAGTCTGTGAGGTAGGATCGGTATGGGGGAAGGGGTACCAAGATGGGCCAATAGGATTGCACCAACTGGTGTAGAGAAGCCTCCTCTGCAGCTCTATAATCAACCTCCTCCTTTCTGTATCCATTTGCTATATCTGGATGAAGCAGTTTGACGATTCTGTATTTTTAGCAGGAATTAGCAGAAATATTGTATTTATTCTTGGGTGTATTGAATCAGTAGTTTTTGGGGTTTTTTGGGTTTTTTTCCCCAAACATCTCCTCCATCGCCTCATCCCAGTGTGACCATAGCATGCTGGGAGATGCAGTCATGCCACTGCCCTGCCCTCCGGTGACTCCTACTGAGAAGAGAATTACAGCTGAACCTCTCAAGTTCTCTCCTCTTTTGTTCAGATCTATTCTGTTCAGATGTGCTTCTCTCGCTGGCCCACTTTACATGAAATAAATGGAATCGATTTATTGGCAGAAACCCTGCTGGTGGAAATAAGTGGCGCCTGTCACAGATGTTAAAAATCACAATGACGCAAACATAGAAACGAGAAAAAACTTTAAGATAAATGAGTTTAAAAGCCTGTCGACATAAAAGTGTCTTTAACTGCTGCTTGGGGTGTTTTTACGCCGGTAGACTCGCTTCAATTGGAGACCAAAATTGTAATTTTCGTTACATTTTCAGCTGGTGAGGGTGAGTTTCATTCTGTCAAATGAACCAAACCCTTTGAAAAACCAGTTCTCCTCCTCGCCTGCGGTGGCGCTATGCCAAAAAAAAAATCACTGAAGGAAATTGCTTGAAATTGCACCTGAGAAGAACCATGAGCGCAACTTAATTCTTCACGTAATGCAAACAAAAATGAAGTAGCATCCTGTTTTAGCGGTTGTAGGATTTCTCTTTTGTCTTTGGTAAAAGACCACAACTCATTCCTCCTGCCCTCGTTTGACTCGCACGTTTGTTTTGCTTGTACTTACCAAGAATACTTTGCGCTGTAGTCCACTTCCTGCTTTTGGAGCGGTCTCTCTGGCCCTCTTGGCGTCCACATACGCATTCGAACCGCGGCAGAGTTTACTTCAACCGAACTGAGACCGAGGTTTGTAGCTGGACCAGAGTTAGTGTTTTGGTCGTCATCAGAGTTCGGCTGCCATTCACGAATGGAACAAGTTTGTTTAGAGGAACACATTTTCAAGATTTAAATAGTCTTAAGATGGAAAAAGTTGGGTTCAATATAATGTCCACATCTAATAATGAGATATTGAGTCCAGAGGTCGCGTTAGCAGAATATTTTCCGGGATGTGCTGTGGTGTCGCAGGGGTTAAGCACAACCCACATAAGGAGGCCCTAGTCCTCGACGTGGCCGTCGCAGGTTCGATTCCCGGCCTGGCGATCTTTGCTGCATGTCTTCCCCCTTCTCTCATTACCCACTTTCCTGTCAATTAACTATCAAATAAAGGCCACTAGAGCCAATAAAACCTTTAAAATAAACCAGAATATATTCCGTATTTGATCAGTTATTTTTTTAAAGGAGTTAAGGTCATTGAATGTTAATGACCTTAACGACATTAACATTCAAACCAAACCAGTTCTGTGATCACAATCATCCATGCTCCAACAATTGATCAGTAGGCCCATGAGGACGCTCGGCTAGACAGCAACAATAAGGAGTACGGGACAGAAAATGTTGTGGGGTAAATGGCGGAGCCCTTGACGGGTTGTAAAACTCTGCACACAACACCTGGGATGCATATTTTTCTTCTACCCAGCGCTGCACAACCAATGAGGACGCGGCTCCGCCTCTGCGAAGAATTAAACTTAACTCATCCAGCAGTTTTAACAAATGGAGCTGGAAGACGTTACCCTCCCGGCCCAGAAGGAGAGCTGCGCTCAGAGGCGCGGCAGACGTAACATCTGTCTGTTTCAGGGAAGCGAAACCACGCAAAAAAATCCCAGTCCCTCTGCTCGGACTGCACAGGGTAAAAAAAAAAAAGTTCAATTGATCGGGTTGGATCAGGCAGATCCAACTGACTGAGGAACCAGCGCAGATTTCTCTGCAGATGCGACCAGCAGGAATTAGTGAGGCTGTGTGTTCAGACCGCAGCGGGTGAAGTTCTGGTAATTTAAGTGGAGTTGTTTAATTAAATTTTCTATAAATTATTGGGGCCACAGTCAGTGGTTTGTGTCACTGTGGAGAAAAAGTTAGATGCGTTCATCTGCTTTATGTGTGACGGGATCTGGATTCACAGTTCAACTAGGTGAATATTAACTAAACCGCATAAAAATTGAGTTTGAGTACTTGGCGGAAATTTTACTACTCCCTTTTTCCATCTACCATGGCTGTAATTGTATGTTTGCATCCAAAACCGAATTCTTAGTTTTTATTTTTCCGGAAGTCTCCCCGTCTCCTCCTGACTTGCATCCAGCCCGGCTTTCTTTCTGTCCTGCGTTCCCTCACTTGCGCAGCCAAACCGTCATCGGTCTTCGCCAAACTTCCTGCAACCATTTCAACCAAGAATCCAAACCTTTCAGTCAACAGTCACACATATGGCTACACTGACTGTGCTGTATTTATTCAAATTCATAGGCAGTCAAAACAACACATAAAAGGTAGGGTCATGTGTGTGGAGATTGTTGCTGGTGGTACATGTGATCATTTTTCCCCCTGAGCATGCTAAATGGATTAGTTCATTAGGAATGCACCAGAGGACACACAAATGAACCAGAGATGGATTGATCCTGTCTGCATAGTGTAGCCTCAAGTCTTACACTTCATCTCTTTTCCAACTCTGGTTCTTTTGGTTCCCTGAAAATTGTTTTGATTTTTAGTTCATTGAAAAGTTTGATTGTGGAGAGTTCAGATGGCCAGAGAATCCTTAGACAGCAAAACAAGACGGATCGTTTCCAAATATACACATATGGTGCCTCGCAAAAGTGTTAATGTAATTTAAATGTAGTTCTTGCCGTATGGTTTTTGTGTCATTCTCATTTTTCCCTGACGTTCACCATGGACTAGTTCTAATTTATCTAGATCTCATTTAAAGGGCCAGTATTATGCGTTTTCCAGGGATATAATAACATTTTATAGCACAATCAAATAACCATCTTACCTTCACGTGTTCTGAAAATGTTACATACCAAGAATGACTTAAAAAAAATTTTGCTTTGTAATTTAACACCTTGAAATTGGCCCTCTGTTCTTTTTTAAAATCCCTTCTCTTTCTGAATCTCCACCTTCAGGACATCATCACGTCATATCATGGCTCCTTTATTAACCCTGTATCAGTGTTTCTTGTTTCTACCAGTGTAGCACTCAGAAGCAGCTCCTATAATGAGCTTGGCTAATGTGCAGTCACACCAGGTGTTGGCTAATTGCTGCTGGCTAGTCTGAAGGAGCTGAGTGGGAGAGTTAAAGGGGAGGTCTGAAGCTCGGAGGCTTGAAAACTGCAGCTCTGAGGAGGAGCTGTGCCACGAAGGCGGAGCTAGGTCCAACCAGGTGTTTTGCTCAGCTGAATGGTTGCCACTGGAGATTAAAGTATTATTCAAAAATGCATGAAAGAATCAAGGCAACTCCTGGTATGTTTTTGATGTAAAACTAAACAGAGTTGATTTTACATAATACTGCCCTTTTAAAGAAATGTCTAAACACCAGATTTGTCAACACCAGCTAATGACAGTATTGTATGTTACTAATAAACAATATAAATAAATGAAAGCTTAGAACTGGATTTTAATTTATTACTTGCTCTTGTCGGTTTCACCCAAGTAAGGTTTTAAATCTTGACACCTTAATATCTTGTGCGTACAGGGTTTGCTATATTGTGAGATGTTTTTTTCGTCGTTGTAATTTAGAGTGACTTTGGCGCTGGTCCAGTGACAACACATGACACGCTCTGGCACATTTACTTTAGTTGTTCTTCAGCATTGTTGCTCTAAAGGTGATGTTCTGCGTAGACGGTGATACTAAGCATTGAAGCGTTTTGCAGGTCCCGTTAATTCTGACAAGTTTTTCCCTTCCTGTTGAAGAATAACATCCCCACAGCATGATGCAGTCGGAACCATGTTTTATTGTGGCGATGATCTTTTCAGGGTTCCACGCATAGCATACTGCATGTAGGCAAAACAAAACATTCAATTCCTTTACCGTTTGACCAGGGATCATTCTTCCACATGTTTGCTGTGTGAAAGAAGAAAAAGATGCACAGATTCCTAACATATTCCATGGCAGGATTTTTCCAACATCAGTACGTTTCTCATTGAGTTTAATTCACTGCATTGCCATCACAAAACCGAACACAGGCAAGTCTTTTGGGGGTTTGGTTTGGAAAAGAAAAGGCTTTTAGGGCATAACAGAGGAGTGGATTTTCTACAGAAGCCATCATCAGCATCATATTGACCAACCGCTGGCCTAACAAACAAGCTAGTATAAATTTTCCAAAGCATGTTGGGACTAAAATTCATATGCTCATTGATCTGCTCTTCAGCTGACCTGTTGATTGCCAGCAGCCCGTCGCTGAGCAAGGAACATGACTGGGTCGCCAGTGGGGACGGTAGCTGTGTGTGTGTGTGTGTGAATGTGTGTGTGTGTGTATCGGGGGTAGGGGTCCGACTGTGGGAAATGTGACGTAACGTGAGTTTCGAGCTGATTTGGGTCAGCGAAAGAGCAAATGTGCATCGAATGTGGATCAGAGAGAGAGCGTTGTATACTTGTGTGTGTTTGTGTGTGCGAACCATCTGTCCTGACAAGATTACTGGAGTGAGACAAGAAGTCAGACCCAACTAGATTAGAGTATGAATATAGGGCAGGAGAAAGGGGGGAAAAAAAAGAAGGGGAGGAAAAACTGACAAATAAGTGGAGGAGATGAAGGATTACGAGCTGGAGTACAGCAGCAGACACGACGACTTTAGATTTTTATTTTTTCGACGCTCAGACGGTGTGTTGACTCTTGGACGGTCTGTGTTTATCGTCCAGGTAGCATTTGATGCCGATCGCGCCCAGGAGAGAAGAGCTCCTGATTGAAAGCCCATCGCGTCCCCATAGCAACCGGGCCCTACTTTGTCTTCCCCTCATTCAGTTCACGTCACTTTGACTGGCAGTGGGTTTTATGTGCAAAGCGCTCTTGCATACACATACAGTGATTCACGACTCTTGTTATGTTCATGCAATCATACATGGTCAGAAACACTCATTTGTGTTTCTGACCATGTCAGTACGTTTTTACTGACTGGTTTAAGTAACTCCATCTAAATGTTACTCTGACACAAAACCACGCCTAACCCTAATTCAAAACATAGCTCTAACTCTAAAAACTGGATTTAACACAATAGGACTGGGCTTTGGTTCCCTTCAGTCCGTTTGAAAATGTCTTAAATAGGCGACATAAGAAAGTACACATGTACGGATTGACTTTTAGGACAACATCTCAAGAAAGACATGCATGTGTGTTTGTAGTTTTCATTTATTTAAATATCTGCACTTGTTCTGCCTTCACTTCTTATTCACAAACTTATCCACTTGTTCCAGTCACCCACACTCTTCTTGCAGCACGCAGAGACATTTATGCAGCAAAAAATAAATATATTAATGATAATAATAATAATAATAATAATAGTAATAATAATAAAAAGCAAAAACAAACATACACTCATCATCCCTCATCCACTATTTTCTCCTGAGACGAGTGACGGGCTGGCAAAGAGTTCCCCAAGCTGTTGCCTTGGCAACTCCAAATCCTAGTCCTCAGTGGCCATGACAACCAGTGATGCACATCCGGTTGCGGTCCGTTGATTTTTATTTAGACTCCTGGCAGGAGGGCCGTCGCCTGTGTGTTGGCATTTCTCTCCTGATGGGTTTGTATGTTTAAATACATGTGGCTGTGTTCAACAGGTGAACAGTGAGGTGGTGTCGTGCGCGCGGGTGTGTGTGTGTGCGTGTGTGTGTGTGTGTGTAACTGTGTGTTGTGTTTTGTAAATATCATAAGAAATTTGGAAAAGGAGAAAGTGTTTTATTTTTCACAATGAAACATGAAGAGAAATTACTGAAGTTATTCTCTGGAGAAGAAATTGGTGCAAAACATTTGGTCTTGAAGACAGTCAGACACAGGGCCAGTCTGAGCAGTACAGGCAAATGCTCAGGGTGCTAGAGTCTAGGGGCGCCATGAAAAGGTCAAGAAAAACCCTTCTTTACCCTTCACATTTTTATTTAAAGCTAATAAGTAATCATACAACTTCTCAGGTAAGCCGCATCGCAAAAAAAGATACTAGTCCTAAAAATAATCATATTTTGCTTTGCTTGCCCCCCCCCCCTCTATTATTTGTTTGAGCAGGATCCTATGTTACTTTGTAGCACAAGTAACTTCAGAAAGTATTATGCCAAATGTCCTAAATTGTCTGGTGTCAAAAGAAAAAAGAAGACACAAAATCGTGACATAAACGGAGGTAAATGGAGTAAAACTAATGTAACAAATTTATTCGTTGTCTTAGTTCTTTAGCACAGTGTAAGTGTAGCAGCTAGGCTAGCTAGCCAAAAATGGAGCTAATCAATATGTACCCTAGCCAATTTTTCATGGTTGCTTGGTAGCTGCACTCATGGTCAGTGACACATTTTGTTAGCATTTGTTTGTAAATGTGCTAAAATCATTAAAATATGAATATGAGCGTAGACTACATTTTCATTAAACTCCTCTGAGTCGATTGTTTGTAGAACTAGATCTGCACAATTATAGACTGAAATGTTTGCTCATTCCTATTATGGGTTTGGGTCAGTTAATAATAACAACATATACATGAAAGTTTCTTCCACCATCATTATCGGTCATACTGTTTAGGGAACAGCACAGAGTCGTGCATTCTGTTATTTAGTTAGCTGAAAGAAAGATGTCGTTTTATTTGTGGACGTTAGCTAAACTAAACCATGAACGTGTAGAAACTGAAGGAGTTTAACCTTAATTTTCCAACAATAGACCATTTTACGTTTCTATTTTAAATCTTCATATTTATATTATGGATTGGTTTATCTTCCAATGAGACTGTCATATGGACCGTTGCGTAAACATTAGTAAATCAACACTGCGACAGAGAAACCTATGCCTGATCACTTTAAACAGGCTCATAAAATTAGCTCATGTTTCTGCACAGAATCCATGGGAATGAAAACACATCGCCGCGGCTTTTACTGAGGACCAAATTATATCAGTAAATCATTCTGCCCCTGTTAATTGTTCCAGCAGGACACCATGAGAGGCTGTTTATGTGAGAAAAAATCCATAGTGGCCTTTAGGGACGTAGACGCAGGTCAGTAACGGCTAACGGAAGAACGCGGGGCTAAATGAAAACCCCCAAATGACACTGTATCAGGCATGAGAAGTGGTAGCTTTAGGGGGAAGGAAGAAAGTGCTTCAGGGTGGAGAAGGTTGAGCTTCGAACCAACTCCAGAGTGTCTGAAGACCACAAGCCTCAACGGTGTAGAAATCCCTCAATGCTGATCGATGATCTGATCTTTAGAAAGTGTTGGCTTCAGGCGAAGGTATAGATTCCTGCTCAATTGCCCCTTCACCATGTCCCTCCATCTTTCCCCTCCAGCCGTCCATGTGAATCTCATGCTCTCTCACACATACACCCCCCACGTCCCTTTTCCTCCCACCTTCACCCGCCGCCTCGCAGTGTGTGACGCTGAGAGTCCCTGACAGCCATATAAATAATCAATAAGTCCAGACTCCCACTGATGCGCAGTTTCTTTTTCGCCAAAGACTCCTTTAATCGACCTTACGGGTGTCGAGCCGAAGCGTGTTTACGTCACACCCGGACACGTGTGTGTGTGTGTGTGTTCAGAGGACGTCAGACGAACATGAGGGGAAAGTAAGAAAGGTGTGTGAGTGAGGGAAGAGGAGCAGGGTCGCTTTTTTATATAAAAGTATAAATTCGGTGTATGAAGAAACGACAAAAACAACAAACCTCAACGGTAAAATTCTAGCTTACGGGAGTATGCTGCAAGAATATAGAATCAGAATCAGCATTTAAAACAAATGACATTTTACAGAAAGCACCATGAAATTTGTTTCAGTACATCCCATCCAAAGAACAAAAAAAAAAAAAAAAAAGAAAAAAGATAAAGCTAAGGCGACAGTAATCATGGGAGGTGCTGGCCTATAAAAAGACTGGATGAAATTATGGAAATCAAACGACGTAGAAAGCTTTTTAAAAAATGGTCGATGTGAGTTGACTGGGGTAGAAATGTTACCTGAAACGATCCCTCTGTCATTTAAATACGCTTTGCAGTTGTTCACCTGTTGATAACGTACTTTGCGTATGAAGGACACTTTAAATCTCACACCTTTTTGGCCTTCTTGGTGTCCCATACTCGAGGAAATCTTTTGTTTACAAAGATTCATATGCGATCACATCTGTGTCAATGCACACCAATTACTGACACAAAACTGCACGAAAAGTGTGGGTGTTAAAACACCTACATCCCCCACTGAAACGACGGCAACAAGTCAAAGATATTCAAACATCGATCTATTATGCTTTTATTTGTCTTCCTTATTTATTGTTGTAATATCTTTCCTATCTAGTGGCAATGCAATAAGGTTATATTGCCTGTCAGACTCTACTATCGACCACTGTGTAGCAGATCAATCCCCCTATCAATGCAAATGCTTTTTGTTGATTCCTGCTTTGCTTAAACCAGTTTGGTTGGTGGTAAGTGACGGGTTCTGAATTGCTTTAGCCCCCGCACTGCTTAGTTTTAAAATTTCCTGACATACCAGTGGGCAGCCTTTTACTGCCTTTAAGGTGTTCAGAAAAGGTCTTACAGTGGTTTTGCATTTGGAAAAAAAGAAAAATAAATAAATAAGCCTATCAGAAATTTCTGTGTGCAGTCACTAGGCAGAGTTTGTCTGCTTGGAGTGGAGTGGGAGAGTTCTGCTTCCTCCTCTGAATACCTTCCGCTTTACATTTGAATGCCTCGTGGATGCGATGTCTCCTTCGCAGGATTCTTTCTGCATGGCATGTTTATGTGTTTCTTCTACCTTCACTGCACAAATTAAATCAACTATGTTTGGTTAATTGGCCATTTCTGTCGCCCTTAGGTGTGACAGTGCTTATGTCCCTTTATTGGCCAGCTAACGAAATAGTGGCCTTTCCGAGATTTGCCTCAACACTCGTCTGTTCTGTTCAACATGTGAAAGATGTGGGCTTTGCACTTCGACTATGTTGTTTTCCCGTTGGACTAGACTAGATTTTCAGAGTTACAACTCAGGAAATACCAAGTAGAAAAATCCGACCCCCTGATATCGGATCTCGCCCAGCAGCCCAGAGCATGTAAACCAGCGGTGTCCAAAGTTGGTCCTGGAGGGCCGGCATCCTGCATGTTTTAGTTCTCTCCCTGGTTTAACTCACCTGGATCCAATGATGGCTCGTTAGAAAGCCTAAGAAGAACATTGACAAGTTGAGAAGGTTGTTGCTACCACGAGGGAGAGAACTAACACATGCAGGATGCCGGCTACTCCTGGTCCGACTTTGGGCACCCGTGATTTTTCCAACACTTCTCATGGTTTATTTGATATTAACCTGTTATCCATGACAGTTTGAACAAAACAGGAAGCAGAGCAGCTGCTCCCCTCACAGACGGTTTGATCCAGCTCCTCGCATGAGAGCGGCTTCTTCTCCACGTGAGCATTACAGCCACACAAAGATCACAGGTTACAACCACGTAGAGGAGAGGGAAAATGAACATCATCTCAATCAGCCTTGTAAATGTTGTAAAACTGCTGTTCACTTGCTATGAGTGAAAGGAAATATGCTAGGAATATGCAGGCAGCGCAAATCTGTGACCAATCTGCAACCAACAACACAGGCAGGTACAGGTCTCTGTTGCATCTCATAGAAACAGCATCCCAGACTGATTTCTTACTAAATCAGTGTGGACTATTACAGGAATCAATGTAATACACTTACACATCAGACAGAGTATTGTTTTCCTTTTGTTTAATGGGGGAAAACCATGTAGTTGTGAGTTGGGTGTGGAGCGATGGCCTGCTGGCCATTGGGAGTACCGGGACTTTTTCCGATGGGCCGGTGCGGCCGAAAAAAGAAAAAAACCTATGTAGTTGGACTCCATAGCAGTCAGTGGCACCACTGACTGGTTTTCGGGTAGCGGCTGCTTTTTATTTTACTTTTTATTTTCTCCCTCACTTCACGACACGATCTGATGCTCATGCTGATGTCCCCCATAATAATGTGTGTGTCACTTCTTTGTGTGAGCATTTCCCTTTTCTATTTGAAAGTAGTTGATGGTGTTTAGTGGCAAAACAAGCTATATACTAACCCAAAAATGAACTCCTAATAACGTGAGAAAGTCCTAAACCTCTAATCTGTTGGGAAGATTTATGCCCAAAAAACCAGTTCAGATACCCTGCAAACATCTCTCCCTACAAACCTTTTATTTAATTTTTTTTCCCTGACCTTTGCTGGCGCCTTTTCTCCAGGTCAAGTGAATTAATTGCAAGAGCGTTAATTGAGCCCGGTTGTTGAATTCTAATGTTTTCCTCTTCTGAGCCACTCTGAATGTACAAGAAGCAGTTTGCCGAGTGAGAATCTGGCCTTCTCTGTGGGAGAGTGGCTGCTGTGAGAACCTTTCAATTACAGCAGCTCGAAGGCCGGCGCCAAGTTTGTGCTCTTTCGCCGTGGAAAACCGTACGATCAGGGCAAGGCAGCGCAGATGAAGACGAAGGACGAAGGAAAAAAAGTCAGATCGAGTGAACGCTTGGCGCTCTGATTTCAATTGAAGATGGAGAGCTGTGGCGCTCGGAAGACACAAGTGTAGAAGGAGAGTCGGATAGATGGAGTGGCTCTCCGCTCGAGCAAGCGATCTATCGTTGCCATGGCAGCACCGTCTCTCCCGTCTCCGTGGGAACGACTGAATCCTGTTGCAGCTTGACTATGGCTCCAGGCAAAACGGGAGAGAGCGGGAGAATGAGAGGAAGAGTGGGGGGGGGGGGGAGAGGGAAGTAGAAAACAGCAACAGCACGGCGAGTTCAGCCCAGAGCGTTTAAGCTGACCTGGAAAAATGTTGGACTTGTGCTTATTCTCTCTCTATCTTTTATTCCCACTGCACATCCCGCCCGCCCCCCACCCTCCCATCCACCCTGTTCAGTAAATCCTCAGCAGCTTTATTTAACTTTTTTTTTTTTTTTTTTTTTTTTTCAGGTTGCTTCCCTTTAGTCGTGGCATTGCATTTCCAGCTACATGCTGCGGCACGTGACCACAGCAGCGCGCTTGTTTGTGTGTTTCTCAGTCCAGTAGTTTGTGACCCGGCTCCGGCCCATTCACACAGCATAAGTAGCCCTATTAGCGGGCCAACTAGCCAAGAAAACAGATGATCCCCTCTGACACAGCTCCTATTGTTAGGATCGGCCGCGAACAATGCAGCCCTGTCTACCGCAGCACAGTGGTCGATTCACGCCGGTGTTCAGCCGCCGGTCGCCACTCCATCAGCCGCGGCCTTGGGCGAGGCGGAGGACGCTCAGAAGCTTTATTGTAACGCGGTGGACGTGCGGAACGCCTTTCATTTCTGACAATGTTATTGCGTTGGGTTGCAGCACGTTCAAAGGCCGGCTTTCCTGGTGACTTATTAGTTCTTGTTCTTGTTATTGCGAAACTAAATATTACAATGGCTGTCATTTGTTTATTTTTTGTGGGGGTTTTTTTTTACTTCAAAAAATTAATAATGTGATATGCCTCCTCCAGGAAGTAAAATTTGTGCATTTTAATAGATGTGCATTTACCTAAAGAACATGGAAGACGGTAAAGATTTGACTGCAGATTCTTGAATATTTTCCTCGTTCGGATGCTCTAACAGCACCTGGTAGTGTGGCCTAGGGGCCATTTGTGGCCCTTGGAACAATTTTGCAAGGCCCCTGGCTGCAGTTCAAGAATGCAACTAATTCGGCACTTTTGTCTTTTTTTTTCACATAAGAATTTCAATTGAATTCTCCTTTTATCAAAATGTGTTGGGCACAAAGGATTTTCCTTTAATAGTGCTTTAATTTTAATTACATTTTTACTCAGAAAACAAAACCAAACAAACTAAATTATAGTAATAGAAGAGTTCTTTTTTTTCTTTTACAAAGAAATTCTCATTTTTTGTCACTGGAAATAGACTAAAGGATTTTCTAGATCAAATCATCTAAAAAAAAAACATTACATAAAAGTAGGAAATTGTTTCCCTGTTAAGACAAAACATGAGACTTTGTTTCATTAAAATATTGCATATTAATTTGTTAATGAGAAGAAAAATTTTAGCGTTGTTTGTTTATTTATTTCAGGTTTATATATATATATATATATATATATATATATATATATATATATATATATATATATATATATATATATATATATATATATATATATATATATATGGCGTTTTTATAGTTGGTGTTTAGGTATTGTTGATAATGTCTTCCAATAATACATAATTACTGATATTTTCAAATTTCCTGTCAACTTTAATGTTTTTTTTAAACTCAGAAACAGTAGGCTGCTGGATGTCTGCCCTTGTGCCCCTGCCACTGGGCTTGGCAAGGTTCCTGGGTTAAACCCTGCTACACCTGTTGATGGTTGGTTCCAGGGGGGCAATAGGCAGAAGACAACCAACCAATCACAGCTGTACAACTAAGGGCAACTCAGGATCTCCAATGAATCTGACTGATGTGTTTTTATCTTGTGGAAGGACATCTGAATACCAGAAGAGGAGGGAGAACATGTTAACTCCACATAGCAGAAGCCCCATAATTAAAAGGCAATCTTTATCTTAATTGTGTTAGTTCCAGCTGGGACTGGCGATGCTCAGCTCTGCTTGTAAACCATTCAGTAAGACAGAACCATTCCATACTCTTTTAATTACCACTGGAGTACTTACAGCCGGCCACACTAAAAACGCCGATGCTTTCCTGGCCAACCTCAGCTACCGCACTCCACACTACTCAGCAACCAGCCAACTGGAGCATTTCATGCTTTGTGGAACAAAAACAGCTACACCCCTTTTTCCACGTCGGGTTTCCCAACTGATCATAACAGCACATTGATCAGAAGAGTCCCCTTTGAGTTTCAAAACCACGTTGGCTTTAAATTAGTAGTATTTTCCAAGTCCTTCAACAATAGCAATAGTACTGACCTCTTCCTCTCTGAGCGACCTTCCAGCCCATGGACTTTCCAGTGTTGTTTATACTTGCCTGTAATTGTTTGAACAGATGAACGTAGCAACTTCTGAAAATTTAACACAAGGAGGAACCAGATTTCTGAATGTTACAGTCATCTTCCTGATACCCTGGCTGATTTCCTGTTGGTTTAATATGATGCTTCTTTATTTATTTATGGAATGCCCATAAGTTTCCACCGAAGTGATTACTGATCTTCCTGGGCTCTAGCTGATAAAACACAAAAATATTCATACAGCGGGCATTTGATGCCACACCAGCAAGCAATGTGTTCTCTATTTAATTGTTTGGGCACTTCACCAGCAGAAATAATTCAGGCTTTCTTGTCTAATGTGAAAAAGGGAAATTAGTGTTTCAGACGCAGGATGAAAATGTTACTTGGGATTTCTGTTTTTGAACTAAAAGAACAAATTGCTAACTCAAGCCTCCATGCAACACATTTATAGAAAAGAGACACGTAAGTCAATGTAAGTCCTACAAATGTACATTGAAAATTTGAGTAAAAGTCAATTTGATTCTCATTGGGTTGGTGAAATATGTTCACGCCACCACACTGAAGTGGCTGTGGATCGATGGGAAGAGAAGTTCTCTTGTAATTGGAAAGTCGCTGGTTTGGTTCCAGCTTTCTCGCGTGCCCTCTCGGGTCGGCCCGTTCCAAGTTGGATGTGGTCTTGTTTTGTGAAGACCGCTGCATTCTGAGCGCATCGGGGCCGACGTGACCTCCGCGTACAAGTTCCTTGAGTGATCGGCAGAAGCGAAGGAAACTCTAACGGATCCAAAAGGTTTCAAGAACGACTGCCAAGTTCTGTGTTTGAATAAGTAGGAACACCAAATCCAGGTTACCAAAAAAAAAAAAAAAAAAAAATAACCCACCCACGGAACCACCCACTGCTTCTACAATCCACCTCTATCCTGCTTTCAGCAAGTGTTCATTTGTACGGACACGGTCATGTGTGACAGTGGGTGCTGCACACATTCGTTGTAATCTGTTTGCTCTTCTGCTCCGGACACGTATGTCTCGTGTGCTGTAATGGTGAAGTCACAGGCATGAGTTCAGAGCCTGAGATCATCTGTTCAGGACGCCTCTGTGTGTAAACACACGTCACGTCAAATATTCATCCGCTGCTTCACACCTGTAGGAGAGTACTAAGGAGGCTATTTTTCAGTCCAAGGAATCCGAGGCTGTTTTCTACGTAGGAGAGAAAAACCAAGGAATAAAGCAGCTTTGTTTAATTTAGAAAGCAGAAAGTAATGGCTTACTGTAATAGGAGTGGCTACTAATGCATTCCCACTATGTAATAATTTCAGTTTATTTTACAATTATTGGATGAAGGTGAGTGTAACAGAACAAAATGTGAAAAGAGTTATTTCATTTCACACTTCCTTAACTCTAAAGATGCAAACATGGAAGTTTACATTTGCTAAATTTCTTCCAAATGTTTATTGCCACACAAACATTTTGTCTTTAAAGCGCCATTGTATAACTTTTATAAAAGAAATTTTTTTTTTTTACATCTTTAAACCAAACATGATGAACATCATGACAGTATAATACGAGACAGATAACCTGTGAAAAGATCAAACTCCTCTGCCTCCTCTCTGAACTACTGTTGGCGTCTGAAGAAACCCACAACCAAAAAAAACCCCAATCAGAGCCCGGAGGAGGGCCTTAGGGCTGTCAATCAACCTCCTGTACTCGCTGCTCAAAGTGCTAATGGCGGAGAAACAACTAACAGGAAATATTAATATTAATATTAAAAAATATTCTTTATAAAAGTCACATGCTGCAGCTGTAAGTGACACAGCTTGACTTGTGGGACTTAAAATGGACCAACTTTGCCAAAAAGAACTACAGCAGGTTGGAAACAAGACACTGAATAGCATTCCCTATTAAAAATAAGAGTTGCTATGCATGAGCTAGCATGTTGTGCTGCAATCTTCGCTGCATTGCACATGCTAATTGCAAAATACCTCAGGGCTCCTGTTCCTGTTCCTGCTGTGATGTGACTATAAGAATAGAAGAAGAGAAATGTTAGAAATAGAGTTTATCTAGATTCTAGAAATATATCGCCATACTTTTTTTTTTTACACAAAGAGAAGGGAATAAGAGAAAGCTACGGGCAGCAAGAACGAGAAAAATTACAGGCAGGAATTGGATAAGAAGTAAAACATATAGAGTCTGACAGCGAGCGACTTGCAAAATAGGCACAGACCGTCTACATGTGAACAAAGTTTAGGAGATAATGGAAAAACCAGAACAGAAATTAGTACAAGTTTCTCATTTTGTCACTAACTAACTCCGTCCCAATCTTGCAGATTCTCTGGGGAGCATTTATCTACGGCGTCTCTCTGTTCTGCTTACAATCCAGAAAAAAAATAAAATTAAATTAAACACTAATCTTGGTCACTTGTGAAAAGACGTAGAAGCAGTCGAACACTTGGCTTGACATCTGTGGACTAAAAAAAAAAAAAAAAAACCTCAACAAAACATCCTCAAAGCTTCGTGTGTATTGAAGAGACCACTTCAGCATCCGTTTTAAGGGCTGGAATCTGAATGTTTAATCATTTCCAGCTCTCTGCTGAGAAGACGCATGAATTTTTCACGTCGTTCGTCCGGCAGGGCGACGGGACGCCTGAGCCAAAACAACTCTCTACTCATGCTGTGAGCATGACACGCAGAAAACTAAAGAAATACACTGGAATGTACCGCCATAGGATAGCTGTCATAAGTAGATTTATGGGGATTTTTTTTAAAAATGTATACTTTAAAAAAAAAAATGTGTGGAAAACGGATCAGGTTTTATGTAATGTCATGTTATTTGTATCATATTTTGTTTAAATGTAAAATCAACATCTGTTGGGATGTCATTAATACTCCATAATTTCAGTATCTGCACTATAAGCTCTTATTTTGCTCTTGACTTTGTTTCTTTGAGTTTAAAACGTGACTGCGTACCTGAAAAATACAGTAACATCCCTGTCATGGTCATCGCTTGAAAAAAATTAGTTTTTTAAGCAAGTTTGTGCAAATAAACAAGAGATCTGACCTTGACTCCGTTTTTCTCTGAATATAGAAATGTTTCAAATATAAATGTATAAAGATTTGATGTTAAGTCATTAGAAGTGGTGTAAATATGCCTGGCATCTATCCAGGTGACATGGGATTGTTAAATGTTCATCAGAGTGTCAGCGGCTGCTTTTCCATTACAAATGTGCTCAAATTTTTGTGTAGTGTCGAAAAAAACACAATTATGCAATTTTCTTTAAATA
Source organism: Gambusia affinis (assembly GCF_019740435.1). Lineage (NCBI taxonomy): Eukaryota > Metazoa > Chordata > Actinopteri > Cyprinodontiformes > Poeciliidae > Gambusia > Gambusia affinis. The sequence continues at coordinate 21,412,860 of NC_057881.1, forward strand.
AGAAATAAAAGCAAAATCACACGTGAGTAAGCTTGTTCACGCGAAAGGTCATTTAAAAACATGGCAGTGTCTGATGTAAACAGTTAAATGAGGTTTTCGTAATCCAGACGTAGCGTTATCGCTATCGCTCATCATTTATCAGCCATCAGAGTTCACGTGTCCATCTTATCTTATGTAAAAGCTATGGATTCATCACATTTCAATGACGCAACTTTGAATGAATTGTGCAACACGGTCAGAGTGAACATTGTCCAAAACGACTAAAAGACAAACCGTCGTCCTCCCACCACTTCCTGTCGTCTTCTTCGTCCTTTTTGCCAGTTATAATGTCCAATTGTTAATCACGTGACTTGTGATGTGAACAAAAGTGTTTCCATTAAGCAAATTTATTGCTGCTATTTCAATTTGCACATTTTTATGACTAATGGAAACGCAGCTACAATGAGGGAAGAAACTCTCTGTGGCAGCTCGTTTTTTTTTGTTTTTTTTTGTCTAAACAATGTGTGTCCGGAATATGTGGGGTCTGCAGAGAGGGTCATTTCCTAACACAAGTCCTGGATGGAAGGAAGTTCAGGTCTGATAATCAAGTTGCGAAACTGCAACTTGGTGGTTGCATTTTCTTCCAATTACTTTTAATCAAAACTAAAAAGCGGCAAATATTCCTACTAGAGCTAAATAAGATAAGTAGAAACCGATGCAGCGAAGTGTTATCTCTAATATTTCTTTATTGTTATTGTCATCTATGAAATTGTAGAAGAGAGACTTGAGAATTAGTTGCTGGCTTCAAGAATTTACGGAGCAGGAAATCACACGTTGCTAGAAGGCTCCAGTCAGCTCTACCCTTTTTTTTCTTTCTTTTTTTTAAAAGTGCATCTCAGATGTATCCACTCTTGTATACATATTAACAACTTTCATACAGTCAAGATGTTATCCTGTGAGAAATAATTGGCCATATCGATCATATCTTCACTGGGATATTAGAGAACAAACAAAGCACCCTCATAAATACACTCTGATTTTGAGTGACCTTTGTACCTTTGCTTATCTTTCTGCTCTGTATTCATTTGACCACATTAAATCCACAACTCTGTGCTAAAGACAGCAGCAGACAGCCAGAAGTGAAATGCTTTCATAGCAACAAAAAAACGTAAACCAAAATTACATTTTGTTAACAGCGGGGATCAACGACAGGCTTGGTTGCACAGAGATGCGTTGGTTAGTTTCTCTTCAGCCAGTTGACGGCAGAGTTTGCATTCTGACAGACTTCCTTCCTGGTTCATCTTATGCCCTGAACCCAGCCTGTGAACGAGGGTCCAACACACACAGCGTGTGTGCTTAGGCAAATGTAAGGCAAATGAAAAGCGCCATTTTTACATCCTAATGCGTAACCTAAAGGGAACTGTGAGAAGCTTAGGTTGATGCCTGCATCAAATCAACATCACAGTGTGTTTTATCAACTCATGGGCTTCACTGCGTGACTCAAGGTGACTTAAAGATTAAAATTTATATTTTATTGGGATGTCCAAATAGCTGTTTTTCTTTCCAATCTCGACTTTACTCATTTAAGACATTTGTCCATAGCAAATGTCCAACAAAATTATCCTCCAATACGTCATTAAAATTAATGCTGTGTTTCTTGTTAGTAGCTTTTAGAAGCTACTAAGAAATGTGCAGTAAAAAAAACACATTTCATTTTATCAGTCTAAATTATCGTCCTCATTTGGACGTGAGATGAAGTTGGAGGAGCAGCATGTTAACAAGAGAACATTTTATTTACAAAATTAAATAAATACCTCATTAAGTCATTAATTATATCTTGAAATAATTAAACATTTAATTAAAAGTTTATATATATTTTTTTACTGAAAAAGCTTATGAAAATATTTCTCTACAAGGGCCATAATTTTCAAAGAAAACAGATGAGATGTATCTCTCTCCAAAACATTCACCTTAAAATGTGCTTGACGTTTCAGTTAACTCAGTTTCTAATTAGTCTTCTGAGTTTTGTTTAATCAGTTTCATATTTCATATGTCAAGAGCATTTTTACAAAATGTCAAAACGTGGAACATGGGTCCACGCTCTTCTGTTTTCTCACCAGCAGCTGATGGAAAGCTTTGCAGATCTAAATAGGAGCGCTACACACTGACGCCCGAGCCGCAGTCTCCTCTTAAGTTTAGATGTTAATTAGTGACAAGCACGAGTAACACAGCAATCACACCCCTGCTGAGTGAGAACTCCATTACTGAAAATTGTGAAACATCTGCAGTGTAATAAGACAAGGCAATCATGAGCGGGAAAGTGGAAAAAAATGCTTTTATTTGCAATTTTTTTTCCTCATGTCTGACAACATTTTCAAAAGAAGGCCTTCAGAGATCTTTTGTATTTGTGTTTTACCGTCTTACTTGACACACTGAGACGCTGAGTAAACTAAAAAAGTGTCATCAGTTAGCATTTACTCATGTGTGTCATTAGGAGGATGTGTTCTTGATACAGATCCAGCAATTAGCTTTGCAAAGGTTTGGCTCCTAAGCAACAGGGGTTCTTACCTAATTTGTGCAAATCCTTTGTCAGCAGTGACGCCTCAAAATCCTCAATGACCCGATCAGCGTGGAAGTCAAACAGTCGACCCACGGTCACGGAAATAATGATTGAACAAGTTTGTGATGTCAGACACTGCAGATGGACAAGAAGGGTCTTCCTCCACACCCAATGTGACTCGTTTTTGTCTTTTTGGACCTTATGTTGTGTACTCTGTGTGTGCACTGCAGACATATTGGAGCAGTAAGACGCCACTGTCAAACTGTTCCTACAAGGATGGGAGAATGAAATTGTCCAAAAATGTTTTGCTATCTACCAAAGCACTGCCCCAGTCCAACTCTTGGGCAGTGCTTTCAGGCAACCATTGTCCTGGCAACTGGCAAACCCAGATTCCTCTACTGGAGTACCAGAAAGAGAGGCAATACTTATTATTCCAGAGAACTTGTCTCTACTGGCCTAGCGTCCAGTGGCAGTGGACTGTCCAGCACTGCAGACGACGCGTTGCATGGCACTTGACGCAAGACCTGGAAGCAGTTGCTTGGCAATGGAAACCATTCCATGGCGTACTCCATGAACGTTTCTTGAGTTAATCTAAAATCCACAAGACGATTGCAGAGCTGTAACTATTGACTCTACATCCCCAAACACAGGGATTAGATGTTTTTTTCTTCTTCACTACACCTGGCTCCAACAGCAGTTTTCTAGCAGAACTCTGAGATTTTCAGTGCATACTAGTGAGACAGTTTCCCCGTTTAATTCAAGTGTGGAGGACAAGGGTGGCATCTAAAAGTTGCAGGCCTCTGGTCCTTGAGGAATCCAGTTTGAGAGAACTCTCAAATCTCTCTCGGATGTTTTCATTCCTAATCAGTTCGTCTTTGTTTTGATGCCACTAAGAATTGACTTTGGAAAATTAGAATAATGTTGATGAAATGTAGCAACCATACATCATATCTGGGTACCAATCTGGAATTCACTGATACCTTTGAAGTGACTCATTCTTTAACAAATGTTTGTAAAGGCAGTCTGCATGTTTCAGTGGTACATTTTATACACTTGTGGTTTCAGCACCAAAATTAAGACTAATGTGAACCCAGATGTGGCAACGTCCTTGTCGCGGGAGGCTACATTCTTTCTGAAGCTAGCTACTGATCTGATCAGCGATATGCCGGCACCAGTAACAGTTTGGCTGGTGTTGGAAAATGAGAAAGAGACTACCTGCTTGTGTTAGCTTTGGAGAGGCTGGTGAGTGGCATACCTAGGCTGGACACCCACTGGATTGCCTTCACCTTCTGCTTGCCATTAGCATGGATAGGCTAGCATTAGCCTGTCCGTTACCAGCATGCATAGGCTGGTCACTTGTTACTCTATATTCTTCTTTCACGAAAACTTTACAAAGAAACTGTTTGGCATACAATATCTGTTAGCGATATACATTAGAGTCATTCGACAGATTCTACCATAATCCAACGTGACACCAAGCATCAATACGTTTAGCAGGCTGACAAGTGAGTTGGACAAAAACATTTTAGCTAGCACGTTTGTGTGTTTCTGTTTTCTCTTTGAGCTGCTCTTCTCCCCCTTCCCCGTTCATCCACACGCCCGTATACGCTTCACCTCTCACCTTGGCGAACAGCGTGCGAGAGAGATAGCGGGTCCTGCAGTTTCATTTGGTCGTATCTTGTTGACTTCTACCCTTCAGACTGCCCTCCTTCCTCCCTCTGGCTGTGTCACTCCCTCGTTCCCTCGTCTAATCTCGGTGGGAAGCCCTGGACTTAACCGCCACTTTCAATCAAGTCCAGCTAGATTCCCACTCCGCTGTGGCCAGTGACCTGCGTATTACGCGCACACACACGTCCACACACACACAAACTTAGCATGCCTCACTGTCGCTTAGTCAGAGAAGTGGGCATCGCTGTGTGACAACATTGGCCATGTCACACACTTTTCCATGACTAATGATGGGAGCAATTAGATTGTAGTCCCATGTTTGTCTGTCTGTCTGTACTTGTGTGCGTGTTAGCGTGCAGAAGATGTGTGTTTGTGTGCTTACTGGTGTGGCTGTTTAGCGACTATCTTTCTCCGCTGGAGATCAATTAAATGATAGACACGCTCACAGTTGGTCGTTTTACAGCCAACAGAGAGATGTATATCGCAAGCAGCTAAAGGGCAGATCAGATACAAGAACGGAGGCCCTTGGGATTAGCATTTATAATAAAGCTGTATTTATATTTTAACATTTTCTCAATTATTTTTTTCCCAAAATGGCTTTCGGAGGCTTGACTGATTTTATTTTTTTTCTTCTTCAAGGAAAAGTCAAATGAGTTCCAGACATAAATATTTGACCATGCCTCCTGGTGCATTGCTCTGCTACAGCGCTGATTAAAAGGAGACCCGTCAAAACGGATTCGACAGAAACTCTTAATACTCCAGCTTTCAGTCTGAAATACAGTTATATTCAATAAATTTATTTCCTGCCACGTGTCCTTCCTTCGCTCCGGGTTTCCTCCTTTTATCCTTTCTCGTGTCCTTTCCTGTGACCCATGATCCTTCCTTCGTCTTATCATTTTTTCCAATCTTCTATATTTGAAGCGCAAAGGGCTGTCAAACTAAACTTTACTGTTTTATATTTCTAAAATGAACAAATCTTGATCATTTCTCCTGGAATCTGGACATTTGATCATCTCTGTACATCATATATATTTTCATAGAATTCCATGTATTTCAATACATATCCTGTAAAACACATGACTCTCGTGTAAAACTGATTTTTTTTCTATTTCTTAATATCTGTAATGAGTAATTTAATAAAAACAAACAACCTCAGCAGCGCTGCTCATGAATACAACCATTGTCTTACCATAAACGGCGTTTCTGTCATGTACCCATAAACCAAGTTAATACATGACCACATCTAACTCAAGCTTGTCACAGTCGCTGTTATCCACTATTTAACTGTAGATTAGATAACCATAATTACGCCCCCAGGATTCAGCTTTTATGACTTCACCCCTCTGTTCACTATTGCACAGTAAACATGTCTCCGTGGCAGAGAGAGGCCTTAAAATGATCCCTCTCTCCCCAAAAATAAAGCTGTATTCCTTTATTCCCAGCACTCATTTGTAAATTGATCTGCGATCCTAATAGGATGACGACGGTGTGTTTTATTATCCAGCCGGGACGCTGCATGATGTTTTCCTGCTTATGACGGCGATTATACCGAGATGAGGAGGTGATAGCTCTGTCAACATGAGGGTTGCCATGGAGACGGTGGGGTTTCCACAGCCATGCTTTCTTTTCCCTGTGACCCAATTTCATCATCATGTCATTGAAGGCCTCCAACAGCACTTCAGTTCTCTGCTGTTTTGTTTTTTTTGTGTTTTTTTTTTTCATTAAGAGCTTGCCACTGAAATAAAGCTGATCAATGTATGATTTGACTAAGAAGCTTGAGCAAACAATGAAGCGAAGGAGCTTTGCAAGGAAAACAAGGACATTCTGCCAGCACCGTTTGGTTGGGCGCATTTGTGCTCCTTCTTATTTCAGGGTATCTGCAGTTTTCAGAAAGTTAAATGTAAGACTTCTTAAGATCTTTTTAAGGCCACTTTGAATCAAATTTAAGATAAAAAAAAAAAAAAAAAACTTGATTTGGGGATCCTGTTGCTCTTCAATCAAGCATGGTAAAAAAAAAAAAAAACAAAAAAAAAAAAAGCCAGTAGTGCCAAGCTTATTTTATTTATTTTTTTTTTATTTCACCTAGCCTCGTATCAGAAGTGAGCAGAAAGCAAACGTTATCCAGCCAATTGGCTGTAACTTTTCACTTACCATGATAGCTACCTTGCTAACTAGGTAGCTAGTTAGCAAGAGTATAATTATGCCTCCAGGTATAATTAGTTAGCAGCTAGTTAGCGGTAGCCTTGAGTCAGCGAAAGTGATGAACACGTCTGCGTGTGACTCAAACTTTTTCCAGACAGAACAGTCCTGCAAAGACAAAAACATATTAAATATAAATTACAGAAATCCTAAGGCTTTCATTTTAGATACATGAATTTAAGACTTTTTCAGGATGTGCGGACATGCTGTCTTAACTCAAGACTGACTGACTGACTGACTTATTTATTTAATCCAGTGATGGAGAAATTCATATCACAGCAGCAAAGAATATTAATAATCACAATAGGAAAGTAAAAATGTGGTTCTGAACAAATTCTGAGCTATAATTACCCTTTAAGAAAATATTGATTTTGATTTTTTATTTTTTTTTTCCTGTGTTCAACTAAATCAAATCCCATTGAGGTTTGACCAATTTAAATATGTAAGATTCTGAGCTAGAGAAGAAGCAGACTTCTTGGGGGAGGAGGCGGGAATTGTCTTAAATGGCATGTTCAGTGTCATCAGGCATGCATGAACTGATCTACACAAGAGGGAGGTAATTAAGCCATTTCATTCCAGTGTTTTGTACCTGTAGCACATCTAAAAACTGCAGGACTGCGGCCCTCGAGGACTGGAGTTTGAGACCCCTGCCATAAAGTTTAACTCTGCAACCGGTGGCTCTTATGAAACTAAATCGGATGTTTTTAACCATAAAGGCAACAACAGTGGATGATTTATGGAGTTAAATTTTTACGTGTTTTCACTTCATTTAATGCCCGCTTTGATCTGACATGTCCTGCTTTTCTTTTTCTTCTGGCATTTAAGGGGAATTCTTGACATTTTTCTCTTACGGTCAGCTTCCCCCAACAGTGGCCAGTGGTTTACTCTAAAAATGCAAAGTTACCAAAATCACATTCTTCACCGTATCTTGTCTGTCACTCCCTGTAACCTTCACACCAACACACACACAGTGTGCTGTCTGGGCTGCAGCAGGAGCGCTGTGGCTGCAGGTTTTGGCAGAACAAACCACTGGACAGACTCTGTTTTTGTTTGTTTTCATGCAACATCCCTACGGTGCGTGTGTGCGTGCGTGTGTGTGCGCGTGTGTGTGTGTGTGTGTGTGGCCTTCTCCTGAAAGGAAGTGGTGGGCGTAGGAGGGGAGAAAAAAAAAGCATAATTTAGATTCTTGCTCGCTGAAAATCTTCATAGTAGGGAGCATATTTTGTTTTTGTGCAGCTGTGATCTGCACGAGAGTGGGATCACGGTCGGCTACTGAATGAGGACACTCAGCTGCCACTCAGCTTCGCACGTCTGTGTCGGAACACAATTACTGCTATAATTGCGGCGGGCTTTTGCTAGTTGTGACATTTACACGTACTCACTGCTGTCCTCTTAAAGCTATTTTCATCTCTCTTAGCGGCACTGCGGCTGTCGGAATATTAGGACCGTAAGCATGAGAATAGAATGAAACAACACAAACAAACAAACAAAAAAAATCGTAGGATTAAAAACAAATTCATAGAATCGCAAACTCCCGAGGCGTCTTTCCTCTCGCAGATGGTGCTCACAACCTTCAGCTAGTATTTGCTTCAGGGACTTTCCACTGTCATCTGCCCCCTTCCTCTACATTCCTCCTCTAAAGGCATTTGAAAATAACTTCTTATCACAATAAATGTCACTGTGATTCAAATATGAACCGTGCTCACTGTTGCAGACTCAACAGGCCTTTTTTTTTTTTTTTTTTTTTTTTTTCCGGCATCCTCGTGTTCAAATAGAAGAAACTCTGTCGGCGCAGACTGGTTTGTTCTGAACATTGGTTAAAATGATTTCATAATGCAAAAGAACTATTAAAAAAAAAAAATCTAGATGATGCGTTGCCTAATGGCACAAAAATATTTTAGACAAAATTGCTCTCCGCGCACTGAATGAAACATGATGTAGCACTCCGCTGTAGCACTCAGCTGAGCTCTACATACATAAAAACACATCTACTCCTTAACTGATGATATCAACATATTTATCTTCCATGATATCAGTTATAAATAATAACCAAGGTTTTCAAACCAGCACTCAAAACAATATAGGAGTCATGATGATTTGACCGCAGCTAATGCTAGCATTACACAGAATGTCCTACTGTTGTTTATCTAGAACTTAAGAGGGAGCTAACTGCTAAGCTAGCAGCTAATGGCAGTTAGCTTCACATTTGATTTCCCTTCCCTTACAAAAAAATCCCACGAAAATCACGTGGATCACATGTGACTTTCACATGTGATCCACATGTGGTTCACACAAATTTTACATGTGAATCATGTGAATCACATGTGAAAGCACATGAATATGTGTGATTTTGGAACGTTTCGTGGTAAAATCACATGTGATTCACATGTGAATCACACATTTCCACATGTGATTCACACATTTCCACATGTGATCACATGTGAAAACATGTAATTTTCACATGTGAAAATCACATGTTTTCACATGTAATTTTCATGTGATCACATGTGGAAATGTGTGATTCACATGTGAATCACATGTGATTCACATGTGATTTTACCACGAAACGTTCCAAAATCACACGTATTCATGTGCTTTCACATGATTCACATGATTCACATGTAAAATTTGTGTGAACCACATGTGATTTTCGTGGGATTTTTTTGTAAGGGTTAACATGTTAACATCACTCTTCCTGTCATATTAGATGGGAAATACCTAACATTTTATATAATGCTACCTCATGCTAGCATTACACCTTTGTTTCTGTTACTCAAGAGGGAGCTAGCTGCTAAATCAGCAGCTAGTGCTGGTTAGCTTCACATTTAATTTCTCTTAAATGTTAGCATCACTTTCATGGTCATATTAGACGAGCAAAGAAAATGGCTCCAAGATTAAGAGAAACCTTTTGTCCCAGACGGGATTTTGTTTTACTGCCAGTACAGAACAAATGCAAAGAAAAGTACAGATATAATCTACAGAAAAATAAGCTTTCATGATACGAGTATAACAGAGGCTACCACAGTCTCAGTTTAGACCTACCAGGTCAAATGACAGACCCTTGTGTTTGTTGAAAAGGAAGTGCAATGAATAAAAAAAAAAAAGAGCAACAGATGGCTATGACTAAAAACAATTACCGTGATCTAAATTACACAGCAAATACATAACTAAGGATTATCCCCATTTTGCCCCAACTAATCAAATAATGAGTTGGTCCAGGCCCGGTGGGATGGGCGGGCATGCCACCGCCCTGATATAGGCTCCAGTCAGCCGTGGCCCCTATATCAATCTGATACAGTAGAGGCTTCCCCACTTCCCATTTCTGTGTCCTCTGTCAGTGTTTTCAGAAGTTAAAACAGTTTAATCCGCTGTTGTTAACACGTCGTTACCTGTTCTTCAGACCCGCCTTTAAACGCAACATGAGCGCTACGACACCCGTGCTGGGGGTACACCAGTGCTGCTCCCCAAACTGACCGACTGAGTCGAGTAATGCGGTTGGATGCAGGTAATGTTAGCTAAAAAATGACTAGCTAATAACAATACAGCACCTTAAGCTTGTTAACTAGTAGCCTGTAGACTACTGATGTTGTTGACTACGTTCAGCTACATAGATTCATTTTGCTCCCTCTGTTAAACTCGTCTGGAGCCGGAGCTGAGTTGGTCCAGAGTTATGGCTGTCTTTCTGAAATGTTTTTTTTTTATATATATATATCCTCTCATAATAATATCTACAAATTAAAGTTATTATGGCTTTTTTCCCCCCAAAATCTGCTAGAAATCTCAGGAATGTTTATCCAGCCTGAACAGGCACCAGAAAATAGTGCCAGTCCCCTTGTTCGCTGATCCCTGATCCTCATTGTTCCGACTCTCACCAGGCTTTCTAAGAGCAACTACACAGAAAACACAATAGAGGTTTTTCTGTGCTCTGCAGGACTAACTTGACAGAAAGAGACATAAACAAGTGCAGAGGGCCATAAACACGTAGATATGCTACTGGCCCACTGGCTTCTGTGCATTGCTGCACGCATGCGAATATTTACAAGTCTAAAATTAAAATTACGCGAGAAATTACATTCCTAAACAAGAGCCATGTGCACGTATTTTACAGTTATTTTGTTATCTCAGTCAGTTCTCTGACAGACTTTCGTTCTTGTTCTGCAAACGAGAACGAACCAGTTTTTTTTTTTCCTCTTTAAAAAAAACAACAACTGGATATTTTCTATCTACTCTTTCATGCAACATTCTTAAAGTGTTTGTTTCCTCCCATTTCTCCTGCGAGAGCCTTCCCGGGACGAATTCCACGAATTCCACCTTCGCTGTCTTGAAAACAAAAATAATTGTCTGTTTCCCCGATGAGGTTTGTTGACTTCTGCCCATGAAAAGTACACACTGGGCATTCCAGAGAAAGGGACCAGGAGGGAAATGCACCAATCATCCCACAAAATGGAACAAAAGAAACGCCTAAAACAGCCCTGGTATATAAAAAAATAAGAACAGTGCAAAAGTACTCACATTTTCTCTCTTTACAAACACAAACCTGAATGTATTTTGCTGTAATTTCAATGTGATTATAAGGCAACAGTCTAATGTAGTAGAACAATGACTAAATGTTTCAGTTTTGAGATGTGCAAAGCTAATAAAGGCGCAACCCAAAAGATACAGAGATATAAATACCCAGACAGTGAAGCGTGAATCTACAAATCCATGTTTCAGGGAGTCTGAATCCAGTTTCAAGCCGCATGTTTTTATCTTTATTGGTAAAAATGTAAACTAAAACTAAAAAAACCATATCATGTCATCTTCTACTTCACAAATAAGCACTCCTCTTACCCTTAAAATCACAATAACACGTTCGTAAAAATCAAATGAATACACATTAAGAAAAATTCATTCATCGCATTTATGTAATCAGGTTTACCCCACGCTGACTGGCTAAAATTAGCTGACTGCTTGCATTTTGACTGTTTCTATATTTCATTTTGATTTTTTTTTTTTCTAGGCTTGCAGCTTAGCTAGACAAAGCTGTGGCACAAACAGGTATGAAGGCTCCCGAGACGCCTGTTTCAAAACCCCAATTCTATTTTCTGGTGTGGCTCAGCAGGCAGCAGGGCTGTTCAATAACACTGAAAAGCAACAAAGAAGAAGAAAAAAGTCTTGGCTACAAATCTTGAGACCTGTGTGTGTGTGTGACACAGTTTCCTCTGCTGGACGGGGAGCGCGCTGACGAACACAGAATTTTGTGTTTCGTCTGAAATGTTCTTTAACGCAGCAATGCTTCGTCTTCCCCCCCCCCTCCCGTTTCTTTAGCTGCAATATCTTTGTAACACATCGAGTGTAAATTAATGTATTGTAACCTCTTAACCTATTATACTGTCACTGGGATAATAGGCCTCGCCATCGTTTATCATTTTCAGACTTTTTCTTTGCTTCCAGTGCTCCATTATTAACTCTTATTAGAGCAGACAGGCAGAATAAGAGCAAGCTTCTACCTGTTAATGTGGTGACAACATGATAGGCCTTCCTCAAACTGCCTCTGGACATTCGTGGATCACCGAGTGAAGCAAAGATGTGAGCCCTCATGAATGAATGCATCAAAGCGTTGGTGAATCGGATGTCTCCATTATGCCATTCTTATCATAATAACCGGCGCCGATTAACTCAGTGTTGTGATCTCGCGTGGTTCTTCTGAAATAATTTGCGACGACTGTTCTCTTTCGATGTCTGGCGTTTGGAAAGTCAGTCGTCACGACTTTGTCGCCATCTTCCTTAGAGGAACAGAGGAGTTGATTTTACAGATCCGTGGTTTGAAGACGTTTGAAATCTCACCTATAGGATTGGTTAACCAGAAACTAAAGAAGATCAGGTGTTCCTCAGAAGGGTTCACTTATTTTCCACAAGGAGTACTTGTAGTGCCAACAGGAAGCAACTACAAACACTTCAAAAAAACAAGACTTTTTGCTCTTGTTAACTTGGTGTGATTGGTCCTCAAACCATTGGCAAGAAATTAACAAAAGCACATCGGCCTACAGGGTTCCTACATATTTTAATATCACAATTTAATAAGTTTTCTACATCATATTTCAAAATGACACTCTCCTCCCTGCTTTTGAATGGACTATATATTAGGGAGGAATGCCGGAAAATTAATCTTTCTTTGATATTTTTCTCTGATGAAACTCAAGGAATCAGATTAAACATACCGATGGACGTGCCTCGTAATGCGTCTTAAGTTGTGATCTAATCTCAAAAAGCCATGACATGGGAGACAATCCAATTACATTGGTTAAAAAGTCTTGTTCGTGGTGCCATTAGTTTGCTGTTTGATTACATACTATCAGTATGGCAGGACGGTGGCAGCGTGGGGCTCACGCCGCTCACTCAGCTCGGGGATCTCCAGCAGGGGGCCCTTGGTGGGGTGGAACTCCGAGAGGGGAACCCGGCAGGGGACCTGCGGATAGCCCTGGAGGTCAACCCCCGGGTGGCCGACGCCCTGCTCCTAACCCGTTTAGACAAGAACATGGACCCGATCCTGAGTTTTGAGGAAGGTCAACAGGAATTTCCTGAAGACTTAGGGGGTGAGGGACCCGAGTACGACACAGACGGGAATGGTTTCTCATATACCTATGAGGAGTACCCGGGGGAGGAGGATGGAGGCGCCAACACCCGCACAGGTCCAGAGGACCATGCACCCGTACGTCGGTGGGGCCAGGCCGACAACGCCGAAGTCTTTGCTGCTCTTGTGCAAGGCGGTGGAGTGCTTCCGTGTATGTTCCCAAACCTTAACATGGAGCCGTTCACCTTAGAGGTAATGGGCGGCCAGGGTTTTGCGGTGGAGCATCTCGCCATGATAGGCGTGCTATGTGCCCTGAGAGTAGACAGAGACCAGCCAGCGTTGGTGCGACAACAAATCATCGCGGAAGCGATAGCGCCCAACCTCCCCGTGCGGCAGTTCCTGCCTGAACCCGAAGCTCGGGCAGAGCTAGAGAGGGTCCTGCAGGACACGCAACGGCTGCGCGACGCTGGCTGGTTCTCAGACGGCATAGCCAGGATGGCCGACCAGGACCTCGCGGGGATTTATGATAAAGCGGCCGGGGCATGGGACGCAAAGGCCACCCTAGAGGAGAAGCTCCAGCTCATCCGTCGCCTCATTTTACATCCAGAATGCCGGGAGCGCCAGCGGTGCTTGTATGGCATCTTCATTATGCTGATCGCCTTCGCCACACGAGGAACGATCAGTAACCGCAAAGCGGATCGAATGATGGGGGAGCTGCGCCAACTCATGCCAACAGTGGTTCAGATGTTCCAATTTTCTGATGTGGCCTTAACATATCAGAATTTTGGACATCTGATCCACGAGGAGAATGCGCACCTTATCATGGCCCGCTGGCTCCGCGAGGTCCCACAGGCGGCCATCCGGCTGCGAGTCCTGCTGGCCCAGGCGGCAGGGTCAGGGATTACAGCCCTTGACCTGGTGGCCCGCGCCATCCACGTCCACCCGAACTTTGAGTGGGTGGCAATCAGGCGCCTGTACCCTGACCAATGGGACAATGTCCAACAGGCATTTCGTGAAGTCGACGGTCGTATATACTACGGCTTCCGAAATGATCTTGGTGCGGTACGGGCGACTCGGTTCAGATCCATCACGTGGGTGGCGCACAGGCTGCTAGTCCAGCTTGGAGACCGGGACCTGGGTGGGTACCGGGGGATAACACCCGACTCTCGCCGAGAGGGACTTATCGATCGCTTGATTGCAGCCTATATAGCTGTAATGGAAAACGACGGTCATATTCATGGACCGATGACAGAGGAGGAGGAAGCCGCCTTCACTGAATTCCGAACAGCCGTAGCGAACCATCCAAGCATAGCGATTGAGGTCGCATCCTTGGAAGGGCATCAAGAGTCCCGGGTACCCGGATACAGTGCTGGGTTGTGAGCTCCAGCGGAGTAAACTGGAAGTTGTGTGTGGGGATGGGGGTGTGTATTGCTGCGTGTGTATTCTCAGTGTTGTTGATTGCCTGTTGTAAGGCTGTTGGTCCGCCTCAAGGATGGCGAGATGATGTTGCACTTTTGCACTGTGTGGTTTGGCCGCATGTTTGCACAGGTCTATCCAGCGAGAGCCGTGGGTCCAGGGCTGGAATGTTCGGCTGTGTTGTCGCCGTTGATCCCATTGTTTAAAAAAAAAAAAAAAAAAAAAAAAAAAAAAAAGCCATGACATCATCATCTACGCCTTCCCAGATTGTTGAAAGACACTGTGAAGCTCGAAGTAAAGAAATCTTCTTAAATTGGTGAAATTTTATAATCTCTTTCTCTCTTTCTACATTCTGATAAATAGAAATGATGACACAAAACGACCTAAAACAGGACAGGTTTAGTCTGACGTCAGAAATAGTGAGAAATGACGGCTACGTGTACACATCTTCTTTCAACTGCATGTCCGTTCGCGTGAGTCGTGACAAAATCCCGTGACTCTCGTTCCCAAACGAGTTTCAGAATTTCTCTGATTCCTTAAGAGCTGCTTTTGTAACTTTTCAGAACCTTCCAAAAGGTTCAAAATAAGAGCAGAGCCATGAACAAAAACAACAATGACGCAGCTATAAAATGATGATTGCTAGCCTCAAGCCAACAAGTTTAATGACAAAGATTGAACCTGGGGAGGGGGGAGAGGGAAGAATGAAATTACGTGCCGGCGAAGGTAATCTTTCTCTACCTTGTCGGGACCCTTCTAAGTTTAGATCTGCGAACGCTTTTCCCTCCAGCTCCTAAAAACACGTTCCATTTTAGTGTAGCAGTTGCTCACGAGGTCATTTGTCACTTGGTAATGACAAAGCAAACCCTGAGGTATTACGCTGACAAGTGTGTGTAGTTGTGTGTGCATGTGTGAGAAAACAAAAAAAAAAGAAAAAGGTGAGAGTGTAGTCACTGCATCCTTCTGAGTTTGTTTGTAGACGCGATTAACTGGTTATGTTACTGGACTTAAATAGGTTATAGCACTCTACTGCTTTGTGGAAAATTTTACATGTACACAGATATTAAAGAGGGTAGAATAATAACACGTGCTACTGTAATAACTTTCAGCTACTAAGGAAACAGAGACCTAAGACGGGGGCAGAAAAATAGCCAAAGAGCACAGTGATGCATTGAAATGGCGCATTTAAGTCTAAGCAAAAAAAATCTTCTAGGTACTGAGAGAGTTACACATCTCTTGTTGATGGATGTGATGACTCAAAGTTTTAAAATCGTCTCAAAATGTTTTGAAATGATCAATCTTCTATCGTTGTTACCCGCCACTCCCCAAAGCAATCTTCCTAACAGCTTGCATAACAACGGTGAGGAAGGAGAAAGCATATATTTAGAACGTAGGGCCTCCAACCTTCAAACTGGATCCCTTTGATTCCTTGAGCGCCCGATGTGGCTAAACAGCGTGTGAATTTGTGTGGGCGGGTGTTTGTGTACGACTATGAGTGAGCCTGTGAAAACAGCCGTGTACGAATCTCTGGAGTACGGATGAAAGGATCTTGAATGTGCCGAGGAGAGGGGGAAAAAAAGACATTTTGTGCACGCGTTTGTGCGAGTCTTTGAATGCTAATCCGCGCCAGACCTATTTGTTGACCTCGCTGGTAAGAAGGGGCATGTGGACAGTCGTTGGCAGGACTGGTACCGGGACAGATTACAGTAAAGCGGTGCGATTGCCACACGGTCTGAGCCGCTCTGAATATGGCCGCTGCTGGTAGGGAGAGTCCTACCTTGCCATATTCTTCTGCTCAGACCTCATCAGTTGCCGTCTTCCTTTCCCTTTTTATCTGGTCTCGGTTGAGTTTATTTCTCTGCTGCTTCTGGCCTTGACTGGCTTGCGGCTGGGTGGTGTGACTTTCACATCCTCCTCCTTCTTTCTTTCTGAAGTATCTACAACTGCTTCCTCTAAAGGCACCTGATTAAGATGGAAAGGTCTAAAGGCGTTAGAACACCTCACTCTGGGTGACTCACAACACAAAATTAAACCGCCACTTCAAATGTGTTTCCATTTTTACGTTATTAATCAGAAAGCCTTCATGCTAAAAATACAGCTGAAACTAGATGCTGTGGTGTATTTGCACACTATTTATTGTAAAACTGCTTCATCGATTTTTACACTGAAGCCCAAACGCTGATTTTGTGGCTGCGTAAACTTCAAAGAATTCAAAATGGAGGCACACGCGCAGATGTATTTTAAGGCAACATTGCCCCATTGCGTGACATCACGGGGGAAATCAAGAACAAAATGGGTTCTGTGTGTTTTGGTGCAAAATATCCTCATCAACCTAAAGCCAAAGACTGAAGACTGTAATGAATCTGTCCAAGTAATCTTGTCCCCCAACCTCCCTGAGCAGGATGCATCAACTTTGAAACGCTGTTTTTGTGCAACAAATAACTTTCTGTCAAGTCAAAAGAAAAAAAAACATTTTGGTGGTAGTTGTTTTTCTGTGATGCACTTCCTCATCTATCTGTAAACTGAATAAAGTAGGGAGGCACAATATTGGATTTTTGGTCGATATCTGGTATGCCGATATACCAACACTCACTTGGCCGATAATCGATATCAATACCGATATACTTTTTCTTATAGCTACACTATATGGCTTTCTCTACTGTAGAATTAAAATACTGCATTATCTTAGTCAGTTTAGCCTGCTACCAAATGCAAATGCTGAAAGGCTGAAAATGATGTAACTCTTTCAACTTGCATCATGTCAAGTTTACTCATGACATCTCCTCTCTCCAAGACGATGACGACCCTTAAACGATGCGTATTTCTAAATCTTCGCAAAACTAAACTCAACCTGTTCACAAGCAACAAGTGGAAACGCGTCACACATCAGTCGTGCATTAATACTTAACAGTTTGTTATGACGACGTGCTGTGCTGCAGGCATCATTGTCACTTGTTTGTCATATAAAAACGCCTTTTATATCTGTGAGTAATTTTGACGGAATGTCCGATATTAAATTTCACAGCTAATATCGGCCAATACCGATACCATGCCGATAATATTGTGCATCCCTTGAATAAAGCTCCATTGAACTTTACACCCACCACTTAAAACTTTTCTTTGTTGTCATCAGGCATCTCTAGCTACCCAAACTTTAACGCTCTCTGCATCTACTGACAGGAGAGTCTGTCTAGTGCCATATCATCTGAAACGTATCTCTGGGGTCTGAGGCAGACTTTCGACGACAAGGACATCGGTGGAGCACATCAGATGGCAGAGCCTCTATCTGTATCAGTTGTAGCAACAGGGATGTAGGAGTGTAAATGGTGGCAACTCCTACGATGTAGAGGAGCTGACAAATGCGAACAATGAGATGGGCACTGAGCTCTTCTTCGCAAGCTAGCAATCACAGGAAGACGTGCAACCGATTTAACAGAGGAGAATTTGAAGAGAAGCTGAAACAATTTCTATTTTAAGTCGTGGGAAGAGGTGGAATCTTATTTTTCCCTCTCAGAAGATTATTTTCAGTCAACATGAGATGCTTCAACCAACTTTAAGCCATAAAAGGAAACTGAATTTGTATTCTGCTGTTTCCCATTAGAAATCTATCAGACTTTAGTCTTTAGATACTTATCTTAAATATTGTACATTATATAATATTATCCTAGATATCAGATAATATTTTACAGTGCTGTGAAAAAGTATATGCTCTCTCGCAGATTTCTTCCGTTTCTATTTTCTTGTCCTATTGTACAGTTTCCGGTCATCCAACAGGTCTCGACATCAGAAAAGTAGAACATAGTTTTCGACATCTTTCACGTAAAATAAACAATTTCTCCCCCATGTTGACTAATGAGATAACCATGATTTACCATGAAAAGAAAATAAAGACTTGCCTCATTTTTACCATAAAACCTCTCAACAAACCTCAGGACTTTGGGCTAAGTGTTCTTTGGACTGACGAGAGAGAAGTTGAACATTTTGGAAGCTATGAAGGTTTGTGTAAAACCAATACAACATTTCGAATATGGTGGCCTGGGAGTGCTTTGGAACCTGAACAACTTGCTATTGTTGATGGAACCATGACTTTTGCTGTTGACAAGAAAATCCTAAAGGAGAATGATGAAGATGAAGGTTCTTAAAGCCTACATCTTAACAACACTGATTATGCACTAAAACGATAATCCATAGCACACCTTCAAGTCCACTTCCAAAGTTTAAATAAAATCTAATGAAGTTAATGCAGTGACCTATAGCCTGGTAGAAGAAAAAACAAACTAGCCTCTTGTTCTACGCTTTGCTTTGTCCAGAAGGTCTGAACCCTCGGCTATTGAGAAACGATTGATTGCTGGAGGGGTGGACTCTGCTGAAGTTTCAAACTCTTGGATCTGACTTTAGCCAATTGCTCATGTTTGACTGTGATGCATAATTTCTGCTCAGTGAACCTCAGCAGAAATTGCACGGGCTCCAAAAGTACACCTCCTCCTATGCCATTACTAAACTACAATTTGCAGACTACAAAACAAAGCAGGTGTAGGTTCCTAAATAATGAAGCCATAAGCT
Organism: Gambusia affinis; assembly: GCF_019740435.1. Lineage (NCBI taxonomy): Eukaryota > Metazoa > Chordata > Actinopteri > Cyprinodontiformes > Poeciliidae > Gambusia > Gambusia affinis. The sequence goes on from NC_057881.1 coordinate 21,431,795, forward strand.
TGACGCTCTTTGTCTTTCTCTTTAGTCCACTTGATGACGACGACAAAACAACCAAAAAAAAAAGACTCGATCCTCTTAATATAGTTGAACGGTTTTTACTCCAGAAATAAAAAACGGTACAAAGGTTATCCTTTGTACCGTTCATATCCATGTAGCTTGCTCTTGAATTTTTTGCAAACTGTGAGGTTGTGGTGCTCTTCGCCACAATAAACACACGGTTTGGTGGTACTCTCCGCTCTTGTAGGTGGTGTTTTTGAAGATTCTTGTTTGTTATCTTCTGTCCTTTGGGGTACAACAGTTGTGGTAAACACCTTCTTTGGTTTGTATGTTTCCATGTATTGTTTTGGTTTTGGTTTAGTAGGTTCTTTCGTGGTTATGGTTGTGTCCTTTAAGTTTCCATATAGAGGGTGTAAAAGGTACTTAACCTGCTGATTCAAAAAGTTAACAAAGTCCTTAAACTTAGCTCTTTTCTTTGTCCTTTCTTGCAGGTCACAGGCAGATTTTCTCCATGATTCTTTGAGTTTGTATGGCAGTTTATTTGCTAAAGACTTTATATTAGCTGTATTGTCCAAGTCTTCCAGATAGCTAATATCCATCATTGTGTTGGAGCAGCCAGTGAGGAAAAGTGCAAAGGACTGAAGAGCATATCCATCTTCTGGTTTAATTGCTGGCCAATCCAAAGCCTCTTTAATGTAGGCCTCTGAGATCTTGAAGTCATCTCCAAAGAACTCCTTTAGCATCTGTTTAGCTTTAGTATATCCTGCTGAAGATTCCATATGAATGCAGCTCTTAACCAACTCATGTGGTTGTCCACTTGTGTATTGCAGCAAAAACTGAAGTCGATCACGATCGTTATCGGTACGACTCTCGATTCCATGTTCGATGGCCCCAATAAAAGACTTATATTCCAATGGTTCCCCATTAAATATTGGTATGGTGAGATCTGGAAGTAATGATGCCTTATGGTTTTTCACCAGGTACTCTGTTACATGGGCTTGTTGTGAGATAGCTTGACAAAGACCGTCCAGCACTGGCCCATGCTGATCTCTGGGTTCAACTTCTGATGCAGATGTAGCCATTTGAAGATGTGCATCTGGAGCAGCGTGCTTAAAGTTGGCTGATTTTAATGTGTTCTGTGATGGTAACTGCAATGTAGGTTTTATGTCTTCTTCACTGTCTTTTTGTTCAGCTTGAACAATGCTGTTGTCTTCTTGAACATTTTCATATTTCTGTAAAATCTCCATTTTAGCATTAGATTCTGCCAACGCTGTTTGCATTGCATGCATTTCTTTCCTTGCTCTTAAAGCAGTTTCAAAAATCTTTTGCTGAGCTTCAAACTCTGCTTCGTCCTTTTCAAGTTCTAGTTTTTCCTGTAAAGCAGCAGCCTTTGCCTTTAAAGCAGCCCGCTCTAATTCTGCTTTTAACCTCACTGATGAAGATGATGAGACTGAGCTTCCACATTGTGACGAGGAACTACTTTTAGATCTGCTTGTCCGCCTAGATGTCGTAGACCTACTATCTGCAGCTGTTATCTGTTTGTCACACTCCTCAGCCTGCTCAGCTCGATTCAAAACGTCTTTCATCCAGCCTTCACAACGCCAAAAGAAGTCATTCATAGCATCATGCTTCGGTTTGAACCAGTCTTTTTGATCTTTCGTGTATTCTCCTTCATCCATAACTTTCTGCAGACCATTGTTGAGCTCTTTAAACTCTTCTTGCAAGCCACTAAAATCCACACGAAGCTTATTTTTTACAGCATCCACATTTGCATCATTTTCCATTAACTGTTCAATTTGGGTTTTCAGGCTTGAAGCCTGGGCTAGCTTAGACCTGCGTGCCTGGATTAGCTTGGATTTATGTTCTTCTGCAGCTTTCTCGGTCATTTTTACCGTTCGTTTTTCACTGTCTCGTCTGTCCATAACGAGCAAACTTCTACGTCTTCTGAATAATAATGTCAATGGCAGATACGTTTCACTTCGTATTTCCACCGAGTCACAAAAAGCTTGCCTTTTTTTACTCACGTACTTCAGCTACCGCTGTCCACTTTCCACCGAATCTATTAACGAGCCGTCTCCTACTCGACGTGTCGCTCGTTATCCAATTTACTCCTTTTCCAAAGTCTCCGTGATAATTCCTTGTGAGTTGGGTTATTCCAAGTAGATATGGTCCACGTAGAGCGAGTTTTTTGACTAATGTAGGTTCCTAAATAATGAAGCCATAAGCTTGACGCTCTTCGTCTTTCTCTTTAGTCCACTTGATGACGACGACAAAACAACCAAAAAAAAAAGACTCGATCCTCTTAATATAGTTGAACGGTTTTTACTCCAGAAATAAAAAACGGTACAAAGGTTATCCTTCCACAAAAAATAAAGAAACAAGAAAATCTAAAAAGAAAGAGTGAGAAAGAGAGGTCAAAAAACTGTGTGGCTCCACTCCAACTGCCCAACTGCTTCTGGCTAGCCACACCCTAAAAATCCTTAACTCCAATTAGTTATGCAAATCTACAAAACTTTAGTGTAGTCAAATACAACAAATTACTATGCAATACAGATTTAACTAGTTATCATTTTTATCCAAATAAACAAATTATAATAAGAAATATGAACATAACTTATCCTAAAGTCTGAATGAACAAAAAACTGAATTTAGGCTTCTACAGCAGGTAATCGATGTCATTGTTCATAGTCCCTCCTTCTGTTTGCTGACTGGTCCAGTTGAAATTCAGCCAGAGAAATTGAACTCAGTGGGACAAATCCCAGGCAGAGCACTGAGGGGAAAGGAGAATCGAGTGGAACTGTGTAGGAAGACAATGGCCAGGCTAGCTGTGGCCTAGCTGATGTCCAAACTTACAGCTAATTCCGATGCTGTGGCGTGACCTAAAGACCCTCCAATGTAAAAATTTGTCAATGAAATGTAAATTTGACTAAGTCTATGATGTAAAAGACTCCTAAGTTAGAGGAAAAACTTGTTGCAACCATAATAAAGGGTCAAGTCAGTGTGGATAGCTTTTATGTGAGAGATTATCATTTGAAAGCTACATTTTATGTTTACTCATATTACCATTGTCTGATCTTAAAATACATAAAATACCAGCGTGTGACCAAAAAACAAAAGCATCAAAAATCTGTGGGGAGCTCTTGATCCATGATTAATATAACCGTTGATAGGGTGGCAACATTTATACGTCACATGCTTGTGGGAAAAAAAAATGGTCTTCCTGCTTTTGCACACAATGAAAACTGTTGACACGTCTCTCTGATCTGATCATAAATGGTTGTACAGACAAGCCTGCAAACACACACACAAAAAAAAAACACACTCCCCATTTGCACAAAGTGTATTAAAATGAAAAAATAAATAAATAAAAAAAGAAGGAAGTGTCTAAATCTATACCCAACTCCCCTCGAGAGTTTCATTCTCTGGATACATGAGCGCCATTTGAAGCGCTCTGCATCCACACAGGCTCACATCCGCCTGGCTACGTGAGCGCCATGTCGAATTCATGACGGTTGTCATGGCACCCACATAGCAACCGGCTATACATGTACCGACCGCTGCCTTCGGTCGACTCAGCAACAGAGGGGAAGAGGGGGGAGCAGAGAGACAGAGAGAGAGAGGAGACAAGAGGGGGGATAGAAGGGCAGAGTAGATGTGAGAGGTTGGGGAGCGGAGGGCTGGGAAACTGGCAGTGGTGGCGCATGTCAGGGTGTGTTTGCGCACATCTGTGTTGACGTGTGTTTTGCAAGTCAGTAAAGAAGAGGTTTAGAGACGAGAGAAAAAAAGTCTAGAGATAGATGAAGAAAAGGGCGTCAGCTGTTCAACGAACCTCAGAGATTGCAGGGATAAGAAAGTGAAGAAGAGCTTGAATTTACGGTTGACAGCTCTATGAAAGAGGCAGGGGACTCTTCACTGTGCTTTACGCACTATTGTTTTTGTCAAAAGACTGAATAAACGTGGTCGATTTGACTGTTTAAATATGTGCATTGAAAGTCTGAGACGACTTGAGACTGAATTTTCCTGAGGCTCATAATCTCTCCAACTCGCTGGCTCTCCGATGCAGATTCAGACCTAGTGAATACGAGACCATAAATGGATATTCTTTGGCTGCAGAATGCATCATATATCATTATGTTAAACAGCAGGCATGTTCTGCTAATTCCACCTTAGGTCGACCGTGAGAGCGTGTTCAGAGCGTTTCATGGGTAATTGATGTACCGGGTCTTATTTTAGGGAGCTGGAGTAAATGACAGAGCTCTTATGCATCACCTGGCACAAAAAAGGAAACTCAGCACATGTGCGGTAACTCGCCGAGCTGCACATTCCAACGTATAGCTCCGACGGCGCCGCTCCGTTTGATGTCACAAACGTGAATGGACGCGAGTACTGTAGTCAAACGGAGCAAGAAGTGGTACACGTGAAGTTGCCCGCGCACAGAGAAGCAGGCACATATACATGAATATTTCACCGGCTTCGAAACGTGCAAAACCAGCCATCGCCCATCCCCCTCCCCAACTACGACCAACCAACCATTCTCTGAAGCCTGAGCAGCAACTCAGGAACAGGCCGTGGATGATGGAGGAAGAGAGAGAAGCGGTTTTTATAGACTGGCATCACATATGGTGGAATGAGGAGAGAAGGGGGAAGAAGACACTGAGGAAATGTAGAGATCCAAAGGACTGACCCTGCTAGTTATTTCCTAAGAGCTTTGGGGAAAATAACACGTCCTGATTTCTTTTGCTGCCTCGGTTGTTGCAAAAATACAACCTTCCTTTGATGGAAGGTATCTTCTCATTTGTAGAAATTTTGCTTCTTCTTGACCATGCTGGGCTTATTTTCCTGCCAATCAAATTGTTTCTTTTTCTTCCCATTCAGTTGTTATATCCGCTTAAGGTGAGTCCCTGTTTGGGACAAAAGTCACATGTCAAGTTGACGATGTCGTGCACAGTGTGTTTCATAAATGAGGTGAGTTTTGGAGAACAACAGGAGCTGTGGAAGTCAACTGGGTCCATATGAATGATAATTGTGTCAGACATCTCGCATGACAAAAAGGGTTAAATATATTGGAAGTGTGCGACTCACATCAAAAGTGATGCAAATACTCAACCACGGGTACCGTGACCAACTTTTATCAAGTGCAGTACAGGAACCTTGCAGAACATAAACAGTCACAAGTCTGCATGAGAGCATCATAAGCAACTTTCACAAGTGTGCGTTCTGTACAAAAACACCTCCGTGCTCTGAACCCTAAATGAAACAGCACATGTTAATTTGGTGTTTATGCTAGCTCAACTGATTAGTAATTATTTGGTAACGCTTTATTTGAAGGGGTGTGCATAAACATGACATGACAGTGCCATAAACATGACATAAGCCCTGTCATGAACATGAAGGAGTCCTAATGAATGTCTATAACTGTTGTCATGAAGTGTCATTCGGTAAATAATGACACTTTTAATGCAAAGTTGTACTAAAAGTTGCACTAGACGTCCATTAAAATGGCCAACTTTTCATTTTTTGGTAAACAATACTTGTAATGTAAAGTTGTACTAAAAGTTGCATTAAAAGTCTATTAAAAGTGTCAAATATTTTGTTATTTGTTGACACTTCATGACATAGACATTCACAAAGACTCCTTCATGTCCATGACAGTGGTTATGTCGTGTTTATGACAGTAAACCCCTTCAAATAAAATGTTCCCAATTAGTCTTTGGAGATTAGATAAGCCATGGATAGATTAGATGTAGGTATATAATTAGATCAAATGATGAATGAAGAAGGTTTTTCTAAGCTTACTTCAGAAACCTCTTGATTTTAAATACAGTTATTTCACAGCTGAACAAACACCTTCCCTATACACAAATTCTTATTAGTAAAAACAACAAACCTGTTTTACAGTACCACAGACGGCAGTGGATAAACGCAGTAAATAAATGTGAACAAATGTGAGACTATGTTGAACATGTAATTTAGCAGGTATGACCTGAAAAGTCATGCATGAGGTCTGCAGTTAAACAGCAGCAGTAATGACTTAAACTGATTCCCAAACCTAAACTGAGCAAGTCAACAACCATGCAGCCAGGGCACAAACAACACACTTCTGGAAGGACTCCGTAGTCTGCAGCCTCTTTTAACTGGAATGTTTTGGATAATCAGGCTTTTACATTTCCTTCTTTTGAGGTGTAGAAGTGAAACATTCAGGCTAACGGGACGAGTCACTGAACTGAGCAGATTCAGAGAGACTTGTTGCGATCCAGGAAGGGTTGTGTGTATTTCCTGTGTTTTCTACTGCTGAGGTTGCTCTGCTGTGCTGCTGAATCATCCGAGTTCAGTCATCGTGTCAAGCCTCTTCTTAAGGGGACGTGCAGGACTCTCACTCCATGTCTGATTGTCAACATTAGCTGCAGTAATCGATGTCTCTTTTTGAACAGCTCCCAGTGCTTCCTCAGTGCTTATTGTATGTTCCAGAATGAAGTGAGAACTCCTCTGATCCTTTATCCGCTGTCAGTTCAGATCGACACATCCTACCTGGATGAATCACCTCAGTCCCCGAGAGTCCGCCTTCTTCACACTAGCCACGTTTCCAGTTTTTTATGCACGTTTTGAAGCACTGCGTTCGAAGAAGTTGATGAAAACGGCAAAATTCAAAATGCCTTCCTCAACTTTTCAGAGACGTTTCTACACTTGCTTCAGGTGTTTTTTTGTCTTTCCCAAGAAAGCGTTAATGCGCTAAAGGGGAGATGGAAACACAATTTGCCCAATACTTTCCGACATGGCGAATATTTTCCACGCATAACTGATCAGCTGTATCTGTTGTCGTTGTGCATTCGAATTGCATTTCTTTCTCCAATTCTCGTTGAGATTAAGGAACAATTACAACTTGTCCAGTAGCAACAAATTCCTGAAAACCTCTCCGTTTTTTTCTGAAATGTGTGATCTATGCTTGCAACCTCCACTTCCTGTTTATTTCAGCCATGCGTGACATCAACTACTGACAAACTTACACTTTGCATAGCATGTTTGATTCACTCCAAACCAGTAGATGGAAACACTTCTAATTCACATTTTCTTTACTTGTTTTTTCTTTCTTCGTGGCATTTTAAAGAGTTCCTCATAATTTGCCTGAGAATTGGATGGAAACATAGGTACTTTTTATTCTTCTCATAACTTACCCTGGCACCTACCCTAGTCGCCTTGGTTACGTCAACTCCTTCTGCCAACCTCCAGAAAATTGGATGGTAAAATTCAAATATTTGCCATTCTTCAAACGGAGATCTGAACGCACAACACTTGTGTGTCTAACAGACAAACAGCACTGCAAAGCACACCACTCAAACATTCATTATTCTCGCCACTCTTGTAATTAAGTCTTTCTAGCAACCTATATATTCTAAAAACCTGCCACTTAATGTCACAGTGGCATTGATATCGCTGTATATTTCTGGCATTGCGACAGGTTAAAAGGGCCTGGAGTGAAAGTGAACTTCTGGAAGGATTTGGGTGCTTGATTATAGATGCATTAGGACACATTAGTGAGAAACGCCTAATTTAATTTACCGGAATCCCGACGGTGTTATGTCGGAGACGAGCGTCTTCGCTTTCCTTCCCTGTTCCCAGCGAATTTTGACGTGTCTCTTTGAGACACAGCTCTGGCATGTGAGATGCTGCTGCGTTGGAAGAGGAGTGAGTGTGTAGGCTCACAGTGTGTGGGCGTTCATGATGCAAGCCTGTGAAAGAAACGTGGCTCTACGGGCTAAATGTTCAAACCGAGGAGGCTCTTCAGCCAGAAAAAGCTGCTGTAGTGGCGATTCAATGGCACAACTTCAAGTGAAACCGACCTAAGCGAGTCGGAGGCATGAATGGTGTGAGCGCTGATCAGATCACAACTGAGATTCAGAGAGAGCAAAACGTAAGGGGCGTGCAGAGTTAAGAAAGCAGGAAGTGCGAGTGCGCATACAAACACATGCACGCACTCATCCGCTCCCCCCGAGGGGGTCAGCGTGTCTTCCTGTGGGACGCTCAGCAGGCAGAGGAGGAGGTCAAAGGCCGAGGGGAAGTAGAGTTGCATACACAAACTAAGCCCTCTGTCTTTTCCTTACAGTACGGCTAGCAGACACCAAAACACAACTCATCCACATGTGCCGGTGAGCCTACAACACCTCATTCCCTGTCGCACCGTTGTTAATCTCTCGCTCCATTTGCACTCGTCAGGAGATAACAGCATCATTAGCACACATTAACATGTCTCTATTATCGTTCCCGGTGTCCCACAATCCCCATACTTGTGCGTGCGGGTGTGTGCAGATCTGTGGGGGTGTTTGCGTGTACATGTGGGAAAAGAAAAGAAGGAGCCGTGAATGAGGACGGGGTGTGATTTTTTTTTTTCCGACATCTCCCGTCTGTCACAGTCTGTAACAGAAAAGCTCAAGTGTAAGCCAACACATCCAATTACACATCAGCCAAGATATTCCACTGTAAGAACTGCTGGCTCATTATTTGAATTATGCCTGAGAAGCTCTTTGTTCCTATTTTACAATGTTGTTGTGGCACATACAGTTTTTTTTTTAATATCTAATGTGTTAAACAGTGGCGTACTAAAGTACTTACCCTACTGATTTACCCTCCATGGTTCTGTCATTTTGTCACTCTTAATTGAATCAGGTCAGCAAATGCGTAACCTGTAAAAGGTTGCAGAGTTGGTAGCACCGTTGTCTTGCATGAAGGTCCTGGGTTCCTGGAGTTGCACATGTTCTCCCTGTATATGTGCAGGTTCTCTTCAGGTCCAAAAACAAGACCGGTGATCTGTCCAGAACATACACCCAATGACCGATGGAGCTCCTAAGAACCCTGCAAAGGTTTAGTGGGTGGATGGATGGATGGATGGATGACATGAATAAATTCAAGATGCAGGTTTCAAGTGATGATTTCTTGTACTAAGGGAAATCCAAACCAACTTTAGACCTACATAGAAAACATGCTCACACAGCAGGTCTTGTTTCTCATTTTCAATTTTTTGCTAAAATTGACATTTTTTTTCATGGTCATTTATACTACTAATTAAACTTGAGTGCAGTGAGACTTTGGGGACATAAACCCTTCAGACAAAGTGACCCACATGCACAGAGGAAGAACATTGATGTTACACGTCAGCACACTGTTTACAGAAGTAATAATTTCAGTTTTTTGGGTGAAAAGACCGAAGTTTGACGGCTGAGACTGTGGTGAGAGTTGGATAATTTGGGTAGCTTTTGCCTGCTGTGTGAACGTGGATGATAATAACTAGCATTGAGTCAGTGTGGATGAATTTTTGACAACTCATTTGGTTATTTTCTGTGTTTTGTTTCTGTCTGTAATTGGTGAATTTAAAAAATATCTAAATTTGTCAGGGATGTGGCTAATTTTATGGTTATTTCTTCTCATGCAATAGTTCTGGCATGGTGGTCTAATATACGTGTAGCGAGACATTTGGAGGGAAGGATTGTTACTTGAATGAATTAAGAGAACCCGTAGTCTGCCTGGTTTTGCTTTGAGGCACACATCATAAAAACAAAAAGAATAAAATAAAAAATCTCAATTGGAATGTCAAAAGCATTAAGATGATAATCCCACCAGAAAGCAAGAACCTGAAGCCAGAATCTCTCAGCTGAACTAACTGGATCTTTAGTTCTCTACTTCCTGTCTCTTGAGATCTTAAGCTTTTCATGAAGCATCTGGGGCTAAGTCCACTGACAGGGAAACAAATAGATAAAAACACCCACATCCGGAAATCCAGCCGGATTACGTGCCCGGTCCAAAAGTAGTGTGTAGAGGAAAAAAGAGAGAGAATAACCACATGCCAGATAAAAGCTCAAACTAATTTATAGTAGGCGATAACTTTTAAAGTCTAGTACAGTCAGAGTCCCAAAAAGGGAAAAGTTTGTGCATTTCTCCTCTTTGCTTTCTTTACATTTTAAAGACAGGTAGTTAGCTAAAACAGAAACGGAGGGAGCATTTGCGTCGACTGAAATTAATTAAAACGGTCATTAATGAGGGAAAACTATAAGTAACTGGAGGTGTAACATGTTCTTGTAAAACTAAAACATTCACACCTTGCATGGTAAAACTCTATTTGAAAGGGTGTGAGTAAGACTGACATAAACATGACATAACAGCTGTCATGAACATGAAGAAGTCTTTGTGAATGTCTTTGATCTGCCAGTAAATAATGACACATTTAATGCAAAGTTGTACCAAAACTTACCTTAAACGTCCATTAAAAGTGTCAACTTTGCACTAAAAGTGTCATTATTTGCTGACTGGCAGTTCATGAGTCCAGTCAGACGTTCGTAAAGACTCCTTCATGTTCATAGCAGGTGTTGTGACATGTTTATGACTGCGTTGTCAGTCTTATGCACACCCCTTCGTAGAAAGGGTTACCAATAATAAAATATTCATCCAAAATGTACCTGATTCAAGATATGATCCACAGCTATTAGTGAGTGTGCATACAACTCTATCAAAACTATCAAATCTATCAAATTATCATGTAATTTGATTGATTTTCAAAGTGCTGGTAGAGTTCCTAGGGAGTATGAATGTTATGTATGAAACAATTGGAGTTTGTTTTTGTTTTTGTTTTTTGCCAGCTTTTGTCTGGAGTGGATTCATTGTAAACCCTAAACCTGCTGCGGGTTTTGTTCTGCCGGTGTGTCAGTCATTTTGATACATTTCTCACTTTCAACACCCACATGTGTCTTCCTGCAGTGAAATTCATGGGAAATCCATGTCGCAACAATAAAATACAAAAAATGGCATGAAAAAAACAAAACAAAACATGTTTTTATACTGTATAGGTGACTTATCTAAAAACAAAAAGTGAAAAACAAATTAAAACTTACAATTCAGTTCAATAAAACATGCAAAAAGTGATTTGCTTTCACATCATGAATGTATTTGGTTTCCTTGTGGGTTTTTTTAAAATGGTATTTCAGTGTGTGTGACGGGGTTAAGAATGCATGTGAAACATCAGGCATTCCTTTAGGTAAACAGTGGCCGCTTACTCTGTAACTACCGCGGCTCCCAAATGCCACTCAAAGGCAGCAATGTCAACATGTCGGCGGTCGGAGCCTCGTATTTTTTTAAGACGCCTCAGAGGATACGATGTCCATCCAGAACAGAGGCAGCAAACACAAGGCGACGTGGGTTTGCATTCCGAATAATCCGGGGTGTTTTTTATTTTCTAAATGCTGTTTTCTCTGTCCGTCCGCATATTTTCGCCGCGGCCCGGACGTTCCCGCAGTCGGGGTCACGTGCCCTGTCCTGGACGTCTGGTGAACCGCCATGAATAAGATCCATCTGGAGGCGTCGGGCGTGCGGTTTATGTTCTGGCGGTGCGTTGTCAATCTTCTGCGTCGGGATTCCAAATGAAAGCAGAGCCTCCTACAACAACACCTGTGATCCTGGACGACAAACGCGCTCGCAGGGAGGGGTCAGTGAACGGAGAAACGGAGGGGTTGAAATGTCAACGTGTTCTCTTCAAAGGGTACAAATGAAAAGCAGATGGCTGGCTTTCGTCATGATTTAAAATGTAAAATATATCGCTCAGAGAAAACTCAGTCTTTTTTTGTTGCTTTTGCTCAGCAAATATTTTCAGATGCCTTATGCCTCAACAGAAGATGTTTGCGACTGACGAAACCAGTAAGAAAAACATTACATTTTGTCAAGCGCCATCATCAAAAATCAACACATATGACATTTTCTTCTTTTTTCCTTTTCTAATTTAGTCAATCTTTTTTCTCCCTTGTATTTCATTAGTTTAATCTTGTCTCATTTCCGCCCGCGTTTGTAATGGCTGCTTCTTGATATGTCTGCGAAAGCGCTTGGAATCGTCTTGTACACAAAATGTGCTATACAAATACATTTCCCTTGCCTTATTGCGTTGTTTAACAAATCTGCTGACTTACATTTAAACAAATTACCACTTTGACGTACGAGAACGAGATCCAAATTCGTTTAAAAACCGCTTACACAAGGGACGTGGGATTGTTTTATGATGGCTACATTTGTTAATATCCCCTCTACATCCTGGGCATTTTGCAACACATTCCTCAAAAACCTCCGCCCTTGCTTCCTGGTGACCTTCCCAAGCCCACTGGGGTTTAAGTGTCCAAGCTCCCTCTCTCTGTCTGACCTCGCTCTCCCTGCCTGGCCAGGCCGTAATCCTGATCAAGCATGTCTAGACCTCTCATTACCAGCATGTAATCAAAAAGTTGGGCATGGGGAAATGGGCCAGGGTGGGGGTGGCAGAGCTGCAGGACCGGAGGGAAGTAAGTGGACCATAGGAGGAGCAAGGATGAAGAGACAGTGACCCTGACAGTGACCCTGACAGTGACCCGCACATTCATTTCACTGTTTGCCCTCTCTGTAAACAAGATGGGCTCCACAACGAGTCAATACGCAGAACGGAACAAGGACGGGGAGGAAGATATGAGGCAGATGGGGGAGAGAGTTGAAACTGGGGGGAAAAGGGTGGAAGGTTCCAGAAAGATTTGGAATCTTAAAGATATTCTGTCAGCTTCAAAGGCCAATAAACAACTTGCCCATGTTGCTGAAATAATGTATACAATGACACAATGTAAATTTTTTTTACATCGATTAATAAAAAAAATTTGCATCCAGATGACTGCAAAGCGCTGTAGTAGGTCCACCAGGCCAATCGATGGCGCTGTAACACCGCCAGGGAGCGACACACAAAACACAGAATGCCGGATGGAGCAATTAGGGTCATACCTACAAAAATAAAAGAATAAAATTATGAGAACAAACTCATAAAACTGCCTGAATAAAATCACATTATGAAAATAAAGTCGTATGAGATAACCTACTAGATGCCGTAGTTTCAAACTATGTTGAAGACAAAAAAGTTACTTTCTTCTTCCTTCTCTTCCATTGAGACTAACAGTTATCGAGTCAACAGATTTCCCCCAACGAAGCAGTCAGAGCTATTAGTTGCTTCTCTGAGCTTCCTATTCAATTGTGCTATATGGCCATGTCTTCGTTTGCTGAATTTGGGCCATACCTCTTTTCTATATTGGTTGCTGGGTTGAGCAGTGGTTTGTGTCGTGTTGAGGTGTATCTCGGGGTATTGTTTATTAACGTGCTTTGAAAATTTCTGCAGTTTTATCCCCCACCTAACTGCAGGTTTCCTTGGAGTTCATTGCCCAGTATTATGCAATTATTATGTAAAAGTAAACCCACTTGGTAGATTTGGCTGCACTTGATTTTATTTAAGGATGTCAGAATACATGTGGCTGAACGCAAATATATTTACATTTGGGAACCAAAAATAAAAATGGATTTTTCCACTTTCTTCTCAGTTCTGTGTCAGTCTGCCACATAAAATGCTTGTAAAATAAATTGAAGTTTGATTGTGGAAAGAGTCCAAAAGGTTCTCAGATATTGGTGTCGGACCAGGTCAAACGTTTAATTCTGGTTTTACTCGTGAGTTTCTGACCTTGCTCTGATTTTAATCTCCCAGGCAGATTGATTTGACCAAGAGACAGATGCAGATATACAACTCCATGCTCAAATTCTGTGAATTTCTACAGGCCGAAAACCTCATTGACTCCAATTAGCCCCCTTATCCTCGTCCACTTGAGTGTGTGATTTTCGGGATTTCGTCTCGCTCTCCTCCGAAAGGTAAAGGAGCAACAGAATCCCCGACTATCTGAAATATGACAAGGTCCTAATAAAAAGGACAAAGATGTTGTTCTGACCTGAATACAGCGGCGCTGGCAGCAGTAACATCCTCTCTGCAGGGTGCAAAGAGAGACACTTGAATCCACTAGTAGCCTCTTATCCACGGATCATGTCCATTGTCGAAATGGTCATATGCTCACAAACACCCCGAACCTCACGCTTGAAGGGAGCCTACGGTAATGAGGCTGACATTTCACAACACATCGCACAGCAAATGGAGCTCAGGCTAGCATTCATCATTCAGTTATAAAAAGATTTATATATAAATATATAAGGGCACCTACCTACGACGGAGTACAAGGGCGTGGCAGATAAAAGAAGTTATGTGGCCGTGGAAGAGTAGAAACCTCAAATCTTTAGATAAATTTCATACAGTTGCACAAAAAACAGGGGTACTCTCTGGTTCCTGAAATTTATAAGAAAAAATAATAATCTTCCATAATTAAAGGCATAAATGTGCTATGTTAGAACTAAGATATCCTCTGAAATTGTAAAGTCAGAAAACGTATAGTCAGACAAAAATGACAGGAACCATCCAAGATTGAAGTGGTAAATTGGATATCTGGATTTTTATCCTCAAAAACATCAGTAATTGTCAGTTTCTGGACTTCTCGTGCAGTCAGGAAGTAACACTATTCCCACAGTGCTTACGAATCTCCTACACCTTGTCCATCACTCTGCCACCAGCTCCTTTTTGTATTGTACAGATTACCATAAAAAAGAGCCATGACAATCACTTTTTTCGTTGCTTTTGTAGCTACGTTTGGTTGGCCGACCCAACAAGATGTGTTCCTTAGGGGGAACGCACAGCGACAGAGATCCAAAACAAGCCCATTTTGACCAATTATCCTGCAACAGGCTGGGTCGGCTGATGGAAAATTAAACATGGGGAAATATAATCAATGTGACTGGATTTACCACTGTGAACTCCATCCCATTACCACATGTTCTCAGTTTTATTGTAAGTCAAAGCTCCAGGCAAGTGTGACATGTTGAGATTACTGAACATGAGTAGATGTGATGAAGGGATAAACTGGTGAACTAATGCCATGATGGGCGTGACCAGCTGTTTGGGTATGGAATTGTCCAAACAGATGGGGAATCTTGCTGCAAGTGCTGAGGCATTCCATGGTTCAATCCTTGAGTCTGTGACACATGGATGAAAGTCTTAGAATCAGGGTCGGATTTACGAGGATGTGAGTTTGGTGTCCTATTCATTGAAGGAAAATTATTTTGCTAATGTTTAGTCGTAGTGGTATACATCGGTATGTAACTGTAGGATTGGTGCGTCGTCTAGCCATGTGGTAACTTCGTGTTGTTCCCAAAAAAAATCTATGGTAACTTTGCGATTTTTGAAATACGTGAATATTGTTTATATTAACAAAAATCTTAAAACAGTACAACTAATTAATTGGTCCTATGAGTTTTATACAAACTACATTGTTTGCAAAACATGTATTCATTAAAAAAGAGAAAAGAAAGAAAAAAATTTGCACCCATCCCCTAAAAAGTGTAGCCCTGGGCTACTGCCCTCATAAGCCGTTTCTAAAGTCTGGCCCAGGGTGTAGTACACCTCATCTTGTCCTTCTCTCTCTGCTTTCCCAGCATTAAAAGTCTATTTTCTTTTTCTTTATTTGCCATCTCTAACAGTCCTTGAGTGTTTTTGTTGTTGTTGTTTTTTTTTGTTGTTTTTTTGCGAATTCCTACTCTCATTTCCATACATTGGCTTAACAATGTAATAATTAATAATTGGCTGTCTAGTCTGTATTCAGAGTGCTAATAGCTTGTCTGTGAAAGTGTCCATGCATGGGATATCATCATGGAACTCGTTGTCAATCATTGCCATAGTCAAAAACAGCAATATGTTGTTAGAATAGAGCAGAAAATTGAACTTTGATTAGCTGCACGATGAGGCAGTTGCTAGTGCTGTTGCCTCACATCCAATAGGTTCTTGGTTCAAATCCCATCCTGAGGTCTTTCACCATAGAGTTTGCTTCTCTCCAGGTGCTCTGGCTTCAGCCCACAGTCTAAAACCATGATTGCTAGGTCTAGTTGGTTTCTCCGAATTGCCCTTTGGTGTGTGTGTTGTCTGTCCTGTCTGTCTCTGTGTTGCCCAGAGATGCATGTAACCAGCCTCTCACCCAATGACCACCGAAGACAGGCCAGGAGAAGAAGGTAAAGACAATGGATGGATGATCTCTGTTGATCCCTCAACAGTTAGTGTGATGTCACGGACATCTTCTTAGCCCCCGTTTCTACATAGCTCCTCTGCTTTGCTGTCACTTTTTTTTGTGATCTAGCCTCTCGTTTACACGACACCAGTGACCGACCGGCATCCTGTCACACGGGAAATTTTTGAAACCAGGTCTCAGAGTGAAACTTTTCTGTAACACGTCCTATGGAGTGGTGAAGTACTCTGCAAGTGTGAAAGTGCACATGCGCAGAACGTGCGGCAGATGACAAAAACAATGGCAGATATCATGGTGCTACACTGTGCTAACCTGAACATGTTTGCACAATTTCTGATAAGGAACATATGTGCTACATGATTATTTGGTTCATGGTAGGCAGAGATGGATTACTGCTACGATGAGGTGGAATCTAAGGCTCAAAAGCGCACGCATGTTTGATGACGTCTTAAAATCACAGCACCATCTAGTGGCTTGGCATGACATGCAAAGCTGAGTCAAGGAGTCTCGGCAGTCCCATCTGAACATGGAACTTGTGCTTCCCCCCCCAAGAGCTGCACTTCATGAACTGGTTATAAGATAAATCCATCCATCCATTTTCTGTTCACCCTTTGTCCCTAATGGGGTCGGGAGGGTTGCTGGTTCCTCTCCAGCTACGTTCCGGGCGAGAGGCGGGTTCACCCTGGACAGGTTGCCAGTCTGTCGCAGGGCAGCACAGAGACATACAACCATTCACACACACACTCACACCTAGGGAGAATTTAGAGAAACCAATTAACCTGACAGTCATGTTTTTGGACTGTGGGAGGAAACCAGAGAACCCAGAGAGAACCCACCATGCACACGGAGAACATGCAAACTCCATGCAGAAAGACCCCGGGCCGGGAATCGAACCCAGGACCTTCTTGCTGCAAGGCAACAGCTCTACCAACTGCGCCACTGTGCAGCCCTAAAAGATAAATAAAAAGATTATTTATTTATTTAATAAAATAAATAGAGAAATTTATTATATTAAATTTGGTTCCTCCAGACCAAGTAACCAAACTTTTCTAATAAGTAGAACCATGTTTAATCAAAGACCAAATCATCTTCTATATATATCCAAACCAGGAACAACTTTTTATTTCTATAGAGTAAATGTGCAACATCCTCTTTTAGTTTTGGAGCTACGATGAACATCACAAAAAACAATATAAAAGAAGGGGGAAAAGAAAATCGGACTACTTTATTTGCTTGATTTCAGTTTCATTTTTACTTTCTCGGCCCGCGTCTACTTCTGACTGGACAATTTTGGCCCACGTGACAAAAAGTTTGCGGGGGGTGGAATCATGCGCATCCTTTACTTGCATCCTCTTGCCTCGAAACCGTTGCCATCTTTTTCCGTAAAGCCCGGGCTGCGATTCCAGGAATGTTGATTCACAGCAGCCGCTCTGTGTGTGTGCGCTGCGATAATGGGGCTGAATCTATGCTGGGAGGCAAATTGTCCTGGTGAGCTGTTTACCTTGCAGTCCCCGACTCGAGGAAAAAATAAAAAAATAAAAAGGAGAGAGAGAAGCAAATCATTAAAATTCTCCTCATTGTTGATGAGAGTCGCTTCTCAGACGCGGTGCTGCATCTCAATTGCCTTTTCCTTTAGACAGTCAGTGAGTCAATTAGCTTATCTAGCTGTTGGCAATATCTGCTGCTGTTTCCCCCTCAGCCCCTGCACAAGGCGAGGAAAGGGCTTTTGTTCGGATGAATTCAGACCGGTCAGTTCACGTAGAGCCATGTTCATGTAGCAGCATGTCAAGAGATGATATCAATGTCTGCAATGCAACAGGACTTGGTAGTCCCGCCACCCCCACCGAACCTCTCCACTTCCCAACATAAATTCTCCTGGACGGTCAGCTAATAAACAAGGCGTATTGATACAGTGAAATTTGACGCTGCCACAGCTGTAAAGTGTTTGTGTGTAGGCAGGCAAGTTTGTCCGCTTCGTATAGTGAATGATGACACATTCACTACTATTCAGCCGTGCCAGGGGACTTTTAGCTGACTGGAAAGCAACACAACTCAGTGAGAGTCGAATGGTATCATAAAGAAACGGAAAGCGAAAGAGTGGGCCCTTAAAGTGCGGTGGTGAATGAGAAGGGGGAATGCGTTTGCGCTGGCTACTGTGAAAGGAGAAGTAAAAAACTGAGTAGCTCTTGTGTGTGTTTCTCCCGTAAATCCCGGCTCTCTGTGTAAAACTGCCAGGCGGTCAATGAACCATCAGAACTGCGCTTTACGACGGCTGATCAAAAGCGGGAATGGCGACTGGAAGAGGGGCAAAGTCGGTGACGTCTGGAGACGAATTCTTCTCATTCCGGAGTTTGACTGCAGATTAGATAACTAATCAAAAAATCAGCCGTCTGTCGATCGCAGACAGCAGATCAGATTCTGACGTTTGACTCTGACTTGGATGCTTTGAGGTTTTCAGAAGCAGCTGATGGTTTCGGCTTGACAGCGACGATGATCTTGACCAATGAGGAGCAGCTGTTGTGTACTGATATTTTGCATAACTTCATGTGACATCTGCAAATCTGACTCAGATATTACTAAAATCAGGACTATGGTTGAAACAAATAACCTGATTAGTTGTGACCAATCGATTATTGAAATAATCAACTAATTTAGTAACCGATTAATCATTAATTGGGCTATACGGACTCAAAAAATCTCTGTTACTGCATTTTGGGCAATAAAATCTTTATTTGCGTCTTTCGATGAATTTCTACTACTGCATAAAATAGACTTAAATAAAAACTCTGCAGAAAGTGCCTATTTTTTTATTTGGTCAATGGTCAAAATGACAGATTAATCGATATCTAAAATAATCGAGACAGAGAGGCCCACATAAAGATACTGGCACCTTTATACTAGTAATAAACCAACTTTATTGTTGCTTTCATGGAATCTAGCTAAAACATTGACCAATGCTGAAATCACCCAACAACGTTTTATTAGCAACACTTTATCAAGTTCAGCACTTTGAACGTTTTAGCATTTCATCACATTGCAACGATAAACGGCAATGTATTTGATCCGATTTTTAGTGCATTTGTGTTCAACCCCGGTTTATTTTTAACAAGTCAAGTCAGTGCAACAGGTTTCCATCAGAAACGATGCAACTGTTAAATATAACATACACACTTCATGGCAACTGCAGAAATCATCACTACATAAGTGGTAGTGGGAGATGAATTATGGAGTGGGAATCATGTTTGGGGATGCAGGCGGGGGTTCATCTTCTAAGAATGGTTCACATTAAAAGCATGTTTGTGTATTAGAATGTCCCAGTCAAAGTCTAGGTCTAAATCCAACTGAGAATCTGTAGGGGAAAATAAAAAAAACCCTTAAAAATTCCTATTGGTAAATGTTCTCACTTTAATCTGACTGAGCTGTTTTCCAAAGTAGAACAGAGCGCCGTTTCTGTCTCACCTCATTCTAGAGGTTACTTCAGGTCAAGTTGGTGTTTAGTTTTCACGATGCCGTCAGTTGAGTCAGCAGGTAGGGAGGTAGTCCTTCCTCATTAAGAGGCTTGCCATGTTAACTCTGAAACAAACAAAAAAACACAAAAAAAATCTGTCCAATATCTGATTTTTAACGTGAAAGTTTGCAAAATTTTACCAGCACCTACACCAGGTTTAAGACCATTTTATGCTTTTTTTTCTTATTAGACGTAGTTCTCTCACAATTATTATCTTTACAGACCAAAAGCAACCTTTGGTAACAGGAGGTATTATAAATGACATTACAAAGTCACTATCAAAGTCTGTAGGTGGGTAGGAATAGTTACATTTACTTGAGTAATATTTGCAAGAAGTAGAGCTAAACTTACTTGAATAAAACTTCTGTGAGTAACTTTACCGAATGAAGAAAGAAGTATATCTTTAAAAAAATAAATAAAGAATAATGCACACCCACAGTTTAAGTCAAAGTGAGACCTCTTGTTTGAGCAAAAGCTTTGTTGTTCTGTTACTTTCTATGCCAGCTGGTCCTGATGTGACATTTGGCATTAAAAGTACTTCCTACGGTGTTACCATCATTTTATGTACATGACCTACTGTAAGTATTAATTATATAGGTTTTGGGGATTTATTTATTTATTGAGTTTTAAGTAAATGTGTGAAAGAGGTGGGGCTCTTTTTCCAACAATCTTCAAGACTTCCATAAAATCTAAAATTCCTTCCCCCGAAAGGCCAAAATGTCCAGATGTTTGGTCCTCGACAGGCCGTCTAAGCCATTTAAAATAAAATAAAAAATACACGTCAAGAATGTCCTACAACACAAGAAGAGACGGGCTCTGAGGTCGGAGGCTCTGTCCCCCCAGTGGGGCTCAAAGAGCTGCTCTCCTGTCGTTTGACTCCGCTCTGCTCAACCTGGCAGGGTGAGACCGTGGTAATTGGTGCCACGTAGGATTCTGTCAACTATGACAGCAAGTAGCAGGAGAAGGAGGAAGACGAAGAGACGCGCAGACGGATGTGTACCAAAGATCTGCTCTGCGCAAGGCCACTCTGGTTGACTAAAACTACCAGAATAACCACTGAAATTGACTCAACATTTTCGTTGACTGAAATAAATAAAAACGGTAATTAATGGGGGAAAAACTGCGCATTTATAAAGCTAACAAACATATTGAAATTATTGTTTTCATGTTCAAACTGATGTGACTTTGATTTTTGTTGTTGTTGTTGTTTACGCCATCTATCAGCAAATTACTTCACTCCATAATCCTCCTGGTGGCATTTACAACGCAAAATGGCGTCGCTAGAGTCAGTTATTGTTCAATAATAATTGAATACATTTTTGGAAAATTGCATCTTCTGTTGCGTATTCATTACGCATATTCACAATGCAATACTTTGACGTTTTTTTTTTATTCGGCACCTAAAAATGAAAAGTGTGGACAAAAACGAAACTACTACTTCAACTAAAACCAGAGAAAATTCCACTAATAATAACTAATGAAGACTAGCGAACACACTCTAAAAACAGCTACAGCTAACACGTCACAAAGAAACTTCACCAAACTAAAATGACGTCTTTGTGGAAGGAAAAAAACAGATCTCCACGGTAACGTAAACAATTTTTTGTCTATATTAAAAATGTCCCATTAGTGTCCATTTTCTGCTTGTTATTAATATGTTTTTCAGCTTCTAAAGGGCTTTTTTTTTTTACCACTTCCTTTATTGTATAGCTTTCCTCCCATGAATCCATTTTTCCCCTTTATTCCACGATGCAGGACTGCCTCTCCTCCCCCATCAAGCAGAGCCGCGCATATTAAACAGCACGAGTTGAAAAAGAAAGAAAACATGTATAGATCCTGAACAGTATATTATATTTGTACACCGGGGCAAATTGCACGCTAGATTATGTTTACTCTACAAGCCCGTTTCAACCCGAGTCTCAGGCATCACAGTTTATGGCACCAACAATTGGACGCGGGCAGCCATTTGAGCAGAATTAGGTCAACACTTCTCCACACAACACCCCTCCTTCTCATCCTCTGTGTCTTTCCCTGATTACTAACGCATTTCTTCTTGAACCGTGTTATCGGCTCCGTGCACTGTGTCATTTAGAGCGGGGGTTAAAGTGCAACGACATGTAACGTAACGCTTATTGGAGTGTTTCAAACAGACTTCCAGTAATAATAGTAATCATCATCGAGAGCTTTTCCACTGAATTCCTCTACTGTAATTTATTTATTTATTATTTTACCTTTTTTGTTTTTTTGTAATGGAGTTTTCATAAAATGAAAACTGAGAATCCATGATTTGTGACGGAAGCGTTGGTTTTCCGTTGCACGGTAGTGATTGCAACAGGAACGCGGCAGGCAGAGTCGTGCAGCCATCTTACCATCCTTTGATCGCTCTGTGTTTTCAGTCTCATCCTTGGGCATGCTGCCTTCCCTCCCCCCACTGCTCCATGTGCCAGCCTGGAGGCTGTGCTGGGAGCGCAATGCCTGGATGTGTGTGTGTGTGTGTGTGTGCACTGATGCCAAAAGCTACTCGTCTACTGTAGCTCTTTAGGCTCTGCTGCATTATGTCAGAGCCGCTGACCTTTTCCTGTATATGCCGACCCTTTAATGTTCTGAATGTACTGTTATGCGGACTCTGCAATAAACGGTTCTGTAAGAATGACTGATGACACGACACTCCATACTGGTTCCATGAGACCGAGACAAACGAGATTTTAGCCACATTCCTGGGGAAATTAGGAATCTAATTTTTTTGCTTTCATACATAAAGGTTCCCCAATTTAGAATCTGTTTTTAAAAGATCAATCATCAGGTTTGACCTGCTTGTCTGATTAAAAAGTATAATAATATAATGTGTGTTGACGGATTGATGGCAGTTAGTAAAACGTAATGACTGCTGCTGGTTTTCAGCTGTTGACTGTGTGATGCGTTTGAGATGTTTTTCTGTTTTCATAATGGAAACCAGTTTGAATGGCCTGCTTGCTGAAATTTTCAATACAAATAAACTTGATTGATTAATTAAGAGAAAACGAACAACTAAATAATTGAACAAATAATTGTTTTCACAAACTAAATAAAAGCCGTTTTAACGCCAACATCTTTTTTGACATACAACGGTATGTAACATTTTTTACATTAAAGTTTTTACATTCTGGTTGGAACCTTCATATTTGTGTGTTTCTGGTACGCCAGTAAATGCGACGCACAACAACGATGGACGACAGAGTCGCTTTTCTTGGCCCACTGGGGATTACTTGTTTTGTTTACAAGAAGATCTGGAATAGACCGTCGTTGTGTGCTAGTTGTGCTAAAAGTAGCTAGCCTGTCACCAAAGCTTTAGCCTAAGGTAGTATCTCTGTGCTAAACATGTAGCAGCACCACAGACGTCCCCAACGCTAAGGAGGAGGGTCTTAGCGTTGTCAATCACTCTCATGCTAACACCCTCCCACTTGCTCTTTGCTAAGATACAGCAAGATGGCCATAGCATAGCCTGCCAACAATGCTAAGGCTAGCTAGCATAGCCACCACAAACGGTTTTCCCGTAACGGTAAGTTGTTTTTCCACCGTTAGCACACTGAGCAGCGAACAGGAGGATGATTGACAGCCCTAAAACCCTCCTCCTGGCTCTGATTGGTTGTGTTTGACCGGAAGCGGTGCATTTTTGCAGATAGCAGTGGTGGCTCTGGAAGAAGGTGGATGAACTGGATTTTTTATCTGTCTCATACTGGTGTGGTGACAGTTTTAATAAATATGAAAAAAACAACAACATCTTTTTGTAAAAGTTACAAACTGCATCTTTAATGCTGTAGACTTTATGTTTCCCTCTCCCTTGGGATATTGTTTTTCTATATTCTTTCATATTCTCTATATTTATCTGTTTATTTTCTAACCATCCATCCATGTAAAGGAGAAAGATTTTTACAAAATACAAAGTGTACAAGTACCGATCAGAAAATCAGATCATGACTGAGTTCAGTCCAATTTCTTTCGTTAAGAGATAATAAAATTAACGTTTTACATCCATCCGTTCATTTTCTTCACCTGCTTATACCTTGTTCAGCTACCACCAGAAGAAAGGTGCACCCTGGAGAACTAACCATGTCCATAACAAGGTTAACCAAGAGACACACAGGATGGACACCACACACACACACACACACACACACCTACACCAAAGCCCAATTTAGAGTGAACAGCTCATCAAATATGCATGTTTTGGAACTGTGGGGGGAAACTGCAATACCTGGAAAAAACATGCATGGGTGGGGAAAGTAGGAGAGCAGCAGAAAGAAAAGTTGACTTCACCGTTGCTCTGCAATCAGTTTTAGGTAAACAGGTGTTGTCAGACGCTATGTTGTAAAAATCTGACTATTGCCAACTCTGATCATGGAGGCAGGGTGTTGTTTAAAGATAACATTCATATTGATATTAAGGACAGGGCATAGGTCCTAAGATAAATCTCTAAACAAACCATTCCCCTGCATATAAAAGTCAAATATGCCCGGTGGAAGCACCGTCACCACGTCTCAACCATATTCAGACATCGATGGACATCCTTTATATGTCTTTATATGTCATCTTTTCTTTGTCGTTTCAGTATGACTTCTCTACGGAGGGTCATTTTCACAAACCTCCACTTTGGTCGCCGTTTTTAGACATGATCATTTTTAGCAATATTAAACAGTGTTTGCGTGGATGAAAGGCCAAAATAATTTACACTTTTAAAAAAATCTGTTTTCCCAAATATTCGGCTGCATTTGGACTAGGCCTAAGTTTTCTGTGCAAGACAGCCATCTTGGATTTTAAGTCTTTACCATTTGAAACCAGAAACTGTCAACTTCTGATTGAAAACAGAACAAAACAGAGATTAGACTGTTGGCTCCATGCAGGCTTGTTACTCGGGGCATCTTTAACACACTCACTGTGTGGTTTCTTGGATTTCTAACTGTTACCGTCATCCTAGGTCACAAAACGTGACTGAGGTTTGATGTTGAATGGGAATCAAAGTACAGAAAATGATTCCAGATCAGTTTCTTTTTTGTCTTTTTTTTAGTATCAGTGCTATGTGTTTAGGTCTACTTCTTATTATTTTATTATGAACATTTGAATTACTCATTTTCTCCTTTTACAGGCTTACAATTAAAAGTAAATCAGCTTACAACTGTGGGAACTCAATTTATTTCCATTTTTAATCAGAGTATTGAGTTGAGTTTTTTTGTTTTTTAAGCATTTTGTTACACAAGTGCATAAAACGTTCTCATTTAGAGCCTTGAAAATACAATGAAAGAATACAATGCAATTTTTATGTTAGAACAGCAATTATTTTTACTCTCAAACCTTAGCTGTTTGAAAAAGTCCCGTTATTGTCATTTTAGAAATGGCATTTTTGATGATTCTTCTGACCCACATCAGGTTTTTTTTCTGATGCTCGAGCTTTCCAGTCCCAACATGTACACAACACCTAATTTCGAAAGCAAGTGGGAGCAAAGGTTGTGAAACCTGGTATTTATGCACTGGCATTACGTCGCTTCCTCCACTGTAACGACCTTTACCAACACGCAGGAAATTAGAATAAAGAAGTGTGACAAAGTGTGGTTTCCAGGCTCCCCGACTGACTAAGAATGAAAATCATGTAATGTGTAAGTAACTCTTGCCTGTAAAAGGTCTCTCTATGTAGTGTAAGGCAGAAGTAAGTCCGGTGAGTAAAAGGAGGATGTATTAATTTGCATGTGTCAGTGTGAGAGGGCGTGTGTGTGGGTGTGTGTGTGTGTGTGTTTCAGTGGGCCCGTCAGAGCCACTGGCAGTATAGCTGCAACATTAGTGGGTCAGTGTGCCATCAGCCCATTCATCAGCACTTCTCCCTCTTTTCTCTCCGCCTGAGTCTCCCCTCTGACTCACCACACATCCATCCATCCATCCTTCACTACCTACAACTCCTTCCCTCCGTCCCTACCTCCCTCGCTCACTTGAGAGTTCAAAGTGTCCACAAGCGGAGTGTTTGAAAAGTTCTGAATGAATTCCTTCAAATTGCCGTCACCAAATGAGGTGAGGTAAATGCAAATGTTAGCGGCTTCCCCAGAAGGAGCTGATAAACATACAATAGCATCACCCAAGTCTTGAAGTTCTTCATTTACCATATCGTTCTATTCAGGAGGCTCTTGAAAGTGTCTTGCGCCACAACGCAGGGTTCTCCTGGGCACAAACATGGCTTTTGATGATGTATGATGTGTGGTTTCATGGAGACGTTAGAGTGGGCAACCGAGCTGAACCACTCCATCACTGCCTTCTGTTGCTAATTTGGTCTCTTGGACGAAAAGATGGATTACTTACCTCAGCTCTAACACAGGCCCAGATGTTTGAGTCCAGGTGGACGGACCAGCGCGTAGCTGGCAGCTTCACATCTTTCTGTTGAACAGATTCACCCAATGCCTTCGGTAAACCTACCCCCGCTTTTTGCCCGTGCTAAAGCTGGTTACCATGGAGACTGCACACAGACTGGTGGACGGACATTACTGCTGAGCAAGGAATTAGATTGACTTCTTAGCTTAACAACTCCTTGGTCCTTGGGTGTCATAATGGGTGATGTTCGCAAGTGTTTGTTGAAATCCTTCTCGTAAAAAAAAACTCTTTCAAACAACTGAAATACAGTTTATTGTGATTTTATACATATTATTGAAATAAAATGACAGTAAGTTATTTGCTGCTCATGTGACTACATAGAAAGATTTTGTGATTCTGGTTATAAAATTCAGGGACTTCAATAAGCTTTGAAAAACAGACGAGGCCAGAAGTTGGTCACTCTTAAGGAACGATCCCATCTGGTGCAGTTACTGATTTACAATAGGAACCATAAGAGATTTAGAGTTAAAGAATTGCCACATGTACAACCAGACACAATAAGCAGTGTGGATGATGTGCTGTCATCAGGGACCGTAGTCTGTAGTCATCTGGCAGGGTTGTATTTTGGTGGAACCGCTTCAGAGGTGTAAAGTCTGAATCTTAAATTCATCCTTTGCCTATTAATGTACCTATATCATCCATTCTTAGTTGCATTTTTAAGGGTAAACAAACAGTTTGTTCTTTTTTTGCATGAAACTAGTTACTAGTTTGCATTTTTTACTTGAAGTATCCGAGTAAGAAACAACCAAAACTGTGAAAGTATGAGATGGCAAAGTGGACAACATGAACAACTTCTCTCTTTTCTTTCATGAGGTGGAACCAAATAAGTATACAGGCCTGCAACAGCCAAAGCTCATTTCCAATCAAGATCTTCCTTTAAAAACACATTATTAACGACCTGTAGGGTGTTACATGGAGGCTTTGAATCAGTTTTATTTCCTCAGTTTTACTTGCTTCTAATAGTCCAAGTCTGGGCTTAATGTCCACGCTTTGATGAAAAATTAATAAACTTGCCTAATCATCCCAGAAACTCAAGCTTATCAAGAGCGTGCAGGGTAATGTAGTTAAAATCTCTCATGTTGGTGTAGCTAACAGACTTGTCCCCTGCGATTTGAGTTGTGTGGCGCTCTTGGGATGCTATAATACATTCTGAGAACAATTTGGCTTCAGTAGCTTTGTATGGGGCCCTCTGGACTCCAAATTACATCAATAAGTCCCTACAGTTTTTCACAAATCTGCAAGATTCCCACGTTTTTTGATTTTATTGAATTAGTCAAACATTGAGTTTAATTGACTGCCTCAACCTTCCTTGATGTCAAGTTACAGTCTGTGATCAATACATTTAGCATCACATTTAGCATCATACTTTAGTGCAAATATCATAAAAATTCCTTAGAAATTTTTCCAACTTCGCACCACAAAGTATGTGATTTTTGATTACAGAAAAAATAAAAAAATTCCTGGAGGGAATGCTTTTTATTAATATCTTAACAGCTTAATTGGTTTTATCAATACATTCTGGCTCAACCGGCCCTTTAAGAGCATTCAGATTTTTTTTATATGGCCTAAAATGAAACTGTGTTTGACACCCCGGTTTGCGTGATTGACAGCCAAGTGTTACTACTGCTAGAGACCGCGAAGAAGACGACGGAAACGGTCGGAGTATGATGACATGGCGTGTTTTTTAATGACTTTTCCTGTGAACAAATTTATTCATGGACGATTTTAGCTACGCTTTTTTTTTTTTTTTTTTATCTAATGGAAACATCGCGATTGCAAAATTGTTTCTTTTTCATTTTTAAATTTTTTATTTCATTTTTTTTTACATTAGCGCACATTAGCGCTAATTTCATTACATTACATTTGCAATGAAAACACAGCTTAACCCTGCGAAGATAAACCGGTTCAGACAGCGGATGGAAGATGTGCTACTGTTGTTCCAAAATGAGTGAAAATGGCATCCAAAAGAACCGGACACCTCGGCTGACCACTCACTCTCGTTTCCCTGTGGTTCTGATTCTGATGTGTCTCCTGCAGGATGGGCGCGGGAACGTGTGGCAGAGGGGAGCAGGAAGAGGAGGGGGAAAAAAATGGAGGGGGTGGATATGTTGTTCAGCTCCACTGAATGTGCTCACACGTATGAAAGAAGAAGCATTTATTTTAAGACTCTCGTGTGGGTGTACACAGATTTGAAACACACACGCACACACACACACACACACACACACACACACACGCACTCACACTGCAGAAGTGAGAGCTCACAAGCCCAGAGGTAGACCTGACCTACCTTCATATCAATCTTGTTTTGAAAGCTGCTGAAATGATGCTTTTCCTTCCAGCTCCAGGATTCTTTTTTTTTGTTTTGTTTTGTTTTGTTTTGTTTTTTTTCTCCATACCTTAGTTCGACAAAAGCACTACACATTTCCCAACACACACAAACAACCAGACAGATACAGGGAGAAAAGAAAAGAGGCTAACCACAAGAGGCAGGCAAAGGTAGGTTAAAAAAAAAAAAAGAAAATGTGAGAGATTCACTTCTGAGCATCACATCACACAATAAAAGTCTACTTTGTTGTGTCAGCAGTGCCACAGTTATTATCTGGTAGAAACTGTTGTCATGGTAATAAGGTCAACGCCGTGCTCATATGTCAAAAAGGATTTATACTGGCTGACACCATTTCCAGTGCTCCATGTGCCAGGAGTGTGTGTGGGCGTGTGTGTGTGTAAATGACATTAGGCAAAGAAAGTTTGAATGTTTTAGTTGATTTTGCTTAAATCTAAATTGCAACCCAAATGGAATTTTTACATTTAATAGTAATAACACATCAAATTAATATAACGCTTTTTAGGACACCCAGACGCTTTTCCAAAGGAAAAGATAAATCATTTCCATGTTGTTCAGCTCTGGAAATGTCAAAATACCGTTTCATTTAATGCAAAATCCTCTAAATTTCCTACCCTTCAAAAGTTTCATTTCAAAATAAAGGCATTTGTTTCAAAATAAAAGAAAAAAGAACTGGGAAGTTTCACTTCTTCTCTCATACTTTTTTGTGATGTTTACACTCTGATTAATGTGTACGGTACTATCAGGAAATCCCCCGAGAGCTAACCGCTGACCAGAAATCACCGCTGACCAGAAATCACCGCTGACCAGAAATCACCGCTGACCAGAAATCAGCGGTGACAGAGAAACGTGAGTGTACAGAAAGTGAAACTAAAAAAAATAATAATAATTTGCTGTGCCATGTGGAGCAATATTTGAAATGTTAGCGGAAAACCCCAAACACCACCCCTTCTGCTATACACTAAATGACATGTTAATGTGACCTACTTACATTTAGCGCAGCACCACACTCCACCTCCCCTGTTTCCTTATTTCTTTGTTGTTAGCCCCCTTCTCCCCCTACTCCCCTACTCCTGACCCCTCCGACACCCGGTCACAGAGAAAGCTCAGAACTACTCATGATTTTATTTTTACTTTCCACTCCTCTCTATTTGCTCAGCTTTGACGTCTGTCGGCTCAAATGGTAAACCATATGTTACCTATTGTCCACAAATCGGCGCAAGCAAGCAGTTTGGGATTCTTTCCGAAATGAAGGCTGGCTGTGATTAGACGTAAATGACAACAATCCAGAAAAGCTGTCTGTGTAAATTATTCGTTCTAAAAATTGACAATTTTAGAAAGTGATGCTTGCAAAAAGAAGTCTTTTATGGAAAGCTAGCTCCGCTTCTGCCTCCTCTTCTCCTTCCTCCACTGTCGCTATACCCACCAGTTCTGCTTCTTTCGTCCCTCCAGCCCGACTTGTGATGCTCATCCATAGGCAGAAAAATCTGAAAACAATGGAGCCTTTGGCAGACGGAGCTCAACCACGGCTCGGCATTCAACGCCACATAAAGCTTCATTGACTCTGGTTAGACAAAACGTGTAGTAGTGGTGAAACGGGAAAGGGGGGTGGGGTTGGTATCAAGCATAGCTGAGGAGAAGTAGCTGATGTGGAGAAAAAAAAAAGTATCAGCTACTACAGGACTGATGGCGTTGGTGACCTGGAGATCACCCGATCAAAGGGTGTTAGTGGGTCAGGTCAAAGGTCGGAGAGAACCTGGAGGATACCCAGAGGCAGAAATGTTTCTGTAGATGTGACTAGGAGAGAGCAGACAATGGAGACAGTAACACCATTCACAAAACACTTCAAGCCAGGATGGATATGTCTTCTGGACTCTGTTCCGGCTCTGATCCGCCACCTTGAGTAGAGACAAACGTTCAAGGCCTCTGCACACTGAGACCTACTACCCTTTGATTAGCTCCACGCATACGCAACAAGTCTGCGCAGAGGTACATGTTTACGACCGCGTACGCGTACTTGTGTTGCCCAGTAGACGGTGTTCACATCCAACTGTTTTTTAAGTAACACCAAGGTGATAAAACATGGCATGAGAGTTGGCTCAACCAGTCGCAAGAGTGCACATTAAAAGGATCCCAGTTGCTGCCCTGGTGGAGACGAAACGCGGTTAGGCCCCCAACTAGCTCGTCAAAGTTCCTAGTGTCCATTCAGACAATGCGTGGGACTCACAGAAGTATGGGGGAGCCTTCAGCCTGCTGTGGTGATGTGATCAGTATTGGCTGTCAGATTTAAGATGGAAACATATCCACGATGGCCATAATCAAGTCTGTCATTCAACCCTCCGTTGAGACGCATTTGACAGGCTGTAGTGAAACAGAACCAATCCCCAATGGTTTGTTTCTTCAGTCGGTGTAAAGCTTTAAAATCCAAGAAGGCCAGTGATGTTTAGAACGTGTGATGTTCCCAACAAATTTTATTCCCCGCTTTCATCATTGCCTCTTTTTTTTGTTGTTTTTGTTTTTCACGGGGGGGGGGGGTAAGGTTTTTTTAATGGCTCTAGTGGCCTTTATTTGATAGTGGTCAGACAGGAAAGTGGGTTGTGAGAGAGTTGGAAGGTTCACGGGCCGGGACTCGAACCTGTGATGTCCACGTCAAGGAAATGGGTCCTCCTGTGCCATCGCCACTCCCTTCATTGCATCTTTTAAGTTCAGTTTCACTCCAAGCGGACGTCAGGTATGAAAATCTGGCCAGTTTTGACTGCTGATCAAACGAACCAATTTTTTACATGAGCTGTCTTGTGAAATGAGTCTCTATCTTTTATTAGGAATCAAATAGTCTTTCATTGTAAACTCAAGCTGCCTACTTTACTCTAACATTTAATCGAAATGTTATTGTCACTTTTCAGTCTTAATTACAAATTATTGTATGCGCCCGAATGCAAAACAAGAGACCTAAGGAATTGGCAGGCAAATGAGTTTTTGTTGTTGTGGTGATTGCTTGCCTGTGTGAATGGAACGTCATAGTTTCACTTTCTCTACCTTCTTAATCATCGCATCACTGCTGGCTGGCTGGAAACTACCTTTCTGACATCACCACACCAGACCAATAAAAAAAAAATTAACAAATAAAGGCAGTGGCGAGTTAGGTGATTTCCCCTGAAAGGTCTGAGTGTGTCTGAATGTCCACGGGAAAACAAGGTGCATTACTGATGGCATCAGGAATCCCCCTTTTTCTGTTTCTGTTCTGGTTTAATCATTCCAGGTTGGACTGATTCCTACCTGCTTGACTTCATATGTCAAAGACCTTCAAGTGAACAAAGCAATACTCTTGTGTTGTTTTTTTTGTTCTATAAGGTTTGAAACAAATGTATGAACCTCAGCTGGGATTAACTTCACTTTAGCTGAGGTTTATGGTTTGGGGTCAGTTTGCCATTTCACTAATTTGTACATCAATTTTGATCCATCAGTTGATGTTTGCCCATTCTATCAACAAACCATTTACCTGATACTTGTGTACTTACACAGCATGCAAGTTTATCTCCTTGGTGAGTAGGCACGTTTAAGAAATTTGGACATAAAATCCTATACATTCTCAAATCTCAGCGTTTTTGTGAGTTCTATTGTCAAAAGACTACTGGTTGTGCTTCTGATCCCTGCTATCAACCCTGATCAAGCTAACATAAATCAGAGTGACCTCTCGTCAGTAAATAATGTTTACTTAAGTCGCATAACCTCTTTTTTTTTGTTTGTTTTTTAAAACAAACCATGCAGATTTTAGAAAATGATCTTAAATAATCCTGTGTAAAAGTCTCCCAACTATTGGTACAAACTCACACAAGGTCAGTGTCGCCATTGTGACCTTTAAAGGCTCTCCTGGGCGGTTGCACATGTCACCCATTTCAAAAAAACTACCACTGGAAGTACGTGAGATTTTGTGCTTATTTTCATAATTATTCATCCCCATGGTTGATGACAACACTGATCAGAAATGAAAAACAAAAATGCACTCCAGTGCAACAATTTTACTAGACTGGCTAGAAATGATTTGCTCATGCGTATGAAAAGGAAGTAGCACGTAATGAAATGAGGCCCTTCTTACACCAGATTATGAGTAGATTATTGAAACTGACTTTTACATCATCGCTCGTCAAAGAAGGTACAAAACCTCCACAGCAGCAATCGATTAAGTTAAGATCGGTTTGAAACTCAAGTAATCGGGGGCTGCATTCACAAATCTAAACCTCTGACTCAGAACTCTTTGCTTCTCATCCTGACCCATTTGTAACTTCTTTTTTTTCTTTTTTAGCCTTGCTATATGAATCGGAGAACCGTTACCCCCTAGAGTTAGAGTTGCTGCTATGTGGCAGGGAGAGGAGCTTAATGATAAGTCCAACCACACCTATTACTATTATTCACATGCCATCCTGAAACTCCCTCCACGTCTCCGACTCCATCGTCTATTCCTTTCTGTCTCAAGGGCTGTGGCTCTTTTAAACAATCGACCCCCTCCCTCCTGTCTCACTCCACTGCAAAAACACAAACGCTTACCAAGTAAATTCTAGTGCAAACCTCTCAGTACACTTGGAATAAGACGAAACTAACTTGCAAGTAACTTTTCAGCCAGATGTAGCACATCGATTTAAGTCATGAATCGAGCTCCTACACCTTGCTGAAAGTTTACTTGTAAGTTAGTTTTGTCTCATTTCAGGAGATGGGAGATGTTTGCACAAGAATCTAGACCAAAAACACACACACACATATATATATATATATATATATTTTTTTTGTAGTGCACCCTTCCTTTCCTGCATCTATATGAACTCTGGCACAGCTGACGCCCTTCAGCTTTGTGCAGGTTTGTGCCTCTGAATGATGTGTGACTATATATGAAGGAGTTCTTCTTTGTGCCTTTCACCCGCTCCAACTGCCCCCCCACCCTCTCACACTTACTGGTCCCATGACAATGCTTCCCTTAAGCACACAGACGCACATTACACTGAAGAAAAGTGTCAAGTGTGATGACAGGAGAAGAGAAGACGACGAGCCCCGCGCCCCGTCACCGTCCTCCGCACCGTCGTCATTAGCATCACACAGAGGCTCAAAGTTTCAGGGAAAAAGAAGAAAGGAGCACTTGATCCAAGTGTAAAAAAAAAATTACATAAAAAAAGAAGAAGAAGAAGTTAATCCTGATGGTGTCTCTCTAGCTGCTCCATAACGCCCCGCCCCCCTCAGGCCTGGGTTACCTCAGGCGTTGTGAAGAAGCCCATTCACCAGCAGAAGATGGCTTGAGGAGACGGGAGGGCACTGCGTGCCTGGCATTCCTGAGCGCACAGAAGACACATTATTATGACATTTACACGGCCAGCTCGATAGATACAGCGTGATTTCTGACTGAGCAAAGACGGTGTCTGCCATGTGACTGCAATGAGGTGAGGGTAAACCACAAGGAATCAGAGGAGGAGGAGAGATTAGAGGAAGACCATGTTTGAAGAACCCTGCATGCAACAACACTATCCCCCCACATGCACCCCAACATACGCTCATTAGCTAATGCGGGTGATTAGGAGGAGACTTTAGTAACTCTTCTTTTTTCGTCTTCTGTATCATCACATGACGGTGGCTCCTAAAGTGACTCATAACCCTCAAGTTCTTCTGGAGTTTGTCATTTGGAACCATGAACTTCTATGCATTCTTTTGAGGACTTTATGTAACACGAAAACACAAAGTAGTAGGTAATTGGGATGACATAAGTTTTCATTTTTATGCCACAGATTTTCTTTTGGATATAAATTCAGTTCTTGGTCTTGCCTGGCTAGTTCCGTCCTGCGCAATTCCGCTCGATTCTTATGCCCCTTCAGAGTTACACCTGGGATTTGTCCAATTGAGCTGGATTTCACCTGGGCCAATCAGTGAACAGAAGGAGGAGTTGTGAACAGTAATATTGAGTTTCTGAGCTGTTTTACAATTGTAATTATAGAGTTGACAGCGAAGGAAGTGAACGGAGCTATTCAGTCCGTGTTGGCCACACTTCCAAATATTTGCCAATTAAAGTCGAAACTAGGAGGATGCTTAAGATGTTTTAATCTACATAGTATTATTTATAGCATACACAATTTCCGGTTAGCTTCATAGCGTAGCTTCCTAAACAATCAAGCTAACGCGCCACATACATCACAACCAAATGTTAGCGGTTTGGTAAAATCATATCCAATTGATTAAAACTTTCACGGCTCCAGGAAGCAATCGTTTCTCCGGACCGTCTGTACGAAGCAAAGTGTAGAAAAAAGAACTGATTTTTTTTTTCCAAGCTAGTTTTGATCTGATTTCAACAGAGCACCTTGTTCAAGGTGTTGAACAAGGTGCTCTGTCGGACAGTAAGTTAATCTCTTACTTTGAGTAAGTAAGACAGTAAGTTACTCAAAGTTACTGTCATCTGCATTAACTTTGAAGAAAAACCGCAGGGTTTCTTTCAGCCTTAGCTTCTTCTCGGCTAATATTTAGCCTGTCAAGCATAGCTTCCACCTGAGCTACAGGTTTCTTGAGCTCCCCCAGAGTCACAATAGGCCTGATCTGACTGGTTCTCTTTTGCCCTGTCTGTCATCTGCATTAACACTGAAGTTTATAAATTACACACAGGTGGATTCCGTTTACTGGTTAGCCTGCAGGTGAAGGCAGTTTGGTCCAATGGTTTTTATCTAAGGCTAGCAGAGTAAA
Source organism: Gambusia affinis (assembly GCF_019740435.1). Taxonomy (NCBI): domain Eukaryota; kingdom Metazoa; phylum Chordata; class Actinopteri; order Cyprinodontiformes; family Poeciliidae; genus Gambusia; species Gambusia affinis. Next base: position 21,466,674 of record NC_057881.1, read on the forward strand.
AGGGGTCAAACACAAACGCTAACCTCTCGCACAGAAGTTGAATTTTGTGCGCTGAAATGACAGAATGCACCAAAAGTTGACGCGGACGACAACTTCCCCTCGGAGTTCTGTCATCTGCCGCTTAATCACCAGAAACTGGAAGTCAGAAACTGAACCCAACCGAGAAATCCGTCCATTTATAGCCTGATGACCTCGATGATGATGTTACTCAGAGAAATCCCGGGGTTATGGGTTATGTTAGGTTGGTTCCAGTGTTATGCGACCAGGTGTGACCATAATCCTTTTTCTATTTTTCAAACAGCAGTAAGCATGACGGGGGAGTCTGGTGTGCTCAAATTCCAAAGTACCTACAGAATCTACATTTTGGTTTGTGACTTTGTGTGTGTCTGCGTATGCCATCATAGAACAGATTTGGAAAATGTATCAGTTCTACAACAAATCAATTTTTTTTTTCTTTGTAATGTTTTGGATATGCATGTCCACACTGGTCTGTGCACATTAACAAAGGTACCAAACAAATAAACTCTTACACAGAAAAGAGTTTTCTGATTGCAGAAGTCAGCTATGGTCACATGAACTTTTGCAATAATCTTGTACATACAGCAGTTCTAAAAGTGTGACTTGCCCTGCCTTGCATTTTTGACCTAACCACACTACAACCCAAATTTTTCTTTTTCTTTCCATTTTTTTTCATAATTGAGCTAAAGAACGGCACCTTTGTCTGTAATCTGCGTCGCATCAAGCTTGGGTTGCCACCTGGAAGCCGAGCGTTGGGACCGGCTGCTGAAACGGCACATTACTCCTCCACGGTCTCGCAAAATCAATTAGGCTGATTGGTTGCAGTGAAGATCAATTTGTGGCACTGAAACACTAAGGTCTTCTCCTGCAGTGAACGAAGGGGGGCTTTGGCGCCTTGGCGGGACGCGTTGAACGACATGTTTGGAAGAAAATGATCAGATGGAATGTGCGTGATCATCACATTGACATATTTTGCTGCTGGTATGTTGTTGACAAGCAGGAGACAAACAACACATCCAGTCATGGAGACACGGGGAGACAGTGTGACACGCTCTCGGCCCCAACGCGCAGCCTGAGCCTCCGTCGGACCTCGGACGTGTTCCCATACCCAGAGTCTGGACACAATACCGGACAATAGATGAGACTCTGTTCAGTTCCACCCTTTATTTAGAGTTCAACTCACAACAGGTAATCTAAAGAAGAAATAAAAATGTCATTTAAATCCTATCATACTTACATTCCAATTTGACCAAACAGTGCGTTACGTTCAGTTTTCAAATTAGGTTAAAAGGTTTTCTGTCTAAGACAGGGGTTTCCAAAGTGCAGTCAGGGGCCATTTGGGGCCCTCTGCGGGACGTTGGGCGGCTCCTCGACCTCATTTCTTGTTCTAGCATACTTTGTTGACAGAGATGTTCACTTTTTCCTCTATTAGGGCAAATTTTCTTCTTTTTTTTAATAGATGAACATTGTAGATAACAAACCTCCTCACTACTTCAGTCTTTTTCTCTCCACGGACGAAAGGAGGAAATAAACGACTTGCTCCGAAGTTTCAGCATATCCACTCGTCTGACAGCTTCAACTGGTTTTTTTTCTAAGAGACTTCGGTGAGTCTTTAAGTGCTGTACATGATGCGAGCTATGATGCTAGGGGGTTTAGATGTGTATGGTTGATTTATAAACATATATATATGTATATATATATATGTGAGTTTATTAGTGAATTTCATCTTAATTTTGGAAGCAACAATTATTGACCTGTTTTTGCTCAAAAGCAACTCTTGCAGCCCAAATAGCAAAATAATTAATTGCAAAAACATTAGAAACTGTGAGAATTACTTGTAATAATAATAATAATAAATTGTAATGAGAATTATATTAAAATATCACGAGAATAAAGTTGTTATAATGAGAATAAGGTCATAATATTTGGAGAATAAAGTCTTGCAACAATAAAATCTAAATTTTAACAGAATATAAAAGTCCTAATAATATGTCCTAATATGAATTTACTGAAAAAAAATGTTTTATGTAAAAATCTTTTTTTTTTTTATTATTACATTTTAGTTCATTATTGAACAGATACAATTTTAAAGGGTACAAAAAGTTTGTTTTCTAGGTGTTGTAAAACAATTTTTGTTGTGGTCCCATGTGCTTCCAACTTAACAATTTTGGTCCTCGCGGCAAAAACTTTGGACACCCCTGGCCTAAGCCAACCCAGCAACCCGCATTAGCTCGCTGACTTGTAGCATGTAGCATGTAGCATGTCCTGAATGAGTATGTAGCAACAGTGGACAATCTATCCACTGTACTGTTAGACAAACGGAGGTCAGTCTTGCAGTTTCATCTTGTCCTTCTGGTGGAGACAGAAACTCTGGTGGAGACAGTGTACTCCATTACCAAGTGTTTGGAGAGAAAATCCCTCTCTTCCAGTTGAACCTTTCACCTGAACACACAATTACAATCCATGTCATATGTCAGATGTTTCGCCCTCTGGTCTTATGGTGGATTTTCTTCACTTACAGTCGATGATCTCCATGCCATGCGATCTCGCTCTTTGCTCATGGTCATTCTGACTTGGTGTCGGACGCCTCGTGAGTCGTTGTTTGGCTGTCGTTGACTCTGACTGTAAGCGATTCAGCCTGGTGATGCTTCCGGAAACGCTTCGAGAGAGGATTTACTGAAATCCTCACAATCTGCTGAGTCAAACTGAAATTAAAGACGCGATCACGTTCAGTGATACCAAAACCAAAAGAGACAAAAACAGTTTCTTGCTTCTGGGTTAATGAAAAGAGAAACAGTTAAAGGGCTGTGTATTATGTAATACCTTTGAAAAAGAAAAAAGAAAGTCAGAAAGAAACTCATCACAGTGCAAGGAAGAAAAAAAAAAGTGTATTTAAAGGAATAGTTCATGGTTTTCTCACCTCATTAACTTAGCAGCTATTGGCTGCTAAGTTTACTGTTTCCTTCTCAAATATCTCCGTCTTAAAACATGTTATAGTACTCCGTTACAAAGTCACTTTGTGATCCTTTAACTCATTTTCAAGTTAGCATTGGGCAGTTAATTACACAGACACTGAAAATTGTTTATAGGAGAAATGGAGGTTTGAAGGTGGTGCACCACTAATTATATTCCTGTGTGGAACACTGAATGTGTCAAACGATTCCAGTCAGAATAACTATGGAAGGCGATGTGAAAAACATAGTGTTGACCTAAGCTACCTTTGAATTTTGCTGTTTCACTTTCTTTAAAATTAGGCAATTATTTTGATTGACAAAAAAATGTACATTTGCATTTTTAAGTGCATGTTTCACACAGTACGATCATTGGTGCCGCAACACCTCCAGCCTCTGTTTTTACTGTCAGTGATGAATAGCATTTGTGAAAATTACTTTATAAGGCAAATATGACAACAATTTAAAGGTTCAAACAGTTATTTCTGTATTCAAGGCACTTTTAAGAGTAACAATTATAGAAGTGCTAGTCCCTCTTGAAATAACTGTTGGCCTTAGCCCACGTGACCAACTGAAGTGGGTATAAATCAAGACAGAAATAAGTTATTTATTGCGAACAAGCTCATAGGTCATAATGACCTTTGAGCAGAAGCACTCTCAGTTAACCAGCGATGCAACCTCAACCAAAAATTTTAACTTAGACTACTCCCTTATGAAAAGTGCTGAATTTGCCTCCACTGACAGTAAATTGGTTATTTTTAGTTTTTTTGCTCACTGTGCACACACCAATTCTTTTTCTGTATGCTGTGTTTATTATACTGGTGGAGTGGAAAGCTTTGATATATGCATTAACATATTATAAACAACAATGATGATCAAGAAAAAAGAAAGTGAATCATGAAAGCCAAAGAAGGCAAGGGTAGCTTATTTATGTACCACCAGTCACATAAAGGGTTATTCAGTGTTTTACAGAAAAAATAACTGTTGGAAGGTGAAGAAAATTACATAAAAAACAACAAATAATTTAAAATACAGAAAAAAGTCAGATTCCTGTAAGAAAATCAAACAGCTGCTATCTAAAATGTAAGAAAACTAAAATTATGACAGTCATACAGCTTTCAGCATGTTATTTTTATTACATTTGTTTATTATTATTATTATTATTATTATTATTATTATTATTATTATTATTATTATTATTATTACTACTACTTGAGTAATAGTAATAATCAAAAAACACTAATTGATTTCATTGCTGGGGGTCCTGTAGCGGAGTGGGTAAAAAAAAATTAAACTAGTCTTCACTGATTGGTCAGGCTCTCTTGACGTCCCTCCTCACTAGAGCAGCGATTGGCTCGACTGGCGTTAAGCCTCGCCAAGGGCGGGGCGTGGTGCCTGTTGTATGTTGAACCGTCGCGTTCGGCGAGCTGTGAATTTAGAGGGTCTCTCTCCACCGGGGTGATAAGATAGCACTCTTCAACGACGGACGCTGATATTAAAAGAAGAAAGAAAAAAACAACCAACACTTTTCATCAACTAACCGCTGGATACATAAACTCGCCCTGGGGCTGGATTAATATTAAGTCGACTTTTTTAGTTTTTCTTTTTAATTTGCTTTAGAAGACACCCGAACTCATCGAAGACAATGGGATCCCAGACATCCACGGCCGCGGAGGCGAACGCTGCTGATGCTGCAGCTGTCAAAACCAACGGACAGGTAGCCACTCAGCTTACTACTATTCACTTCTCTTGCCTTTTTTCCCCAACGGGAAACATCTCTGCGCGTGGAAAGAAGTTTAATTTCTCTCATAAAATCACCTGTTTGTTATTTTTTTGTTTTGGTTTGTTGTTGTTTTTTTTTGTTTTGTTTTTTTATGGTCGAAGTTCTGTCGTTTTGGGCTGGACAGGTTGGGGGCGGGGAGCTTTTTGCTGTCTGGCACCTTCACCCCCAAAACTACCAAATTATTGTAAAATGTTTGCTCTTATGCTAGCAATAGCGTAGAGTTGACTGTTCGGGTTTTGAGGTTAGTCTGTGTTTATTTGTAAATGAAGAAAAATGCGACCCCCTATCTCCATTAACGTTTTGGATATAGTCAGTCAGGCTTAAAGGGGAGGGGGTGGGGGAGCCTGGGTGCACGTACACAGTCTACTACTCCTCCTTGGTAAAACCGAGCCGTCTATTTATTTGAATGGGACTTTCCTTGATATATTCAACCTATGAGTCACATTCGGTGTATCCTTTAACACTTCACTATAGTTATGACTTTATTATGAATGTTAATTAGACAGGTTCACCTGCTTAAATATTTTTTTTATTTTTTATTTTTATTGAGGCCACCAACGGTTCGGCCGACGTTTGGTTGGTTCTTTTATTTTTTTTAATTATTAATTTGATTTTATATACGATGAAATTATTTTTTTTTCTGGATAAAAATGAGCATAAAAGCGGTACATGTGTTTTCATATTTTCTCTGAGGAGACGCAGCCTTGTCTTTGTTGAGCCACTGTCTGTCTGTCTGGTACAGTCGACGATCTGGTTTGTGATGCGTTGCCGCCGCCTGTCGTCAGATTGGAGTACTGCAAGGCGTCGCCTCGCAGCCAGGCATGGTGGTTTATTAATGAGAGCAAAAAATATGACAAAGAGATAGTTTTTTTTAATTTTATTGTTTTCTTTCAAATTGAAAAGATATCAAAAAAAACATTTTCTGATTCCCCCCCTCTTTATCATCTTGTGATCGTTAGGAGAATGGACACGTGAAAACCAACGGTGATGTCTCCACTAAGCCTGACGGGGACGCCGCCGCCACTAACGGTTCGGCCGAGGCAGCCAAGGAGCCCGAAGCCGGGGCGGGAGGTGACGCCATCGAACCGGCGCCCGCCGCAGACGGGGAGGCCGCCAAGCCTCAAGGCGAGGCCGCCGCCAAGGAGACCCCCAAGAAGAAGAAGAAGAAGTTCTCCCTGAAGAAGTCCTTCCACATCAAGCTGAACCTGAAGAAGAGCAAGAAGAGCGAGGCTGTGAAGGAGGAGGCCGCAACCACCGACACCGCCGCCGCCGCTGCTCCGGCCGCCACCTCTGAGGAGAAGCCGGCTGAAAACGGAGCTGCTGCTGCCGCCGCTGCTCCTGCAGAGGAAAAGAAGGAGGAGGCGAAGGAGGAAGCTCCTGCTGCGGCCGAGGCTCCGAAGGCAGAGGAGGGGGCGGCCAAGGAGGAGGCACCCAAGGAGGAGGCCAAGGAGGCGGCCGCTCCGGCCCCTGAAGCCGCCAAACCCACGGAGGAGAGCAACTCGACCCCCGCCCCCTCTGAAAAGAAAGAGTGATTGTACATTGAGCTCACGATGAACTGGGTGAACTGTTTTTCCAAGAGAGAGAAAGAAAAATTTAAGAGTATATATATATATATATTTATATATATGTGTATATGTACACATATGTATATGGATATATGTATATGTAAATATATACACATGTATGTGAAAGACTCCTTCGACGTGCCACTTTTCGTCATGATAACAAGACGACAGACTAGATTCACTAGATCACCTCCCTGGTTACAGCTCGACATCTGGACGTTGGACTGGGTTGTTTCTGTTTTTTTAGGCAGCGGGTCGGTCACCGTGCGGAGAACTGGATTTAACCGGGCCGGAACGCGAAGCGGAGCCCCGATTGGGTGAATGAAGGACGGACGGACGGATGAATGAAGAAAGATGGAGCCGAGGCGTCTTTTCCTCAAATCAACCACAGCTGAAGATGCCTCCCAAGCTGAAGGAATGAAGCTAAATACGATACTAGGACACCACCACCACTTGAAATGACTGTTAAATAGAAGATAAGAAAAAAAACAAAACAAAAGGAAAAAAAAAAAAAGTGAAATCAGAAAATTAAAGAGACTCGTCAACTTTTTACATTCCTATATTTTAACCCAAATTTGAAGTATTTTGTGGTGTATTATAGAGAACCATCTTAAAGATTCAGAGAAGCTATGTCTCGTTTGTTAAAAAGAAAAGTAAATAGACAGTTTTGATTTTTACCGTACTATGAAAGAAGAAGAAGAAGAAAAAAAAAAAAAAAAAGAACACTTAAGCTTGCTATGTTCACTGTTGCGGTTTGATATGATGCAGAGTTGTTTATCTGTCGTGTGTGAGCCTGAATCTGCTTTGTCTCTGTAAATACGTTGGATTGATTTCTGTTCTTTATTTTGCTAATGTTGACAGATGTTACTGGTTTTATTGTAAAGTTGATAATGGTAAATAAATGTTGGGTACCTGCCTGTTCATGTGTCTGTACAGTTATTTTCACTATGCACTATGGTTCATATAGTCCCCACAATCTGACAGGATTGGGTTGCTGTCGATGTAGGATGTTCTAATTTCCCATCTTCTCTTTACCAGCATCATTTTCTACGATGAAGTTGAGACCAATTTGCTTGGAAGAAGTAGTATATAGTCATCTTTAGGACTGAAACGATGAATCTGATTAAGAATGATTAATCAGATGAATTGTGATTAATCGATTATCGAAATAATCGTCAACTACTTTAGTAATCCATCGATCATTAACAAAACAAAAGAGTCTCAAAAGAATGCCAGTTGCTGACCAAACAACGTCCTCACAGCAGTAATTGAACTGTGCAAAAACGTAAAAATGTTTAATTTAAGATTAAAACATACCATTCTTTGTATGTAAATATGTATGTAAATACATTCTAAACAGAACTCCTCAAGTGACACTGTTATAACTTCACCTGATTCACGTTCTGTCAAAACAAAATCTCCTACTAAGCAATCCTATTGGCATTGTTAAAGTCTGCAGAATTGGACATTTTTCATCCAATTAGTCAATTACTGGAATAATTGTTAATTCCAGCTCTAATTGTCTTGAAGCTCCTATCTAGAAACATGACCTCAACTTGGCTAAATTTGACCTCGGTTGCATGCTTTGACCAAAATTTAGCATTGAATATAGAGGCTACATTTATTGGAACCACTGAAAAAGATGTGTAAAAAAAAAAATCTTAAAATAAGTATATCTTGAGTGTAATCTCACACTGATATCCAAAAAAAAATCTTTTGTTTTTGGTGACATTTACTCAGTGTTGGAAGAAAAATCTCACTTCTTGAAATAATTGTTTTTCACAACAACACCAGTGCCAAGGTTTATAACTGAACTTTTTGTTGCCATATCTTTTTTTATTTTTATTTTTTATTGCTTTAATCTTGCTGAAAGACCAAATAATAACGTATATTTGAGTTTTACGGCTCTAGACCATATTTTCATTTCAAATGTTTTGAAATTTCAACCAAAACTTCAGAAGAGAAACAAGCCCACATCACCACAGATCCTCTACTGTGCATGGGGTTTGTTATCTATCTTTTGTTTTACACTGAACTGATCTTGAGCGTTTGTTGCCAAGATTAATCTCAATATTTGTCTTATTTTGTAATAGTAGGACAGAGTTTTTGGTTTTGTTTTGCTTGTATCCTATCATTGATATGGAGATTCGGTGGCCCCAACATGCCATTCTTTAAAGAGATTGTTAGGGCTGCCAACAGATTAGTCACCAGTGAGTTTAACAAAAACAAATATTTCTTAACATTTTTGACCAATAAATACTATTCTTGTCCCCCAAATAAAGGTTGGAGATTTTGAACATTTTCAGCACAGGTTTCTGTTTTGTTCTTGCCGCTAAGATGAACTTTCAGCAATCAGAGCAATATCTGACTTGTCCCCTTTGGTTTGGTTGGCAATAGGTCATTTTGCGTGTTTAAGCGAGTAACGCATGAACACAGCATATCTCCAAATGCACTTACAATCACGTGTTTTCATGTAGTTCTGTGTTTTTGATGCTAACAACAAAACCGTGCAGATCTAAATCTGCTTGCCAGTGGTGACTATGTATAAAAATAGCGTCCTGAAAGCAAAAGTTCTGCAACTCATCCCAAGAAACTGAAAAACATTTCTGCTCACATTAGTTTCTCCCATCATAGTCAGTCCTGGCATTGTTTTCTTATCTATTGAAGAACACAGTTGGGTAAATGATTCCTGAATGTGTTTTCATTTGATTTGGTTCGTCGGAACCAAATCCGAGGTAGCGACGAACATCTGAAGCACAGAATGGTTTACATCTGTGTGATTTCTGTGGTGTGAAAAATGTTTGACAGAGAACATAGAAATGGGATCTGACAAGAGATGCCTCACTTTGGGTCAGAGGAAGCTCTGTATTGTATTGTATTGTATTGTATTGTATTGTATTGTATTGTATTGTATTGTATTGTGTTGTGTTGTATTGTATTGTATTGTATGTAATTTGACAACTCAGACAATGTCTTGGTCTTACTGTATGTAAACAGATACTCTGTATGCATATGCTTTTTTTCCCTTTTTACCTACTAATGAGCATAATACGCCTTTTTTTATGACATGAAACAAAGTTAATAAGAAAAAAAGGGAAATGTTTGTCTAATTCTGTTATTCTCAAACAAGTACTTACTATTTAGGTAGCCTTTTTAGGAAATACTTTTTTTTTACTCTTCATGGCTACTTTTTACTTTTATTTGAGTAAAAACATGATGAAGTAAACTTATCCATCCGATCTTTGGTGACCTGTATAGGTCTCACAGGTCACATGTTGTGATGTCTCACAGGCTGAACAGACAAATAATGATGTGAATTTTGTGTTGCTTTAACATATTTGGTTCCATTTAACTTGCATTTATCTTTTTTCAAAGTGCATTTATTTGCTTGCAGTGAATAGTGAAGGCTTCACCACTGATGCTGTTAGCTCCACTGACCTCCTGACCCCCCTGTGTTTGTCCTCCCCTGCTCTGCGTTCAGCATCGCCTCCCTCCCCCCCACCGCCACGCCCCCCTCTTCACGTCGATGGTTTTCGGCCAGCAGCCTCCTGAAAACGGATAGCTGAGCGCGGCGCTCCGACTCCGGCTCAACTGACCTATTTCATGTTATATGATGTGCTGAGATCGCAGCCGCATTCAAATTCAGCCTCCATAATGAATGAAAGGAGGAATTTTAGAAGCTGGAGCTTCCTGTGTTTCTCACACTCAGATGAAAGAAAGTCTTTTTTTTTTCCTTTTTTTTTTATTAAAATCTTCAGGCAAATAACCGGCTGACTTAACCATCCATCTCTCTCTCTCTCTCTCTCTCTCTCTCTCTCTCTCTCTTTCTTCCTGCCTATCTCTCTCTTTCTCTCTCTCTCTCTCTCTCTCTCTGTAGGAGGCAGTGTGCTGTAAATAATTCATAGCTGCTCCAATCTGAGCCCGTTTACTGTGCTTTGTCTCATCTGCGCATAACTGTTTAATTTGCAGAGAGTGATCTGTGTGAGGCCATCACTTTGTCCGTGCTTTTTATTTCTCAGACAGCAGGGACGGTGTCGGCACACGTTTGGAAGTTGGGTCGTACACGCATGGGCCTGTACTGCCACCTATCGTCTGGAATATGTATCTGTACAAGGTTCTGTAACACAAGTTGGATTGGTTGTCATTTTCTTTTAAGGAATATACAGAAATATGATTAAGTCATCTCAATTGGATGGGAATTTTATGGGTAGAGGTGGCGTCTCCTGTTCCGGTTTTTGCCTCACCAAGCTGCCATTTTGATTTTTTGCTCAAGTTCTGCACCGGTGGCAACATGAGTCTGTTTGTGGTGACGTGGTTTCTGTTCCATACGACAGCGTGTTAGGGCCTTTCTAAATATTAAAAAAAAATCTCAAAAGTTTCCTCCAAAAATCAAAAAAATTTCTGAGTTTGAGAAGTCAAAATATCCCAGAAAGCAACTCCAAAAGTTTGCAAAAAAAAAAAAAACTCAAACTTTTTTCCCAGAAAATTTTTACTTTTCTGACTTAAGTTTTTTCTGGAAATCTTCTGAGATTTTTTGGCAGACATTTGCTCATCCTTTTTTTTTCGTTTTCTCTACCAAAAATGAGCCTAAGAGTACACTACCATAGTTCCAAGACTTTAGGCTGTACAGTTGACCTTTGTTTGTTAGCACTTCCCCTGTTTCATCTGAAAAGTCTGGTCTCTTTCAAAAATCCCTCTGAAAACTCTTCTGACTGAGGTGGAAAAGTGCAATTGTGCATAATTCTATTCGGACAAGATTTTGGGAACTTAAATAAGGCAAATTGAGCCTCCAATTTTTTAATTGAAATGAATCTTCTTTTCTCCCACAATATGCTTGAATAGTTTATTTAATTTTAAGGCCAAACAAGGATTCAAAGAAAAAAAAGTCTAAAAATTGTGTCATTCAACACCATTTGAATATGAAATTACTGTATTAGTTTAGTCGCTTTTTCTTTATTTTACTTTTTCTTTTTGTTTTATTTTGTCTTTGGCATTGCGTTTTTATTTCTGTTTTTTACTTGTGTACGGAAAGGTTAAAAATGACTATATATATATATATTCCACTAGTGTGAGAAGATGTAATCTGGGCTGGACTAACCTTCCAGGTTTTCAGGATCCTGACTATGTAACGATGTGTGGCTCCATTTAATAACTTAGATGCAGTTTTTCCATAAATTTTGCATTTGTAGTATACAAAAAACAAAAAAACAATGTTCAGAAATATTAGTCAAACTCTAAACCATGGGTGCCCAAAGTCAGTCCTCGAGGGCCGGCATCCTGCTTGTTTTAGTTCTCTCCCTGGTGGAAGTAACAACCTTTTCTTCTTTTTAGGCCATCTAAGGAGCCATCATTTGGTCCAGATGTGTTAAACCAGGGAGAGAACTAAAACATGCAGGAGTCAGCCCTCGAGGACCGACTTTGGGCACCACTGCTCTAAACATTTGACCTCTTTCTTGCAGGATTTCAGTCCTGGAAAAAAGGCCCTTGATGGACACCGGCAATTTAAAAACAACAGATTACTTCTGAAGGGAATTTGTTGCAGAAACAACAATGCACACTAAAGGTTTCTGATTTTTCTTTTTTTGCAAACTATTGCATTGCTCAGTGTTGGTCTGTAAAATAAAACCCTGATATAAAACCCTTATATCAAAGTTTGAAAAGGCTTAATAGGCATAAATATTTTTTCAAAATGACTGAGAACTGTAAAATGATATCAGTAAAAGATGGCTTACAGAATGCGTTTTGGAGAAATATTCAAGATCATTAAATGTGGAGACCCATTGTTTAGTCTGGAGCTGATTCCTCGGTGGTCCTCGGTTTGTATTCCGGCTCCGCCCAGTGAGGCGGGTGAGCTGCTGTGATTGGCTGAGAGGAGCTCCGCGCGACCTCCCCCCTGTAACTGAGAACCCGGCAAGCGGGCGAACCAGTGGGGTAACTGGTGTAAAATGGCGCTGTCTCAAGGAACAAAGAAAAAAGTTTGCTATTATTATGACGGTAAATACTTCACTTGGACCGTTTACTCGCTCTCATTTTCAAATGTCCTTTACGGCGTGTGAAACTTCGGGGTTTTATTTTTCCTGTGTCAGGTTTTTACGTGTTGCAGCGCGGTCCAGCTCCGATGCCGGTGTTGGGGAGCTAACGTTAGCTTGCTAACTAGCTTGTTTTAGCCGTGCTAGCTATTAGCCCGAATTCCGGACCCAGTACATTGTTGTCTCTTCGGCTTCATTTTTGGTCACTCAATATTAAAACAACTTTTCATAAATTATTAAAGCCTCTTATGAGAGTCGTATTCGTGCATTAGAACTATAATGATAAATGGGGACATGAAGCTATGCGGGGATAATCACACAGTGTTCCTCCAACTCGCTAACAACTTCCGAGAAGTGAGGAAGGATGCACTCTGCTGCTTTAATTCGCTTCATCTTCCGAAAGGATTTGGGGGAGGATTAAACCATATATTATATACTTTTACGTGGAATAAGTATCGTTTAAACACTGCCTGTCATTGTGCTATTGCGTATGCGCTATTTTAAACTGTAAACGAACCCCGCCAGCGTTACATTTGCGCTGACGACTGCATTTTTGTCCTGTTTATGATTGATCGTTTGAAGCCAGTTCTTTTTAAAAAAAAAAATTTAAAACAAGCGGAAAAGCCCTGTTTGTACCGAAACATCTGATCGTTACTTCCGTCTTCCCTTTGTGTCGCGTGAACTCATAATTCGGGACGCTCATGAATAATTAAAATGGATCTAATTTGAATGCGCATGTTAATACTCCTGTGCACGTAAGATACCCATTTCCTGTGTTATTCCAGATCTGCACGGTAAATCGAATCAGGATTGCGATATCGGTGTGTACAGTAGCCAGAATCCTCTTGGATTTGTTTCAAGAGGCGACATGCATTCATTATGCTTAGCTCGAAGGAATTTTGGACATCACAGAAATTTCACTAATGCAGGCAGCTTTGGTTTCCATACCTTTATTTTATGTTTTTTTTTGTGACTTGTAAAGAGTTATCTTTTTCAGCCAGCTGACTGAAGAAAGGTCAGCTGGCTGGCTTTTGGATTACTTTTATTCACAGCCTCAAAACAAAAAACAACAACAAAAGCAAACAAACCTGTTGTTCTATGTATTTTGGTATGTAATAAGGATTGTAATCACCAAAAGTGTGATGTAAAACTTTAGCTGGTTTGAAATCCTAAAACTTGGTATACGTTGATTTGGATACTTCGTGATGTTCAGTATCTAAGTTTCTTTAGAGTACAGTGAGTAGAATATAACATAAAACACCAACTCATTAAAGGTTATACAAAATGTCCATTAGGCAGATATGAATTGATTGATGGGTTTGTCTCTAACAAATTTTGCTAGACGATAAATTGTCCCCGGAATCATTGTGATAAACAATAATATTGTTGTTTTTGAGACCATTTTCAAGTAATATAATGGTAATAGCATAATGATGCAAAGATCAATAAACTTTAAATTCTAATGAACATTTAAAACTGGAACTGGAAGACATTTAAAATATCCAAAATAAATAAACACAACCTCAGAATCAACAAATAAAATGACTAATGAAACAATGTTTCATTAGTCATTTTCTCTGCAAGCAAAATTGTCCTTAAAAATGAAGCTATTGGTGAACAAAGAACTGGACTGAAGACTTTTTGTCATCCAGTTATTGGTAGAAACAGAGAAAGAAAGGAGAAAATGATAATTCAGTTTAATTTATCATTATTAGATTTATTGCGACAGGCTTAGTTGCCAAAAAAAAATAAAATGTGTGAAGCTTTTCTCTTAGCTTCAGAACATTGGATGCTGACCGACCTACCTGGTTTATCTCCTGCAGGTGACGTGGGGAACTATTACTACGGTCAAGGTCATCCCATGAAGCCCCACAGGATCCGCATGACTCACAACCTCCTCCTCAACTATGGACTCTACAGGAAAATGGAGATCTATGTGAGTCAAACAGAACAGAATCACCCCCAGTTTCATCACTCATCTGTACTGTACAACTAAAACTTGAAAGTTTTGATCAGAAAAATCTTTCTAAGATGCCTCTTCAGCAGCCATATTGGATTTGAGGAATTTCTTTTTTTTATTTTAGAGTACAAATGTAACGCTCCAGTAGGGCATACTTTCTTTTTCCTGCCAACTAGACATTTAACATAATTAATTAACTTATGCAATTAATTTGGTTTCTTAAAGCTCTTTACGAAGAGAAACGGCTGCTGGCGTCGTCCCCATTTTAGTTTTGGATCTATTACATTTGTCTTTTCTTTTACTAATTTGTTTTAGATTTATTTTGACACTTGATTAGCTGTCAATGTCCAATAAAAGGAATGCTTGGATGGAATATTTGGTTAAATAAAACATTGATATCTTTTTTTTTATTAAGACATAATAAAAAAAAAGATTTTATTTATTATAAAATAAATGATAAATATTTATTATTTATTATAATAAATATTTAATATATATATATAATAAATCTATATATTAAATTAATGTATAATTTAATATATTAAATAAAAATTTATTTAATATATTTTTAAATATTTTAAAAACTATTTAAAAATATTTTTTTTTAAATAGTTAAAAAACTATTTTTAACTAGTTTTCTTTTTTTATTATTTTTGGAGTCTTGCAACAAAATTTAGTCAATACATATACACTTTAAGTGTGCAGTTGAAAGACAACAAAGTTGATTTTCTCCATATTACGATTAAACACTGCCATCAATAATTTATTTGACTATTCTGTTAATTTTTTATTTCTTTTGTGCCCATTTCTGATACAGATTTAAGCTACTAAATGAAGGTGATATATGTTAAAGCTAAAGGAGGTAGTTGAGGTCTTTGATTTGATGGAAAAGTGAGGAGGATTGAAGTTAATTGGATTCTGTATCGTCAGTGTAATGTTAAATAAATACTACAGCCAGTAGTTTTTCACTGCTGATGAAAGAAGCAGGACTTGATTAACAAAGAACAGAAAACAATATTTGTTGTCATTGTAACTATGAAGTTTGGGCACAATTCCTTAGATACTTAAAAACTGATTTTAAAATAATCACTTACATTGCACTTGTCCCTTGATAAAAGTTAACATAAAGCTGTGCTAAATTATAGACATAAAACTAAGTCACTGCTTCAGGCTGCTCAAACATTTTCTGATACTAACTTAAGTCACAACCAAAACGTTCTGTGGTTTCTATCCGTCATGGTACTTACTTTATTTTTTATTTTTTTCCAACAGATACCTTCCATACATTTTCAGGACTGTATGTATCTTTACCTCAGTCCTAATTAAATCAGTTTTTATTTGTCTTTCAGAGGCCACACAAAGCCAGCGCTGAAGAGATGACCAAGTACCACAGCGACGACTACATCAAGTTCCTGAGGTCCATCCGTCCAGACAACATGTCTGAGTACAGCAAACAGATGCAGAGATGTGCGTCCGGTTTTCTTCTCCCCCGTCTCTTGCTGCTCGCCTCACGTTCACTCACAGCCAGATTCTCTGTTTTCTTCTTCTTGTTCGTACAGTTAATGTCGGAGAGGACTGTCCAGTTTTTGACGGTCTGTTTGAGTTTTGCCAGCTCTCGACAGGCGGCTCAGTCGGTAAGTTATCTATCTGACATGATCCATCTTCTGTAAAGCACAGAATAGTCTTAAGTATCATTTCTAGCTTGATTTGCAGATCACTATGCTGAGCGGAGGGAGGTTTTTACCTTAGATCTGGATCCAATTTGTTTCAGCTGGAGCAGTGAAGCTGAACAAGCAGCAGACGGACATCGCCATCAACTGGGCTGGCGGACTCCACCATGCCAAGAAGTCTGAGGCGTCCGGCTTCTGCTACGTCAACGACATCGTCCTCGCCATCCTGGAGCTGCTGAAGTAAGCCCAACACCGCACCGCAGCTTCTAGCCGCTCCTGTTTTTCATATTGTGTAGGACACCAGTCCAGAAACACAGCTGAATTAACTTACATTTATTTTCTTTTTTTTTTCTTCGAAGAGATTTTGCGGCGCTAGTGGCTTGTATTTTTGCGACAGTAGGCAGACAGGAATACTTTTCTTTTTTTAAATAAATGGACTGAATTACAAATTGATTTGATTACTCTGCACCAGCACAGCACTTAAATACACCAGTAACTTCACAACTTTGGTTAAACATGTATAAACAACTTTAATTAGTTCAGTCAGTTCAGTTAGGAGTAGAGCAGCCAGTGTAAACAAGTGTTCAGGTTCCTATTTGTGGTAGAAACCTGAAAACTTAAACACATAATGGTGGTGGCAGCATCATGACCATCATGATGGAAAGCAATGAGTTTTGACAAGAAGAAGCATGGAGCTAAAAACAATCCTGGAATAAAAACTGCTAGTTGCTGCAAAAAAAGTATTGAGACTATAATGGTTTGGGTCAAAGCATGTACATGTGTTAATGGCCCAGTCAAAGTCCAGACGTAAGTCCAATTGGGACTCTTTGGCAAGAGTTGAAGACTAAGGTTAAAAGTCATCAATTTGAGCTGCTTTGCAAACATAAATGTCAGTTTTGTGGCACTGCTGGTTTGTCAAACTCATGAAATCCCAATAAAATAAAGTTATTAGAGTTTCTGTCAGATTTGCGTTGTAATCTGACACTGTGAAACATTTGATTACTTGTTTTGGTGAGAAATGGAGGCCTGCAAGGACAATTCTACCTGGTGTTTGAAATTTCTTGAATTTAATTGAGATGTTTTCAAGGTTGGGAACGTCCTTGATTTCTGTATAAAGTCAGAGAAAGTGCTTGATATCTAAACTACACCGTTTTATCATAAAGTACAATCTAATGTTTAATTAAAAGAAGAAATTTGGAAAAGGTTATTTACAGTTGAAACTAATAAAAAGACAAAAAATGTTCTCACTATCTGGTGTTAAATCAGGCTAAACTTTTATTTTTTTAAGTCGGTTAAAATCACCAAAATTTTTTCTTATTGCTAAATGCCACTTTCTTTCTATATTGTGTTGAGTATAAAGGTAAATTACCTAAAAAGATTTTTTTGGATTATTTAAATATATCGAATAGTATTCATAATGGCTCAGTGCCTCACTGATAATCTTAGATTAAGACTTAAAAACTGTTTACACTCACCTCAAACCTACAAGCAGCAGGAAGGGTTTGAACTTTTACAAAGCTCCAGATTAGTCACTTCTTTGTGTGAAGTTGGAGCAGCATTTACCTGAACCCTGTACTCCCTCCAGATACCACCAGAGGGTGCTCTACATCGATATCGACATCCACCATGGCGACGGCGTGGAGGAGGCCTTCTACACCACAGACAGGGTCATGACCGTTTCCTTCCACAAATACGGGGAATATTTCCCCGGCACTGGAGATCTGAGGGTGAGTCTCAGAGTGTTTCTCCTGGAAAACATTTCAACACGTTAAAGACGTCATGAATATTAATCCAACCATTTCAACGTGTGCAGGACATCGGAGCAGGAAAAGGCAAGTACTACGCTGTAAACTACCCTCTAAGAGACGGCATCGACGATGAGTCTTACGAAGCCATCTTCAAACCTGTGAGTTGTTTTGTGTTTAATGCCTCTTAATTCCTCAAATCAAGTTCACATGTTTGATTAAACGTTGTTTTTGTGTTAGATTATGGCTAAAGTCATGGAGATGTACCAGCCCAGTGCTGTGGTTCTGCAGTGTGGCGCAGATTCTCTTTCTGGAGACCGACTGGGCTGCTTCAACCTCACCATCAAAGGTAAGACAACGTCTCAAAATCACGCTGACTTCCTTTAACACGTTAGAAATTCAACTATGTGTGCATCTCCTCTTGAAGGCCATGCCAAGTGTGTGGAGTACATCAAAAGCTTCAACCTACCTCTGCTGATGCTGGGCGGAGGCGGCTACACCATCCGCAACGTCGCCCGCTGCTGGACCTTCGAGACGGCCGTGGCCCTGGATTCGTCCATCCCCAACGAGTTGCCCTACAACGATTACTTTGAATACTTTGGGCCCGACTTCAAGCTGCACATCAGCCCCTCCAACATGACTAACCAGAACACCAACGAGTATCTGGAGAAGATCAAGCAGCGGCTCTTCGAGAACCTGCGCATGCTGCCTCACGCCCCCGGAGTCCAGATGCAGGCCATCCCCGAGGACGCCCCACACGCCGACAGCGGAGACGAGGACGAGGAGGACCCCGACAAACGCGTCTCCAGTAAGATATTTCACACACACACACACGCGTTGGATTAGTTCGTTAGGGGGCGCTGATGAGGATCTGTGTTGCAGTCCGGGCCCACGACAAGAGGATAGCCTGTGAGGAAGAGTTCTCAGACTCTGAGGACGAGGCCGAGGGGCAAGGCGGCGGCCGCAGGAACGCAGCCAATCACAAAAAGGCAAAGAGAGTGAAGAAGGAGGAAGAGAAGGAAGGAGAGGAAAAGAAAGGTAAGAGCAGTCCTGTTATCTTTCTGGTAATGCACGATATAAACAGTAGAACCAATAGAAATTTGTCCTGAAATAAAGACCTGTAGTTTAGCAGCTAACTGCAGCAATGATTGATGGTGATGTAACCGTGTGGAGAGTCAGACTGATGTGCTTTAAAGAACAGCAATGAACGTTTGGATAAAAACAAGCTAGTATGTAGGCTGCTTATTACAGTGATGAATATATATCACTATAGTAACTGGATAATGTTCGTCTTCACCACTGGCTTCTGTTTCCAATCCATATGATTCATTTATTTCCCATTTTCTTTAGTACATTTCTGTCATGATACAGATGTTAAACTCCATTGTCAATGGAGTTTAACATCTTAAATTTGAGTTGGTGAAACCTGCAGAAACTCTGGCAGTGGTTTTGGTCTGTCTTCTGAGATAACATTCTGTTTGTTTCCCAGAAGTGAAAGAGGAAGAGAAAGAGGAGGAGAAGATGGACACATCTGGGTAAGAACCAGAGTTAAAGTTTCTCCATATGGATGGCTTTACATGTTCCTGACAGAGACTTCATAATCCATTTCATTTATGATTTCAGTTGTGCGTGCTTTTTGTTTTCCTCTTATCATTTTTGGTTGAGTTTTATTTTAGATGTTATCTGATCATGTGCTGACATGGATGTATTTTTCAGTAGGTCACATTTCTGCAAAAAAAAAAAAAATTATTGCTTTCTTTGAACTAGCTGTAAGCCACAATTATGAAACTGAACCAAAGATAAACACATAACTATATCCCAATATGTGATGTCTGATCAATGTTTGTGTTTCAGACCAAAAGAGGAGATTAAGACAACTTGAAGTGATCCTGAAGGAGAAGTGTCCGTCCTGTTGTCCTCAGCCCAGATTCCTGTTTTCCTCCTGCAACCAGAGGATCTTTTTGTATTCCTGTTTCCCTTCGTTCCTGCAGTCAAACCTGCTTTCCATTGTTTACATGAGTTGAGCAGCAGGTGGATGGGATGGAGGTCAACCCCACCCACCTGCCACCCACTGTGTGAGATGTAAAATTCCCTCCAACCCCTGTGAGCTCTTTGTGGACATCAGGTTTGCTGTGATAAGAAAACTGTTTCCATGCTGGGATTTCTGATTAAAGCCTGTCTGTGGGGCCTTCCTGTTTGGTTTTTTTATTTGTAAGTATTTATGAAGCATCAAAAGCCCGCCCCAGGTAAGCAGTTCCACCTTACCATATACTCATCAGTGAATGCATGCATCATCTCACCTTCAGCATGTACATATTTCTTAGTCTCTGCCCTCCACCAGTCCTGACTCTCTGCTCATTAAGTTATTTTAAATCATGAATCCGGTCGGCTCATCCTCCCAGGAATATCTGCTCTGTGAACCCGTTTCCTTCCTGTGCTGTTTTTATGTTTGCGAGTGAGTGGGGTCCTCTCCAGAGGCTGATGTTGCTGAGCAAATGACTTTAGAGATTTTGTATCATTTTACAGAAACGTAGAGAAAGCCAGTGAGGGGCTTTCAAAGTGTGGCTGGTTGGGAGTTGTATCCTTGTGAAATGTGCATTATCATATCTTTGTCATACAAAAATAAAGAAAACTGATTCAATTGTTGTCTTGTGTATATGCTTACAATTACAAATATAGTAATAGTTTCCTAAGACTGTAAGAATACAGTGCCATGTGATGTCATGAAAGGCAGAAAATGTTATTTTTAGGAGTAAATGAAACCGAATGGGTGTAAACATCGGCTATATGCTACAAAAATTATTTCTGTATTTATTAGTTTTGCCACAAATTCAAACATCCTTTCTGGTTTCTCTCTTCAGTCCTTCAAACATTTACAGTTTTCATTTGCTTTGGTATTGTGCTGTGATTGTTATACTGGTCCCTGTAACAGCAATTTCCTGTTTCACAAGTGTCTTTTGCTCTGGGAGCTAAAAATGTTGACAAATTTTAAGAGTTGGGGCTTCAGTTACATTCGAGATAAAATCTTGTTCCATGTTTACTGTTTCCCCCTGACATGCTTCCCTAACTACTGGTTGTTAGGTTTAATTCTAATGCTGCCACATCCTAACAAACATGGCTCCTAGACCAGCTAATAGCTAAATAACCTCACAGGATTGGGGGGAAAAAACTGGATTACTAAACTGATTTACATTCTAATTTAATCTTCAGTTTTAAAGAAACCAAAATGGATGTTTATACATGTACCACTGGTGATGACAAAAACTGACACAAAACATTAAAAATCAACCAAACCATCCTTTCCTTGACCTTACTTTATTGAGAAGATTTGGAGTTTACAAGTTAAATGTGATTATCGCTGGTAAATGTTAAAAAGTTTATAATTATAGTTCAGTACAAAGCACCGGAGACGAGTGATGTTTTCCTTTGATGGATCTGGATTGAGTCTGATGTTAGCTGAATGGGTTGCTTGGTTACGCCTCCAGCTCAAAGTCAAAGTAGTGTGGGTCAAAGTAATGAATTCGTACGTATCCGTCTTCTCCTCCACTGCTGTAACTGTAGCAACAGGAACATCAAGCAGTTTGTTACTGGGTTGACTCTTCTTCTGTATTTTTAGAAAGAATTAGTCAAGTTGTACCTCTTGCCGTCCGGATGGAACGCCACACAATTGATGGGGCCAAAATGACCTTTGACCCTCCCAAACTCCTCCTCGTATGCAGCATGGAAAAACCTAAGTGCAGGAAATTACACATATAACCAATAACTCCTTCAAAAAAAACATTTTTTTTCCCCTTCTATCAACTTTAAACATGAAAACAACTCCAGACTCTCTCACCTCGCCTCAAACTTGCCGATCCTGGTGGAGGTTGTGGTGACGTCCATGGCTTCCTGCCCTCCTCCCATCACCACCTTCACAAAATGCTTAGTCAGACACATCGCCATGACAACAAGGAGATTGACGGTAGTCCATTAGAGTCATGTCTTACATGGTCCATTATAGGAGAGATGGCAGCAGAGTTTACAGGCCTGTCTGTCCTGAATGTCTTGATGTGATCCAGAGAATTGCAGTCAAACAGCTAACAGGACAACAGAGACTTAGTGTTTAAATGTACACTTATTAACGTGTTTAAACGTATTATTGAGAGTCTCACTTTAGAGGTGTTGTCCTTGGAGGCAGTGATCACCATGGTGAGATCGACGGATGTCTGGATGTCATTGATCTGCCTGGTGTGCTCCTTCGCCTTCTTCAGAATTTCACCAGACTGGAAAAGATCACAGCCCAGTCAGGACAAACCACATCTACACTAGTTATGTTTCCCCTTCTTTTATCTCTCTATTGTAAGTTTTATACCCTAAAACATATTGTGGTATACATCATTACTGCCACACATCACAGTAGATATTATGATATGACTTTTATGGCGCAGAGCCTGATGTAGCTGTAAAGGCGTCGGACCTTCGCACTGAACTGATTGATCTCTCCGTTCTCGTGGCCTGCGATGACGAACTCCCCCAGAGGCCCCCACACCGCGCTAGTTATCTTGCACTCACTGCAGGGAACGGACAGGTACGGATTGTTGTCCTCTGCAGACACACAAGTACAAATTGTGAATTATTTAAATGTTTATTAAAAGTCTGAATTCTTTCCCAACAGTAAATATGGGACAAAAACTTTTTTTTATTTTAAGCAACATCAGTCTGGGGGCTTGGTATAAAGCATTGATGCTCCGACAGGTTGTTTTTTGTTTTTGCTGGAAGAAACATAACAATGGAAAAACTGGCAAGGACTGAAAAACCTATCAGTTACAATATTTGACAAATTGAAAACAGCAAGGTTGAAATTACACAGAAAATTAAAAATCTCACAATGCTGTCTGCATCAAATAATTTCAGGAAAATAAGAAACAAAGTCAGGTAGCATTTAAATAAGACAAAATAAACATGTACCCATCTGCTGTGGATCTCTCAGGTCAAAGAAGTTCAGGAAGCACTGGTAGCCCATCTGCTTGTCTGTGGAGAACATGATGATGTTGCCGCTGAAGTCGAAGCCGCACGTCCTGACGGCGGAGTTGGTGTTGAGCAGAGCCAACTGTTTACCTGTGAGGAAACAGGCAGGGTGTTACAAAACCAAAAGTTACCACACTTTTACTTTTCCCTCATTTTTGGGGGGAGGAAAACCCAGAGAAGACGTCACACTCCTCTAGGGTTTCCTTGTGTTAGCTTTTAGCAGCCGGGAGGAAACCTAGCCTCGCTAGCTTACCGGTCTCACAATCCCACAGGCGACAACTGTTGTCTGCTGATCCCGTCAACACATTCTTGGTGTCCCCTGATGAAAGGTTAAGAAAGCAACACTAAACGTCACATCCTGCATACAGCCATAACATGATCCGTCTGAGCCCATATAGAGGCGTAGAAGTAGGTCCAGATGATGGAAGGATACAGTCGCAGTCAACACACCACACCGCTCCAGTGTGTCCATTATAGGTGCCGAGCCTTTCTCCGTTCACAGAGTACCAAACGTTGGCTACCTGGAGTGGAAAGTCACGTGAGATGAAGCAGCTGTATCCCAAAAGTTACGGAGGTTACACGAACTCAACACAGGTCTGGACTCACCGTGTCTTTGGCTACGGAGAACAGTAGGTCTCCTTCTCTGTTGTACTTTATCTGAGTGATGGACCTCTCATGGCCCTGCAGTAGAATGGGTTTCTGGGAACAGAGAACTCTCGGTTTAGCATAAGAGACAGCCTTTTACCACAGGGTGTTCAATTAAGCTAGATAAAGTTAATTTAGGTCAACAAAACCGCTAAGCTACAGCGCGATCTCCTATTGCCCAACTATAATTACTCCTACTAGCAGCTAATATCCTACGCAGCTAGCGTCAAAGCTAAGCTAATGCTAGGCGAACCAACGCTGGAAGATACAGAATGAGAAAATAAATAAGACACCAAGTGTCGGAATATGTTTCCTGGTAAACATACTCACCATTTTTGCCAGCTAAACGCTGTCAGTCTACTCGGTTTATTCACTACGCGTCACGTCAACAGAGAAAAGATGAACACTCGTGTTTGAGGCGCCGGAGCCGCGGCGGAAAAGGAAATAGACGTCACTCTTGTGTCAAAAAGCAACGTGGTGCGCCCCCTACCGTTAACACGTGTTAGCGCAACCCGGGGCACTAGGTGGATCACAGGGGGAGCAAGTGAACCAAACTCAGGCTTTAGACCTCGACGTAGCTGTCGCGGGTTCAGTTCCCATTTGCTCCATGTCCTTCCTATCAAGTTGGACGAATAAAGGCCAAAAAAAAATAGTGGCAAGAAAAATCTTTTTATATGTTGCACTGTTGTGTACTACTGCCATACATATTAATTATTGTGTGGAGATCTGGGGAATTTTTTACAAACCTGTCTACATGCTTCAGAGGAAAGCTGTAGGAATAAATGCATCCGATTACTGTCAAAACAAATGAAATGTTTGTTACATTCCATAGTTTAACATTTTATCATTTACTAGGGCTCAGAACTGCACTGTCAATTTACTGCTCTTACAATAAACTCCTTCCATATTGTGCACAAAAGCGGACAACAGGAAACTGATGGGGGTGTCCCGTCAGATTGTCAGTACCCAGAACCACAAAAAACAAACAAACAAACAAAAGAAGCTTGTAAAACTGAACGCAGGATTGGGAATTCCAATTCAGTCAGTTTTCAAAACATCAACCAGGCATTGATTAACTCAAACATACACTGCTCTTTTATTGAACAAGAAAAATATACAGGGTCAGATAAAAGTACTGCAAAAAAGACAAAAGGAAACATCTTTGGTTCCTTCTTATGCCCAAATGAAGTGGATAACAATGAACACGTCCTTGTGGGATGACGGTAGAAAGGAAGCTTAAACATTTCTGGTTTAGTTGTCACCACTTTACCGTAGCTACATATTCCTAATCATTAGTCATACAGATGAGAAATTGAGAAATGTTAGTGAGTGAACCATTTCAGAAGTAAAAATGAAAAAAAAAAACATTACTCCATTTTCCCCCATTTGCCTCAGTCAGTGCACCTTTCAAAAGCATCAGAAAGATGCGACGAATAACTCAAACCCAGGCGACGAGAGCAGCTCTATGTTAAGGGAGTAAATCTAGCTCTACCCCACAAGAAGGCCTTCTGCTATGAAGCATTTAGTCGAGTTTTAAAGAATATACATACATAAATGAATATACATTCAAGCTAAGTCCTCATCAGTTGAGACTGCCTTAGAATAAAACCAAGATGCAAGCGTTGCATAGAGGTACTTGAACATTCAACATCTGGATTGAAACCTGATTACAAGCTACTGTCATCATCAGAGTGTGGAACAGACAAACAGAACATGCATCCAAGACGCAGGACTGGCAAATTTAGTTAAATGGAGTCTAAAGGGATTTTCACATATTCAAAACGAACCTAAATAAAACTGACTTAAATCAGGAGAGAAGAGGGGGAGGGGATCATTGGGGATCACTTCAAAAAAATTAAGGAGTGGAAAATCAGATTTTTAAATTTAATGGGGCTAGAGAGAGAGAGAGAGAGAGAGAGAGAGAGAAAAAAAGAAATTATGTATAGTGTCATACAAAAAAATAAAATAAATACAAATCCACGGAGCCAGAAACAAAAGTAAAGATGCAGCAGCCAGGACAAAGGAAATGAGAAAAGAGCAAACAAAAAAAAAAGTAAAATGAAATCAAAACAAAAATAAAAAGTAAAATGAAGTCAGGAAAAAAGTGAAAATTAAATGGAAAAAGAACAAGCACAGATCTCTGGCACTAGCAAAATCTTAAATAATAAAAAATAGGAATGTGACAAAATTGGAAAACAGGGCGCAAGAAAAAAACCCAAGAGGAAGAAAAAGCAAAAGCAGGATTTAGCCATTAAGAAATATGAAAATTAAATAAAAAAATATGTAATAAAACAAAAAAATAAAAGGAATCCAATCAGAAAATTACAATGGAGTATTAGGGCCATACTAATGACAGAATAAAGTCATAATAATATGAGAATAAAGTTTAAAACATATCACAAAGTCATATTACAATTATATTCTCATAATTTGATTTATTATTATTTTTAAATTTTCTTAACGTGGCCCTAATACTCCGTCGTAAAAAAGAAAAGGGCCAGGGTAAAAAAAAGAAAAAAGAGAAAAAAAAAAGGAAAAGGAAAAATATGGCAGAAAACGAAATAAAAGTAAAGGAACAAAAAGTAAATGCAGCATTCAGAACTTTCCAGGAAGAAAAGTCAAAACAAAAAATATAAAATGTAAGTGGCCAGAAAGACAAAGAACCCCCCAAATTTCCCTTATTAATTCTATAGAACCTTCAGAATGTTCCAGAATGTTTTTGTGTTGTGGCGCACAAAAAAAAAAAAAAAAAAACAGCAAGTCAATGTGGCAACTGTCTTTTAGAACGAAACCCTTTCCATTGCACCATCACCAAGACAAAACCCTGAACACACACTCCACACAGCCTAACAACCTCTTCTCTCCAACAACCAGTTTGACTTGTGTCGACCCAAACGGCTCCTTAAGCCCTGCTCTAGTTGACCTATTAACACTAGCTGCACATGTTCACACCCTAAAGTTTGAAGTGAATCACGAGTTTCTACTGTCAAACCTCTCAGAGGAACTGCTGAGTCTAGAGAGTCGACACATCAGAGTGGAATGACACAAGCTAACCGCGCTGTTAGAAGCTAACTGTTGTCGTTCCAGGAGAGGAGCAGCTGCTTGCAGGCTGGTGGTTTGAACGTGGAGGGGGGAAGGAGGAAGCGGCGGGTGGCCCCGTGCTTCATTCCAGCACAGGAAGAGGCGGTGGGGGCCCCGCCTCTTCCTGCGGGGCGTCTGTGTCCGGCCGCGGGCCGCAGTGACAGGAAGTGGAGTCTGCGACGGGACAGCTGCTGGGCTCCGGCAGAAAATCTGTGGGTGGGGGGGAGGGTGAGTCGGCCCCGGGGTCAGGGGCCCCTACGGCGCCGCTGTCCCCATTCAGGTTCTGGACCTTCTTCTTCAGCTCGTTTCGTTCCACTTTGAGCGCCCGCCGCAGCTTGTCGAGCCGCTGGACTTTACCCTGAAGCGCCTCGAAGTCCCGGTCCCGCACGGCTTTCTGGAGACATTCACAGAACAATATCCGTCAACCGGGCAACAGTTAATGGCAACTTCTGGGTCTTCATTTTCACACAGATATTTTTGGAATCTGTCAAAATCAGGATTTTCATACATAAATTTTCTTGATGTAAATACTATTTCTGTAGCGCTGACTGTGTATTTTGGGTCATTATAGTGCTGAAAAATGATAATCAATTCAAATCTAACTGTGTTTTCACACCTGATAGTCTGGTACACTCTGTTCGCTTGGGGGAATAATACTGCAACATTTGTCACATTTTCAGCTGCACTGTGCTAAATGAACGAAACCCTTTGAAAAACCTGTTCCCCTCCTCGCCTGTGAGGGCGCTGCAACAATAAGCATTGAAGGAAATGACACAAAAACCCAGAAGACGACAATGAGCACCACTTCCTTCTTTACAAAATATAAATTTAAAAAAAATAGAGTGGCTTCAAGCATTAGCGGTTGTAGGATTTCTCTTTCATTGTTGGTAAAAGACCACAAGCCATTTCTCCTGCTAGCGCTAGACT
This sequence comes from Gambusia affinis, assembly GCF_019740435.1. Classification (NCBI taxonomy): domain Eukaryota; kingdom Metazoa; phylum Chordata; class Actinopteri; order Cyprinodontiformes; family Poeciliidae; genus Gambusia; species Gambusia affinis. Next base: position 21,494,055 of record NC_057881.1, read on the forward strand.
TTCAGGTTTGTTTTGGTTGTATTTACCCAGAATGCCTTGCGCTATAGTTCGCTTCCTGCTTTTGGAGCGGTTTCCGGTCTGCTTGGCAGTCACATATGCATTCGAACCAGACCAGAGTTCACTTCAACCGAATCCAGATCTGTGTTTTTAGGTTTACCAGAGATGACTTTATTAGTCTGCGTCATTCAAATACCCATTCATGCCTCACCAAACCAACCAGACTTTCTACAGACTAGTTTGATTAAAACGGACTAAACAGGGCTGGTGTGAATGCGCCCTCAGTACCACCAACAATTTTCTGTATTGGGCTCCAATCAGACATTTTGGGATCACTGGCTTTCCATACAAACTCCCTCAAATCAGCATAAATTCAGAATTACAATTTAAGGGAGATCAATTCCAAAGACTTAGAGCTGCTTGTGCGTGAGCTTCATGATGCCCTAAAGTTATCCAGCTACACAGATAGCTTAGAATTTTTAAAAACTTCAAAAATGTGTTCCTATTTTCTTTACACTTTGTCATGATGTCATACTCTATCTCAATAAAATACAATAAAGTTTGTGTTTTTAACATGAGAGGATACATTTTATGTAGATAATCTAAACCAGGGGTCTCAAACTCAATTTCCCCGGGGGCCGCTGGAGGTAGAGTCTGGGTGAGGCTGGGCCGCATCGGGTTCTCCACAAGAAAAGCTCTTACAAAAACATTCCAATGTTATCAAATGTCTTTTTTATTTTTTAAACACAAAATAAGATGAAAAAATAAATAAATTAACAATTCAAAAGAAAAAAAATCAGTAATAAATAAATAAAATAATAATAACACAGCAGCTATAGAAGACTAGAGAAATGTAATTATTATAATTTAGATTCAAATGGCTGTATTAACAGTTCTTTAACCTTTAACTTTCTGAACATCAATGGAACATTGAACATAAGAGTTTATAAACTGTTTCTTCTGCCTACTTCTTACTGCTAGAGGTCTGGCAGCGTTTCCTCTCACATAGCCGAGCTACATTTGGCTTAAGGGAGGAGGCAGTTGAGAGCCTAAGTATAGCTTGAAGATGCTCGTCAGTAAGTCTGGACCTGTACTTGGACTTATTGAAGTTCAAAGTAGAGAAGAGCTTTTCGCACAAGTATGTGCTCCCAAAAAGACACATGGTCCGCTTGAACATTTGGGAAAGCTCAGGGAAGCTGGGTGGCAATTCTCTCAAAAATTGCCCAAGCTTGTCTGCTTTTCCACTCACCTCCCTGAACTTGGCTTTGAGTTCAGAGTTGCACTGCAGGTCAATGAGCTCCATTTGAAGCACAGGAGGGGCATCTTGCACATCAAAGGAGAAGGGGTCCGCAAAAATTTGAAATGTGGCTCTGTGCGTCTTGAAGTCTGCAAATCTGTGATCAAATTCATCCTGTAGCTTCAAAATGACATCCACATACTTCTCACCACTGAATGGTGTGCCTGCATCTATGAGTGCCTTGCATGCTGGGAAATGGCAAAGGTTTGTCTGAGAAAGCTGGGCTTTCCATAACATAAGTTTCGCAGAGAATGCTCTCACGTTGTCATAGGCAGCACTGACAAGTTGCCCCTGGCCTTGTAACTTCTTATTCAATACATTAAGCTCATGTGTAATATCAACAAGAAATGCTAAGTCCATGAGCCATTTGGGATCACTTAGCTCAGGAACAGCAACCCCATCTTTTTCCATGAAGGCTTTCACTTCCACTCTCAACTCAAAAAATCTCTTCAATATGTTTCCTCTACTGAGCCAACGTACCTCAGTGAAGTAGAGCACATCCCCATATTCTGACTCCATTTCCTCTAAAAAAGCACGGAACCTTCTGTGCTTTAAGCTTCTGGATCTGATTTGGTTGATGCATTTCACAACGACAGACATCACATTGTCAAACTTCAGGCATTTGCTGCAAAGGGCCTGCTGATGGATAATGCAGTGCAGAGCAATGGCCTCCTCCACACTCTCCTCTTCCATTTTTTTTTTAACAAGTGCCACCAGTCCATTTTTCCTCCCTGTCATTGATGGCGCTCCATCGGTTGTTATGCCAACAAACCTCTTCCATGGCAAACCGGCATTTTCAATGGCATCACACAGCTGGTGAAATATCTCCTGACCGGTGGTCTGGCCATGCATTGGAATTACTTTGAGCAACTCCTCTGTGACTTCAAAATTGTCATCAACACCACGGACATAGATTGCGAGCTGGGCAGTGTCGGTGATGTCTGTGGTCTCATCAAGAGCAACTGAGTACACACTGAAACACTTTGCTTTCTCAAACAGTTGATCATAAATGTCACTTGACAGGTCAGAAATACGCTCTGCCACAGTGTTGGCAGAAAGGCTGATGTTGCTAAACTGATCTTTCTTTTCTGGACAGACAATACTTGCAGCCTGTAATATGCACTTTTTAACAAATTCACCTTCTGTGAATGGCTTTCCTGCTTTAGCAATCATCTCACTAACCACGTAGCTAGCTTCGACTGCTGCATCACTCTCTTTGGTTGCTTTCTTAAAGAAATCTTGTTGCCTCAGTAGACATGTTTTAAGATTAACAGCCCGGTTGGCTCTCTCATCTCCCTGGTATTTTGCATACTCCTCAGCATGTCTAGTTGTGTAATGACGTTTCAAATTGTATTCTTTGTGCACTGCAACTTTCTCTGTGCAGATAAGACACGTCGGGATCCCCCTGTGCTCAACAAAGAAATATTGCACTTCCCACTTTTTCTGAAATTGTCTGTGCTCATCCTCAACCTTTCTCTTCACTGCAGGCTTTGAAAAAGACATGTTTGGGGCTGTAGTTAAAGTTTCAGTTTCAGTGTTTAGCCGATGCGTCTTTTCCGCTTCTTTTTCTGTCCCGCTGATGTAACCTACACAAAATAATCAACACGTATTTTATTTTGGCGGGTAAAACTGACGGCACACTTTGAGTTCCGGGTCAGAGGTGAACTCTGATCTCCTCCATTGCTGTTGCTGCTTTCGCTGTGGCTAGCTGCTTGTGTTGGCGTTTTCCTAAATCGATGAAGAACATTGCTGAATTGACCCAAATTAACATAGACGAAGGATTATTTTGGGTGTTTTTTGGTAACCACTCGATGATGAGTCGTTTATTTTATGTCCTTTGTTTTTTTTATACATATATAACAGAAGTGCGATTGTGACACGCCACTTAAAATCTATGTATTGGCGTCTTAAAATGGTCTTGTAGACTAAAAGATCACTCTCTTTTTGTTAATTTTGTAGCCGAATTGCAGATATGTCAGTTTAACCCTGTTTAAATGCAAATTTTTGTTTTTATTTATGACATTGTTTGGGTCAGGGCTTTTTTCCACCCCATTTCAACCCATGATGGCGAGCTACCGGATCACCGCAGCTTCGCGGTGCGACTTCGCGGTGAACCAAACTGCTTAATTTTTTTCGGACCTATTGCCCTGGATCGATCATGGACTAAAAACAGTCAGAATATTGATTGATGAAACATTAATCACCCTGCATAAAAAAGAACGGACTTGAAGAAGAGTACAAAAACTCTTGGGTGTTATCAAGGTTTACTTATTGTTTTGTTGTTGTCTTCCTGTTGTGTTTATTGTTTATACTTATAGGAAAATATAAATATTATTATTATTAAGTACCTTCCTAAATATATGCAAAAATATACATCTGAATACAATAACTTAAACTTACTGCCTGTCTGTTGGTGTTTTATTCACACACACGGGCTCCTCAGCCGAACCTTTCTGATTGCCTATTACCATATTTGGCCTAGTCAGGCGCCTACCCTTAAAAAGAAAATGCAAATACGCCTGGCCGATGTCCCGAGAGCAATATACTTCACTGTGATTGGTAAGTTTGTTCAGCTCCCCTCACAACACTGAAAAGTGCCAATCATATCAAACTCGCGGGCCACACTAACATTAAACTTTCATATTAAGGTGGGGGCCACAAACTATCGTCCCGCGGGCCGCAGTTGGCCCGCGGGCCGCGAGTCTGAGACCCCTGATCTAAACTAACAGCTGAGACATTTCTGAAAGGCAGCTTCCAGGGCAGCCAGTAGTTGTACCTCCTCAGCCATCTCCAGCAGAGCCTTGTTGCTGCTCTCCCATCTGGAGCGGTACATGGCCGTCTCCTTCTCCAGCTTTTTGATCTTTTTAGTCATCTGTGTGCAAGACAAACACAAAGAGTGATGTTAGAGAATAGTGAAAATAACTCCAGTAACATCTCTGCTGAGGTTCCACACCTTTTCCATCTCTTGCTTAAAGGTGGTGAAGACTTCGTTGCTCTTAGACAAGGTGGTCTGGAACTCCTCGAATTTTTCCGTATACAGCGACAGCTAAGAAGACACAGCAGCCATAGTTATAGAGCTGAATTCGGGGTTCGTACAGTTTTCCCACAGCAAAATTTAAGCGATTTTCAAAGTAAGTTCTAAAGTATGACGAAATACTTTATACACCTGACTGTTTGACAAAACATTAATTTTACACAAAAAAACCTCCCAATTTTAATACCATCATCACAACATCAGCTCGAATGATGAGCTCAGCCGATGAGCAGTTCCACCAGGTGTTTGCTAATTACTGCTGGCTAGTCTGAAGGAGCTGAGAAGGGGGATCACAGAAGCTCAGAAGATTGGAAATGGCAGCTCTGAGGAGGAGCTGCGTCTCGAAGGCGGAGCTAGGTTCACTCATACATTATGCACATCTGAATGGTTGCCATGAGAGAGTAAAGGATTTCTCAACGATGCACGAAATAATCGCACCAACACTACATGTATGTTTTTGATGAGGGAATAACATTATGATATGATGTGAAGCTCAAAGTTGGTTTTACACAATACTGTCTCACAAAGAAAAACAACAAAAAATGTATTGGTGTCAGCAATACAGGCCCTGTATTTACTTGGTATCTGAACGATATCTTTACTGTTTACAGCACATATGTCAGAGTCAAGGCCCGCGGGCCACATCCGGCCCGCGAGAAGATTTTCTACGGCCCCTGGGATGATCTTGATTTATTATTAGAACCGGCCCCCCGTTCGATCCTCCGCGTTCGATCCTCACAACGGCACCACCACCGGTCCGCAGTAAATTTACGAAGGCTTGGGCCGGTCCGCTGCACTAGACGAAATGCGTCATTTAAAAAAATCTCAATGAACATTCGATCAGTCCGGCCCTCGGCTTGTAGCTAAATTTTTAATTTGGCCCTCCGTCCATTTGACTTTGACACCCCTGGTTTACAGCAACCAGACAAGTTGGAGGTAGAAAGTTGAGGTCAAACCTGCTGTTTGAGGTGAACCTCTTGCTGCTTCATCAACTCGCATATCCTCTGAGACTCCACGGCTTCCTTCAGCAGCTGCACATGTAAAACAAATCGTCAACGCCGAGTTCTTTCAACACCATGAACAGACGCATATTTAGTCTTTCCAAAGCGGCGCTCACAAAGTCTTTCTCCCGGTCGTGGTGTTCCTCCGACTCCTTCAGCATCTCCTGCGCCTGGTGCAGCTTGGCGTCCACCAGCTGCTGCTGCAGGTCTTTGTGCTTCACCACTTTGTCTATGTGCTGTTTGTCAGGTCACAGACGTGTACACACACACACGCACACACACCCACACAGTTCTCCATTAATAAAGGGCGGTTTAAAAAAGCGGAACGCAGACGTGAAGAGTAGAGGTCCTCACTTCTTCCCGCAGCTTGTACTGCTCATAGAGCTTCTTGAGTTTCTCGGCCAGCTCGGCGTTCTCCTGCCGCAGGCTGGCGTTCCTCTCGTTGTGTTGCTCCATCTGAGCCTGGATGTCGTTCAGCGTCGCCTGGAAGTGGGACGTCACCTCCTTCCTCTTCTCCTCCTCCAGTCGGGTCCTCTGGATCCCTTCCTCCTGTGGGGGGAAAGAGAGTCGAAATTCATCAAATAATGAATTAAAATGAGCTTGATAAATTCTGTCCTCGTGATTTTTTTTCTTCATGATCCATTTTTGGTTTTGGTTCTGTGTGGGGTTTTTGTATTTCTGTTTTATTTATCATGTTGTTTTATTTTGGATATTTAAAATCTCTTCCAGGTCCAGTGTTAAAATGTTTTTCACAAAATTAGAGTATTTGATTTTATCAGTCTATAAAAAGGCAAACTTACCAAAAAAAACTCCAGCTCTCTGCGCCTACAAGGCAGAGCTAGGTCCACTCCGCCTGAGTTAATGGCAACCATTAATCAGCTGAATGGTTGCCATGGAGATTAAAGGATTTCTCAAACATGCATGAAGGAATCAAAGCAACACTCCACATATGTTTTTGATGAGGGAATAACATTATAAGATGATGCAAAGCTCAAAACAGTTGATATTAAATAACATTGCCTTTAAGGTTATGTTTAAAAAATATCGTTTTTAGGACACATGCAATTTTGTAAACATTTTAAAAGACACCATCACCTCAACATAGGCCTCTTACATTTTTATTTTTACTGTATTTCTTATTTTTTATTTACAAAATTGTGTTTGTTATTTTTGTATCTTCTTTGTTTTGTGGGACTACGGATGAAAATGAGCATTTTGACACCGTTGTGCGTTCATTAACAAGAACACACTGCCATTTAAATACAATTCTGCCATTATCAATATACTACTTGAAAATGGTCTCAAAACACCAATACTATCATTTATCACAATCATTTCAGGGGCAAGGTATTGTCACAGGTCTGGAATTATTCCTGCTGAGCTGATTTAAAGCGGTGGTTTGGCACCTTGAGCGTGCGGTTGTGCCTCTGCAGTTCCCTGCAGAGGCTCTCCAGTTTGCTGCGGGCCAGGATGGCCTTGCTGTGCTCATTCCTCAGGTTGTCCTTCTCCTGCACCAGCTGGCTCTGCTTCTTCTGCAGCGCCCTCATCTGTTTCTGGGTGGTACGATGCTCTTCCACCTAATAAGAGGGATTGAAATATATATATATAGTGTTACTTTATGTGGCAAATGTTTAAAAATATTGATAATATTTAATCAATTCCTCCAGGATATTCCGATTGTTTTTCTGATTTTACTTAAAGTCAAAATGACTGATTTTGTGGAGCTGCTTTAGAAATACTTGCTTGTCCAAGGAGGCCAGTGCCTACAAACAAGAGCATTGCTTGCTGTATGTAAACTGGTGTGAGGCGAAAAAGTGATTCACTAACATCGAAACCTCATCCTAGTGGACAAAAAGTTTGATTGAAACATGTGAGGTTTTTTGATATTGAGTGAATTTGTTTTTGTAATTCCAATCGGCGCAACATCACGTTCAACGGGAACACAGCTAGTACTGCCAAAGTACTGAGAAAAGGCTGTCAATGCTCTGTATACATGTGGTTGCTAATACAGATATTTTTATTCATTTTAAATATATTTGCAACAACCAAAAATAAACATTATTGGGAAAGTTTGTACACATTTTCAGGGAAAAGGTGATTTAACGTATTATAGAAAAAGGCAGACAGTGAAGTTCTCTCTGGATGTACTGTGTTAACAGCAGATTACACATCTACAAACAGAACCTGATGTTTATGTACATTTTTTTTTTAGTTTTAATATCAGGAGAGCACAGTTAAACAGTAGAGTCACTCACCAGGTCGGCATACTTTTTGCAGAGGCCTGCCAGTTTTTCATCCGGTGTGCTCAGAGTGTTCAGAGTCTGCATGAGGAGCGTGATCTCTTTGCCTGCATCACGCGAACATCAATTCAATTGAAACAAAAAATATTGACAAATCAAAGCTGAAAGAACTTTGTTTAAGCAGTCTGTCTCCTACCGAGACCCTTCACTTTCTTCTTCTCCTGAGTCTTCTTCTGCTCCTTCTCTGCTCCGTTGACCTTGCCCTCCTCTGATTTGTCATCTTCCTTCTCTCCAGTCAACCCGTTGAGCACCAGGCTGTGTGACTGGCCGTTGAGCAAGGCACCAGCGTCGTCCTGAAGGCTCTCCCGGCAGTAGGTGCTGAGGATGTCCTCCAGCTGCCGACTCAGCTCCTCTGCCATGTCGCACTGAGACTCGGCAACTGGACACAGCAAAGGGGGATTAAAAAAAAAGAAGCGTTTTTTAGTCAACCGGTAACTATGGCGACCTTTAACAATTTCTACATTAAAATTACTGACCTTCATTCCCACCCTCGTTGGTTTGTGGAGGGGCTTTTGCGCGTGGGCTCTGTGATTCGGCCCGGTTGGGGCTGTTGCTGTCCGAGCCGTCTGTAGTCGCGTGAGCCGCAGGTGGAGCAGCCTCGGAGACTTCACCTGTAGGTGGAGAATCCTCACTACCAGGACTGCTGGGAGACTCTTCCGTGTCTTGTTTTTTCATGTCTAAACCAAGAAAACAAAGCTGTAACAAAAAAAACCCCAAAAAACCCCGCAAACTTTTGAAGTACAGTCAGACTTATCGGTTAGAACATTTTGCCTCAAAGCTCGACTGCTTTGAAGCGAATAAATACAATTAACCGTTAAAAATGTCACATTTAACTTTGCATAAACTGTTAAGCATACATATTTTTTAACCAAGCTAAGAGAAATGTCCAACTAGGATTATTCCTCAGTAATTCCAAGCAAGAGCTTTCAGTTTCCATTTCAGCACAGGCTAACCCTGGTTAGCAGCTACATGAAGCTCAAACTGCAACCAGAGCAGCGTTAGCTTGAGACAGGAGCCAGAAACGTTTTAGAAACAACCACCATAAACATGGAGGACTTTATATACGTCTGCACTGTCATACACCGTGGCTTACTTGAAGACTCCAGAGAGAAACTGCTGTTATCTGTGAAGAACCAGGCTTCGTTACCAACGTGAGGTTTGTTGAAAAATCTAACTTCCGGTCATAACTTTGGATTTCTGTTCTTCGTCGTACAATAACAACGTGGTTCAAGGTTCAACGGGCTGCTTGGCGCCCTCTGCAGGGTTCATTGAGTTATGCTCTGAATAATTAATACCGTTAAAGAAGGTTAAAAAAATCCTCACTTACTCACTTGTTTATTTGAAAACAAGTTTCTGTAGTTTATGAAAATTAAATTTACAAAACCACCCCTCAATGATCAGAAACGTTTATTTAATGAAAGCAAAACTCTATAGTGAAGTACAGAAGTGTTAGTATCATGCTGAAAGAGTAGTTGTCATTAACAATGGTTCAAGGTTCTTATCTTTTCACAGTAGCTGTTCACAGCTTTGGTTGGATACGTTAAAGAACTGAGAAATGTTTTTAAATACAAAAGGTCAAGTTGTTACATGTTTCCAATGTTATATTTGCAGAAATAGCATACCATAAATTTTGCACCTTTTACTGAAGAAAATTGCTTCTTGTTCTAAAGCCTTAAAATTACATATAATTAAATTTAAAAATTTCTTATCAAGCCCGAAGGGAAGCTAAATGTTTTTGTAACTCACAGTTCTTCAAGGTTCTTCAAAAAGCCTATGGGAAGGAAAGATCTCCTGTAGCTGTCTGTACTTCAGCAAAAGATCTACTTGATGAATGAAAACAATGCCAATATCCGTGCCATAGGGCAGTGGTCCCCAACCTCCTGGCCGCGGACCGGTACCGGGCTGCACAAGAAATAATTAAATATTTCCGTTTTATGTATTATTTGAGTCTGGAGGATCTTTTATTTCTTAAAATCCTTTAGCCGGATTCTATCGGTTGTCTTGGCGCCAACATTGAGCCCACAAGCAGCAAAATGAGTCAGAAAGAGATCAGATGTTTTTTGGAAAGTTTCATTGCGAAGGGGAAAAAGCCCAGAGAAGAGACAGGAGAATGGCTGATTCCCACATTCCTCTGCATGATATGGTGACCGGCTCGTTAATGAGGCAATGAAGCTTCAAACTGCTTCCCCACATAGAGACCAAGTACCCTGAGCATCAGCAACATTTCTGGTGTCATCGTCTCTCATCTCTCCCAGATGGGACCGTCTGGTTGCAGAGAAACAAGCTCAGGGCTCTCATTAGTCGTTATCGTGAGATAAAATTTTCACGAAAGTAAAATGTTCGTTTTTGTGGCGCATCTATCTTATTTTGAAGGGATATGTAAACGTTACCATAGCGACCAGAGTCAGAGAGCATTAGAGCAGTGGTCCAGAGGAGTGGAGCTTGTGAGTTTTAGTTCTGGTTCACATCGGCGGGATTTAAGGATTGTCGGCCGATTTTCCAAACCTCTGTGACCACAGAGCCGATAAAAGTCCAACAGGTTCGAGTGTCCAGCTACACGGCAGGAGCAACACACCACATGAACCGATTCCACTCACAAACATCCCGATTCCAGAAGAAAATCCAGTAAAACCCCAAACATACCATAAATTAATTTAGAATAAACAAACAGTAGTGATAGTTTGTGGACTCAGACGAAACAAAAAGAAAAGGCGTTTGATAAAACATGGCGGGAGCAGCCGCTCTATTTGCTGCACTATGATTTGGAGGCGAGTTATTTTTTTGTAGTTAACATTTTTAACTGAGTAAACATCTATGTTTATTAAGCACATGACAGTTTCCACATATCTTCTGGGTTGCGCCATATCAGCTGTTTGGGATTCCTCTCCGTGCTTACGTCACCGCGTTTTCTGATTGGCTACCTGTCACACTCAACATTCAACAGGCTGCGTTAGGGAAACCAGGGGAAAAAATGTAAATTTGTGCCATGTGAACTAGGCTTTAGCTCACACACAAACATGTAGAAGCATTAGCTGACGATTCACAAAGGTTCTACTTGTCCAAAATGTAGTAGTAAGTCTCTCCGTGGATCCAGTTTCCCTTTCTGTCACAACTCGCACACAAGAACAAATTACATCCATGAAAGGGTTGAAACATAACTTTATTTGTTTTGTACAGTATTTCCTCTGAACAATGTTAAATTCAATACAGTTTCTTTACATTTCTAATATTGTTGCAGATTCCTGTATGCGCTGTTCGTTTTTTATTTATTCTTTTTCTCTGTCATGTTTATGTTTGTGTATCATGTTCAGCTGAAGTGTGGTTAGGTTCTCGTCACTCATTCATACCGTCGGTAAAGTCCAGTCGAGTCACAGTATACAACATGGTTAATTTGGAGCAAAAAAAGAAAAGTACTGACCGGAAAAAAAAAGAGGAAAATAAATAGAGACAGAAATGAGGGGACCGGAGCAGAGGATGCATCAGGACTGGTTAGTGATGGCATACAAATAGGATTTTACAAACGAGGAGTATTGTAAACATTTGTAGCATAGACGTCGAGCCGAGCCGCGGCGTTAGATTTTCATAAAGACACCAAAAGCGTCCAGGACGGAAGACAAGTTAAGATGTAAATTTTTTTTTTTTCAAAGAGGTTTTTCTATTATTTTAAACTCACTCCCATATTAAGTAACAGGTTTTGTGGTCGTGCAGCCCGACTGAAACAATCAAATATCCCAAAAATTGATAGAAATCACCACATCTAGACCAGGAAAAGAAGAGAAGCAGAAAGGCTTTTGGATACTCACCTCCTCTTCTTCTTCGTCTTTTTTTTATTTATTTATACTACGCTTAATTCATCCTGTTACAAGTTCTACTGAGGCTTTTTTTTCTCCACTTCTCAGAAGTGATCAGAATTGTATTTGAATCCCTGTCAATGTATCAGAACATACATAGTTTAAATTATAACACTTTAATGTAAATCGCTGCACTTAAATTTTTTTTCCTTAATCTCCACATTTTAATACTCAAGGAAAAAAAAAAACAACAAAACAACTAAACATCCAGAGTTTCCCTCTGACCTCAAGTCACATGAGATCAGGTTTGTATCTCGTCTCTGAGATTTAAATGCAGTCTTCGGAATTAGATTCAACTGAGCTTAAATTTGGGAGAAAAAAAGAAGAAAAGTAGAGCCTTTTCTCTCAGGGAGGGACTGAAAATGCCACGATGAGGATGACAAAACTTTGGTAAACTAACTGGCAGTGAGATTGGTGCCTGCATCAGTCTGCTATGACGGTCATTTCTCGGTACGAGTTTGCATCTAGTGCAGCTATTTTCTACTTTTCGTACGATGAACGGGGGCCTCGGCTTGAGCTAAATGCTAAAGGCTAAAGACCGGTCTCAACAGAAACTGGTGGTGCAATACCAAACAGCCGTGCAGCAGCTGAGCTTTGCGCAGCGAAAACCACAACAAGAGTCATAGAGAACATCCCGTCAATGAAAAACATCAGTTTTATAGTCAAGTCAGTCCCCCACCCAACCACCCACTCCCAAAACCCAACCTAGATAATTAGACATCATTGTTAAAGAACGCCACCTTAAGAAACAATGGCAAATAATGTAACTTGAAAGATAAGGAAAATAGAGCAGCAATGGTTTGCACAAAAAACATGTGCACATTCAAGTAAATAAAGATATAAAGAAATAATCTACAAGTCAAAGACAGAAACGCAGGATCCTCCAGTCTTTGTTGGTCGGATTGGCACTTTAGTGAGCAGGAGTGCATTTTGATTTTTAAGAAATATAAACTTTTTTTTTTTCCCTCTCTCTCACCTCTCTCCTTGATGCAATGATTTTTTCTTTAATATATTTATATATATTTATTTATATATATTGCAATTCTGGCATTATATTTGTAGGCCAAGCACAGAATTGGCCAGGAAACCAAAGACTCCAGGGTCTAAATGCTGCTCTACACTTCTGTCGGGTAGAGGTAAGATGTTGTTGCTTAATTCATGATTCGACTTCTCGCGTCGACCGGGAGCACTCGTATTCTTCGGATAAAACTCGGCGGAGTCATCCGTCAGATCATGTTTAACACATCTTGCAGAATGGTGCTTAATGTGCTAAGATGTGGCAGATGAGAAACGCCAGTCAGAGGTTTACTTTTAATAATTATGCACACAAACGTCACATTAATTTTGGGGTTTTAATGCCTTTGAAGGGATTGCTTGTCCAGGCTGGGATGATGATACAAACAACTTGGATTCATTTTAAGTTGGAATCGATTGTGGATTTTCTGTCCCGGCAGGTTCATAATTATACGTACCCCTTCCCAACGTTATACCTCTTTAAAAAGACCTCTGAACAAGATGAAAGTCAGATGACTCGTCTGGGCAGGGATAGTCGTTTTCAATGGCCGATGCTAATGTTTACACTGGCTAACCAAGAAAGATGCCAACCAAGAATGTTCCATCTAGCTTGAATTCCATCTTCAGTCTAGATGGAATTAGCTCACCTGGATGAGCAAATTCAGTGCCAGGAAAGCAGAGAAATTGGATAAAAAAGGGACCTTCAAATATTCTGTCAGTTATGCCAGAAGGTTGTTAATGGCAACAAAAGGCATGTAGTTTTTCTGCAGCTTGCTAAAGCCAAGTTAGCCAAGTCCAAAGGGGAGCAAAGGCAGAGAGGTATATGTATACATTTGAGCCTCCAGGTAAAATTCAGACTGCTTTGCTTACACAAGAACTTACAGTCGTTCCACAACTCAAAAGCATTAAAAAGCCCCAAATTAATATAACACATCCACAGTGAATGGATGAAAACCTCCAATTGCAACTATAGATGATACAAAAATTGTTTACTACTTTGGGGTTCCAAGAAAAGTCAGAATAATCCTCAGAAGATTGTTTTATTTGGTTACTTTAAAGAAACCTGATTGTGTTCATCTTCCATACATTTGAGTGCTTCAGTAATCCACAGAACAGCAGCGGTTCCCCTTTCCCGACTCTGATTAGGACATATTCTTGAGAGTCAATAGACCTACTCCCTCACACAGCGCCTGTCAGTCAAAACTCACACGAGCACACTTCTACTTCATCTACAGCGCCACAACACTGACCAGAGACCGGCCTGAACAGAAACACAGCCAATCCCTGGTCAGCGTCAACTCAGCTAATCTCAACCATCAGAAGTCCTGTGGCTAGAAACAACGACAAGTTTCCATAGCAATAAGCAACTCTGCATTTCACCAATTCCTTCAACAAAATATTTACTACAGTAGAACTGGGAGCTAAAGGAAATTTGTGCTCAAACGTGAACATTTTACTACTCCTTTTTTTGGAAGCTAGTTTTTGTTTCTAGTCACTCATCTGTGTTTCAGCTGGTGTTGTATGCAAGTGTGCATGAAGTGTACGCAAAGATATATTAATGCAAATACATCAAAATCCAAATATACTTCTATTTAGATACTTGAACTTTTGTTGCAGTTAGGCTTGTCACTTATCTTCAGAGCTATCTTCCAACCCTCCAGCTGTTATTAAACCCACACAGAAGCAGCAGAATTGTCCTGGCTGGGCAGAGGAAGAGGCTATTTACATGAACAAAACACCCACACGTAAGCACAACTGTCCCATGCAAAAAGTCGTTAGCGGTTGTCATCTCCATTCCTCAAAGATATAGTGATATCGAACGCCAGAGGCTATTAATCAACTCTACCACTAAAGAAAACACCACCGTGGTCACTAAACTATCACTATTCACACCACCTAAAGTTATCGTGTTAGAGTCCAGCTTCTTCTTTGAGCCCTGCGTGTTGTTTTACAAGGTACGTTTTGCCTCTACGTACCAACAGGTTTGCGCTTGGCGAGGAATCCTCCGTGGCTGCAGGCAGGGTGGTAGGATACCATGCAGAGACCCCCACCATAGGGCCCGACTGCAAAGCAGAAACCCATTTTACACAGCAGGGGGCCGGGAGGTGGGGTTCAGTTGAACCACTAAACTATGAAATTTTCTCTACTGCAGAAGGTTTTTCCACCTTCTTTCTAAATACAGCCAGACAGAAAAAGACGTTGAGTTTGCTGCCAGCGCAGCAGGCTCTGCTCCACCTTGACCCCCCTAAACTACGCCTTGTTTAATAGATCACTTCATAATTCAAATGTTATTAACACAGCAAACAATGAATATAAGGATATTTAAATATCCCGCCCTCGAAAACAAACCGAAAAAAAAAGTGGATTTTTTTTTTCATGGTTAAAATAAAAAACTCTTAACCTTCACCAAAATCCCAATCACAGTCCTTCCTAGTTTCAATTTACTCTGTTACATCTCATCTATTCCCTCCCACTACATCGTAAAAGTCGTCCCTTCGCTTGGGCGGCAGGTTTAGGCCAGCCCTAAGCCTAACAATTAGGGTATTTCTTTATAGAAAAGAAAACACAAAAGACTTTCCATTTACAGAAAAAGAAAAAACCTTTAAAGGAGAAGATAAATAAGGGTTAGAGGTAAATAATAAAAGCTAAAAAAGGAGGGGGAACAAAAAAAAGGTACGCCTATGTCGCATTGCACAAAATCAAACTGATGTCACAAACTGGACGCCCCCCTGTTTGTGGACTGCGAGGGGATGCATGGGTAATCCACAAAACAGGAATGTCCCCCTGGTGAAGAAATTTCGATAAAGGTCCTAACTGGTTGCTGCTGGCGACCGGAGCTAAGAGCTACAAAACGGCAGGAAGAACTCCTTGTGCACGTTTCGAACCGCTTCGGGTTTTCAGGTGATCAGTTCCCCCCAACTTGGTTACTAGTTTGTAAGAAATGCTCCCAATGGCCAAGAAAACAAACAAACAAAAAAAAAAAACAGGTCTGCCCTGTGAGCCATTTGTCCAACTGGTGGAAGAGCAGGTTGGAGAGGGAAGTTTTAGGGCTTAAGAGGGCGACAGTTTAAGCTTTCCTCCAAAGGGCGGGTTTGTGTGTGTGTGTGGGCGTGTGTGTGTGTGCTTGGAGAGATCAGGCGAGAGCACAGTGGCATGACTCAGGCATCATGGGGCCTTTCAAAGGGGGTGGAGGGTGAGTATACAGATGGGACAGTGGGTGAGTGGTGTACTTAAGAAATCTTAAAGCTGGAAGCCCTCCATTGGAGCTTCTTGCTGAGGGAATAGGAACTGCTGGTTGGCCTGGTCCACCTGCGGAGCTAGACTGCTGTCTTCATCCTCCACGCCAAAGTAGCGCTCGATCAGGTCAAATGCCTTCTGGTAGATCTCCTGGTTGTCATGGCTCTGGAGGAACTCGATCTTGTCTAGTCCTGCAAATGAATAAATATAAGGTAATTTTATTTATATGGTACATTTTCAGCTACTAGGAAATTCAAAGTGCCTAGTTGCTGATAAAAAGTCTCAGCAACTAGTGAAGTCCTCTGGATCTTTTTGCTCTAACTAATAGGTTTGATTCCTGTTCTGGGCTGATTGTCTAAAGTAATAAGTAAAAATAGGCAAATAATAATAGCGAAAAGCAGAAACTTTGCATTTAGTAAGAATTTAGGTAATTCTTAATTGGTTGAGATTTTAACTTAAAAATAAATAAAAAAAAAATCATAAAATCCTACAGATAAATTGAGAAATTATCTGCTTTTTAATATTGGGCAATTTTACAAAAGATCAACTCTGAGCAGGCAGAAAGATCTGACCATTCACAGATCTGATCTGAATGAATCATTCAGGACTTCTAACATTTTCAAGAGTTCACACGCCGACATTTTAATGTCAATTTCTGTCCTGATTTTCCCCTTCCAACAATCTTCAGTGCATTTCCTCAGGTCACATTGATATGTGGCAGGAGAAAATTACACCCTAATTTCCAGATCACAAGATAACAGCTAGTGCTCTATAAACAAGACTCTGAAATGCTCTCAAAATAGTATAGAGATTAGAAAAAATGATTTAAATCTGATCCATTTACTCAGACAACAACAGGATCTATAATTTCAGTCTACAGTTGCTTCTACAGGTTAATGTCTTATTGGTAATTGTCTATAACATTTAAGTGGAATATCTCTTAACTTTAGTCTGAAATCACTCTTATTGAAGCCAGTTGCTCTTTCATAACATGCCAGCAGACATTATGATATTCAGAGTTCAAAAAAAAAAAAGTAGCCATTAGCGAATGTCAGATTGCATAATAAACCTCCATTGTACAGATTCTGTGTGTTCGTGTGAGAGAGCGGCGTACCGTAGGCTTCTTCGATGAGGCTGCAGTAGGGATTGACGCCGGTGCCGTTGTTCTCCTGCTTGGCCTCCTGCTCGCCCAGCCTCAGGATGTTTTCCAGCCCGTTAAGCGCCACCTGAACAATCTTGGAGTCCATTACGGTGAGGAGATCACACAGGGGCTTGATGCAGCCCAGGTTCACCAGATACCTGAAAACAAACACAAATGGTTCGTATGTTGACATGGAGCAAGAATCCCATCACAGGGGAAACGGAAACTACAATGCACCTGATCTGCTCCGGTGTTCCTCCAGATGTAGCGTTGGTGATGGCCCAGGCTGCTTCTTTTCTGGTTCTGAACTCCGCTTTCTGCAAAATTTCAATTAGGACTGGAAAGATGTTGGCATCAATCACCGTCTGGAGAGAAACAGAAAATGAGAGCATCGTTATGAGGGATGGAGAAGAGCTGCAGCGTCTCAGACCAAGCACACTTCTTACAGCGATTGGTTATTTCCTGAAGTATATGATTGAGTAATATGATAATATTTGAGATTAATATATTAAATATTTATGGAGGCGTCGTATTACTGCTGTAACAGTAACAGGGATTTCCTTCGCAGTGAATAAAGCAGACCTGTCAATCACTGTGAGCTGGAGCTTAATGTGCTTGGAATGCAACGCTGCATTACAATTTATCTGCATAATAAACCCTTTTACATAATCATAATAATAATGGTAATGATAATCCAGAAGGGTTTGCATAATTCAAAGAAGGAAAAATGGGGGAAAACACCAAACCTTAAGCTTCAGAAAGGTTTTTACACCCGTTAAACATTTTACCATTTGCTCATGTCCCAGTCACATAATTCAATACATTTGGGGGGATTTTATGTGATTATTAACTCAAAACTGGGTATAATTATGAAGTAAAGAAACAAAAACTTGGTGTTTTCAGAATTATTTTCTAACCCTCCTCTGAAGGAAAGCTCAGCATGGTGCTGCCAACACAATCTTGCACAGTGGGTGTTGTTTTGTTCAGTATGAATTATGTTAGTTACTCTTATCGCATGTATAAAAATGTATATTTTTATATTATCTTATGTTTACGATTAGAAGACGGATTAGAGAGCCAAATACCAAACACATTTTCCAGATGGTTTTTTTGTAAAAACATAATAAAAGTTAAAACCAAATATTTTCCTTCCACTTCACATATTTGCACTACTTTGCGCTGTGTCTAAATAAAGCACATTTAAATCCATTATGATTTTAATTTCAAGTACGTGCAAAAGTAAAACGACAAAAACACAAAATCTTATTTTAAACTAAACCAAGTATTTTTGGTTTAGTTTCGACTACAAATATCTTTATACACTTGACATAAAACAGAAGTAACTTAAGCAACATACAAGAGCTTGATTTAAATTTCTTAACACTGATTTAAAAAAAAAGAAGCATTAGATCCACTGGCAGATTGTTTCACTTATGGCCAGACAGTTTCACCATAAGAGTAATAATCTCCCAGTGGATCTGGTACTTTTTCCATCATTAAGAAATTATTTACTTAAAACAAGCTTCTACACATTCCTGAAAAGTTACCTGTAAATTAGATTTGTCTTATTTCAAGAGTACCAAGATACTTTCAGTAGAAATTCTAAAAACATTCCTGGTAGGATTTTGTGTTTTTGCAGTGAAGGCAGAAACACAAAACTCCTTTTTTCTCAGCTCGTTTCTGTGTCAGTAATGTTGTAAAGGAATATTTTAGCAATCTATCGATTATTCCCTACGAGTAATCGGATAATAAAAGAAGATCAAGTAAAATATTGGTAAATCTGGCATAACACCAGTGTTACTATCACATATCAATATCAGTCCAATTTTTCATTTTTGAGCTTCTCTAACAGTTACTTTTCTGTAGTTTAGAAAACAAACCTGTAACAATAACAGCTCACTTTCTAAGTTAACCTGAAGGAAAATTATACAAAGATCTGAAATTCTATTCAATTTCATAATAAAGAAGCAGACTCAGAAATACGATTATAAAAAATGTCTTTGCTCCAGCTTTTGGTTTATGTATTCATCTTCAGTCAGTTTAATAGATGAACTCTCACCTTGCCCCATACCTGATCACGCTTTGGGTTTGAGAATACAGGAAATGTCTCTGGGTTGGGGGGCAGGCCAACGTAAGATGGGGGTGGAGGGGAGGAAACAGACCAGACCAGGGGACGAAAGTAAGAACGGGGGGAGCAGTGAGGGATATTTACAGCACCTTCGTTCATCACACTCAGAAACTCATCGACCAGCTATAAACCGCCACGATGTTCTCCACCACCCATGTGACATAAAATGTATTGTGCGGTTCGTCCATAAAGCTACACTTGCACTGTAACCATCAACTACTCAGCCGCCCGCCATGTTCAGTCTATCCGCTCACTTGTATAAATACTCCTGCAGCTCTCTTCCTGCCGTTCACTCTGAACCAGCAGCTCCCGGAGGAGAAAGGCTGCCGTACTCCAGGCATCGCGCCAGTCATTTTAAGGATGTCTATTGGTCCCCCAAAAGCGATGAAAACCCAGGCATTATCATCAAACAATAAAATCCCCACGGGCCGAACTTAATTTTCGTCAACAACTCAGAGGCGGAAGTCAGAGCTCCGCGCAACGCAAGTAACGTCCCGGCTGGAACGTGGTGCGCTAAATAATAAAACATAAATTAACGAAGCTTCGAGGCAGGTAAATTTTCCCCGAGGAATTTTAATAATCGAGGTAATCAAATAATTCGAGGAATCGTTTCAGCCCTAGTAATGTGTAAAGGTCACCTGTATTTGTGCTCGGTTTCCAGCTGTGATGTTGGAGATGGTCCAACAGGCTTCCTTACGAATCGACTCTTTAGGACTGCTGAGGAGGTGCAGCAGGCAAGGTAAAGCCGAGCAGTTCAACACCACCTAAACACAACAAATAACCAGACGAGTACATGTGGGTTATTGACCTCGTTAAGACCTCCTGGCTCTGATTGGCTGGTATTTTTTTCTCTCTCCACCAGGGGCTCTGGTGTCCCTTATAAGACAGTAGGCTGACAGGAAAGGGGGAAGAAGAGGGGAGAAGACATGCGGCAAATGTCGCTGGGTCTGGGAATCGAACCCACGACGGCTGCGTCAAGGACTCAAGGACTCCAAACGTGGGTCGTGCTACCCCCTACGCCACCACAGCACACCCCGGCTGGTTTTGTATTTCTTCAGACAACAACATTAGCTCAAGGAGGAGGTGGAGATCGATCTTTCCACAGATAATCTCTCATATTAGTCACAAAATAGTGACTTTTAAAACACATGTATAAAAATAAATAGTTTTTTTTAATTATTTAATAAGTTACATATTAGAGCCTTTTCATAAATGAATCATTAACACTACAAGTAAAACTCCATATTAATGTATTTCTCTGAGCTGATTTCTGAAACAAACCTGTGTCTGAATGTCGTCTCCAGTGACGATGTTTCCAACGGCCCTCAGAGCAGGAGAGGCCACCTTGTAGTCTGTGTGCCTGCAGAGAGGAGCGATAAGTAACAGCGATCATCAGGACCACGTTTTCACAGCTGTGATTTCAGCGTGACGGAACGGGTAAGGCGAGAAACCCAAACATACATGAGCAGCTCCACCAGCCTCCTGCAGACGCCTGAGTCGATGACAGCCTGGATCTTGTCGTTGGGGCCATCGGAGAGGTAGGAAAGAGCCCAGCAGGCGTCTGCCAGCAAGTCTGGGTCGCTGCTGAATAAGAGCCTGGACAGCACGGGCAGACAGGGAGACACCTGGACAGGACGAGTTTAAGGTTGGGATTATCATTAGGGGCAAATCTAACGGGAGACTGAACGTTTTACTGACGCAGCAAAAGATTATTTTAAATCTCTTCTAAAGTGTCTGGACACTGAGATCAAGCCTGATGGAAAGGCAACCAGACCGGCTTAAAGCGACAGCACTGGAGGACGACGACATGTGACTACTTTTAAAAACAAGTAACTGTTTGCCAACTGATTTTGCATGTCAAATAAAAAAACTTCTTCAACCACAAATTTTAGGATTACTCAAGAAAATTTTAAAACATTTTGGACATTTGAGGAACTTTTAAAGAATTGGGTTTGATGATCTCTATGTTCCACAAATAATCAAACGCCACAATGTCATATATTCAGCTCCCAATTCTGGGACATTTCCTTGCTTCTTTGGCCAAAGGACTGAGATCAACTCCAGGTCAGAATTCAGCAACAAGTGTGTTTATGTGTAAGTGTCACCTTTTCAAAAGCAGGTGGAGGATTTTTGCCTCTGCAGAGATTAGACAGAGCCCATACTGCATTCCTAGTCATCGTCAGTCTAGTAGATTTTGTCAAAAGCCTGAGAAAAACAAAAACAAAACACAAACTCAGACGATAACATCATGACAGAAATATGTCTCAGGCAGAGACTTGTTTGGGCTTGGTCATGGTGCAACAACACTGTAAAAAAACAACAAAAAAACCAACGTAAGAACTTACAACAGCAGCGGTGTTAGGATGTTGCAGTTCAGCACATAATCCCTGCATACCGCGCTGTCCCCGGCGATATTACCCAACGCCCACACTGCCTGGAGAACACACACAAACACGAGGGCCGCTTTATCGCACCGGGCAGCAAAACAACAACATCCTGTCTTAGAACTGAAACTGAAAAATGTGTTACTTGTTCTTGGACGTCCTCAAAGTCTGAGTTGAGGAGTTCGATGAAGATGGGCACGGCTCCGGCCTCGATGACTGTCTTCGTCTGCTGGGACGTTCCCGACGCGATGTTGGTCAGGGCCCAGGCAGCTTCGAACTGCAGCCGCGCACAAAAACAAGCAAACAAACAAACAAAAAAAAAAACAACTATTATGGTACAGATCAAGCTCTATATTTAAAATCTTAACATTCAGAGTTTTAATGAGCAGACCTGTAGTGTGCAGTTGGTGCTCTTCTGCAGAAACTCCACAAACCGCTCCACGACGCCGGCTGTGTTTATGACCTCATCGATCGGTGGGTTGGGCTCTGGAAATAAATATTAAAGTCAAAAATAATTATTAGAACAAAAGCAACAATTATTAGTTGCTTTTTCACATATATATAAAATGGCTCTGTGTGTCTGAAAAACACCTAATACTGCCCCTTTAAGAAGGTAGGGGCCTGCTTTGGTCTTGGTTCCACTAGAAGGTGCCATATGCTGGAGGTGAGGACCAACTAATCTGGATTTTTATACTTAATGAGGCCAAGAAAGTTACATACATTAGGCAAGAGTCACTGTTTACAGCTTTTTACCAGAATCTCACTTCAGTAGTCCTCAACTGTCTGCTTTATTCATGGTTCCATGCCAAGACGCAATACATTTCTGCTTGTACCACAAACACACTACGTTCTGTACAAACCTTTGGAAAGTAGTTTTCTGAACTTTTGTGTCGTTGCAAGCTGAAGCTCTGGGTCTTCTGAAAAAAGCATGTCCACCATGTCTCTGGTGATGACTCCCTCCTAGACGTGAACGAGCACAAAAACTCTGAGTGGCTGAGGCCCTCAGCATCGAAATCACTTCTAACATCAACACCAAATCGAACATTTTATGAAAAGCCTCAAATTGTTTCCGCTGCTCAAGGATCATTACGGAAAATGAGCCACTCACTGTTGCTGGAGAGTTGAGGTACGAGTCCACCAGCGGACTCTCGAACATGACCTCCTCCTCGTTGAGAACGTCCACGTTTCTCCTCTTGAAAAGCTGCAAACAACCATAGAGTCACAGAGTCATCCTGCTGAAGAAAGGTTAAACCAAAATAAAATCTGACGAGGGAGACACACCTGCTGTTCTCGTTTTTGTTTCCTGAGCTGGATGCCCTCCTCTTCCCTCCTGCGCCTCATCTCCTCTGGATTCAGTGCTTTGTTCTTGTAGCGGTTCATCCTGTAGTTGTCCTTGGCCGGACTGGCTGACGGTTCTGACGGCCCGGAAAGACACAGAAACGTGGTCAAGACGCCAGCTCGGAACTAGTATTGATCGCTCATCATTTATTGTGATACCTTTAATTTTGACAAGAATTTTGGTTTATCTTCGTCACAATAAACTCAAATTAATGATTTTTTTTAAAAACTGTCTTTGTTATCTGGTTTGATAGTTTAGCTATTTTCTCCAGTATTTGGTCAAAAGCGTCAATAAATATAAATAAATTTGGTTAGTTTAGTGATACAAATCACACCTATTTATGTCACTGCTGTCCTAGAGAAGAGCATTACATATGGGCTGCATTTGTGTTTTTAAACACAGTTACGGTCACATAGTTACCTAAAATAAATGTAAGAAATGGTTCTTATAATAATAATAACACTCACTTTAACTGTCATCACAATAGTACCGCAAAATATTGTGATAAAAGTCCACTGCCAAACTCCTAAAGAAAATAGATATTTTTTCCACAACATTTTTTTTTCTTTCGGTTTCCCCTTTTTTATTCGACTAGTGTTCAGAATGTACCTAGACTCTACAAATATGTATTCCCTGTCAAAAAAAGACATTTTTGAGAAACGTGCCAAAAAAGTCTCAAAAAGACCCGTCTCCCCGGCTACCAGCAGGGGGTCCTAAGGTTAAATATTCCAACAAGCTCTGTAAATTGAGGTCAAGTAGCCTTGTAAAAGGTGTGTAATGTGGGAAGCAGATGGTGGAGCCGCTGGGATTGACAAACACGTGTAACAGCTGGTTGCTCTCTTTTTTTTTTTTCTTCTTTTTTCTACAAAAAAGGTAGCTGGATTATATTCTTTGTGACAACTGCTTGGCCCACTTGGCTGTCAGGGCAAGGTGGAATAAAAATAGCCCTCTGGGAGTTGCTTGTCTGCACTGGAAATTCCCCGAGACCCCCACTGGCAAACAGGGACCCCTCTTGGGTACGCAAAGCAGAAAAGGGGAGGGGAACTGTTGTGCGTTTGTTTGCTTATAGCATCATCTAGCTAAACCGAGAAGGAAATGACGACCAAGAAGCTAGCAAAATCTCTGAAATGAATCAGAAGACGTACACATTGCAACAGAAAAGTTGACTCTCAGCTTGGGTGAAGCACTCTGTTGTAACTTTCTGGACTCAAATTTCCACAATATATGTACACTTGCATACTTTTTATGCAAGTGTACATGTACATTTTAAATTAATATGAATGTCTCCTGTGAATTCATAGCTGATCTGGAAGGCTTTAAATAGAGAAAAAAAAACATGAAAGGGGGTTAGGGGGTTGGACAAGTGGATAACTTGAAGGATGACAAAGGACAAAGAAAAATAAAAATATCTGGAAGCCTGAAAATACTAATATTTACGTTTACTAATACTTTTCAGATTGTGCGGGAATCCTGGCTGTTGTATAATTTAATGATGACATCATCAAATATTTATGTTAGATTACAATTGAAACACATCACGTCTTCAGATTACATTTAAACACCGACAAACTGAACCAGGCAGTTTTATCATCCTTATTAAGTATTTACCAGGAATTGTGCCCTGAGGTAAAAACACAAGCCGACGTTAGCTCTAGCCTTAACAAAGTACAACACAAAAATATGCCAGCAGCGTATTTCTGTGGGATTAAACATGATTATCTGAAGACGACTGAAAATCTTCCAGAAAGCACACGGTCTTATTATAACCCGACCCCCAATGTTGTGCAACTGTGCGGGGTCTCTAGAAAGAGGCTGCATGACAGAACTAAGGCACAGAAGCTAGCACACATGCTAACACAAATTTATACATTATTGTCCGAACTGTTGTACTACGCCAATTTATTTAAGAACGACGAGACATTTGGTGACTTTATTAGACTTAGTTGCTTAGTTAGCGCGGTGCATTCACGGGTTAAATAGCTTGTTTAAGTTGTAGATAACAGACTAAACAAATACATGTAAATAACTCGAAGCTTGCTTGTATATAAACATGGGAAAGTAGGACTCAGAAAATGTAGCTACAAAATTGGCGATAAGAAGAAAATATCTTCACGAAAATGGTAAGACCTTTGGTTAAAACCTACGTGGGTCATTGTAATGGTAAAGCGCGGTGCTAAAGTTGTTAGCACCTGGCCAAGTTTTCTCAAGTTAGCTTCTCAAGCTAGCACTCCCTTTTCGTCGTTGTTTAAATGAAACGTTTACAACTTGACTAATGCATCTTAACAAGTTTAAAAGTGTCACCGAACCGATAAATGGTCATTCACTTAACCCCAGGTTAAAACGCCAAAAACAATTTCCAACTGCGTGCTTACGCTACATTATTAGCTACAACAGCTAACGTGTTACCTAAGTAGCTACACTAAAGTCACAGAATTATTTTCTAATTACTACCTTCGACTACACAGAAAACGCTTCAGTCACCTGAACACTTTTAGATATAAAGACGACTTACCCATTATGGTGTTTATGTTTTAAGTATAGTAAGCCGTGAAGATGTATAACCAAGTTCAAATCCTTTTCCCCACTGCTAGCTTTCCAGAATTTGCTCCAGTAAGCAATATGTCCGCCGGAGACGGAAACACTAAAATATAGAGCGACTTCCTGCCACCAGAGGTCACCCTGGTACCACAGTACCACAAACGTGTTTGTCTCCAAAGTATGGTAACTATAAATGTAACCACCAAGTGACAAGCTTAAATGATAATTTCTTTAATTAAATAGGCACTTTAGTTGTCAGAAACACAATACACTAGCATTACATTGTTGTTATAAAATAAATAAATAAATAATGTTAAATAGATCTAAATTCTTTTATGTGTTTCAAATACATTTGCAATACAGCTAATTAAAAATGCAGTAAAATAAAATAAATGACCAAAAATAATGTGATTAAAATCAATAACATAAAAATATAAACAACATTTCTGAAGCAGATGATTTTTGTTAGGAAGTAGATACCTTAATGGACAGAGAGACAGATATTTTCACAATGAGAACTGGAATAGAGTCAGGAAATAGAAACACTTCCTCAAACAATCATTTATTTTTCATACCTGTCTAGATCTGTATACATAAATAAAATTCATAAACATTTCCAAACTTTTCTGAACTGCACAGGAACCCTGATGTTCCATCAACTCTTTGAGGTACAGTTGTTCAGCAAAAACATACTTACCATAAAACAAAAAAATGTATTTGAAAAAGTAAGGGTTACCATTAGATATAGCTCTTGAAATCAACCCCCATGCAGACATTTAATTTAGCAGGATGGACTGTCATAACAACGGTATCCTTTAAGGGACTTCATAGCATTCTGGTGACATCAAAACATTTTGGAGTCTCTAATTACTCTGAAATAGCTTTAGACAAGCAGAGATTGACAAGCTGTTTGCTAAATGTGTCCAACGTCTTGATGCAATATACAAATAACCATATTGGATATGTGGGGCCATACACTCCCCATTGTTTCTTTGTTGATGCAAATCCTGACATTTCTTAAAATTATTCATTGTTTTCTTGACTTTTTCTTTTGCCACTTCAAAGCACTTAAGTGTTAGAGAATAAGCGGTAGCTGAGGGGTTCAATTGTGGTCAAGGTTCCTATCATATCAGTGTTGGGAAAATGACAGACACATCCAGACCAAAATGGGCTCAGTCAGTGATGCTTACAGGCTTTTTGGCAGCACTTGCACAATCAGCAGACAGACTAAAGACGTATAATGTCCAACTACAGTAGCAGTGCCAAAATCCTGCTATAGGTCACCTTTCGCATTTTGGTTTGACAAACTTTAGCTGTCAGTTCCTCTGGGCTTGGTTTTTTCCAAGGCTGACAATAAGAAATGTTGCCTACTTACGTGACATCTTGTCCTTTTTGTGAAAACTGGCTTAGTGTTCAATAATGCTGACCGAGACTAGAAAGCGGGCCCACATCACATCTATTTAAAGTCTGCACACCGGGTGTCCGTGAGCTGCTGCTGAGGAAGAAAGCAGGTTCTGTGTAAGCAATTCAAGAACGAAAGAGAAAGATGTTGAGGAATGCTGGAGTGCTGGAAAAGCTGTTATAACAATGTCCCCATTCTCAGTAACATGATATCTGTATCGATATGGGCTGAAAGGGCACTCAGAGAGGAATAAGATAACACGCAAAAAGAGACATGCGAAGCAAAATTACAGTTTGTAAATGCTTTCAGGAACAAACACGTTGATTTTTATTTGATCTTATGCAAGTACAGTTGAAGTGTTTGACCATTACATGTGGAGGGGAGCTTGAATGAAAAGTGCAAGGGTGGCAACAGACTGTTGTGGGGTGTTATGAAGCTGGAGGGACTAGTGCACTTAACAAAAAAGATGGCATAGAAAAGAACAACGGAAAAGCCCTGGTTTCAGTCAAATGGTACAGCTGAAAAAGTGTCTGCAAGCCTGGCATCGTACAAACCTGATTCTGTAGGTTCAGAAAGCTAGTCATCATTTTCTTTCCATCTCATAATTATGCACTACTTTGTGTTGGTCTGTAACATAAAATTCTATTGAAACACATTGACGTTGGTGGTTGTAATGGGGGGGAAAAAGTACAAAGAACGTGAATATTTTTGCATCACATTTCATCAACAAAGTAAACCAAAACCACGACACTGCAATATGCATTTCTCTTTCTAATGCACAAGTTCCCAGAGGCATTATCATAATCAGTCAAACAATAACTGCTCTAAATGTTGCAACATTCTTAGAAGAGTCAAGATTCCTCACACCCTCCGTCCTGCTTCAGATGCCTCCGTTTCTGCTGTATCTCTATATTTCCTTTTGATTTCAAGATGCACTGTGAACAGCCACGGGTCCCCAGTGTTTGTTTTGTGTTTGTATTTTGTTTTTTTTTTCTTCTCAAATTGAAAGTGACAGAGTAATACAGGTGAGGTGCATCTATGGTCGATTTGCTGGGAGCAGGAGGTGGCAAATTAGCGCGCTACATTGTGATGCAGCAATGTCCTGTGACACGGGTCCCCAAGGAAGCCGGATGTGCGCCCGGAGAAAACTTTAGGGGGCAATGTTGCACAAATGAAAGAGAGAACGACTCGTGTCGGGCCGGATCTCTCCGACACTCCAAAGGGTGTGTGAGGTCAGATCAACTGTAGCATAAACTGAGATAGTTTCTTTGCAGCCTATCAAATAACTGATACACACCGGACCAATTTGTCCTCTGGAGTCAGCATTCAAATGCTTCTCAGATCCAGACCGTGGAGCCACAGCCGGGGCTTATCACCTCTGATTTCACCGGCTCTTTTAGGAGGCCCTATACCGTTTTTTTTTTAATTTAATTTTATTTCTAGGCCTGCTGAAGCACATCACACAACAGCCGACACTCTGCACGGAGATGCAAGGGCTCCCCCATTAGTCAATGCCACAGAGGAAAGGGTGCCTTTGTAATGAGATCACTGTAACAAAGCAGTGTGTATAACTGAAGGGTTTTAAACTGAAGCTCAGAGGGAAATGGTTTCTCTGGCAGCCAGTTACCGCTCATCATCATTCCTTAATGTACAGTAGATGTAATGAACAATACAATCAGTACCTTCTGTTTCCTTGGAAATTTAAAATACTGTAAATTAAACAATAATGATAAATTTTTAAAAAATCTACTGCAAGACTTCTCCTGCCATACTCATTAGTAGACATTAGCTGTTCAAGCTGAGCCCGCTATATTGATAAACTGCATTTTCATTCACTTCAAGCTGGTGCATATCGCTGCAACAGCACAAAAAGTTTAACAATGAAGTGTCAGTCAACGAAGGTTTAGTTACATACAAATGTGTATGTGTCTGGAAAGAAAATCTCAAGATGAGACAATTGTATTCAGTCCACAGTGGAGGGTGGAGAGGTGGTTAAATCTCGTGTTCAATGAGGCTTTGAGATATGTGTGGGGGGGGGGGGATAATGTGTGGCGGTGGTCTCCAAATAGATCAACACACTCATGTTCTTCTATCCACCCAACCAAAAATAGGTTGCACATCAGGTGCAGGAATTAAACGCAGGTAGCTCAGCTAGAGACACTATGCAGATCATTTTATGGGGTTTCCAAACTGTTCTCAGGTCAGAAATGATTCAATGAGTCCCTCCAGCAAACTGTGGATTTACCCTTGGAAAAGCTCTGACGGGAGGCGCCGTGATGACTTCCAGGTCACAAGTCAGAACTTTATCAACTGACTACTTTGTAAATAGAGAAGTGGAAGCTCTGCTTCCTGCTTCGCCCAAATGACCAATAGCCACCTGAGAGACGAAACTTATTTCAGTTTATTAAATTCAGAATCTTGTCATATTACCTGGTACCATCGACCTTTGCATAGATGCTGAAACTGAGTTGCTTTAAATCAGGGATAATAATCCACTTATTTAGAGCTTCCTGTGATTCCTAGTAACCGGATCACTGATCAACATTTCTGATGTGTGTTGGGCTGATGATGGCATTTGACAAAAATTTCATAGTTGGCAATGGGACGTTTTTATGATTTAAAGCATTTTGATCTGCCTCGTTGCTGAAATGTGTTATACAAATAAACTTCACTTGACTTACATACCCAAAGCAAGAGCTGTGTCTGCGCTGTGCGACTGGGACGAAGTTAAGATTGTTTCCAATCCCAGCTGGACTCAGCCACATATCTTGTTTGTGGTGTTCATGGCCAGAATGCTAAGATGTAGTCATAGAAATAGGTTGTCCGGTTTAAAAACATTTGCTCTTTGCTAATTATTGGGTCCCATTGGCATCTTCAAGCAATGATCTTCAGCATTTCAATCGGAACAAAGTGGACTTCTCTCTCCACTCAGTTTTCGCCTCAAGTGAAGCTTGGTTTCATCATTGGTTATTATATTTTTATAGTGTAAAGCACCTTGAACTGGCTTATTGTTGAAATGTGCTATACAAAGCAAGAGCCATGTCTGCATTGTACGACTGGTACAAAGTGAAGATTGTTTCCAGCCTCAGCTGAACTCTCCCACAGATGACTCTTGCCACATATCCTGTTTGTGGTGTTCATGGCCAGAAGGCTGAGACGTAGCCATGGAAATAGATTGTCTGCTATTAGCTTTTTGCAAATGATTGGATTCCATTGGCCTTTCCAAAGAACCTGGACTACTCTTTCCAGTCACCCTTTGCCCAAAGTGAGGATTAGCTACCTTGATTTCCTGTTTGTGAGTCATGGTAGGATGGATAGATGAGTTAGGGTCTTATCTACAGCAATGTAGTATACGCCTGTCCATCATTTTGAAGAAAGACCATTTTGAAACTCTTGTTTTGCCATCTTAGCTTGACTTGTCATGTAAGTTCACAAGATATGGAGACTCAACAGTAGAGACAATTTAGAGTAACCAATTTACCCATAATGCATGTCTTTTGATAACTGAGGGAAAAAAAATAAACCCAAGCATCCACAGGATGGACAGACCTGGACAGGTCAGTCACACAAGAAAAGATAACCTTGCACTCAGACACATATATACGTAAGGGCAATTTAATCTGACACTCACATGTTTGCATACTTGTTGAGGCAGCAGCTCCACCAGTGAGCAGCTCACATTTTAATCCCTACAGACAAATAAAAAAGTGATTGCACACTCACAGACTACGAATATTTGGCACAAAAAAAGAGAAGCTAATCACATCAAGGACTCCAAATTCAATTACGAGGCATCAAAAGCAGTTTACTTTTGATTGTGCTTATCTTGCAGCGCAAACATAGCCGATGTGACTGCTGCTTAATTCAATTACACCAAATATGATAATAAGGCCAGTCTGCTGAAATGTGAGAGAGTGGCTTTGGCCACCTCTCGGAGTGAGACAGCGAGAGAGAGAGAAAGAACATCTGCAAGGCTCTGTGCCGAACGCTGTGTGCGAGCGCAATAAAGAGTGAGAGAGATAACGCCGTGGGGAGGATAACGTGTGGAGACAGCAGTGTGTCAGTGCTTGTGGGGTGTGAATGGAAAAGAGGAGATATGTCTTCATAATATAGTGTTGAAAATCAATTCAGCCTCGTCTGTCCTATACTTTTTTTTTTTAATCTGGCGACTTGGGGAAGGGTGAGCAGGGGTCTTCTACCTTTCCCGTCTCTCGCTC
This sequence comes from Gambusia affinis, assembly GCF_019740435.1. Lineage (NCBI taxonomy): Eukaryota > Metazoa > Chordata > Actinopteri > Cyprinodontiformes > Poeciliidae > Gambusia > Gambusia affinis. The sequence goes on from NC_057881.1 coordinate 21,524,935, forward strand.
ACTTTCTGACATCTAGCAGGTGGCGGGGCCGATAAAGTAAGATGCTGAGTAGGTGAGTTTTGGACTATTCCTGCGGATCATTCCTTTTGTGCAAAGGGGGAGATTTGTGGAGAACTACTTGAATTCTAATGCATTATTTCCACCCAGCAGGATAAAAGACTCAAAAAGATAAATGTGTGCCTAACATAAGACAGGCAGATTCTGTAGGATATCTTAGCACATCTAAGCCTAACCCACTGTCTCCTGGTACAATAATCTATTTCTCTTAAACTTCAATCCACTTTCATCATTGCAGGTGCTTTTTCTTTTCTTTTTCTTTTTTTTTTTAAAAAAAAGCTCAGTGGAATCTTTTAGCAATATTTCATTCACACTGTGAAATACAATAAGAGACATACAATGCTTGGAATAAGTTAGAAAGACCTTCATGCCATGGACCTCAAAGGTATTTAACTATCATGTAGATAGTTAAATTTCTTAACTATCTAATTAAGAAATTTAACTACCATGTAGAGCTTCTTACCTTTTTACTTGGTCCCTAGCTTGTGATTTGATAGGAAGTCATCCTCACACCCAGTATGCTGCTATGTGGAGTTGAAAGTCAGATGCTCCAACTAATACGGCTCTCATGTTTTAGTGTCACAAGCTATGCTTCCGTCCTGTTGTCATACGGATTTTGAATTGTTGCAAAAAAGAAAAGAAAAAAAGAAGAAGAAAATTAGGCTTGGTTATATCTACAGGTATCAAGTGATGCATGGTTGAAACAAGCAGGAGGATGGAGGTTGCAGGCAGGCATGGAGAGACGTTTTTGGGCAAGTTGTGATTGTTCTGTCATGTCAATTGTGTCATTGTGTGTCATTCTCCGTTCTCGAAGGGACAGTATCAAGTTCAATCATGTTTTAATGTCATTCCCTAATCAAAAATATACCTAAAGTGTTGCTTTGATTCCTTCACGCATGTTTGAGAAATCCTTTATTCTCCAGTGGCAACCATTCAGCTGTGCAAAGCATCTTGGTGGACCTAGCTCCGCCTTTGTGGACGCAGCTCCTCCTCAGAGATGCTGTTTCCAAGCTTCCGCCTCACAGAGCAGCACTCCCCCTCTCAGATCCTTCAGACTAGCCAGCAGTAATTAAATTCAAACGTTTGGTGGAACTGAGCAGCTGCTGAGCTCATCAGAGGAGATAGTAAAGACGGCATTAAAGGGTTAACAGAGGAGTGATATTCTGATGATTTCCTGAAGGTGGGACGTCAGAAAGAGCAGGACTTTTTAAAGACACAGAGACCCAATTTCAAGGTGTTACAAAGTCAAGTTTCTTTTGAGTCACATAGGATTGAAGATAACATGGTTTAAAAGACATCATTTATCTTCTTTTGCTTTTATTCTTCTTATTTCAGATTCACACAAATGATATTAATATGGCAAGAACAGTTTCACCATGCTACAGATAAAGTGTAACCTTTGTAAGAGCTGGCCCTTGTCACCTGCCTGCTTGACTCTTTCTCAGCCTGAAATTCATACAAACGTTTGTGTGCTAATCCTGCCCCTTCAACGCAGACAGCAGAGCCTTGCACCAGGTGAAACCAACAGCGCTGTTGAATTAAAGAGATCGATACGCTACAATTATTGCACACGCGGTGTAATTGATGAGCATGTGGGCTGGGAGGACTTTCTCCCATCCTGACAAGCCAATTCCAAGCCGATCGAAGTGGCTCAATACGGCCTATTAACTCAAAGTGCCTTTATTTACCTGTGGTGCAGCTCGGCGTTGCTTTATTTCTCTTTATTTCTTTATTTCTAGGTGATCTAACACACCCACACACCAGCACCAGCAGCAGCCGAGAACTTTCAAAGGCCATGACAATCATCATGTCTGCTTATATTTTACTTTTTCCCGTTAATACAACACTTTCAGTGGATTCGTACAAAAGCGGAAGATGTGAATAAGCCTTGAAATTTCTGCCACTGTCAAAATAGAGCTTAAATTAGCCATTTACTGCGACCTGGTGAGGGATTCTCTGTTTGAACTTGATTGATGCGTGTTCTAAAAGAGTCACAACTGTACAAAGGCGTATCAGGATCATTGTAGATTATAAAAAAGGGAGGAAATATCAGCTGAAAAAATTTTCTAGAAAAAATAAGGAAATTTCTGAGCTCCAAAAGATGAAAATTTGTGGGGGGAAAAAACACAACTCAGAAATATTTGAAAAAGCTAAAAAAACAAAAAAAAAAACAAAAAAAAAAACTAAACATGGAAACTACTCAGTTCCAAAAGTAGACGATTTTCAATTTTTTCAACATTTTCTGAGTTTTCAAACAGGAATATTTTTCTTTACTTTTGATACTTAGTTTTCCTATTAAATTTCTGGGATTAATCTCAAAATTTTTGAATTTCTTGGCTGAAATTTACTCCCTTTTTTTCTCATCCACATTGACCTTATTTTACCGTTCAGTCGGGGCTCTTCTAGAACACACATCTAGATGAGCCCCAATTAGGGACTCAGAAATTTCCAAGTTTTTCTAGAACATTTCTGACATTGATCTCAAAATTTCTGAGTTTCTTGGCAGGAATTTACTCCTCCCTTTTTTATATCAAAGGCCCTAATACGGTCGGATGTGTGAGCATGTGAGGAAAGTAGTGACCATAAAGGTGACGTGTATAGATGTGGGTGTGCTGGAGCGCCAAACTACCACACAAAAGGGCTTTTACAGCCTCCACCCCTATGGCAGCAATAAATTCAGCCTGTGATTGGAGGGTGCCGAAGTAACGAGGGCCCGCCTGCGAGCTCTGTGACCACACACCATCAAGATGTCCCAGCACTCGGCCTCACGTCTCTTTAAATAACAACACGCGCGACCCTGACAGCCGTCTGATCATATCTGCGTGCCACCGTCACCTTCTCGCTGTAAATCTGTCCAATTAACTCCGCCTGCCGCAACCGACGAGCTTCTCCCCGAGTCCGGTCACTCGTGTCCGCGGCCGCACTAATGGCTTCTGACAGGACGCACATTTTAGAAGGTAAAATTAAAAGTCTCCTTGGTCTTTTTCGTGGTTATCAAAAAAAAAAAAAAAATGTTTTGGACGTACCGTATTGACGGCGGCGGAACGCAATTTTGGGTAAAGATGAACAAATGACTTTTGAGTTAGCTTCAAAAACAAGGGAATGCCCTTTGACAGCCCGTCACTTAACTGGACGCATTCCTGCGCGCCGCCATCGTGCCTCACTGCCTCCGCTTGGTTTTTTTCGAGCCGTCTATTATTGATGTTACAGGCAGATTGAGTGGAAAATGGGAAAAACACAGAGGAGTGATGATAAGTGGATTAGAAAATTGCCTCCGTGCCCTTTAGCGAGCCTTAAAAGAACCTTTCTGGTTCTTTACTTTTGACTCCGACCACAACAAGCTGAAACCCCCCTCCCCAGCTGACCTTTCGTGTGTAGCGTCTGAGTAATTGAACGAGAACCTGGATAAAGTTAATTGGCTGTTTTCTTATACTCTGAGAGCCGCTGATAATTAATCAGAGAGAACAAAAGCCACTACATCACCACCTAATTATGGGCAAGCTCTTGGCAGGCTCAACACCCAGCATCCTCATTGCCGTCATTTTCTCTTTTATCTCCGAGCAAGTCAGTGCGTGCGGGTTCTTGCTCGTGCATATCATGCAAGCGTTTATTACCTGCTGTTCCGCCTCATTACATTCTTAACAATGTGATATGATTACAGGAAGCCCAACACTCCTCTAGCACATTCCACATATTTGGAAGCATTTCTCAAAAACATAATTTACCTAGTAGTATTAATAGAGCATCGAGGAAACGAGCGGCGCAGCCTTTGCTTGGATTGAAAGCTTAATGGCTAGAATTTTCTGATTAGAGCGACAAGACAGTTAAAGGGCAAGACTTATCTCTCCCACAATGCAGGATTATGTGAACTACGTGAATTTAAGCCGTAGTCCAATGGGTGCCTCATTAGGTTGAAGAACCCTACAAATGCTATCACACACCATGAGCTTTTTCCACATTTTCTTTCTTCGTGTGAGTCGAAAACGGTAGTGCATTTTACTGGGATTTCAATAAAAACATTAGTGCACATTTTTGTAGCGGCAATTTCTGATGAAAGTTGGTAAATAGACTACTCAATATAGCTGTTCTGTGGAGACCTAAGAGGTCTGAGAATGTTAAAGGACAACCAAGGAACTCAGAAGAGAAGTTAGGTAGGTATGTTGTGGGAGAGCCCAGGTGAAAGAATCAGCCTGTTGAACAATTATTAGGTTTGGAATCCACAGCAAGAAGAAAAGCTAGAAGTACCATTTGCAGTTTGTCACGATGTAGAAAACAACATAGCAAGTATGAGGAAGAAGGTGATCTGGTCAGATGAGACCAAAATGTACGTCTTTGACCAACAGGTAAAATTCTGAGTAGCAAACAACTAACACGGCACATCATGCTGCACATAACAGACCCAAAACGCAGAGCTCAATCCAGAAGAGACGAAATGAGATTTTATTTACAGACAAACAAATGTGTAAGATGTACAGCAACTTTCTCTTTCAGGAAATCTGGAAAAGTGAGTGACTGGCTAGTCAACTTGGAAGTCTATTGAAAACATGAAGTAGTGGCTTTCCTTGAAAGTCCTCTTTGAAGACAGATTATTAGCATTATTATTAGCCTATTCTACCCTCAACAGATTTGAATCCCCTGGATTCCGTTCTCCAACATAGTAAAGAGAAAACTGAAACCCTTGTTTGCGACCAAGACAGATTGTTTCCTCAGGTGATGGAGTCTCTTGGTCTTCTTGATTCATACCTTTTCAGTTTGTTGTTCTGTATCACAAAAAGGGGAAAACAAAAGGAAATTTCTAAGTTTCAAGTAGGAAACTTCTTCTCTAAACCCAGTTTGAACTTTAAATATGAATTGCTAATTAACTTGCTAAATCCAGGAGTGGCATTTATTGTCCTTGGAACTAATTGGCTGTAACCCCAAAGAAGACAGTTGATGTTAGCTTCTGCTGGACCGCTAAAATGGCTTCCACTGTGTGTATTAATTCATAATTGCATTTGGTGATTGAACCATTAAAATAAGCAGTTCTAAGCATCTTTAGAGGGAATTTGGAGTATTTTGAAGATTTCAGCAATTTCCCGTATACCGAGGGTCCACTCAGTGTTCACCATAAACTCAGTTTGTCAGTCACAGTCCCTGATAGGAGGAATCAAATCTAACACTAAAGTTTACAATGCAATCTTTTTAATTAGGAACGCTTCAACCATAATCAGTTATTTAATCCCTCTCACCATCCGAGAGTTAATTTGAAGGTCACATGCTGTCATAAGATTGTTTTTGACTGTTAAATTAATTATAATAGATCTTCTCTATTATGTAGCTGATAGCAAAGTCATTTTAATAGCAGAAGAAATTTTCAGAGCGTAGCTGTTCCCCTCTCCTTTTTCCTTTTTTTTCATTCCCTGCCCAGACCTTGTCTGCCCGTGGCATCAGCCTTTTATTAAGGGATGCAATATCTACCACACCACAGGGCCAATATTCCTCAGAGTCTTCCTCTCCCCCATTCTCCGTTCCCCCTCTCCAGATTCCCCCCTCGGTCCCCCCACATCTCCCACAATCAAGTTGACATACCAACACACACATAGCATAGCGGGGAGCTCCATCTTTGAGAAAATGAGGGAAGCAGGGGAGCAATTAAATTCAGCAGGAGACATTTAATGTGAATCCCTTTTGAATGCAGTGCTGCTACTCTCTGGAGAAATCTTAAAGTCAAATATAGGATCTTTGATCATTTACTGCCATATGGTGAGGTGCGCGTTTTGGACCAACAAGGTGTGTGTGTGTGTGTGTGTGTCTGTGTGTATAACTGCAAGGTCAAATGATGCAAAATTAATTTGAGACAACACTTACTCCAGGATACACAGAGAAACATCATAAGTTAGGTCTAACTGTGAGGCAGACTGCTAAAATATTTGCAAAATAAACCACAATGGAGGTGAGGTACATAATTATGGTGAAAAATTATTTTGACCTGATGACCTTACAGCATGAAGGTCTAATCCCTGCCTGAACTGTTCCACTAAGTAGTCAGCATGTTCTCCCTGTGCATGCGTGGGTTCTCTTTGGGTACGTCGGCTTCCTCCCACAGTCCAAAAACATAAACGTTTGGCTAATTAGCTCTTCTAACATCACGTTTAGGTATGGCTGCGCATGGTTTTTTGTTATGTGTGTTTCTGGGGTGGCCTGTGATGGATTTGCGACCTGAACAGGGCTCTCAACCTGCAAGGATAAACATGTATGACCAATGGATTGGTAGATGGAGGTCAGCAAGGTTTGATTACGCAAGATGTGTTTAGAAAGTAAAACAAAGCAAATATAATGGTTAGCCGTTTGGCTAGCAGTTGGAGGAGCTCAGCAGTGGCAGAGTAACGTGTGACGGGGATCCTCTCCGATCCTGGAACAGGTGTCTTCTTGGGTGGGACATCTGACCAGCATGGGCGGAGCTGTAGGCCTTCTCCCTGGAAAGAATGACAACAGATTTGGTTTAGCAATGGCAAAATTCACAACGCAAGAAAGACAACATCTCTTTTGACGTTTGGGGAACGTGTAATTCAAATATTCCTTCTGCAGAATTGAGAAAGACGGGCTGAAGGCTTGTTCCACCAGCCAGAATGCAGACACTGATGTCAATAACAGTAGACTGAAGTTCATTTGGATCCATGGCTTGTTGGAGGACTAAGAAATTACTTATGGTCTTTCACCAAAGACAAAAGAGAAATGCTACAACCACTAAAATCTGATACCACTCCAGTTTTGGTTATATCTCGTGAAATAGGAAGTTGCGCTTATGTCTTCCTCAGATGTTTTTGAGTTGCTTTCTTTAGTGATTTTTGGTCCAGCGCCACCACAGGCGAGGGGAGGAACAGGTTTTTCAAAGGGTCTGGGTCATTTGACATAGTGCAGTTTGAAAGCAAACCACACCAACTGAAAATGTAACAAATGTTGTAATTTTGCTCCCAAATTGAACAAAGTCTACCAGACTGTCAGGTGTGAAAACCTAATAGTCCTAAAAGAGGGTTAATGCAGTGAATTGTGGGGTCCTTCATGCCTTTAGGCCCAACATGAGTTACTGAGTTGAATGAACTTGTCAATAATATTCTAATATGACTGCATATGCAATGGGTGAAAATCTTAGCTGCTAAATGTACTGCAGTTGTGCCTCCAACAATGTCCCACCCTAAATGCGACACCGTTACATTACAGCAGGCTCACAACTTTATGTCGCATTGTACTCCCGTTTAATAACCACAAGAGCAGCTAAGTAAAATAAATGAACTTTGCCTTTAAATGTTAATTACACTTATAATGTTCAGTGTTGCATACCTTTTTAATTGACCTGAAACAAGAGAGTGGTAGTTCATGAATTAAATTTCACCTCTCTTGACTTTATTTTAAATATGTGAGGAAACCAATTATTTTTTTTTCCACCTCTTTGACCCCAGCCGACCCACTGTTGCCAATGGCGACTTCAGACTTCTCTTCTGAGAGGGATGGTTGCGAGATGCTTTAGTGGCCCTTTTGTTATTAAGGTGGAACTTATTTTCTCTACATATATATAACTTTCTCGATCATTGCTTCCTTTAACTTCTGTGTACATTTTTCTAACAAACCCTGCAGAGACTGTAAAGGGTTTTGACGTGGTAATGGGTTATGTGACACTTGACAGGCCAGTTCGCAAAGTCATTTCTGGGCGCTACCAGTGTGCGAACCTCACTTCCTAATTGTTCTATTACACACAAAAAGGAAAATCTCAGTCAAATAGCCTCTCTCTGCACGGAAACTGTTTGTCTAAATTAAAAGTAAGGCATTATGTATGAATCCTACCCCTATTAATTTATGCTTATGACAAACTGACGAGTAGACAAAAGACAATTCAGCTCCATTCTGACAATTAAATTATGTATGTCCAGATCATAACAATAAGGATTAGTGAAACTTAATTTTTCTTCGGAAAACATCTTAAAACTTTGTTCGTCAAAGCCAGCCATTTAATTTTTCCGAAGGAAGATTATAAAGTAAATGAAAATAATGAAATAAAATAATCTTTTGTTTGAAGAAGACTCAATTTATCTGGTAGCCATTTCTATCTTTTACCCAGAGTGAAGATAACGTTAAATACATTTTAATTTAATTAGTTTTTTTTAAACTTTTTTTTCAAAAAAATATGTCATTTTAACCTTACCCAATTTCTTTGCAGGTTCACGGTTAAGCTGACTTAATTTGGTTAGTCAGATGAGAGTGACTGCGATGCAGGCAGTTTTTTTTCCTTTTAAAAACTCTTATATTAAAAAAGTGTAACATTTTTATATATGTACATTGTGCTATTAATTATTCATTTCTATTAAAATCTACGTTTGTGAACTTCTATCCTTTTGGTTTAACTACACTTTCTAAGTACTCCAAATAATGACCTTTGTTCTCAAAGACAAGGTTGCAAGTTTGAATTTCAGCAAAGATGTTATTTTATTTTGATTTTTTGGTGAATATTAATGTTGTCTTTGTTTGTGGACTGGAGATTTCTGAGGTGACCAAACTCTAGTGTGAACTAAAGCTATTAACATAACCCACAATTAATGTACAGGGACATTTTATTCTCTCGCCAATTCTTATTTCATCTTGTGCTCCTTTGCTGACCCAACAAACCGGGTCACCGTTTTTGACCCAATGCGAGGTCGAAACCTTCCAACCTCTGTCCTAACAGTACCAACCCGGTGTCTGGATCTAAAGAAACAAAAAGTGTGTTTTGGATTATGCGGTACGTTGACATCGGGTGCAGCATTTATTCACAATCTTACGAATAAATTGAACTTGATAAAAGAATCATATGCTCCCAAGAAAGACTTTGCTTTTTCGCTCCTGTATAAATTTTACCCGAGGTCTTGGCTGATCCCTTAACGGTGTAGCTTTGTTATTCCAGGCGAGTGCCGTAAAGGACTGGTGCTCTAAGAAAACTGCTGACTTGGTAGAATTTAAAGCACTGAAGAAAACAAGAAAGATCTTTGAAAAATACTCCACTCCACAGACTCTTAAATTAAATTTACTAACTCCAGATACACTGCTCCCTCAGGGAGAGAGGAAGACGGGAAAAGGAAGAGTGGGAAGAGAAACAAAGACATTGTAATCCTTCATGAAGGATAGCTCTATGTTACCATGGTTGTCAGTTGGGGTGTGTAGACTGAGTCTGCATAGCTCAGTGTAAAGATGGATCCATAAGATCATGTTTAAACCTCAGTCAAGTAGTTTGGTTTTCTTCTGACTGTTGAACTGAGAGTCAACACCATTATCAAAAGAGCTGAGCGAAACGTTTAAAAGGAAGATTGCAACAGCTTATGAGTCTGGTAAGCAATTTATAAGAGATCAATTCCACTGTCTGGAAAACATTCAAATTGACAGCAAGCGTGCCCAGGTCTGGCTATCTAAGCAAGTCTTCCTCAAGGCCTCCAAAACCTCCACAATGTTGTAAAGAGGTAAAGAGTCATTCACACCAGCTCTGTTTAGTCTGCTTTAATCAAAGCCTGGTTCATTTGCCTAGAAAGTGCGGGTCATTTGGGGGGATGCAAACTTTAATGTGGCGTTGTCGCCCATAAACATAAGTTTCGGTTTGGATGAAGTGAACCCTGGAGCGGTTTGAATGCATATTTGAACGCCAAGCGGACTGGAGACCGTTCCAAAGGCAGGAAGCGGACTATGGCGCAGGACATTCTGGGTCAATGCAACCAAAACAAACGTGCGTGTCTAGAGTTTTGGAAGAAATGTCTTGTGGTCTTTTTTCAAAGACAAATGAAAAATCCTACAACCGCTGAAATCTGACACCACTCCATTTTTGTTAACATTTTGTGAAGAAGGAAGATGTACTCCTGTCTTCTTCTGAGGTTTTTGTGTTGTTTCCTTCAGTAGTTCTGGGTGCAGCGCCCCCATGAACATATTGCTCAAAGGGTTTTGGTTGGTTTACAGCACACCAGCTAAAAATGTAACAAATACTGACATAGCTGTCCTACTGCTAAGCCTTAGCAACCAAAACGACAGCTATGTGCTCTCTGAAAAATACATACATTCAATCAGTATCAGGGATAATTATCCTTAAGACTGCACTGAAAAAAAGAGAATGGAAGCTTCGACTTAAAAAATATACTTCATTTGTTACATGTAGTCAAATTAAGGTTGCCAGACTTTATTTATTTATGCTTGTTTGCCAGGACAACTCAAACTTAACACATTTACTTGGATGAACATAATTTTATTATTTTATAAGAAATCAACGATTGTTTTTAAAAATTAGATCACGTGATTCTATTTTCAGTGTGTATGTTACATTCTTTTTTTTAGTTGTTGTAAGTAAATATCTGGTTCCAACTACATGCATAAGATGATGAGATAAAAGTGAATCAGACTACAAAGGACGTCCTTCTGAAAATTTATTCAATATTTTATGTTCCAAAGCTGTTAAAGTTTACTTCTGTAAAAAAAAAAAAAAACCCAAACAAACAGGTTTTACCTTCTAAAAAAAAAAGAAAAAAGAACATGAAACACCTGAATAACAATTTTTTTTAAACGTTTTCTACGTTGGGTCAATGACAAACTAGTATGCGGGGTAACATGAAATAAATCATGTGAGTAATGAGTAATTAGCTGCAGAGTGATTATTAATTAATTTTTTTAATTAGTCAGGTGTGGCTGGTAATTACATTCAAAGTAGATCATATTTGCATGCTCACCCACACACATACACAGAGACTTTGTATCTCTGAGCTGCAGGGCAAACTACGCCACTGGGAGACACGCGATGAACTTAAAGCACGGCAGCCTCTAGAAACAGTCGCTGCTGGAAAGCACTGAGACAAAAGCACAATAAATAAATAAATAACCCTGAGCCATTTCCCTGGAAACTCCACTGTTATTATCCCCACATTTTCTCCGAAATAGACGGCCATTTCTGCAGGGAAGGACCTCACAGAGAGGATGGAGGAGCCTCCACCCCCCACCACCACCTCACCCACCCAGTCGAAGGCTGGAAGGCCCACTCTGGTAAATCAAAGCACTGCAGAGGCCACACACATCAACACACACCGAAATAGTCTGCAGGTGAACGGCTTCATGCATGAGCTCCTCTCGCCCCTCTTACAGTAAAATATTGCTGAATGCTTCCCAGGAGGAAATAATCTGCTTTCTGGAGTTTATCGCCCAAATGGAGCTCACCCCACTTTTCTTTAGGCTTCCAAAGATTTCGCCAACACCCTCATCGTGAGACAACCAGGGAGTTCTAGGAGATTGGAGGCCTCAAAAAACTGGAGGGAAGATGAGGGGAAAAAAAAAAGGTAAAAATGTAATCTAAAACTTGATTAAATAAATTTTGTAAAATCTTATTTGTTTTTAAGAAAATACAAATTCAAACATTTTTTTAGAAGTTATTTGCCATGTCCACTCATCATTCATCTTTCAGATTAGCTGCGAGTCAAATTTATCAAGCTAGCATAGCATGGCTAACAAAAATAAGAAGAAATGAGGTCACATTTATGCTAAAGGAATCTAATAGTTACTAAGGAATAAAAGCTAAAAGAAACATTCTCAAAGTTTACTTTACATATTTTGTAGCATTGTGTGTGGGTTTGCTAATGGGGTTTCCACCTAAAAACTAATTCTGTTCGGTGAGGCATAGCATGGAAAACTCCTAGCTTAGGGCACAGGCTAACTTTTCTAGCCACATGATTAGCCTGTTTAGCTTAGCCTAGCTTAACCGCATAAACTTTACTTTTAGTACAGGTTTGCTAACTCTATTCAAATTATCAACTTAAAAGTCAAATTGATATCGTTATATCAATAATCGTTAACCGTTATTGAACCGTTAAAGGCTACAAATTGAAAATAACTGCTTGCTTACCCTCTTTTGTCCTTTATGAAGTAGTAGTAGTTATGCAGTAGTCTAAAGCTACTTTTTCTTCTTTTTTCATCATCTATATCATCCTACCACTGGGATTACAGATGGAAATTAGCCACTTGTCTATAACCTCATGTATTTACATTAAGTGTTAATCTGTAATGTCCCATTTTTAAAGAATAAACTTGAAATAATCAACAACAAAAAATTATTGATGGGTCGCGGGGCCATGCTAAGATAATAAAAATAATAAAGTTGTACGCGCATAAAGTTAATATGACAAGGAAGTCTTAGCACTACGAGGATAAAGTCGAAATAATATGAGGATAAAGTCATAGTTTTACGAGAATAAAGTCAGAATATTATTAGGATAAAATCATAGTATTACAAGAATTGAGATAAATTACAAGAATAGGATGATAGTATCACAAGAATAACGTCATAAGAGAATAAAGTTTAAATACAAGAAAAGTCAGTTTTACGAGAATAAAGTCATGATATTCTCATAACGCTGACTTTATTCTCGTAACATGGCTTTATTCGTTATTTTATTTATTATTATTATTTATTATACATGGAGTGTAGAAAAAACTAAGTACAATATGACATGAACAAACTGACCAACAGCTCTTGTGGGTGTTGACCAGACAGCGTAGCTCCTGACGATTACAGATTGGAGAGTTTCAACCTTTTCTCATATCATTATATCAATCCCTCCCGTTAAACCGCCTGACCCCGTCAACATCCCTGCCTTCTCACATCTTAATCCCACCTCACCCTAGTCTGACCCTCTTCCAGTTTTTCCCCTCCTTAAATTTTCCTCCATTCGCCTCCCCGGGTCCTCTTTGGCATTGCCCAATCTGATCGCTCCAAATCTCGTCCATCCGTTCGTCCGTGTGTGTGTGTGTGCGTGTGTGATCCAGGTGGCATTTCAACAGTCACGCCTGACACCTTTCTGGCAACATGGAGTTCGGATTGCCCTCGAGTGAAGATAAGTCCCAAAAACAGGTTGGGCTTTTAACGCTCATACAAATGGAGGGGGACTTCTCATTAACGTACAGACTTTTTTCTTCTTTCTTTGTTTTTGGTATTTGGACAGCACAGAGCAAGTGTGTGTTTCATTGAATATGCAGGAGCAGACTAGACAGAGAGAAAACGAGAATGAAAGAGCATCTAATTACATGACAGACTTGCCCTCTGAATCCCGGTGATTGAATAAAACGCCCTTTGCCGATATTACTTTCAGATTATTATTTTTTTTTTAAACCCTTCATATTCTGCTTGTGAAGCATGTGTGTGTATGTGTCCTTTGGGCCACTTTGGCCCCATCAGGACTGCCAACTCGGGGACACGCTCCTCTCTCTGGTCCCCAGCGTTCATCGGCCGCCTTGCTTGGGTTCAATTACTCCCAGATATATTGAACCGGTTTGTGCGAGTCCTCCGGGGAGATAACTAGGACGTTACACGCCCGCTGCTGTTCGTGCGCCGGTGGATCTTGCTCCTTTTTTCTTTTTTTGTATTCGGCCACTGGATAACAAGGTGGACTCCTCTTGCCGCAGGAAGTGCGAGCTTTCTGCTCCGTCTAACTAAACAGACAGCGGCTGCCTGGGCTGCGCCAGACTCCGTGGGTGTTCGGCTCCACTCCGCTGCTTCTCTCTAGAGAAATCCTTCAACGTGTCAGTGGATGGCCTGGTGGGTGTGAGCAACAAAAAAAAAAAAAAAAAAAAAAAAAAAGAAGAAAAACGGGCGTTTGCATACATATGCATGCAAGACTTCTTGGCCTCTAAGACGGTTATTAAAGTTCTAGCTTCAGGGATAGAGGGATTTTATATGGAGACAACGTTTGCCTGCGTAAAGTCATTATGTACTTTTATTGTTAACTTTCTCAAGCGATTCACTGGTGTAAAGGTATTTGCCACCTTATTTAGGCTAGGTTTTAGAAAGGGCTTGAAAGGGATTTTACTGCAAAAATGCAAAACCTTGCCAAGTATTTTTGGTTAAATTCAAAGGGAAATATCTTAGCACACTTGAAATAAGACTAAACTGACTTAAAAGTAGCTTCAGGAAAATATAGAAGCTTGTTTTAAGTTATTAATGTCTGAATATTGATGAGACAGTGCTAGTTCCATTGGCAGATTATTTCACCTATAATAAAACATTTTTCCCATAAGTGATATAACCTGCCAGTGGAACTGGTACTTTCTCCACAGGGGACGACGCGGTTCACGCTGAAAGACCAGCTATTCTGTAGGGCCCGAAGTTGACGGTGTGGAAACCGGACTTAATTTAATTTATTTGACTAGGACAATGCACATTCATCAACGTTGCCACAATTTATGGCAGCGTAAACACACAAGAATTAACACAATTGCTAAATGTAATCTTTTGTCCTGAGACAAGTAAGCACAAAAAACAAAAACCCCTCACAATAGTGCAACAGCTAACAAGGCTAAGATGTCTAAATAGCATCACAATAACACTTGTTGATGCCACATGAGCTGGTTAGTACCCTGTTTATTCCCTTGAATTTATAAATACCTTTTAGGTTTATTTCTTTAGCGTTGTTGGTCCTCTCCAGGGGTTAATACAGCTTGCTCTAATACCTGTTTACCTGTATTAGAGCACACGTTTCCAGGGATACTGGGATGAATGCATTTTCTTCAGTACAATTATTGACAAAAACAGAATAAAACCGGGGGATGGTGCAAAATAAAATGAGCCGAATTAGATGTTCATTTTATGTGGGTTTTACAAAACTGGATAAAAATTGATTTTAACACCAAACATGGTTAAGAACTGAAACCTCTTTGGTGGGAAAACCCTAATTATCCACAAACGCAATCTTCAAAGAACTCTAAACCCGGTAAAATCGATATTTGGGCTACTTCGCTTTCTGATGCCCAAACAGGCCATTGGAAGCCAAATTTAGCTAATTTTTTAGGTGAAACTGGTTCTTTTAAATGCTGACATATTTGCTGGGTAGGTTCACTCTCACGTATGCGTAGCATCAGAGTTCTATATAAACGCTGCTGAAATTTGACATTACAACGGGAACTTCTCGTTGTTGGCGATTCATCAGCCTTCATCCATCCATTTTCTAACACCCTTGTCCCTAATGGGGTCAGGAGGGTTGCTGGTTCCTCTCCAGCTGCGTTCCGGGCGAGAGGCGGGTTCACCCTGGACAGGTCGCCAGTCTGTCGCAGGGCAACACAGAAAACATACAGGACACACAACCATTCACACACACACTCACACCTAGGGAGAATTTAGAGAGACCAATTAACCTGACAGTCATGTTTTTGGACTGTGGGAGGAAACCAGAGAACCCGGAGAGAACCCACCATGCACAGGGAGAACATGCAAACTCCATGCAGAAAGAACCCGGACCGGGAATCGAACCCAGGACCTTCTTGCTACAAGGCAACAGCTCTACCAACTGCGCCACTGTGCAGCCCTCGTCAGCCTTCAACGTTAACGTTATCGTTCGTTTCTCTTCCTCTGCCGAAAAGCCGTGGTGTTTTCCAAACAGACAGACACATCATTTTCCGAACAGATTTTCATAAAACCTTGTGTGTCAGTCGCTGAGTGTGAAAGGCTGGAAACTGGCTAACCTTGTTGGCATGTTGCGGGATGTGACAACTGTCTCCAAGAGAGGACCTTCATATTCACGCCTAAGTACAAAGTTTTGCATATCACAAAGATCTCCGCACTGCATGGCCTCCCTGTGTTTTTCCTTTTCCTCTCTTTGGCTACCATTCCGTTTATTTATATTCCACTCCTTTTGACAGCCTTTTAATATGCTTGTCAAAGCAAACACAACAGGTCAGAGATGAACATGCATCTGCGATGCTTATGCGACAGCGACAAAACAAAAGTCTACTTTCGTCCTGAGAGGAGACGTCAGTTTTCCCTGGTATACTTACCGCTGCCGGATCCACGTGGAATGATGGCCAATCTGAAGCACGTCACACACACACACACACACCCACACACACACACTGTGAAGAGAAAAAAATTACAGTCTGTGTATTCATGCTCTGTTTTTCAATTCCAATACCTCTTATGGTGCAGGTGACAAAAACGTCACGCCCTGGAAGACGCCGTAATAGAGTTTTCCACATGGAGTTGAAAATACAGTAAAGATAGAGAATCATTTATATCAATAAAATTGCAAAATGCTGGAATTGCCTCTGCAAAGTATTTCTCTATCTGTATCCCTTGAACTTTTTTTTTACAAAAAAATGATTTCATTTTAAAAAAGGTTCTGATCTGGGCTGCACAGTGGAGTTAGTAGGACTGTTTCTTTGCAGCAAAAACAAGACAGTAAAGTAGGAGGAATAGGAGGGAATTTGTACATAACAGCGGACTACAACAAGCAAGTGACCAAGAGCCCTTGAGATATGATCCTTGTGGGTATGAAAGCTGGACAGATGCAGAAAACTGTGCCTCAGATTTGCTCTGTTCATAGGACTTTAGTGATAAAAACACATGCAATGCCTGATGAGAGATTTTCTTCTTGGCTTGTCAAGGCACAACTCTTTACTGAAGTCTTGAAGGCCAGCTCCAGGTGACGAGTCATGCAGTGGATCCCCAGGACATTACTGCCGTACTCTGACCACACCTCTCCGCTGGCCAGTAGCACATGCGACCAGTTTGTCCTGCCACTTATGATCTCTAAAGACTCATCAAAAACGAGCCGGTCAGAACTCGCCACCGTCCATTTTTCATACAAAAACATTTAAATTTCAGTTCTTCCCTCAAATCCTCTTGAGAAATATTTCTCTTGTCTACCACCCACTTAGATCCTGAAATGTACCGCCATTTCGTAGTAGTAACTCAGGCACATTGCTTCCCCCTACATGTCAGGAGTACAAACTGAAGGCATTTTTTTTCTGCTCAAATTTCCAACCTGCCACAGTGTTGGGATGCCAATTTCCACCTCAGTTCCTGACAGTATAGCCTGTTATGAATGCTGAGGCTAATTAGCATAGCCACCGTTTTGGTACGTTTGCCCACATGTTTGCTGTTCCTCCTACATGGCTTGTAGTAAACTTTAAATGGGACTTCTTTCAACAATGGCTTTCTTCTTGGTGCTCTATTAATGTGTTCTTCTATCAGTCATCCTGTGAACATTTAATCTCAACTAAGCAATGATTCGATTGAAAACATTTTCCTTCTGTTGCATAAATGTTCATAAATAAACGATTGGATTTTTCAACATTTTAAGGATTTTTACACACCATTAGTATCATAAATGTGCATTTACTTGTATGGAAATTGTTTGTGTCCGTACATCTGTATTTCTTTGTGTTTTACTTGTTTGAAAAGGAAGAAGAAAACACATTTGTCCTTGATGAGGCAAACGTTAGAAATATTTGTCAAATAAAAACCAGCGTTTTCATCCAGAAAATAATGAGTTTGAGACAACAGAGAGAGGGTGTAGCGATGTTTGTGTGCTTTTTGATGTGCACCTCTCATCATATTTTTTGATTGCAACAATCTGGATGATCTTTTATCATTCGTCATTTGACCCAGACAAAATAAAATCCGTGATGGAAGGCGATACCAACCGTCTCCTAATCCTTGGTCAGAAGAAGAAAAAAAAAGAAGAAAAAAGCACTTCAAATAGCAAGACCTAAACCTCTAAACCTTTCCCTGCAATTTCATCTGCATTGATTTCAGGCAGCGTGCAGATCTAATGTAGATAAAGGGTTATTGGGTGATTCGTTCGGTGTCTGATACGAAAACGTGCCGGGCTTTTTGGATGCTAACCTGCCCTTTCACATGACCGTGATGAGAACGGCAGATTTTATTTCAGCAAATGACCGAGTTGACCAGGACGTGCCAGGCGTAGGCTTAACAGATCTGGAACGAATGAGAGAAATGTCAAGTACAAACTGAGAATAGCAATGAGACTCCGAGTTCCTTTCACTCCAGACGCACACAGGCGGAGATGATGTAGGACGTTTCTTAGAAAACAAAGCTTTTACCTACTTTTGATGCTCATCACGGAGTTTAGTCATTATGTCAAGCCTTTTTTTTTTTTACAGTGTATTGCAAAAGTGCAACTGTTTTTTTCATGACCCACAGAATTGCGCAACATGAAATTACAAATATGGCAATTTTAAAAATAAAAAAAAGTTTTTTGATCAAAATGTGAGGTGGTTTTTCAAAATTCTTAGACGTATTTCGCAAAACTGCATGAATTTTTTTTTTTCACAACACACGAGTGAAGTGATCTAGAACCAAATGTTACCACTGGCGGAAATGAAGAATAAGACGGCAGGAAATAGTAAGAGAATGATGGTTTGTTTATGCCGATACCTTCACATTTAAGTTTGATATTTCATCAAAAGTCTGATCTTTATGTGTTTTTTTTTCTTCAATCATTTTGTTCAAACGTTGGACAGAATTTGGACAAAATAAAGTGTCTCCAAAATGCTTTAACAAGATATCAACAAAGGGTTGCCAACAAAACTAATTTGTGTTTTTTTTTCTCTCCCTAAAATAAAGCGCTAAGAAAAATATTAGAGAGCCATTCAAAAATAAAATATTTTTAGAGGTAGAGTTGAGAAACTAGGATACAAAAATAAAATTTCAAAAGGGAAGCTTTTGAAATCTATACCACACTAGTATAGATTTGATATTAATAGCGATTCAGTATCAATGTCAATATTTTAGATTGATCTGCCCATCGCTAATATTTATCTCTATTCTAAATCACGCAGACGTGCTTCTCTTTTACAAAAACATTATTAATGAAACGTTAATGCTTATGAATCATCGAGACGTTGTTCATGTTACCCCTTTTTGAGATAAGTCCAATCCAATGGATTTATCTTCCTTTTCTAAATGTTTTCAAAACTTCTTAAAATCACATAATGGTGAAATGACAGCTAATTATTATGCAGAATATCCAGTTATATAAAGTCACACGTTTCTTTCCCTTTCAGATCATAATCATGTGCTACTTTGTTCAGAGTTCTTACAAAATTTCATCAAAATACATTGAAGCTTGTGTTTGCAGTGTAATTTATTTAACGTCCATGAGGTGAATCGTATCACTTAACTCCACCCTAATGCTGTAGCCCAAGGACGGTGTGTTAGCGCGTCACTCGCAGTTCAACGGACCATTTATGGGAACGGCAACACTTAGAGAGCGTACGTTAGGAGACCAAACCGGTCGTCACACGAGCACTTGAGCGATGCGTTGTTTAAGGATCTGAGTGGAGAACAGGTAGAGAAGGGAAAAAGGAGACGCTCTTTGGTTTACTTCCTGTTTAGATGAGCACATGGGGGAAGGGCGGAGTTGGCGGTGAAATGTGCAGATGACGAGCCATCAGCGATGAGATACCGCAGATCAAAGGCGCTCGGCTTGCCGTGAGGTTTCGGAGAGCGTCCGTCGTCTCATTATGTTCACAACTTTCATGTGTGAGGTTGATGAAACGGAATGAGATAACCGAGCCTTTCCGTCAAGCACAGGGTACGGTTATTATAATTTGGCCTTTGAGTAACGATTCAGGTGGTCAGGAACGGCGCTCTGCAAGTACAGCTGTATCAATAACCTGAGTGACGTTGGCCTCCCCAACTTCTTCAAATCAGACAAAAATGGTGTCAAACGTTTGTGCAGCAACATTTTTAGTTTGTGCTGCTGTCATTTTAAAGATATTAATAAATGTTTCCAGAGGTCATTAAAGGTCAACCGCCCCTACCCCACCTTCTGCAAATCAGATAGAATTGGTGTCAATCAACTTGACTACATTTGTGCAGCAAAATTTTTTGTTTGTGCTGCTTTGGCTTTGAAGGTATAAATGAAAGTTTAAAGGTCAAAAGGTCAACCAGCCCCACCACTTTTACAAAATCAAAACAACCTTTATTATGTATTAGGCTGGCTGCAGCGCTCAGTTCACACTCACTGTCTGCCGTCCCTCAGTCAGCTGATGGAAACCTTTTCCCCCACCAGTCAATCCGTCCTCCCTTCTGTCACCCTGGATTCCTCTCCTCTGTCCAAACCTTTTAACATCCAAGTGACCACGACTTTGGACTCCCAGCTCCTGAACATCTTTAATTCACCAACTTTAAACTTGTTACCAATCGACTCCTCTGTCGTTACGCCTATGAGCTACTTGGGTTTTCTCATGTGAAGACAGAAATGGACTTCAAGGTAAATGACATAAACTATGAGGCAGAGTCTTTGAACTGAACTTCATTCGCTGTGGTTTTGTTTAGTTTCTTTTGAGAGTTTCCTCACCTGGAGTTGACTGAGCAGAAAAGACTTCTCTGAAGCTAGATTTCCAACAAAGGCCGCGTTTGTCCAGGCCTTGTTCCAATGGGAATGATTTTGGACGTAAGAGAGGTCACCTCTGCAGAGCCTCGGGGAAATTCAGCAGCTTCAGTAAATGGATCTAGCACCTCTTTCTTTGATGCTCTCCCCTTCTCTCTGACATGGATACTGTATTGACAATTAACACCCAACCTACCTTTTCCACGCCTTTAGAGAAGATAAAGACTTTCTTCTTTCCTTTTGTTTCATTTCAGTTAGTCGCCAGTCGGACTGTGAGTTCAGGACGCCGTTCTGAGCACAGATGAAAGGGAATATTGAAATGCAGTTTTCCACTTACAGACAGACGGATTCAGATGCGATCTGGATAAAAACCAAAAGTCTTTGATGGGATTTACGAAGCACCGCACATCTTGTTTACATCCAGCCCCCTCCAAAAATGTTTTTTTTTTTATTTTAGCGTTAGGCTAATTACAGCGCTTTGTCATGTTTAAAGCTCATATAATGTCTGAGAGTTTACAATATGGCCACTGAAGCTGGCTGGCACTGCATTCGTTTCTTTCTGCGGTGCATAATAGCGTGTCAGCAATCCCTTGTGTACCAAGGCCTCTCCCATACCATCATGACCAGGGTGTTTGAGTCCTGAGCTGTTAGCATGCCAGATGGTGCTGTTTATAAAAACAGTGCCACATGATGGCCTATGATCACTTCTGCTCTGCCCTGGTTTTCACCCTTTCCCTGCAGAGCTAAAGACAAACAATATCATAAACACACACACAGTTGGTTCACAGTTGCAAACTCAGATATATTTTGCTAAGGTTCATATGGATTCTTCTTTGAAAAGTTTTTAGTTTTTTTTTATTATTCTCCTCCCATGTTTGCTTTCCTGGCACAGGTGTTAGCACTGTTGCCTTGGTTGCCTAGGTCATAGGTTCAATTGAGAGAAAGTATGAAATTCAAATGTATAAGTACTGGTCTAAAGGACAAAAAAAAAAAAGTCCAAAGAAATGTAGTTATTTGCTAAATTGCAAACTTCTAAAAAGGTAGTGACAAACTCAGAAATGATGGGAATTAGAATTTTTGGGGATGAGGTTAAATGTATATGATATGATAAATGCCCACCCCTATTATATAGTAAAAGAATAACAGCAATATTTTTCATGTATGTTTGTCAGAAGGGAAACAAATTGAGTTATATATATATAATTTACCGCAGCTGCACAGTGGTGCAGTTGGTAGAGCTGTTGCCTTGTAGCAAGAAGGTCCTGGGTTCGATTCCCGGCCCGGGGATCTTTCTGCATGGAGTTTGCATGTTCTCCCTGTGCATGGTGGGTTCTCTCCGGGTTCTCCGGCTTCCTCCCACAGTCCAAAAACATGACTGTCAGGTTAATTGGTCTCTCTAAATTCTCCCTAGGTGTGAGTGTGTGAATGGTTGTGTGTCCTGTATGTCTTTGTGTTGCCCTGCGACAGACTGGCAACCTGTCCAGGGTGAACCCCGCCTCTCGCCTGGAACATAGCTGTAGAGGAACCAGCAACCCTCCCGACCCCATTAGGGACAAAGGGTGAACAGAAAATGGATGGATGGATGGATGGATATTTTTACCATGTTATTCATGCATTTTGTGATGGAGACCATGGGTTTCGTCACAAACAAAGTAGGATTCCTGGCATTATGTTGCGTTTAATTGATTCTTGCTTCAGTTGTGTTTTGACATTTGGTTGAATATTCTCGCAGGCTGGTGGGACTGGCCATCCTGCCTCTACAGGGAGAATGTGGGTTAAAAAAGAGTTTCTTAGAATTTTTGTTGGTTTAATTAGAGTGAGCGCCGGTGGGTCTCGTCAGCAGGGTGGAGGAAAAAGGCTCCAGGTGCTGCTTAACGCTCACGGAGCATATCGTGTCAACTAGGAGGGGTAAAGCTCTGAAGAGTTAAATTTATTCCTTTATTGATCTTAGATTAGTTTAGTTGTAATGATATGTATGTATAAATATTTATTGTCACCATTGTTTTGGTGTTAAGTTTGTATAAATAATGTTTTTTTCTTTTTCTTACATTACCTCTTTTCTTGATATGTCTGATGACATTTCTCCAGGTATAAAAGCTTCTCTCTGGTTCTGTGTAAGGATGTTGGTGCAGATGTGATCTGCAGCTCTTGATTGAATTCACCTCAACTTTATTTTGTTGTCACGTCTCGCCTTGAACAGTGAGCCTCTGCCTGGTAAAGTGAAACATTTATATATCATAGTTCCAAACTAAATGTTTGATTCACCAGCTAAATATGAATAAAAATGTTTATGTTTGAGCTATATACTTAATTTTAATCATAGCAGTGCATCTTTTCTTAAGTCAATTCAAAAACCACTAAATTCATAGTGGAATGAACACTAAGGGCGATAAAACAAGCTAACAGCAAGTGACTTTTTTTTTTTAAGAATGCGTTTAATAATTGTTAATATTCAGGAACCAACAGAAGAGACAAAGAGAGGGACGAACCTATAGCGTGAATCCCTATTATAACTGCCAGTTCAGTGTTTCATTTTGTCATTTAAATACAGGTAAACAGAAGGATTTTTTTTTTCTTTACTAATCTTACCATCAATGCACCTGCAGTAATCATGTTTGCATAGAAACACTCTTCTGTAGGGGCTAAAACTGACCTTGTTTTAATACTTAAAATTAAATGTGTTTTTTTTCCTCTTCTATGGGCCAGAGTGGTGAATGTTAAGAGATCAAAAAGTATTATTTTTTTCCCCCTAGTTTTTCCATTATTAAACGAAAAGAAACGCAATTTGAGATCACTCCACTCTCGACTCTATTCTAACAGCTGCGGAGTCCAAGGTAAGGCCACTGAACATCACCCCTCAGTGTTGATAATAAAAACACCTACAGAGAATCTCTCTCTCTCTCTCATTTTTTTTCTTTTTTCCATGTGTACCCAAGGTTCTTCTCTTCCAGATTTCACATTCAGCCATCCAGCCAGCCATCTATCTGCACGACCTCCGGTGAGGCCTGACCCTGTGGAAGGAATTACAGAGAAACTCTTCTGAGTGGTGATGAAAGGCGAAGCTGTATTTGAGGACGGCACATTAACGACGTGACGGGCACTAATTCATATGCGTCCATAGCGTCGAGGCTCCTGGGAGCGATGAATCTTGATTAGAAGTGTGTTGGGAGGGGCAAGGCAAAGTATAAGCATGCGGAGCAGAAGACAGAGTCGCTTAACCTGAATTTATCCGCCTGCTTTGAAAATTGCACTTTGCGGAACAAAGATCCTTCCACCCCCGCCCAGCATCGCCCTGGTTAATAGTTTGTAGAACCACCTTTTGCTGTAACTGTCCGTGTAAGGGTATGTCTAGACACGCCCCCCAGCTTCCTGCTGAAGGGCAAAAATTGCTCGCTGATGATGACTACCGTGACTTTTAGCTGTTAGCATAACGTGTTAAGTCTTAAGTGTACATGTGACGTATAAAAGGAAAAGGGACACAGTGCTTTGCTATTAACCGTCAACATTACAAAAACTAGATTTTACATTTCACAGGAAAAGAGTTTTCATAAAGTAGAAAGGGGGAGGGAAGTAGGTCAGTTACGCTAGCTTGACTTTGACCATCTCAACATGTAGACGTGCTGCTGAATTTAGTGAGCTTCAAACACTAACTCTCTGACAGATCACCAGAAGATCGGGTGTTCAAACTAGTTTATCTACCATCACAGTGTTCAGACCATTATTAATAATGATTGCAAAATAAACATCGAGCCTGAGAATGGTCTCTTGTCTGGCCTGTTAGTAGATAAATGGTGCATCTTCCTAGCTTTGATTTCGTGCCATACTTCCATTAGTGAGTAGACCAGAGCTCTGAGACATTCCAAGCTCAGGATATGGCTTTATGACATTACCCTCATTCAGGAGTTTCAGTAGATAATTACTTTTTCCTTTCGAGAATTAAGGCATCGTTGTATGTCACACACCATAACGAGAATAATGTCAGTTGTGAAAATAGACAATAATACAAGTAAGAATGAAGTGATATTCTTGTATTGCGACTGCATCGTTTTAATAGTCATAATAAAATGATTATTTTACGGCACTCTTCCAGTCTGTTTACTCTACTGTGGTCATGACTTTTTTGTTATAGAATTATTATTTATTATTCTCGTAATAAAAATAAGTCTTAGTAGTACCCTAATGGGACGTAAATGCCACAGGTTTCCAATATTTATTTCTTCAATGATTGAAAAATCTTTTGTTCTTAGCCTTTAACTTCACAATCCTGCTCTACGCTGCATTGGTCTACCACGTGAAAATCCATTGAAAAACACTCGAGTTTGCAGTTGTAACCTGACAAAATGTGAAAAACATCAAGGGGTATTCAAAATTTTGCAAACCACTGGAAGAGCGGGTACATTCGACTCCCTTCGCGCAAATCGTACTCAAGCAGACTACAAACTGAACATAATGATGGGTGCTGAGCCGAGTTTTGTCTCTTGCAACATCCCTCCCTCCTGCCTCCCAGTCTATTTCTGATCCCCACTTCATGGACTGACCTTGGACTGAGGAGAATGCTATATTTTTTCTTTTTTCTTTTTAAGTTTCATTTTGGCAACTGTCAGCATGTGTGCGTGCAGACAGGTGCCTGTGTGAGCATCCCCAGCTCCCACTTACGAAAGCCTGTTGTGGTTTCTGAGGGGGCGGAGGGTGGGGGGAGGAAAAAAAGGAAGAAAAAAGAAGAGAAGAAATAGAAACCCCTTAGAGCTTGGCTTTTTCGTGCACAGCGTTGGAAGCTCTCGCGCTTTGTCCTGTGACGCGCTCGGAGTCTGTCAATCAATAGCCTCCAATTACAAATATAATACACCCAATTGACTCGACGGGCGAGCAGCTAGATTGCAGCGTGGAAAGCTATTAAAGGCGCGCGGCGTGCCGTGCAGAGAGCTGAGCCCTTAGAGTTTAGTGTGTGTGTGTTGGTGTGAGTATGGGAAGAGCGGGTGGGGTGCAGACAGGGCTGAATGGAGGATGCTGTCAGGAACTAATAGCTTTGGGATGCAGTGCTGGGTTGTGTGTGTGCAGCAATCTCACCCTGTCTTTCACAGGAAGTGAGGTGGGCAGGAAGGGGAGGTGATGCTACACACGGGATGGCCTGGGATTTAAAACGAAAGATCGCCGAGTGTCATATGCATGTGTGTCTCATCACGTTTGTGAACGATCCAGCGTACGCCCACCACAACGGTACAGCTGGAGCACGCCGGCCTCGCAAAAGCAGCTGATATCCGCAGACGATCACTACATGATGCAGTGACTTTGTGGAGATTGAGAGCCACCTTTGCCGCAATACACCTCTGTCAGGTGGAAAACAGGTTGAGACGAGAAAAAAACGACTGGAGCAAGAATAGTGATAGACAGTGAGGGTGTCTGGGAGGAGGATAAAGAGGACTCTGGAGATAACAAAAGCATTTGAGAGACAGGTGCAATATACAGGAGGAAGAAGAGGGAACGAGGAGCGAGGAAGCAACGCACGGGGAACGATAGAAATGAAGGAAGACGGGATGAGGAAATGACAGAGAATGTGATGTAGAAACGGGGTATTGGGTAGCTATTTATTCTCGTATAAATATCCGCCAGCTTCTGGAGAATGATGTGAAGCCTTCCAAAACGGAGAAGGGTGGCTGGGGGGCGAGGGGGCTCGAGTACCCGCAAAGGAGGGGAAAACGGCGAGGCGCAGATGAAAGATAATGAGCCAAAAGTTGTTTGCGTTTCTGAAATTATTGGATTCTGCCTGTGTTTATTTTCTGTTAATATCCCAGGAGCCCTCACAATCTGAGGAATCGAGCGAAGAACGCACCGAGATGAATCCCCTCCTGGTTTAAATGCAATATTTGATATTGACAGATTTTTGTTTGAGTCTGGGATTTACAGCTGCAGTAGTGGGGCACCACTACAGCAGTCAAGTCATGCTCTGCCAAAATCAAGACCTGCTGTCGAGAGGCTTTACAGTCCTTAAGATGCAGAGCAGGTTCACTTCAATTAAAGATTGGTCAGCCTGAGAAAAATACCTTTGAGTGATGCTTAAAATGAACAATTTTTCTTAAATACGATAACGGAATATTTTCTGTATTTGACTGGTGATTTTTGTTGAATGACGGGAAAAGTTGAAGCCCGTCAGTCATTTGACAGGTTATGATATAATTCACACCCTTGACTGGTGCACACAGGCAAACATTATAGACTTTACGCAAAAGTTAATCGCAGAATCAATCAATAAAAAAAATCAGAGAAAACTAAAGAGGATGCAATGTTGAGCTGATCCATTTACAGTCTAAACGGAGGAGCCGGCAGTTTATCTTGAGGAAATAAATAAAGGTGCAGAAGATAATTAGATTGTAACATATGCAGTGCGCTGCGGCTGCACAACCCATGTGGGCGCGGCTCCACCTCTGCGAAGAATTAAACTTAACTCATCCAGCGCTTTTAACAAATGGAGCTGGATTTGACGGGTGAGAATAGTACATGACCGACTTTTTAAAATGCTGTCGGTCAAAACGACGGAGAACAAAAAAGTCTAGCGCGACCTCTGAACTGGATAGAAGTTTAACCAAAAACGTAAAAGACATTTCTAGTCACTGTATCCCTAAGACAAGACCAGTGTTGGTGTTTTCAGTTCTAGCTTGGATTTGACCAACGCAAAGGGCCGTTCACCAACAATCCTGTTTATGATGTTTGCAGGATCTCAATGTGTAATAGTAGAAAGGGGACCAAGGGGATCGGAAACTTGAGGTTCCAGCCCTCATGAGGCAGGAAACTGACGTGAAATATTGACCACTCAAAGCGCCTTACACTAGAGCCACATTCACCCATTCGGACACATTTTTACACGTCAATGTGCAGATCGGTACACAACTCGAGGTCGAGTGCCTTGCCAAGGGGCAAATTGACACTCGAATGCAGAATCAATCCCAGAAGCTTCAGACTGCAAGACGACTAAAATTCAGTGAATGTTCAAAAAGCAGTGATGCATTGAGAATCAAGAAGCGATAATGACGTGAGAACGCCTTTCTTTTGCAGGGGCAGGGAAGCTGATCAGTGGCGAATCTTTAAGGCCGTCCTTAAACACAGCCAGACCTTCCATTGGACAAATAACCCTAAACATACAGCCAGAGCTCCTGTGTAGCGGTTTAGCTCAAAGTGTACTTGTGTATTGTAATCCTCTGCTAAAGGCCCAGGCCAGAAAACTTAATTGGTATTTAAAAACTGATGTCGACGACACAGTTGACAGATGATCTCCACCCAGTCAGACTGAGCTTGATTTATTTGGTTAAGAATTGTATAGCACATTCATAAATGTGTAAAGTTGTTGGAGACATATCTCCAAAGAGTTGCAGCTGTAATTGCATGAAAAGGTGGCTTTACAAAGTGTTGACTCAGAGGAGCTCGACTCCAAATGAACGTCACACTTTTCAGATTTTTATGAAGAAGAAAAAAATAGGAAAACGTGTTCTTTCCTGACACTTTAAAATCATAACATGAAATCCAGATAAAATCCAAGAAATGTGACAAAAGGTAATAAAGTTTTTCCTTGAAACTTTATTATATCGTTACTTTTGCAAGCAGCGATACTGGTTTTCAATCAGATATGAGAATATTTGTCTGATAATGAAAACTAATATCAGCTGAAGGGAAATTCTAGATTGAACTAAAGGAGTTAAACTCTCTAAACACCTTTTATGGAGTGATAACAATGACCCCTGAAAGCTCCAGTGTTTTTCTGGATCTTATTGTTGTCTGAATTATGGGTCTTAAGACTTTTGACAAAGCATTTCAAGACTACTTCTTGTTTCATCAGAGATTGTATTTCATTCTTAAGAGAAAAAAAAATGCAAGAACTGACAATAAAACTCATTTAGCTAAACTACATAGACTTTATGCACATTTTGGTCTTCCCAACAAGCTCTCTTTTCATTCACCGAATTAAAAACATTGATCAGATAACCTGAACACACATTCATTAGTGTAGGGTTGTATGACAGACGTCAGGCTGCAGCACACACCAGAGACCTCCAGTAAACGTCAGTGGTGAACACACCGGGGCCCCTACAGTATAACCTCTTATATCGGATTTATTGTTCTGTGACAGCAGAACCAGAACATTTCCTCATATTTATCTTCAGTTGGTTCCCATCCCCATCACAGTATTATCTGCACTGTGCTTCAATTATGTAAGAAGATACACTACATTATGTAAACAGCACTCCAGCAGTGCCCTATGCATCTGATACTGTAGCACACACCATTTGATCTCCAGCTCAGCGAGGCTGTCACAGATTTTCTGGATATGTGCAAAAACTTCTGCCACTTGAGCGCAACAACTCTGTGACGGATCCCCTAAAGGTCACGTAACAAACTTTGCTTGCTGTCAGGGACTATTGCCTCAACACAACTTTTTGAAGTATCTGTTGAATAATAAGTTGTAGATGTAAGTTTTACCGTCTTCTGCAATAGCAGACATTGCTATGGAACCTGCTGAAAATGTGTAACTGTATGACGTAAAATGTTGGGGGTTTCATTGCCTTTACTTCTGTCCGGCTTTTAAACATTATCATTAAAATGTTATGCATCGACTTCTTGTTTTCCATTCTATGAATGTCATTATTAGCGTCAATCAGGGTTTCCTCCAGTGTATTATAAGCCTGGCGGGCCACCAGGCTTTGCCTTCCCACCAGTGTCGTTTGTTTATTTTAAATAGTTTTTTTTATATATACTAGAAACAATGACAGTAAAGACACTTGTAAGGTGTAAGGTTTACATTTGACACAATGAAATGGGTGCAAGGGTGTGCAGACCCTGCACCTCACACGCTGTTATTTACAAATTACAATTTCTGCTCATGCTCCTCCGATTTCTTGTAACTTTTTTCATTTCTTAACACAAAAACACAATGGGTCACTGGTGGACTGCCCTACTACTGGGCTTAGTAGGTTTTCTGGGGGAAACCCTGGTCCATCTTCACCACACATAAGTTTATCATTGTTATTTAGAACCCCTTACGTGCCACTTTGGGCAACTGAATTCTGTTTGGGGTTTTTTTGCTGTTGTTTTATCCCACCACATACGTTAAAAATATATTTTAGGGGTGTCCAATGTCTCAGAAAGTCATTACATTAGAAAAACATCCAGTGGCCCGAAGGTTCTTTACAAAACACACCTTTCAAAGAAGTTTCCACAAGAAATGTTTTGAAACACATTGGCGCAGAGCCTGCAGTGATGCAAGCGTTACACCGGTCTATTGTGGTAAAGAGCAAACTGAGCCAAAAGACAAACCTTTTGATTTACCTGTTCCCACCCTCGTCTATGGTCACGAGCTCTTGGTAGAGACCAAAAAAATGAGATTACGGATACAAGTGCTCGAAGCGAGTTTCATGCAATCAAATTTTATTTGTATAGCACACTTCAGCATCAAGGCATTTCAAAATGCTTCACATCAGGGGTGTCAAACTCCAGTGCTCAAGGGCCGCTGTCCTGCAACTGTTAGATGTGCCTCTGCTGCACCACACCTGAATACAATAATTAGGTCATTAAGGCTCTGGAGAACTGATCTACACAAGGAGGAGGTGATTAAGCCTTTTCATTCCAGTGTTTTGTACTTGTAGCACATCTAAAAACTGCAGGACGCCGGCCCTTGAAGACTGGAGTTTGACACCTGTGGTTTACATCACATCAAACACAGAAACACAATTCAACATAGAATCAACACTCAAAACTCGACATTAAGTCAAGTTCCGCCAATAAATTTGTGACTGATTACGTTTCAAATACAATCCTAAACAGGTTGGTTTTTAGTCGAGTTTGCATCCATGAAAGGTTTACCTGTTACACTCCTACTGTGTTATATGGAACAAAATACCTATTGGTGTTTTTATTCCCACTCACGCTCACAATCACGCAGTTTAAAACAATGTAAACAGCCCTTCAAAGGGCTTCCAGCACCAGGCTCCGAACACCTCTTTCACAGAATTTTCTCTCTGGGACTCCGTCGTCCCTCATGGATTTTTGTGCAATTCTATGGTACCTGTTAGTGTCTAGTGTCTTTCCTCCGCAGGGTGAGAATCTTGGTCGGCTGGGAGGGATCTGGTTAAGATGCCTTCTGGACACCTCCTTGGTGAGGTGTTCCGGGCACGTTCCACCTGGGGAAGGCCCAGGACTCACCCTCAGGACTATGTCTCCCTGCTGGTCTGGGAACACCTTGGGATTCCCCTGGCGATGTATTCCAAGTGGCTGGTGAGAGGAGAAGTCTGAAACCTCTCTACTTCGGCTGCTGTCCTTCAAACCGATCCTGGACTAAGCCGGAAGACAATGGATGGAAGGACAAAATATGCAGCTTGAAGACGCGTAGCGTTGTTCACGATCAATAAAACATTAATCGAGCACCACATCTTCTCTGATCTGGGGCATTTCATTTGTATTCTGAAAATGCAGCATGCTTCCAAGAGGAAACCTGTAAAAGTCAGCGTCTGTGCGCCTATCGACTCAAAGGGTCATGCTGAGTTTTGTGCTCCAGCATCCGTGCGCTGGACTGTGTGTGTGTTTATGTCTAGTCGAGTCAAGCCCTGTGGGGAAGAGATATACTCTGCGAGTGGATAGTGGGGGTATTGACAGAGGACTGCGTGAAACCCATGTAAAAGTCATTCCCTGCGTAGCCCTTACAAAAGAACCCTTGAGTGGTTACCGGCGAAAGACGGTGCTGATGCAATTATTGGAAAGCTCCCTGAAAAACAACGCTTGATGTTGAAGAAGAAAAAGAAGAGGAGCAAAGAAAAGGTTTTCCGAAATATTGATATTTTTCACTCCCCATCTTCTCTGAAAAGCAAAACACACCCATGCTGAGATGTACACTTTCCCATGGTGAGCTCGTCCACAGTTCTTGGCTGTAAAGAAAACACACACACAGTAGTTTTCACAGATCTGTTTCACTTTTCTATCAAGGTGAATGTAATTAGGAAAGGTGGTGATGGCTGCCAGAAACGGTAGATTAGAATATTCTGACAGACGCAGCCCAACAATTTCCAACAGAAATAAAATTTATGCTCCGTTTTTCTTGTTCGTACACGCACATCAGCAAAAATCTTTCATTTGTCTGTTTAATTTTAGTTTCATTTACTGAAGAAGGACATTGTGCCTCTTCAGTACATTTCGAATAACACAAATGTAACAGGATCCAATTACAGCCAGGGCTGATTTCCACTGCTTGTCATCCTGCCAGATGGTACAGCGTGAACATCCTAAAATTAATAAATTACACACAGAACCCCCATGAAAAACATGCACATCAAGACAAAAATGTATCATTTAAAAGTACACTATGAATAAAAGTCCAAATTCCATCTATAAACTTCATACACAACATCAAATTTATGGATAAAAGCCACACGTCTCTTAAGAAGACACATTGACACAGGTGCGCATCAATGCACATGTCCAGACACTTAGTCATATTGGAGAAATTAGAAAATGCATTCCAGTGCAGCTTGCTAGTTAGATTAAAAATACCTTCTAGCAGGGATTAAAAGAACCTTTCATTACGTCCACAAAGGATTTGTATAGAGCTGAAGTAAGATTTTAATCATAAATGCTGTGTTTTCATTAGATGAAAGCACACAAATCTTTATAACTAACAGGAATAAAGGTCTTAAAACAGAATGTGTGTTTACATAATCTATGTGAGGAGCCTTAGTGGGCGGCATGCAGAGGTGAAGGTTTCAAATCCAGACCAGTGACCATGTTCTCCCTATGCATATGGAAGTTCTCTTCAGGTATTATTATTGTGCTTCATGTAACATTAAGACTTCAGAAAAAAAAAAGGCTTCTTCACTGTTTTTACCTTTTGATGTGATGGTCAAATTAAAAACAAAACAAACAAACAAAAACAAACACAAGGTCACCAAAACTATACCAGTGTCCATGAATGTCTGGAGTTCTAAGTAGGGTCATAAATATTGTTTACTATTACTGCCTTTCTAATTGAATTGTTTGCAATTTAAATAATTTATGTTTAATTAAGCGGTTTTCCCAGCGGAACCGGATAATGAGTGGAACAGGAAAGTTCGGACACAGATCTACTCCGTTCACTTAATGGCACCGTACGGCTCCTCTGGGAGAATCAGACCAAATGCCACATCAACCTTAATTAGACCTCAGTGTGTCTATACACTGATGGTAAAGCTGTGAAGTGTCAGGTACATGATAACCGTGTCGCACCTTCTTGTTTTTTTTTTATTTTTACAAAAACTGAAAATCAAAGCAAATCAGAACTTTTTAAGAGGTTAAAATAATTTCCAAGTGTCAAACTCTCCACTGTAGTTCTGCCATCAACTTCACGCCCGCTAATAAGAAGACCACCAGCTACGTTGCCCTTACTTCTTGACCCTGAGAGGAGTTTTCCGACAGACTTGGCACAGACTCGGAGGGGCGATGACTCTGTCATATCATTAACTAAAAAGGCTAGTTTTGTCCCCCGTGGGGCTCATTTGATCGCGCCGCAAGTTGGAGACTTTTCAAATGAGATAACCTACCACGACTGCACCATGGAATTAAAAAGTGAAGGGAGAAGTCGAGGAAAAGCTTGGAAACAGCGCAATTAGGGAATCTTGCATCGGCTCGAAATTCACATGCTGTACCCGACTGTATGCACGCAAAATCAATGGAGCGATACCACTGCCACGGAACGTGCATCAAACAAATGTAATATAGGCTTCTCCATATTACTGACTCAGAGGGAGTGTGATTTTATTTATTAATACACAATGCATAAAAATGGAGAGAAAAAATATGGTCAAATTAAGTTCAAAATGATTTGCGGAGCATTACGGACTGAGCAAAACAACAATGTGATCGCATTACAATCCAATGCTACAACATTTTAGTCTACATTTTATGAAGCAGGAAGTTAGGCTGAATGTCTTCTTCAGATGTTTTTTTGTTGTTGTTTCCATCACTGGTTCTTGGTGCAGCACCACCACCAAGGCTTGTTTGACACGGCACAGCTGAAAACCAAACAAATGTTGCCGTTTTCGGACTTTCGGGTGTAAAACCTCCCTAAGGGGAGAGAGAGGTGACGTTAATAAGTCAGCCACGGTTCTACGTCGTAATGCACCCAACATGCTAATTCACCGGACCTCTTCCTTCTAAAGACTTTACCTTTTTGTAGCCTGTCTGATTGATACAGTACGAAAGTGAACTAGATGCTAGAACATGACTTTAGGTTTCTTTTTAAAGTGACCAGCGAACACCATGTGATCAATGTAATCTGACTTTACAACAACTCAGAACTTGTGAAGTGTGAACAAACAACAGCCCGCAAAGCAGCAAAAAATTTGATTAGAGTAGCAGCTCGTAAATAAGCCACCAAAATAAGAAGAGGGTGGGAGAGTTAATTCAGCCTGGGCCACTCTCCATCAATCACGCTATGCATTTTCTTAATTTAAGCAGTCTTTTCAATATTGCTAATTATAATTTATTGCACAGCCGGCGAAGAAATGGTAAAGGATGACAGCAAATACCATAAAATGGTTTGGATTTTTCTTAAATGGACGCTGTCAGCTCCTGATAGCAATTTTGTGAGTAATAAAGCCGGGAAGCAACATTTGCCAACTAGACTTCGTTCTCCGTCGCTGTGTATGTGTGAAAGACTTCACGACCAGCACAGCTTGTTGACCAATAAAGTAAAACAGTAAGTGAGAGAGAGAGAGAAGAAAGATGTATTGCTGTTGTCATAGCAAAATAGAGGATGAGACAAGAAAGTACAACTTTGTTAATTTTACGTGCTTATTGTAGCACAGGAGACTTTTCATTGCATAATATATTTTATAAACATTTTCATATTCCCAAATGGGTATTTTTCATAGGAGAAGCTCAAATAATGCTAAACTGCTGAATTAAAAAATGCTAAACAGAAAAGACAACAATGTTGTCATTATAATGCAAAACTATGCGAGGTTAAAGCAGGCTGTGAACTCTTCTATTCAACTATGAAGCAATAGAAACTAGAAAATGAAAGCTTTACTTCTCTTAGAACAAAAAAACTAATGTGAACTTATTCAAAAGAAGACCAAAATACAGCTCTTAAGAAAGAATTTAAAGAATATATTCTTATAAGCATGAAGAAAACAGAAAACGAGAAGCAGCGAGAGCCAACAACCACACATGCTATGACAGGGGAGTAGCAGCAGGTGGGTTAGTAAGAAGCATAAGGGGGTGAGATAACATCCTGAAAGATCAGGGAAGCTGAGACCAATAAAGAATCACCGCAGAGAGAATCTAATCCTACAAGAACAAAAAACAGAAAACATAGAAAACAAAACTTGCACGAAACAAAATAGAAAGCCTAATCCGACAATAAGAGAACTTAGAATCTCATACAGCTGGTCATTTTACTTTTCCACCGTTTTGTACCTTAGTAGTTTTGTCGGTTTCAAACCAGGGTTAAGAATGATAACCCTGGCTTGAAACCAGGGTTATCTGTTCATCTTTACCTTGGATATGTTTCTTATTCTTTGACAATCCGAAACTAGAAGAAGTACTGTATAATATGTGGATAGTCTATAAAAGGAAATATGACTTTCTTACTCTGATGAATATCGACAATTGGGAGTTTGCTCCAAGTAATTTTGATTTGACAAATGCAAATAGTAAGACTGATGTATTTTTCAGCCATTACA
Organism: Gambusia affinis; assembly: GCF_019740435.1. Classification (NCBI taxonomy): domain Eukaryota; kingdom Metazoa; phylum Chordata; class Actinopteri; order Cyprinodontiformes; family Poeciliidae; genus Gambusia; species Gambusia affinis. The sequence continues at coordinate 21,559,844 of NC_057881.1, forward strand.
GATATAGCTTCGAACTTCTGAAAGATGGCAATTCATTGTTTTCCGCAAAATCCTGTCTTGTTAGACTCTTCCAGGTGTGTCGTCTCATCATCAGGCCCCTACCAGGAAGTCTTTGGTAGAATTTGCTGTCAGTGCCCAATAATGAGTCCGTTGATGCATCACAGGCTGTTCATAAAGAAAAAAACCCCCAACAAAATAAAATCTGCATAACTTAGAAGTGACTGTCTCAGTAGGGGGAGCGAGAGAGAGGATATGTTCCTCATAACATTTTCTGTTTGGCAATATTTCAAAACATTAGAATAGCCTGACAGTGAATGAAAGCGCAGCCGTTAAATTTTCTTCTCTCCGTGATTTTGGACGATGTTGTCATCCAAACTCACTCGGGATACAGCCTTTTCTTTATTTTTCAGCGTTACATTTTCAAAATGTGTCGTGGGATAATCCTTGTTAGGAAGTAGAGGGGTTTTTTTTCTGCTGTGTCAGCATATTTTGCCCTGATTTCACGGCTTTGTGCAGGAGAGATAGATTGAAGCTGTGGCAAAGTGTGAGTTCTGCTGATGTTTCTGATTCCCATCGATGCACTGGGGCACAGTGTTTAATTTAAAGCCTTGCAGTTTCTCGGATTTTTATTTTTGTTCAAAGTATGGGCCCACTTCCTGCACCAGGATCATTTCAGTAATTTGGTCCATTTCAACAGAGGGGAAGTCATTTCTCCATTGGGGAAATTACTTCCCCAATGGCTTTAATTCACCGGGATGAATTAAAGCCGGTGAGCTAGACTTTTCATCCTATAGCTTTAGACTTGAAAAACTCAGTCTCGCAATGACATTTCTAACTTTCCCAGCTGAGCCTTCCATATCCACACTTTGTTTTTTAATATTTAGAATTAAAATCAGCCTTCATTGTCATTTTACACAAGGACAATGAAATTTGTTCCACTGCAACTCATTCAAAGACCAAAAAAAAGACAAACTACATAAGATGTGGCTGGACGGGAGTCGGAGGCTGCAGCGATCACTGTTGTAATTAGAAACTTGGACAAAATAACCCAAATACAAAAGCATATCTTTTTGTATTAAAGTGCCAAATAAACACCAAAATTATTTATCTGATGTGCTGATGAATTTTATGTCACACCAATAAAAAGCAGTAACATAATCTCATTGTAAAAAATGTTGAAATCCAGCCTTTGAGTTGTGTATATTTGTTCAAGAGGGAAGGAATTACGTTAAGAAATAAGTAAATAAGTGTTTATTAATGAATCAATAGTGTCAAACTTACTTCTCCCTCGAACAAATGTTTACATATATTTTAACAATTTTTAAAAATTTCTGTTTTCAGTTTTAATTTCAGTTTTTTTGGAATGCATTTAACAATCTACAACTTCCTATTTCCCTGTAATAAAATATGACATTAGACAAAGGCCTGTTTTGTTTTTTTTCTTTTTAAATGTTTTTTTTTGCGACTAAAACAGTACCCTTGTTTTATATTTCCATTATTCATAGTGAGCGTCTGCGAAAGAAGATCACGTCTAGTTTTAAAGGCAGGGGGCAAAAGTAAACGAAGGAAGATTTGATGACAATTATCTGCGATTTATGGTGGCTTTTAAAGTACGCAGGACAAGCTAAAACACATACAATAAGTGTTTCATTGTGCCAGCGTACAAACTCTTCACGTGAATAACAATGTTCTGGTAACTGGCAGAGTAAGTATATGTAGTAACATACATGTAGGCTACATGTCTGTCATTAGCTAGAAGCTACATTACCTATGCTAATTTTGCTAGTTCTAAAGTAAATAGCAATATTTATCTTAGAATCTTACCAGAGATGGGTAGAGTTATATATATATATATATATATATATATATATATATATATATATATATATATATATATATATATATATATATATATATATATATATATATATATATATATATATATATATATATATATATATATATATATATTTATTTATATAGTTTACAGGGATATAAAGTAATCGGAGAAGATTCTTGACGTTTGTAATCAAGAAAACGTCCAGAATCTGATGTTTCCAAGCCAGACTGCGCTTTGCCGAACCGTCTGCATGTTTAGAACATCAGTCTGCCCGACATGAAATAACCATAAAAAATGTAATAAATATTCCTTGAAAGTCACATTCTACCGTGATTCTGACCTTCCAAGAGGGCCTTCAGCTTCAAAGTTGTGGAAGTGTTAAACTATGTACAAAAAGAAACACAATGCAAAGGTTCCAGGTGGAACTTATGTGTAGAAAAAAAGAAAATGCCATTAATCGTGCTAAAGATTTATTTAACAAATCTATGTAGTTAATCTAACACGTTTAAGTCCCGTCTTTTTTCCCCTACTACATCTAACCCCTGAACCATGAGTGCAACGACAACAGAAAAATGTTAAATACTTTAAAATGAGGACATGAAGTCAACACGTTTGCTCCTCCATTCCAATTTCATTTCCTACCTCCACCTCCCAGCGTGACTGTCCATCCCAGAAGAGCAGGAACGTGTGAAATGTGCGGCGAATGTAGATGGGCTGAGGAAACGAAGTGTTTCCCTGCCAGTCTGTGTGGCCTTGTCAGTCGGTGGCTGTGCCGAGCGGCTCTGACATGTCCTCTGGCCCGGCCCATCAATTATAGAGGAAAGCAGGTGCCGAAAGAGCGGAGCGGAGCCCCCGGCGAGCATCTAACAGCGCGTGGTGCTGGAGTTTGAATAAACAACGACCTCAACTTTTCGGAGCCGCTGGATGTTTCATGTTGACGTCATCGGTTAGGAAATCGGTCAGATGAAGAGTCGTCAGTGTCGTCATTTTCGTCAACGGCCCTTTACTCAGGGCTCTGCTGTTCCGGAAACCAAACCCGTCTTGAAAGTGGAATAAGAAGTTTGAGTGATATAGAGTGGGGAGAGTGGGGAGAAGAGCGCTGGCAATTGTCAAAGCATCAGTCAAATGCTTTCAAAACTGCGCGCAATTGTTCAGAGAGACTCATTAATCACAGAAGAGACTGCCTCGTGTCAGTTTTTTTTTTTTTTTTTTTAAACAGGCCCGTGGCGACGATGGGAAGCGTAAAACTTTTTCCTTTCCCTTGAGTTTGAGCTGTGAACAGAATGAAGGTGATTAACCTTCAGCGTGAGTGTTTGTGCGTCCGCGCGCCATTAAAGGAACGACTCCGTCGTAATAAACATCACATTAGCTTTAAAAGCCTCCTTCTCGCTCATCAGCATCGTTTTTATGGAGATGTGAACATTAGACACACCCAGGGAACTCACTGCAGCTGTGCATGTTTTGTTTTCCTCCTTTTATCCCCCAGCTGACAGTATATCGATCTGCCTCTTGTTATATTATAACATTTCTCACTGTGTTATTCACACCATTAGACAGAAAATAGCACCATTGTGAGTTCTGCATCATTTCTGAGCCTGGAGCGATAACAGCTGTCCAGATTTAGTTCTTAAAATGAACATTTTCAGCGGTTTCGTCGCATCAGTTTGTGGCGAAGACGACAGAGCGACAACCTGAACAACATAACTTTTAATTATTGTTTTAATAGTCGTCATACCAGAAGGTAGGCAGCGGGATCACAAAAGATAAAGCATTAAAAGCATTAGAGGCTTTATCCTCTTTAAAGGTCAAATTTGCTCAATTTTTCTGCACATTATATTCACACGTTAGCTGCTCCTTCTTTAGCAAACTAATAGAACAAACTGCAATTGTTTAAATCGTAATTTAAACTCCTTTTCAGAGTTCCAGAATGCATAAACCAAGCTCAGAGAAAGAGGGACGATTACGTCCTCTTCTCCTCACATGGACATGCAAGAAGACCTCACTGTTACAGTAAAAATGCAAGGTCAGCATGGCATTTTTAAATCAATAAGATGTATTTGATGCACAACTGCTCTATAAACGACACTGGAGTAATTAATCTCCTTAAATGTTTGAATTCAAACGGCAGTGACAGTTTTTCTTTTTTTTTGTGCTGCTTTGAGAATTTGTGCAGATTTCAGAAACCTTCTGCCTCAATGCTAAGGTTCGCATAATTAATACTTCACAAACAATAAATAAAAAAAAAGTATTCCACGACTTGCCTGATCTGTAGTTGGAAAGGTTATTCTATGTTCTACCTTTCACTTGTATTGAGGTCAGTGATGATGTGTTTAGATATTAAGTGGTAAATTAAATTATTTTCTAATACTTTTGATAATTTTATACCTTTAATTTATTAACGGGAGATTTTACACATGTATTTTATGATATGCTTGTCTATTTAATTTTGTCCCCCAAAACCATTCATACTCCCACAGGAGCTGTGAAATAAATACACTATGAAACAATTAAATATCTTTTTAAATAAGTTTTCTTTAAAAAGCACATCTTGTTATTTAAATTCATCAATCAAAGGTAGATTTAATTATTTCACGGGACATTTAATTATTTAATTGCATAATTTAGAATTTCATGACGTATTTAATTATTTAGGGGTAAATTAATTTTTTTAAACAATTTTTTTGATACATTTAAATAATTAATTGGCAGTTTACACATATGTATTTCATGGCATATATCAAATTTCTCATTTCCACAATAGAGAATGTATTGAGCAACATAACCTTTTCTGTATGTTGCTCAGATATTGCAACTCGGTTATGAACATAATACATTAAATCACTTGCAGGTTAAGAACCCAATGAGTGAGTGCACAATGCAATTAGTCTTTCACTGCGTTGGAAATAAAGGTCAATTTCTTGCCACGTCCTGCGAGATAAATGTGATCTCAACATTCAGCAGCTGGCTTTTTTTAAATACATTTTTTCATCAGGATAATAAACGGCGGAGACCACTCCCATCCAATGTTTTCTTCAGAACTTCTCTATTTTCTCAACTGCTTCAAGTATTTGCACAGTAATATTAAGAATTCGTGTACGTATACGGGATGGTCTAGGTATAAATGAACTCAGAAGTGTGCAAACCTTTCGCCAGGATGGCCAAAACTGTCCAGTTGAAAGTTCTGGAAGGCCACAAAAAATGCATACTTCCCCCCGTCCATCTTACATAAACTAAACAAGTAATATTTACACGAAATTAAAAGTTGGCCTGCCAAAGAAACGGGAGCTTTAAATCACGTTTACCTGAATATGCACATACAGTTTCCTAAATTTTAGGGATGGTTGTTTTCTACTATTGTCCAGGAAAAATGAATCTTGAAAATATATCAGGAACTGTATACAAGTCGCTCTTCATATGTACCTGTTGTTTTCAGCCAAGTTTAATTAATTGTTGTGTCTGTTCATGACATCGCTGAATGTTTGTGGTCCGATGTATTACAAAAGTAAAGCGGAAGAAAAATATGTGGTTAATTTAAGGAGAAATTTTTCGGATTTAAAGTTTGCTGATCTATAAGAATGTGTTCTGGCATTATTATTTTTGCCATTACCGTTATTTTACTTAAATATGGTCTCAAAACAGCAATATCATCGTTTATCGCAATAACTTCTGGAACAATTTATCGCCCAGCAAAATCTGTTATTGTGAGAGGGCTACTTACAGTAGTAGTTTTAGTATTTTCATACGTTGGTTAGGTGCAAAAACAGTGAAAAGTATTGTAATTATGTGTGCATCGATTGCTTAATGAATAATTAGCAGAAGATACCATTACAGAAAATTGATTCAATTATTGTTTAACAATTAACTGACTGGTATTTTATCCCAATCTTTGCTGTCGCCATTTCGTGAACTGGCGTAAGCGAACAGGAAGAGTGTGGCGTCCCGTAATTTGCTGACAGCTGACGTAAACTGCTTGTCTGTGTTTTTCCCCTTTAGTTTCTGTTTTTAATTCTTTCAGTTAACAGAAATGTTTTCTGAACTTCATTCTCATTCGTTTCGTCCGTTTTAGTTAACTCTAATAACCTTGCTTAGTGGTCATAACGTTACGCCTGGTTGATGCAAATTCTAATATTTCTTCCACTCATAAATAATGCCTGCTTTACATTTCCACTAGAGCTCATTATGCCATTTTAAGTCCACAAAGGTTGTTACAAGACCTGGAGAGTTCAGACTGTATTCAGAGAAAAAACAGCAACTTGTGATTCATCTTCTAACCGAGTCTGCATTAACGTGATTTTACTCTCACTGCATTATTTGTGCTTTGTGCTAGGCTTTCCGCTGCCGGTGTTATTGCAGCAGTAAGTGAAGGCTGGACGATAATTGTTGTGGACACGATGAAATGGACAACAGAGTGCTGAGTGGCTCTGAGCTTGTATAGACCTAAGTGGCTGTGGTGGCTCAGCGAAGTGCTTGTGGAAGCACAGGGGAACCGTACCCATCTCCAGTTTCCCCACCCGCCCCGCTCCTCGAACGCAGCACGGTTACTCTCCTTCATTAATTCACACAGACCGTCCGTCTCCCTCCCTCCACAAGCAATTTCCATTTACCATAAATTTCCCTTTTTGCCACATTCATTCCTTCTGCCTTTTATTTCCCTGCCTCCATTTTGCCACCGAAGGCATGCCTTTTTTTCCCCCGTAGAGACCTGATTCATTTTCTCCTCGTCCTTTTCGTGATCCGTCTTGGCCTCTTCACGACAAAGTGAAAGCAGCCCGCTGCTGCACCTTCTCCGCTCTTATCTCCTCGTTGTCCTATCAGTCTCCATCAGGGCCGACTGCTGCCACTTCAGACTCTTCTGTCCATGCCTCTCCTTTCTTCTTCTCCTTCCTGGACACAGTTCGCTCAGCCTTTCTTCCTATGCCTCTGTTCTGGTGAACAGGCTACGACGACAGAGGGGTCGGGGGTAAACACAGGTGAAGTGTGTGGCCCCCTGGAGTATTTTATTAGCCACGTATCAAAATTCAGTTTCCGAAGCTGGAGCGTTCAGCACCCTCTGCTGAAACCTCAATTTCTACCATTTTTTATAAAATATATTTACAAAAACATTAATTCAAACAATTTTATTTAAACAATTCATCTGTAGTATACATTAATGAGAAAAAGAGAAACAAACAACAATGATAATTAATTTCTCCAATTATGGTTGATGAAGTCATTTCAGAAATGTACACAGGAATAATGAGGGAATATGTTGATTTTAAAACACTGTAGAACAAAAGGACACCCAGTCCTGATGCATCAGATTTAAAAGTTCTTACTTTTTTCGTCAACTGGGTTCTCTTATCTTCCTCCACCTGACTGGTGGTGCTGAAGGTGGAGGATTCCAGGCTGATGAGGATCCACTTCACAAGATCTCTGTCTCTTTATTCTGCGTCCATCTTCAGCTGTTCCCCCTGATGCAGCAGGAAACTTCTCTTGATGATCAGCAGGATTTCTTGCAGAAAGTAGGAATCAGATTTGAGTATTGACCTGAACTTTATGCATATTGAAAACATTTTGTTGTGTAAAAGTAAATGTTCTTACTTTTTTCGTCAACTGGGTTCTCTTATCTTCCTCCACCTGACTGGTGGTGCTGAAGGTGGAGGATTGCAGGTTCAGGAGATCCAACCTGGGATGATCAGAACATCAGAGATCTGAGAAGTCTGGACCTGGGATCAGAGACTAGTGTCTGCATTTTTTAATGTCGATTCTCTTTTTGTGATCTTTCTGTGTTGCAACACATAAATATGGCCATATAAAATCAGATTAAAAGTTCATCTTTACTCCACATACTCTCCTGTTCTGTACTTTCCCTCTGGATAAAAGCTCTTAATTAAATCCCTCAATCATAAATTTTGTCTATGTTCTCCTCTGTCTTCTGATTTCTTAAATGCTTTAATTTGGTCTCTAATACTAAATTTTATCCGGTAAACTTTCCATACTTAATGTAAATTTTAACTCTATATAGATTAACACTTTCTACTAATAGTGAATTTCTTTCTATGTTTATTTAGCAAAGCTGATGGTCCCCAATGCCAGGAGGAGGCCAGCAGTATTATGTGTTGTGGAATACAAAAACTTACAAGCAGGAATCACGAGGACAGGAACCACATGGAGAACCAGGAAAGAATCCAGCGATGAGCAGCTAAAACCTGAAAGATTAAATCTGGGAGAGTGGATTAATGGAGGAACAGGCGGTGCTCTCTAATTACTATATTAGAGAGCACCGCGTGGGGAAGCACCGCGATTAGAATCCTGAACATCTAAAATGAAAAATCTAGCAGTGGGTAAAAGAAAAACCCCGGTCCAAGACGCTACTTCAGGATTCCTCAGTCCTGCTAGAAACCATTGGCTTTAACAAAACCAACAGAGAAATGATGATATCTTAAAAGGACTTTTCAGGAAGGTCTTCAGCGTTTCAAGATCCCAGTCTAATCAGAGTCACTTGACAAGTCGTAGTGAGGTCTAAACCACTCTTGTCTGGAAGTCACTCTTTCTCCAATTCTGTCAGATCCAATTCCAGATGTTGAAGGCCTTGGTTCCTCTTCTTTGTCCATTTGAGACTTCATCCACACACATATGCAAGGGAAGGACACACTTGGAATTTTGCAGTATGTGGATGGTGAAGGACTAACGACAGGGGAAGACACAATGGGATCTTCACACTCTGTGCTTCGTGGACGACTGAAGACAGGGGATGACAAAACAGAATCTTCACTGACTGGGGGACTGATGGCATGAACTGACACAATGGGACCTTCACGTGTCAATCTTGGTAAGGGACTAAAGACAGGGGAGGACAGAATGGGATCCTCAGATGTATTCTCAGGTGAAATGCTGAAGGGTGAATAAAAGTGATTCAGCCAGAATGTCATGGGCGAGGGATTGGAGACAGGAGATAACTGAAAAGAATCCTCGTGTACCGTCCCTTGTGAGGGACAGAGGACAGGTTCCTCTTCATCATCACAAGTCCAGGTCCTCTTGGAGGGGGACTCCTCTTCAGCATCTTCACTCTCTCTGGTCCTCTTGGCTGGGGGCTCCTCTTCAGCACCATCACTCTCCCTGGTCCTCTTGGAGGAGAGCTCCTCTTCAGCCACGGTGTCCCTGGTCTTCTTCGCAGGAGGCTCCTCTTCAGAGTCGCTGTCCTTTGTCCTCTTTCGGTTTAAGCTGGTCACAGATGTCACGTGAGTCACATCCCCTACCAAACCTACCTGATGACGTTGTGAGACACCAATAGGTCTTGAGTCATCTGGACTCGAAATGGGCTCTTCCTGCTTGTCAAGGCCATGCGTGGATTCAAGTGATGCCAATTGAGAAATGCCCTCTTGACACTTCTGAGCCACCTCAATGTCCCGTAGGTCTTCAAAATTTGGAGGAAGAACCTCAAGCAGCGGTGATGCAGCGTAAGTATGGTCCACTGTCGGACAGGAACTGGTAGTAGAATCATTACCTACCTCGTCCTCACTGGAGCTGCTGGTACACTTATTACCAACCTTATTTTGTCTGGAGCTACCACTGGAGCTGGAACTACACCTAGACTCCTCTCCATGACCTCCAGAAACCATGGTGTCAGACATCTGAGGGAAAACATCTGACCACACCTTACCAAAATCCTTACCGTCGTCTCGATGTTCCTCCAACGTTGGGGATCCATCTGCTGGGGGCGCTACACTATGAGCTGTGAAGTAAAACAAGAAAAAATCTATAGCTCAGTATGAAGACCTTTAGAAAAATCCAAAGCAATGTTTAAAGAGAACAATGAAATACCAAAATACATTAACCCAGGTTTGAAAATGTCTAAATATAAATGAAAGAAGTATGTGCTGTGTTGAGGACTTTTTAATAGCTAATAAAATACCTTTAATCTTACATTGTACCATTAGTGTGAATAAAAAAACACTGCAACAAGTTACTCAGTTTACCCTCCTATAACTCTCACAAATCTTTGACGCTGCTGAACAGGTACGTTTTATCTTCATAGCCAAAACAAGATACATGAGCCATTCATTACTATTAAACTTAGATTACTGCTTACATAAATTCAATACTACACAACAATTGAAAAATATTAATATATTTCCATTAGCAGTTTTAAATTACTAGATTGTTAACTGTAGTTAATTAAATTAAATTCCTCTGAGCTCCACAAAGTTTTAGAATCACAATCACAGCTACTCTGAGTTTACTCTATTTATTAATACAGTAAATCCTACAGTATTAATAAATACCCATATAACCCCACATATAACCAACAGCAGAAATGTACATCTGTAAAAATCAGAGTCTAAAGACTGAGGATCTAAATAATCAGAACAACACAAGTGGCCTTTACTCCAAATATGTTTGGGCATTTTTCAAAAAATATGGACAAAGAACCATCCAGTTTGCCAAGAATTGGACACCAAAGCCATAAAAGAGGATTTTCACAAAGGAATCATTATTTTCTATTTGAAAATCAGCTTTGATTGATGATCACTAAGACACACACACACACACACGATGCTTATAACTGGGGCGACAGTGGTAGAAGTTTGCCCTGCAATGGCCAGCCTCTGTCGTTGTGTCCTTGGTCAAGACTCTTCTCCCACCTTTCCTGCTGGTGTTGGTCAGAAGGGCCAATGACTTGATAACAGCTGTGGCTACAATCCATTAGCTTATCATCATCATCAGTGTGGGAACGTGAGTGTCTTAATAAACTTCTACAAGTATGATGTCATTGCCATGGAAACCAAATATGTTTTGGTAGGGCATTTTAAAAACAAACAACGGTCAAGAACAGTTTTCCGTTTCCGTTAGTTTTCCCGTTTTGTTTATTTTTAAAATCAGCATAACAATTTTTCTCAAACACTAGTGCTTTATCCACAAATTTCAATAAGCTAACACATAAGTCACAAAAAATCATTTAAATTAACTCACAAATTAGTTTCATCCCACATACGCAAAAGAAACCTATTAAAGTCATATATTTCAAAGAAGTCAACAAAATTCCAAAGTATTGGACTACAAAGTCATCAAACCTGATACTGTTAGATTAAATAGCACCGTTTTAGCTTTTTCCAATCAATTCAACCATGTTAGCATTCCTGGCTATGTTAAAAAACCAGATCAACATGTCCCTATCTTGAAAAACATAATCAAACTAAACTATTAAATCATAGACTGTCATAGGGAAAATACATTTTTAAAAAATGCTTTTAAAACTAATATTAAATATTCGATGCGTTTCATTCGGCGTATCCATGGATACCAAGTTTGTATCAAGGCATTTTTCAAAAGCCTAACAAGCTGTCTGAGCATCCTATGTGAAAAAATATTACATAATTAACAGACCTATTCTACCTCACATTCAGTGCTGACCTTACTAAACACCGGACTTTACAACAATTGCGTTGCGTGATAGATATCTAACTTATGGGTCCACTCACTGTACTTACAGCCGAGGTAGCGAAATAACTTCTAATGTCTGTCATCCTTTTCTTTTTTGGTGGCGACATGGTCTCGGAGACTCATAATGAATATCAAACTCAGAAGGAGACGCGTTCACTTTCAGCACCATGGACCAAGCTTCCGTTCCGCGTGTGGCCAGCTGGCCGCCGTCTGTTGCAGCCAATCAAAGAACGTAGATCCACGTTCTTTGAGCCAATAGCGGCATGGGTCGTCATAGTTCATAACAGCGAATTTTAAAATTAATGCTACCACTGCGTAGTATATTGAAATATTAAACTAATCAATGTAGATTTTCGTTTATTTATTCTGTTTTTGTTAAAAAATACATGTTTTTTTTATTTATTAATATGGCAAAAAATTGGTCTGGACTGTTTTATATCCCTTGAATATTGGTCGTGACATGTCACGACTGTCCATACCCAAACCTACGCCCATGCCTCAAATCAATTTGTCAAGACACATATTCAAAACTAAGGAAGAACTTTGTGTTTCCTGTAATTGAAAAAGCACGGACCCTGGAACAGAGTGAATTATTGACCACCAAAAAAATCTGAAAAATCTGAGGTAGTTCTTTGTGGAGACAGTGTGTGTACAGCCAAATACCATACACACACCTTTTTTATTGACTTTAAGGTAATTAACCGGACACAAGTTTCAAGCTTCAACGTAATGGAGATGAAAGGCTTTAAGGAGGCTCTCAACAACATAGAGGCAAATGGAGTGAAGGTCACGACTGTTTGCACAGACAGACCGACAGATAGACGGACAGACAACAAATTATTAAAGAAATGAGAATCAAAAATCATGAGACATGCCATAAATTTCATCCTTGACATGTGGCAAAAGGGGTGTCCAAAAACTGGCTGCTGCAGCAAAATGGAAGCCATGTGAAGACCTTGCAGAGTGGATTCATCCATCATAAACCATTTATGATGGAGTACACAGAGAAATGGCTGTCGATGATACACCACGTAACCAATCGACACGACTGGCCAGGGAACAAACACCATCATGAGTATGCTCTTTCTCTGGGTTGGCATCTCCAAGCAGCAGCCACACAAACACCATCATCATCCAACTCCGTCCTCTTCCTCCGTTACGTCCTCTTCATCTTCATTACCATACGAGTGGTACATTGACACCAATTTTAACGCGCTCCGGTTCAAACTGAGAAGGAGTAACGTTATTCGTAGCTGTTTTGGGGCTGGATAGACATAGAGCGATTCAATCGTCACACGTCGTTTACCCAGGATGCATTGCAGCGTAAGAAAAATGGTGATGTCTGTGTGATATTTTATTTAAATTTATAAAACCTAAACAGCCTACAATATTTCTAGTGTATTTTTTTTTTTTACGTGTAAAATAAATATTTCTCTTAACCCTCTATGGCATGAATTTTTATTTTATGAGGAAAAAAATATTTCACCCTAGTTTTGGGAGTTTGAGGGGGTCTTTATAAAATATCAATCAGAAAATGTGCTCCACCCTGCCCCCCCCACCAGATTTTGGTTTGTTGTCTCAGGGCAACAACATGCTATGAGGGTACTAAAACGCCAAGGTTTTCTTTAAGTGGAATGATGAACAAACAAGCAATAAACACATTAGAAGAAGTTTAATTTCAACAACAACAATTTCAACAAGTTTCCTTTCAACAAACAGCCACAAATGGTTTATCAATTAGTGCATTAGAAATTAGCTGCCTGTTGACTGATAGACTTTATTTCTCTTAAAGTCTACTGTTAGAACTAATCGTAGTTCCCTTTAATGAGGCTGCAGGATCAATACATTTGATACGGTAACATACGTAATTCAATCTGCACCATAGCCGAGCTGCAAAGTCTTTCTAGTGCAAAAAAAAAAGAAAATCCATTAAAAAAAAAATCACAAATGAAACTGATATCTTTGATAGTGATCTTTATAGTTTCAGTCGTTACATAATTAGCTTTGAGCTTTACAGCTGTCTACTTTCACGCAAAGTCGTTTATCTGCTTCCGATGATAATGCAAAGAACGTTGGGTACTTGTTGCATACATTGTATGATAAAATCTCCATTTGATGTAATGTTTTGGATGATGTATCATCCTTTGATTATTTATCTGAAGGGATTATGCGAGATGAAACTGAAAAATAAAAAGCATCTGGCTGCCATTTGTAAGGAGTAATTTAACGTAGAACATGTGTCCGATTTCTTAAGAATTACGTGTATAAAGTAGGTAAAGTACTTTATAACTTATGGGTCCATTTCCTTAATCACAAAACATGACAAGTCTAATCATTTCAAAGATCATGTAGTTTTGGACCTTCTGTTTCCAGAACGTAGCGTGCAAGCAAAGGATTTTCAAACAAGAGAGGAGAACAAAAGTTAAGCAGGAGAAATTCTTTTATATTTTTATCTCACCTACACTAGTAAGGTTTAATACTGAGGCTACAGTGCAAACGTGGTGAAGCACCTAGCAAAAAAAAATAAAAAATCTGTTCAAACTGGACTCAACCCCTGAACTTGTGTTCTGGAGAGAAACATCAAACTGAGTTTTTCAGGCTGTGAAAGTCCAGCTGGTTCCTAGAGGCCTTTTGAACTTAAAGTCATAAAGATCTTATTTTTTCTTTCAGATGTTAGCAAGTTTAACCAGTTTAACTAGTGACATTGAAAGGCCTAAAACCAAATTTTATTGGTTCAATGCTTCTTTTTTACACCAACCACTCCACTATTGTCCAATCTTTACCTCTTTAGTTTGTCTTTATATTTTTACTTTTATTCCCAAACAAATGTTTGCTAATTCAAAATTGTAATTAATCACGTTTCCCTCATTTGCATTGTTTTGTTTGAAGGAATTGTTTTAAAAATCAGCGTTATTCTGTTAAACCACACAGACGTATATAGTTTTTACACTTAAAATTGGCAAGACAATCTTTACACTTTTTCATAATTAGATCATTTAACTTGTACATTTGTCCCCCCATCACTGTAAATGGACACAAATACTGCTTCTCTGATTTATTGTCATCAGTTTTTTTTTCTGTTTTTTTTAATGAGACTTTGTTTTATCTGGTAACTGGGCTGCTGTGTTGACTCATATTCGCCAATACAAACATCCCAATGCACCTGTGCACATAAGCACATCCATATGCATGCAATGCAAATAGCTAATAAGTTATCTACATGTATATACATTAAACATGAGAATTATTAATTTGCATAGACATCTGTTAAGTTGTGAGTACAGATGTATTTCTGCATAATACTTTATTTTTCCCGGCCCAGTCTGAAGTGTGCGGTTGGATCCTTCTCCAGTCACTGATTCATTGATTTGTTTACATTATTATTTTTATTAAATAAGGGGCCTTTCTTGAATAAGTAATGGAAAATGGATTAGATTTATATTGAAATTGTTTAGCCTCACATTCAGTTTGTACACTGGTAGAATACACAAGTCTGATGTTGTGAGACACATTTTTGAAGTGACTTTTAGAAAATATAACTTAAAATAATTAAATGTAAAATTAAGCACTGGGGAAACTGCTTTTGTGTGCAAAAATGTAGATTTTTATTTTTATTTTTTTGGAGAAAACAGGCTTTACAAGCTCAAACTGTATTTTAACGAATCTTTTAACATTTGTAGAAATCATCCACTCCAGGTTTGATCTGTCTGTGTGTGTTTGTTTTGATACTTTTCACTATTCTAAGTTTGTCTTAAGTGATTCAGTTTGAAGTCTGGATGAATAAACTCAGATCAAAGTTTTTTTTTATTGATAAAAAAAAAAAAGCAGACTAAACTGTGAAATGACCCTTTGATTTAGCGTTGATTCCCAATTAATCAAGTCCCAACTTCAGCCTCTTTAGCTAGCGAAGGGTGTTTTCTGACCTAATGGAATTAGTTTGATTGGAGACTAGAACATTTGTCCCATTTTCTGCCACTGCGGTTTGCTTTTCCCACTGCGCTGTTGAACAAAACAAACCCTTCAAAAGACACGTTCCCCTCATCTCCTGTGGCGGCGCTGCACCAAGCTACCGCTGAACGACAACACAAAAACCTCCGAAAAAGACACTCATGAAGTGAAAACATTCCACACTTTAACGGTTGTAGGGTTTCTCTTCTGTCGCTGGCAAGAAACCATGAGCCAGGTTTTGTCTCTTGAGTAAAATCTTGTTCTAACATTTTTTGTTCCGTTTCTGCCCATACAATGACAGAAACTAAGAATTCAAACTACAGTGTTAATATAATATTTCTGTCAAGCATGTATGCACAGAATAATAAAAAAAAATTATGTAATGGGAAACAGGTGAGTGAAAAATACTAATCAAGGAAACGCCTAAAGAGGACATTATTCGTCATGAGGTAAAACACATTTGGCATGCAGGCGCAGGCGGACACGAGAGGGGAGGAATCGGTGAAATATGGAGCGTCAAGCTTTTGCTGCAGAGAGCTCATGGTATAAATCATGAATCATTTACAGTCTCTTTCCCTCAGGAGCCTGCGTTTAAATATTAATGCTCTCCATTCAGATCACAGCCACCCTGACCTGCATAGCTGGGTCTGTTCCCCAAGGACGGCAGGCGCGCATCCTTCCAAACTCTCACGCATTTCCATGGAGCGTCTGTGGGAGCTGACAGAAGATACCGGAGTGCCAAAACGGCGTACGGTTCCGTTTTGTGCTGCGCTCTTATGTGTGAACTCCCTCAACACGTTTGGTGTTGCACAAATTTGAGCAAACTCCAGAAATATTGTATTGTTGGGGGGGGGGAAGTGGTCCAAGTCAGTCCCTTTTTTTTGTCCAGTGGTGGTCTTTATTTAAAGGGACAGTTTTATGTATTTTCCAGTTACATAGTGGCATTTTATAATCCAACCGAGTAAGTGTGTAATCCTCAGTTGTTATACAAAAATACCAACTATGACTTAAAAGAAATTTCACTTTGCAATTCAATGCCTTGAAATTGGGTCTCTGTTTCTTTAAGAAACTCTTGTTCTTTCTGAAACTCCGCCTTGAGGAAGTCATCACAACATTAGTGTGTAGTAACTTTTTTCCCAGCTTTTCAGAGAAGTATAAATAAACTGAATTGAACCTTTATGAACTATATATTTTAATTAGCATCTCTGCATATGAAAACAGTTTTTTTTAAAAGAAGGACCATCCAAAGCACATCAAGAGTTTGCTAGTGAAGCTACTACCAGTCCTTTGAAAAGGATTTTAGTAACTAATAATAATAATTAAACATTTTAAAAAATCTAGGATGCCTGGGATCTGGGATACTGTCTTCAATTTAAGAAGTTACAACAGATATCAGAAAAATAAAACTAATGGTATTTAAAAAATAATAGCCAATTTTTACATATTTATTGCGACCGCATGAACCTTTTTTTTTTTAAGCTAGCTGTTTGGTTTCTTGATCTCCCCATATTAAGGTTAATATGTGGAGATTTAATTTATTCCAAATGAATCCTTTTCCAAGTGTAGAATTACCATCCCTCATAGATTAACATTCCTAGAAAGTTCTTCACAATTGTTTAAGAAAATTAAACAATTTCTAGTTCTTGACTTGCAAGTTAATCAATTGAGAAATGATTGTCTTTTATAAAAACTCATACAGATGGGTAATAAAAGCTGTCACCAGAGCAAGAGAGCAAGAAGCTTGTTCCCCTTCATGAAGAACCTTTCAAAAACCTGGCAGCAGGTTTGGGAAACGGGGCGTTAACTTGTGCATTCAAAGATTCCAGCCAGCACATGCCTAGAAATAATCAAAGTGCATGGCACAATGTCTCTTTTGGAGACAGGACCACTTCTGCTCCAGCAAAAAGCGCCTGTTTCATCAGTTCACACCTCTACGAAAAATCCATCTCCGGATATTCTTTGCTGAACCGCGACATGTCGCTTTCTCCACCTACTCAGTGCAGCTTAGAATTTCATCTCACATTAGTATTTCCACGTCTCAAAGGACATGAAGCACAGTTGTTAAAGGCAACCTCAGGTTTGACGGCATCCCTCAAACATAGCGGTTCTAGAGCATAACAGAACTTCTGTAGCTTCCCTTTGCAGGGGACGTATTATGAAAAATTCACATTTTGCACTGTTTTCTACTTTCATTTGTCTTTCTACTGCTTATAAAAACAATTCAAGTGCTTCAAATGTGCTAGGCGGTATGTTAACGTTTTATTAGTGTCTGGAAAGTGAGCCGTTTCAAAAACCTCCTGAATGTAAAGTCAAACATAAGCAGACACTGCCTGTCACCTCGCACCCCCAGCCTGGTCTAGCCTCCCCGTTACCTAGCAACCCAAGCGGAGCTCCAGCAAATTTGGTCAGCTGGTTTTACGACTGTACTCTCGGCACAATGGCTACTGGAAAGGAGAAGTGTTTTGTTGTTGACTTACCATCCAGTAACCATATATATATATATATATATATATATATATATATATATATATATATATATATATATATAGCCAAATGTGCTCAATCTGGGAACACTGATTCTTGTTGACTGTGCAGGAGGCTCCACTTCTGCTTTTCAAAGATGTATGGTTGTACAATTGCACATCTTTCAACATTGAGTTGGGATGAATTGTCTAAGAATGATTTCATGCTAAAACTGTAATGAACCTGTTTTGTACAGCATATAGATGTATCCTAACCTGTTCAAGGAAGCATAGCAGAGGAAATCTTCAATGTTTTCTTCAGTTTTCATTGGACATGCGAATGACGTGTAGGAATAAAAACTAAGGTATTGTAATAAAATTGGTCCAACTTCTCTTCATCTTCATTAAGGTACTACAAGATTTTAGGCGGGTTGCTAAACGGTTGCATTGAGCTAACAGCTGAACTTGTGTTCTAAATAAACTGTGAAGTCGGCCAGGTTGACAGGTAAAAGGAGGGCTGACTGGCAGACAGATAAGACGGGCTCACTGAGTTGACTGATTGGTGACAGACAGACAGGGCAGACAGATAAGTAAAGATGAATTTCCTGAAAATAGGAAGAGCAGGTTTAGTCAGACAGGACAAAGTCTGAAGTCTAGAGAAGCCATTCCTCCTTAGGATGAGGCCACATCCCACAAAAGCGTCACTAAACTGGCATTGACAAGATTCTGGGGTAAAAAAAAGAAAAAAAGACACAGATAAGCAGCAGGTTAATAAGCTAATGGAACTCAGCTGAGAAGGTGCACCTGCTACACAGCCGCTCACGAAGACAGTATGACAGGAAATCAGCACGTAATTGCATTTCAAGACCTCAGAGGTCGAACAAACAGCCTCATGAAGACCAAGGAAGACACCACGCAGGTCGGGGAGGAAGTTGTGGATTAGCTCAAGGTAAATATTTGTTCCAAAATAATATCATTGCAAGCTATGAATGTCTTGAAAATCTTATAAAAATATGTAAAAATGGAATGAGATAGATATTGATTCAAAAAAATGAAGCTCCTCTGCCTTCTCCCAGTGTTGATGAGAAACAAGCAGTCAGAGCCAGGAGGAGTGTCTAAGTGCTGTCAATCAAGCACGTGTACATGTTGTGTAAGTCATGCTATGACGGCAGATAAACAGTTTTCCTGGGCAACGTGTACATGATGCTTATTGACAACACTAAGACCTTCCTTCTGTCTGATTGGTTGTTTATTAAAACCAGGAACGATGTATTTTGACAAAACAGCAACAGTAGGCCTGCAGAGATTAATTTTCTGCAGATTATCGGTCTCATATTACACTGTCACAACAGTTTTGACAAATATTCTTATTTTTTAAGTAGTTTAAAGTACAATAAATGCAATCTGCCATTACTCTCAAGTTATACACAAACAGACTGAAATCACAAAGTGGTTGACTTCTGAATGAAATTGGTTGCTCTAAATTTTATTTACGGGTGTAAGAGTCACGTAGGATGAACACAACAGTGCCCCACGTTTGTATTCAGCTCATTTATCCTTCATAT
This sequence comes from Gambusia affinis, assembly GCF_019740435.1. Lineage (NCBI taxonomy): Eukaryota > Metazoa > Chordata > Actinopteri > Cyprinodontiformes > Poeciliidae > Gambusia > Gambusia affinis. Next base: position 21,579,082 of record NC_057881.1, read on the forward strand.
CCCACAATTATAAAAAAAAAAAAGGATCTGCAAAATACAAGTTAAAGATTGTAACAAGACGAAATGCGAGGAGGTTGGAGGTGTGTGAAAACATTCTGGAAAGGGAACGGGTCTGAAGAGGATATCTGCCAAGCTCTCACTTCGTCTCCTCACTCCACCTCTTCATCCATCTTCCTTTTGCGAACACTGAGAGCCGCGCGAAGAGAGCGAAGGTCCGACACCGAAACAAACACTCCTGACATCTCCCTGCCACAACAACGTGAACGTTTCCCCGATCCAGCGTCGCAGACGTCTACGGGAATCCACGTTGAGCTCCCCACCAGCAGCAGCACACCTTCCAATTAGTGTCACCCTGAGCGTGAAGCATCCCTCTCTCTCTGCCTCATGCTATCCTTCCACTTCTTTTGGTCTTCCTCTTTAATTCTCATCTTTCTTTTTTTCTAGCCCCAGGCACATTCCAGGTATCTGCTGTTGATCCCATTTTCTCCCCCCCCCCCCACCTCATCTTCAGCGTAGCTCTTTTTCTGTTTTTTAAGACTACGTGCTTCACTGGTTCACTTTCAGTGTTCTTTTAATATGGCTGCTGTTTAGATCAATCTTACCAAATCAATACTTAATATCAGACAGAGGCGCTGGCCTTTTATTGTATGTACTCTGGCGTATCGTCAAGACGCACTGACCATCGTCTCCATTCAACCTACTCACACCTAAAGTAATGAGATATTGAATTGGACTTGCGTGCACACACACACACTAATACTGTACCAACCGGAGCAGGAGCATTTTCTTTAAAAAATAAAAAACTTGTCTGGCAGTAAAGCATCTGATAATATCTGACATAAGAGCCTCATTTTTCTTCGTTTGTTCTTCTTTGAACAATTTCATGAGAAGACCCTACCAATTCTCCAGGAGTGTTGGGGGTCTGGGGAGAGAACGGTAAATTGACATTTTTCCGACATGATAAATGAATCCTGGGCTGCTGACCTCTACGAGCGAAAAGACACGACTTTTTTATTTATTTATTTTTAACCGCAAGTGCTTATTTTTCAGTTGCCTCTCCTTTCTCTCGCACTATTCCCAGTCGTCCCATTAACCATACATTACTGGCCTAAGTGTGTTGGCCGCGATGAGCGGGCAAGCCAGCTGAATGTAAGTATGTCTTCCAAGCCTTGTATAATTTATCATATTCGAGGACTTGGAGCTTTTTAATGGTCTCTGCTCTCATTATGCGCTCTTGTTGTTTCTTGCCGTGCCTTTTGAGAGATGTACCCCTCTACCCACCCTCCTAATGGAGGGACAAATAGATTCATATGAGATCATAATTACAGCGTTTTTTTTTGTAAGCAGTAAACACAACAATCAGATGCAGGTAAAGAGAAGGGAGAAGATACAGCCGTAACCGACGGAGGAAAAACCAGGAGGGCATCAGATTTCCCAATAGCCTCGTCTTGTCGTTCGCCTCCGCTTCCTGTTTCTGCTTCCTGTCGCCGTGGCGACTGACTGAGTCTTGGGAGGAGCCGAGCGTCACGTCGGAGTTGTCTGATTCTTTCGACGGCATTTCGCCTCGACTGAACGGGAACTGACAGGCATCCAGAGAGACCCTAATTGAACAGAGACCTTGAAACGGTCTTAAAACGATTTAACGTCGGCAAATCACGTAACTCCATGCTCCTTCTGGCCCACGCCTGCTAGCAACAAAATGACGACAGCTAAAGAGTCAGTTATTGTTCATCAATAATTGAGTACATTTTTTGAAAATGGTATCTTCTGTTGAGTACTGACTACCCAATTGATGTACACATAAACGCAATACAATACTTTGACCTTTTGGAATTCTGCACCTAAAAATATATCAAAGTATGAAAAAGCAAAAACTACTGTAGCTAATTAAAACTGAACTAAACTAAATGTAATTAATAGCTAATAAAAACTAGCAAACACACAACAAACTGACTAACTGTACTGGACACACCACATACTTCACACCAATAAAGAAAAATGTGGAAAATTACCATGGAAACCCTTTTTCCACATCGCGAGTTGTGATCAGCAACCGGATGTTACTACAGGCAGAAAACACGAAGACAACAACAGGAAGTGAGAGACGGATGATGTTTTTTAATGACTTATCACGTGAACAAATGTATTCACGTGTGATTTTAGAACCGCTGCAATTGCAAGATTGTGTTGTTTCTTTTTTAGACAGCAGAATATCAACAAAGTGTTGTTGTGCACATTTGTAATGGAAATTGAAAACTCAAAAACTTGAATGCTATCATACTTTCCATATAAGTATCTGGTTTGAACTGTATATCATGTACAAAGAGCCAGAGACTGAATGAGAGAAATTAGGAACAGAAGACCCCAGTGGTGAAGCAGAGCGATGCCATGTTTTGGCAGCATTTCTAAGAAGGGAAAGAAAAAAAACAACAATTTTTTTTCCCTCTCTCCACTCATACATGGTATGACATTATAGGAGACAGATCAACTGTCCCAGAAATGCAGCCGAGGACTGAGGGAAAAGCAGAGATGAGCAGGACACCAAACAACAATTTGGAGACTGACAGCTTCATACAGACAGATAGCTCACGTCAAAACTGATCTGGAAATAGCCCAGGTGTTGTCGAAGCTCTAGCGTTGCACATTCACTTCCCCTGTCCAAAAGGCAGGAGAGCTCATGCATAAACAATGCTGTCATATTTATACAGGAATTCCCGTGGAGTCCCGACCAGGACTGTGCTGTAATACTAACTACCGCCTCCCAGGGAACATGACAGCGTTGCAGCAACACATGTTGGGAAGTGATTAGGATTCATCCTCCCCTTGTGGGCCCTCTCTTATCAGTGAGTATTATTTTTTTTTTTTTGCGTTTCTCCGCCAAAGAGGGGGTCAATAGGGGCAGCTGTAAGAGGGAGATAAAAATTGTATTTTTCATTCCCATTGAATTGACAGTCTCGCGCCATTGGGAACGTTGCTGAGCCCGTCCTCTGGAGCGCTGCATAGATAACAACAGATTCCCTCTGTAGCACTTGAGTATTATTCTTTCTTCCTGCCCCCCCTCCTATCTGAGGCTTATTGTTGGAACACTGGGCGGGTATTGGGTTTTGTCTAAACAGACGAGGGATAAAATGAGAGATTGAGACAAGCTTCATGCCCCTGTTCTCTGCTCTGGTGTTGTGGAGCCAAGCTAACCGGTATACCGTGTCTTTCCGGAAAGTTCTCACTCCGTGTTCGGTGACGTTATAAGGATAATTGTGAAGTGGAAGGAAAACAAATACATGGTTTAAAGTTTTTGTTTTTTTTACGGCTCTAAATCTGAACACATCGTAGTATTTCGTCACCTTCCTGAAAAAATGGCCCAAGCCATTTTATTTTTTTTGCCTTTTTTTTTTTTTTCTTTTTTCGCTAAAACATCGTTTGGCAAAAATCACATCAACCATTATTTTAGGAAGGTGACAATTTACATTACCTCTTTACTCTGACAACCAAAATAAAATTTATTGAAACTAGGTGACTTCAGAGGTCAGCTACAATTTTAAAAGAGAAGCAGCCAATATCAACATCTCAGGGGTCAGAGTCCCTTGGCACAACCAGTGTACACTTTGCCACAAAACTATGATGTAGAATAAGTTCCCCTTCTTGGTCTTGTGAGACCAAATCAAACCTGTTGGTCTATCGAAATCAAATTAAAGTTTATTGTACTGTAAGTATATTGTTTGAGCAATTTTGGAAAACGTTCATTTCCCAAATGTGCAAAGCTGGCAGAGACGCACACCAAAACACTCTCAGCTGAACTGGCAGTGAAATGTAGATCTACAAAGTGAGAATTACATTTTTAGAGAATTAAAATTTTTTACCAGTAAAAATCTAGATTTCTACTAATGTAAAAAGGTTTTTAGTAGTGTAAAAAAAAAAAAAAACCTAATTCTGAAACCTGATAACTGAGGTAATTTCAAATATGGGTCTTGCATGACTGTTTGATACACTGAAATTGCAAAATCATTTAGATTCTCCCATTAGTGGAAAGATCATTGATGGAAAAGGTTTTAGCACCAGCAAAATTAAAAATGTGGTTGGTCCCATGCAATAAAATATATGGGAGAAAGAAACATCCTGTCCTGGAACAAATTAATGAACATAAAAGTTCTATTGTGAGGAAAGATTTAACCACTTCTGAGCGTTTTAAATGAGGAACATTGTGGCTCACCTTTACTCTGCATCACTTATTAAAACCATTAAGCCCCCATAAAGAGGTGTAACACAGAGAAGATGCATTGTGGGTATTTTATCTTATTTAAAAAGTTTATTTCCTACATGCATGGATGAGGACCAATCGGTTAACAAGCTCCTGTTTTGTTTTTGTGTTTTTAATTTGATTTTATAGCTACATCTTTTACATCGTTAAGTGATTTTCTCTAATTCCAGTTTTTTATTGTAGCATTCATGTGATTGCTACGAGCAATTTCAGCTACTTGTTGATACGGGAAATTTGCATATTTGTGCTAGAAGTGCAGAACAAAATTATTTCTTTATTATTATTTCAAAGAGAATTACAATTCCTAGTGCTGAATGTTCTGAATCGACTTTGCCGCTCCATTTTGCAGGTACATACCGCATTATGTGTCCACTCGCCCACTGTGTGTATTTAGAGTAATTATTCAATGCTTCTAATGTCAGAAAAGTCCAGGCAGCTAAGCTAAGATAATACTGGACAGATAATCTAAGTTATAAAAATTTTGCACAAATATAAACTGTTGGAATTTCATCACTTTCCTAAAATAATGTCTTACCTCTTTTTTTTTTTTTTTTTTTTTTTGTTGCCTAAAACATCTTCTGGAAACAAAGACATTGTGATTTTTGAATCACTTTTGTCAAAAAAAAAGAAACTTCTCTCATTATTTTAAGAAGGTGTGATGATTTGATACAGTATGGAAACGTATTATTTCAAATAAATGTTTAGTCTACAGTGTTTTCCTCTTGTCAGTCAAATAATTCAAACCGAATCTCTCGACTGTATGAAAAGAATACTTGGTTTGTGAAATAATAACAGTTTCTGAATCGAATTGTGATCCTAAAAAGAAATCTAATCGAACTGCTTGTCGCTGAAAGATTTGCATCTGTAATTTGTGGTGTGGTTGAACCGTTTGAATACGGATTGATGAGCCTGTTTCTGTGTGAATATAATGTATTATACTTTTCAAATTAAACACAAACTGTTCAGTGGTTCATGATGACCCATGAACCAAAACGCTTCAGCCTACAAATAAAGTTTTTTTCTCAGGTCTTCACCTCACCAGATCTTTGTCTCTCTCCGTAGAACCTCGAGGTTGGTGAAGTTGTGCCAGAAACTTTTGGATTTCAATAAAATAAAATAAAAAACATTTGCCATACAGAGCCTCTGTGAAAAACAACTTTGCGTTAACCGTTGAAGAAAGGTTGACGATTATGCAAGGCTCTCAAAGAAAGACTGCGTGGGTTGTTCTTAGTTCAGAATTTGAAAGACTATCATAGTTCAGATTTACTTTTCCCTCCGACTCACTTAAAGGTCAGATATTGATTTCAGACCACGCACTTTCAGATTTTATACGTTTCTCCGGAGACATTCCACAGATGATGCTTTCAAGAGAGACCGAGATCATTTGAAATTCATACGCCCGGCGATGGCGGTCGACCTTGTAAACTTCTCCAGCTCGAGCCGAGTAAAGTTTCACTTTTGCACCCCGCCTCGGCGATCTAATGAGGGTTTGCGGGAAGGGAGAGAGGGAGGGAGATGCGTCTGCTATCTGCGGGGCCTTGTTGTGAAATTAAAGGTCATTCTCACTGGATGAACAACCCTGATACCTCCTATCTCTCCCCTCACTGGCCAACGGGGAAATCAAACACTATTAGACTGGAGAAGCATCCTTTATCACCGCGGTCATTATCGTCAGAATCATCACCCCGGCCACGGAGCGTCATTTAGCCTACCCATTTAACTTCTCACCAGCCATGTGTCATAGATACCCACTGGTGACAATGTGTCCGGCAATATTGCTAGCTGGCGGGGAATTATTCAGAAAGGAAGGCAATTAACAGGCCACTAAAGGTTGGCGATCCACAGGCGGAGTACAGTGATAGAACATGGCGAGAAGGAAGGAAAAGGTAGAGAGCTGGATTACTTATTAATACCACTAATGAGGGCAAATGCAATGGGCTTAAGAGGGATCTGTGTAATGTGGCTGCTGCTGTATAATGGAGGTAAACGGTCCATGGTACGTACTCATGTAAGAGTACGCCCAGGAATGCAAAAACGGAGAGGCCTGAGCGCCTTACAGAAGATTTGAAAGTGCTACTTACTGCAAATTAAGGGATGGCAAAATAAAAGAGTTGAGCTGAAAGGTGGTTTGTTTGCTTGAAACCTGTGAGAATCTCTTGTAATGTTTTGCAGTTTGATTTCAAAGTTTGCTTAGTAAGACGGCACGCGGCAGGATGTATGGATGAGAACAGATCAATTCAACAAAACAGTAACAGTGGTTTTGATCAAAATGTCCAGTAGCGTCTCAGTGTTGGTGTGGATGTCAAAAATTTAATTATTTATCCAATCTCCAGACATGAGATTGTAGATGATCATATTTTGCATACCTTCTTTTGTCTTTGTCTGTGTGCGTAGCGGCGTTAAACATAGAGGAACTAAACCCCAATTCAGTGGGGGATTTTTGTAGATAAACTGTCTAAATTGGTTCTTCAAGGTGCTATCTTTTTGTTTCTGTGCAAATTTTTGAGTAAATTTGTTTAATTCCACAATAATTTGCCTAAATCCGTATCAGTCTTTGCCTCTCTGGGTGAAATGGCGACTAATGCAGTTGATTTTTCCCGTTGCCCACGATGGCACAGCTTGGTTGCTTTAATGTCACACGGCTTCCACTTTGGTGGAGTTTTTCAAAGAAATTGATGCAACATCAATTTAGTATTAGGGCTATGCTAAGAACAAATTCAAAATAAAAAGTAATTACAAGAATAAAGTTATCATATTGCTAGAATAGTTTTGCGAGAAAAAAGTCAAAATAATAAGGTCGATATTTTGACTTCTCATGTTATTACGAGAAGTCACGTGAAAATAAAATCGTACAAGAATAAAGCTGTATTATTACACCTTGATTGTTGCTTGATCTCTTGTATCTGTAAAAAAACCCACAAATTTTGGGTTTTCATTATCCATGAACCATTATCACAATTACAAGAAATAAAAGCTTAAAATATTTTTGCTGTACATGTAATTAATCTGTACATTTCACCGTCTAAAATGAGGAACAAAAAAAATATACAACTTTAGCACAATATTCAAATTTTTTAAGCTGTTCTTGTGTATTATTTATATGCCTGCACAACATCAAAAAGCAATTTTAAGCCCAAGCTGTCTTAATAAAAATATGAATAATTCATAAACACCACTTCCAAACTAAACTTAAATACAATATTCAATAAAAGTTTAGAGCATTCTCACATTCTAACTACGCAACTGGTGAATATGTAGATTTATTTTCTTAGGTTTTTTTTTTTTTTTTCTGTTCTTTGAACAAAAAATGACGGCTGGAGGTCTGGAAGACGAGAGCGAAGTCAACAGCGAGGAGCTTCTCTGCAGTTCAAGTGCGTCTTCCCCTCATTTATAAAGTAGCTTTGCCAAAGAGATTTGTGACACGTCTCATCTTTTTTCTTTTTTAATCGGTAGCTTAAAAAAAAAGAAGAGAAAAAAGCCTTGTGCTTTCTTCACAGCACGGCTGGCGCTAATTAGTTTTTGCACACATATTACTCGCGAGGTTCGCAAAACCCCTGCCTCTCTCCAACCCAGAGTTGACAAAAGATGAAACAAAAATGAATAAACCTTTATATATGTTGGAAGTGGAAGCAAAGGAAAAGATAGAAATAGCTACATCTAAGAAAATCACAATGCTTAGTAGAAACAGGTGCAAGAACTTTTCAGCTTGTTCGCATTTGTCTTGTGAAGAACTGCATCTACATTAGATTGTTGAAAATTTTAGCCCTATTGTTTGTTTATAGTTCAGATGAAAAAACTGAAATTTGCATCTTAGAAGCCAGAACCTTCCCTTACTTACCTACATTACAAATATGCACAAAACTTTGTCAATGTTCCACTAACATAGAAAAAACAATTTTGCAATTATGGTGTCTCCATTACACAATTAAAATTACATGTAAAAAAGTTTTCTCACGTGAGAAGTCCTTAAAAAACATGAGACTCCAACTACTCCATCGTCTTTTTCAGGGTCCTATGGCAACGTCCGGTTGTGTATGGAGGCTTTTACTGCCTTAAGTCGAGAGCACACATTTTCAGCTCGAAGCAGGACTTTGTGTTTTTGTTTTCAAAACTTGTAATGCTTGCACTCAAAACTGCTGCTCTCTTTAAAATATTCTCTGTGTTCTCTCAAATCTTTCTCCTCGCGTTCAAAACGTCTTTCGGCTCGGATAAAATGTCAGCTCGCAAATCTCCCTGCTTGCTTGCGAATTCTTTCCTGCTCTCTCTCTATGGTGGAAATTTTCAACCATAATCTAAGAGCACACCTTTTAAGTCCGAAAACAGGATTTCATATCTTTCTTCTCAAAACTTGTAATGCTTGAGCTCAAAACTTCTTGCGCTCAGACGTAGTTTCTGCTCGGATTCTGTGCCCGTTTATGAAACATTTTCTACTTGCTTCGTACGGAGAAACAACGGGAGCAGCTTTCTGCTCCTTCTGATATTAGGCAGGATTTTGTTCACCCAACTAACTCCCTACATCCAGTGGGTGGCGCAGGTTGCTACAATCAACAGTAGCCATACAGGCACATCCGCTAGAAGGAAGCAAACACACCCAGTAGAACACTTTCATTCTATTGGCTGAGAGGTTGCCAGGCGACTGTGTCAAAATGCAGTTCCAGAATGTTTCGTAAGCGAGCAGAGCGCTGCAAGGAGAAAGTTTTGAGTACAAACATTACAAGTTTTGAAAAGCAAGACATGATGTCCTGCTTGCAAAATTAAAATGTAAGGAAATATATTAAAAGTTTTGAGAACAATAGACATGTAATCCTGCTTTCAGATTGAAAATGTGTGCTCTCAATTTATGGCAGTAAAATTCCCCCAGAGTTGTTCATCATGTGATCGGCGTGATGCATTGCAGTTTTGTGAAATAAACAATTTTCAATATGGAAAAAAAAATGCCTCATCCTACCAGCAAATGTTTTTGCATACTTTTTTTTTTTTTTTTGATTACCATTAAGCAAACTTAATTGCTCAACGTCAGATTTTGCAATTGTACAGCCCATGGAAGTGCAACTATCTAAGCCAATTTTCTGTTTTTGACATGTAATGTTATCCTGAACATTTCAACGCTGACGCTTCTAAGGAGAAGAGACATCCTGGAGTCCATCTGATCTTCATCTTAAGTTCTAGCTGCCAGCTCCAATCGTCCAGGTTGGTATACACTAACATTCCTAACTTCTTTCTCAAATAAACATCAATTGCAATTTACCTTAGAGAAAATATGCCAACAGTGGTGGTGGGAGTTTGGACATGGAGGCAAATACAAAACAACTCCCTCTGAAATGCCAGAATCAATTAGAGTGTGCCCTGGATGTGAGTTAACAAGCTATCAAACATCAGACACCCTCAGCTGCTTGTGAAGCTGAGCTTAATAAAAACGATGGATGGAAAAGCAAAGGGTAGGGGTAGCTCAGGCGTTTTCAGGTCAGCTGGAGGAACAAGGCAGAGATGTAAGGGTCCGTTCGCAGCGGGAGGTTACTTCGTAATTGGGATAGAGAAATAGTTAAAGTGATGGGTCTCTTCGAACAGGGCGGCAGGGAAGAGAACGAAATTCACATTGAGGAGGGAGGGAAGAGGGAGGATTGTGGCACAGAGATGTGTGGGGATTGACCTGATAGAAAAATGAAGGTAAAAGGAGGTATGAGATTGTCCGCAAGAGGGGGAAGTTAAAGTGGAATGAGTCTGGAGGAGCAATTTCAATCCGGTGCCCTGTGATGAGAGAGCGGATAGCAGTTTTCCTCAAACTAAAGGCTTGTTGAGATGGGGATTGGGAATGATACCGGTGAAGGGAGATCTTCGAAGAGGTCAGGTATTTGAATAGTTAGGTTAGACAAAAATACCTGTTAGGCCATGGTTCAGGAAATAGGAGAAGGTAAGGAAGAGATCGATTGCAGAGGAGAAGAAAATTGCAGATTTCTGATGCAGGAAAGGCTGAGGCGGTGGCAAAAGGGATGCTGGATGAAGTGGAAGAGAGCTGATGGGAGACACTCAGAATGGTGTAAGATACTGGCAAGAGATGGATGTAGGTGTGAGAAATTTGGTTGCAAATGCAGAAATGATTAAAGGGGCGCCTAGAATTTGAAGTCTAAGTGTTTGAATTTTTCAGTATACGGCTGCGGTTGACATCAAGTACATCTTATATTACCATGTTCCATGTACTTTCCAATGATTTTCTAACTAAAAGTTCTTGTTTGTTGTGGTTAATTGGTTTTTTCTCTTTTTCAGCAGGTTTAGAGGCAGACTTGTGTCCTCTAGACTTCTTTCGCTCCTCTACTTCTATCTCCTTTTCCCACTTTTCTCCTTTCTTTGTCTCCATGTTCATTACGTTTGAGATAAACCCAAAGAAATATCTAATAAAGTTAGTATCATTGTGAAAGACATAATGCTCCGCTTGTGAGTGAATGTGTTTAGCACAACGGCTTACTGCCGCTGTTGTAGGCAGGAATAAGAAAAGAGTACATTTCCACCTAACAAAACTTTGAAATTTTGAGATTAACTTCAGAAATTTTGTAGACAAAAACTTGTACATTTATTAGCTTGAAAAATCGACAATCTTTGACCTTGGAAACTTTATAAGCTCAGAAAATCTTATAGTACTTTCTACTGTAGAAAGTATGTGAAATTAATCAAAAAATAAATGTCGCAAATAAACCTCAAAAAGTTTCTGACCTCAACTTTTTGAATCTGTAAGATTTATCTAAACATTTTTGAGTCTTTTGGCAGAAATATACTAACTTTTTTTGAATCATCAATGCCCCTAATATGCCGTCATAATTAGGCCTCACCTTGAAACTACCCTGACAGCAATTTTGAGTGCCACACTGCCAGAAAAAATGAATTAAAAAAATGTATGTTTCAGTGAGACAGAAATAATTTTTTTGACTAAGTAAGGAACAGATTAATGAGAGAAGAAAGGTACTTTTCTGGAGAATTGTTTTATTTATGCAAGCCAATGGAGGGAATGAAAAACTGGGAGTGAAAACAGGAAGTGGACAGGTGTTTGCAAAGGAATAGTTAGATTGGAAGGGATTTCCTGCTTGGCTGAAGTACAAGAAGTAAAGAAAGGAAAGAAGGACATGGATGAAGATTTTTGATTTCGGACAATGGAAAAGCGGATGCGGTTGTGAAAAGAATCCTTCTTGAATTGGATTCTAGTTGACGAGGGTATTTCCAGAATAGTGGAGGACAAGGGCAACAAATGACAGCTAGGTGGAGGTGGAAGAAAATTATACAGAAGGTTATACAAGCAGAAAAGGATTCAGGGACACTTGGAGACTTCAGATAAAAGCTGAGGAGGCAACACTCTTCCATCATTCATCATAAATCACAGGTGGATTTACATTTAAATAAGACATTCTTAAGAATGTCAGACGTCCTTGATCAGGGGGAACAATAATGTAAAGCACAGGCTTGTTAATTACGCCACGATTATCCGTTTAACAACACCTGCGGGTCACAGTGAGAACGCCGCCAGCACCACCTCCCCATTACGCCCTCACAAACCCAGCTGTTGATACTGTCCTCGCAAAGCCTATTACCTCTCCTTCACCAGAAGCTTATCCCTCAGTCATAGCAGGGAAGAACTTGGCAGAGCAAACTCTAATGCGTTCTTTGCTCTGGAAGACGAGTGACGCTAAAGCCGCAAAACCATAACCCAGTTCTTGCCTATTACACAATGGAAAGCCTCGGAGGAGATGCCTCTTAGCAGCTCGAGGAAGTTCCAACATCCCCCCACATCCCTCCTGCAGAAACTAATACTCTTGTGAGAGTATTTGCCTGACACGACAACAGCTAACACAGGTGATGGAAGGCGCATGGTTAGAGGGAGTTTCAACAGCTTTGACGGGAGATAATATTTTCATTTCTTGTACAAGAAAGGAGACAGATGTCTTTAGTTTTGTTTTGTTTTTATCTGCATGTAAAGCGAAAAAAGAAACTGAGCTCCAGAATAGCTGCTTTGTCAGTTTCAGAGGTGAACAGCGTGTCTGGTTTTGTATGTGTCTGTCTTTTTTTCTTTTCTTTTTTTTTTTTTTGTAATTCCTCCATGTCAGAGTTAGGATAGATGAGCTGCAGAAGCAAACATGCAAAATTCATCCACACAATGTCGCTGTAATAAGGATCAAAAACAGGAACCTGGTATGAACCAGAGCACTAAATAGCTTCATGTTTATCCCAAAAGAAGTCAAACCATTGTTGTTAAAAAACATTTTTAATACCATTGAAAGCAGTGAAATTTGAAATAAACTAATATATTTAATTTAAACGCAGTCAGAATAAGAAAACTCCTAACGAAGGAATTTCTCAGTCTGAACAAAATTATTCCCAGATGAGCAGCTACAAGCAGAGGCATTAGCAGATGGACACCAGGAGGCGCTGGAGGACCTGTCTTTTGTCCTCTGGACAAAAACAGTGCCATTCTGAAATATTTTGATTTTTTTTTTAAAGTGTAATGCCCAAGACAGCATTTCTGTCAATAAAACACCTTCAAGGTCGTTGGAGCAAATTGAATGACCAAACGGGGAAAACAACATGCATGCAGATGGAGGGTTTGAGAAAGACCTGGACCTCATAATGGAAACTCTTAACAATTACTTGCTTCAAGCCTAACCAAGTAGTTTTATTGACCAAAAAAAGCAACTGGAAGAGAAACTGACGAGTTTAAGCTGAGCTGAAGGTCTTTTGAGGAGAACTTGAGATTCTAAACCTTTTTTTAAAGTTGTCACTCCAAACATGATACCCCTGATTCTGATCCTTTCCACCCTGTCACATTACCCTACCTTAGGTAAGTAATACTGCAGGGTCACCTTCCTGTGCATCAAATACAGTGGCAGACAGAATTTGATCACCAGTTTTAGTTGGACATGTCAAAAAGAAATTCAGTATTTGAGAGCTGCAAATCAGACATTTCCCAGAAATACGGGAAATTTGCGTAACAAAATGAAAGTGATATTTAAACTTTGCAACAATGATGTAGTACAATTATTACTTAGGTTCTTGTTATTCAATCCAGGTTCTGCACCCACAAATGAAAATGAATTTGCAAAGTTTGCTGAACTCTTGGAGTGACTCCAGCTAACAGCAGCCTGACCTACTTTATGACACAATTAACCTGAACTATACTGAACAAGGAAGCATAAAATGTAGAGATGTACTGAGCTGCTATAAATATCCATGTTGGTCACAATATTGAAATAAATTATAGGTCAGGTGTCCCTGTCAATGTGAACAGATCTATTAAGTCTAATTTTATGCTTTCACTTCTGAGCAACGTCATTATTTACTATTTATTTTACATTATGTTTAAAATTTCTAAATGCACTTTCTGAACCATTTGAAAGGTTTGTTGCAGTTTATTTTTTACATGTTTGACCAAGACAGTCAAGGTATTGCTTTTGTCAGTCTGAATTTATTTATTATTTACTTCACATTGACAAAATACATACTCCGAATTGCACTGACTGAACAAATTAAAGTTGTGTTCTTACATGTTTGACCAAACTTGTGAATCTATTGGGATATTTAAGTATGCTGTACTGGTGCAAAGTTATTGGTTAAATTTGTAATTCAGTAGATTTATGTCTGTGTTTAAAAAAAGAAAGAAACACTAAGTAAAATCAGCGGCGATTTTCTGTATCAGATCGGTATTGGTTGATAATAAACCTTGAATATCTGTATCGCTATTGGAAGTTTTAAAAAGTGGATCGGTGCGTCCATAATAAAAAGCAAAGAAATCTTACAGGACTTGGGGCTTATGCAAAGATGTGCTTCACTTGCTCATGTTTAGACTCGCGTACAGTACAGCCATTGCTTGATACAACATAAATGCTAAGGCAGGAAACTGTTGGACTTCAGTTTCAGGGAACAAAATATGAAGTTGACAACTTTTGGAGCATGTAACTAGGACAGAAAAGTTGCTTTTCATGCAATTAAAATAGAGAAAACTAGTCGCTGGCACTAAAACCAAACTTTGCTCATCCCATCAGCATCACCGCGGAGGACAGAGGCTGTGAACAGAGTCATACTCCTTGATCTCCGCATGAGCCAAAACCCGGCTCCGTGAACACGACAGAGGCGGCCAAGAGACGGTCCTTGGAGGCTTAATTTCCTGAGGAGCCCGAAGAAAGCACAGCCCCTCGCAACAGCTGCCGAGCCCGTTTTACAGCTGTGCCGCGGAGCGCGTCGTCACTAACTGGCTCTGTGCCACTCTGGCTTCACCTCTGAGAGCAGGAAGGCTCTCCAGCGCATCATTAAAACGACTCAGAGGATGATGGGCTCGCAGCTGCAAAGTCACAAACATCTGCAAGAGTCGCATCCCACCCTGCACCCCCCGAAGCTTCAGTGTGTTCATCCTTCTGCTTCGTCTCGGCGAGAAGCGGCTTTCGCGCCACAGAAATCGCCACGGTGACTCGACCTGAGACGCAGCGCGGTAAATACACACTTAATACATGCTGACCTTTGGACTTCTCGTTGGCGGCTGCCCGCATTATATTTTAACCATTATGACTGGTTTTTATTACATGGCCTGGCCCACCTCAAGTGCAATAATTACATATCTGACACAGTGTGTGGTCCCTTTATTTATTATTCCCACCTCTCGAGTGCAATCATTTATAATTTATCTCTTGCCCTGAGCGCAATAATCTGTTTGTGCAATATCCCTCTTGTTCCCAGTAGACCGACAGTGCACTGAAAAACCAAAAATTCATATATCTATATTTTTTGTCCCGGATAGTTTTTTATGTTTATTTTGAGATATGAAATTTTAATGTGAACGTCCGCTCTGCTGTTCTGTATTTATTATTAAAAAAAACTCCACCTCTGGAGTAAATGCAGTTATTTTTCATTTTGATACACAGTGGGCATCCCCGTTTTCCCAACTTCTTAACAAAAAACAGAAAGGTTAGATAATTCAGCAAAAAAAGAGTTTGGTTGTAGCATTTAGTTGAGTGACTAAGGCCAAAATGTAATTTTGTGGTATTACCATTACTACAACTGGGATATAGTGTTTGGGTTTTTTTCCACGATATTCCCTCATGCAAATAGTTATAAATTTAGCTTCTTTTTCCATCCATTTTT